>NC_091796.1:22483214-23168571 GCF_041296235.1 Equus asinus
GCAGATTTCTCCCATTGGATGGATTTGCTTCCATGATTTAGAGCGGCCTCCAGCAGAACACGTGTCCAATGTTAGAGGGGGCTCTTCATCACGAAGCTGCAGCTCTCTTTGAAGACAAACGTAGAAATTTCTGGAAACCCCATTTTTCATAACAATATAGAAAAGCTGTAATCTGCCACTTGGCAATTGGACTCCATCA
Organism: Equus asinus; assembly: GCF_041296235.1. Classification (NCBI taxonomy): domain Eukaryota; kingdom Metazoa; phylum Chordata; class Mammalia; order Perissodactyla; family Equidae; genus Equus; species Equus asinus. Next base: position 22,483,414 of record NC_091796.1, read on the forward strand.
AAGCAATTTTCTTTTTTGTCTGTTAAACAGGAAATAAAAATGATTTTGTTGCAGATATAATTTAATAAATATATTACCCATCCTTTTATCTATCTGTGAATCTATTCAAATTAAAAATTTCTGTACAGTTTTTCCATCAACACTCCATCCATCCTCAATTATCAATCTAAGTTACCCATTACACATATAATTTTCACCTATCATCCACTGCTTTATTCTTTTTCTTCTATTTCAGTTTGCTGTCTATACTCTCCACTTATCTGAACTCCTTATCCACATAAACTATCTAAATTATCATTCCCTTCTCTTTTGTAAGTACCTTCTGTGTTTGGCTGAAAAAATAACTAGCAATGCTATGAGGTCAGGACTGCTAAATTGCCTATTTCGATATGCTTTATTTCCCTCCATCTCAAAGTTAGGAGTCCTCAAAAACTTATATGTATCCATCCATTTTTTGTCAATTCTACTTTTCCACCAACTATCAAGGTAATTAAAATTTCCTTATTGGAGGTCAGAAAGTGAATACACATCATAGTATTCTGAATACCCTATAGCTTACCTTGGATGGGTCAGGAGAATTTGATCTTTTATTTTCCTTGCTCCTCCGTTTTTCACATGCTCAGGGGACATCCAGAAAAGGCTTACCTTTGAGTGTAGATGAGATAAGGGAGCTACCCAAAAGTGTCCTGTTATCAAGATAAAATTTCTCCTCCCCATCACTGTGCCTGACATTTCTGCTATTGCCATCTCACCTCGATGTGGAAAGTTGAGCCCATACACCCAGCCTTGTAGGATAGATACTTTGGAGCCATCTGTGATTCTTGCCTTTCCTTCACTCTCTGTACCTTATATCTGATACTATCTATAAGCTTTGAAGATTCTGTTTTTTGAAGTATCTATGAAATTTAATTCTCGCTCTCCAGCTACACCACTACTTTCCTAATTCAGCTACACTAGTCACTGTTTGTGCATGAAAATGTCCAAAAAATATTTGTGAAAATAATAATTGTTGTATATATACACAATATATTATTGCATAATCATTATGTAATTGTATAATTTGTATTCATATACAATTATATGTTTATATATATAAATTATAGTTGCACGAAATAAATCAAGTAAAACTAACATTTATTCTAATATTTAATGAGGACTAATGTATAGTAAATAAGCATGCATGTTATTGCAATTAGCATAGTAGTATCGCGAATGGTATAATATTACTTCTACATGGACAAGCCAAATTTTGAAGGTTTTTTGGTCTTACTATATTATTGCTATAACATGTGCAATTTCTGCTAATATTGATGTTCTCCCTGACTCAATGTACCATTTATAATCAACTTTGCCCCCTACCACCCCTAAAATACACACGTATGTCACAAGATGAAGAACCTCACTTTAATTTTCTCCACCTGGAGCTCTTGCTAAGCATGTCTCTGGTTCTGCCCTTTTACCTCTCATTTTATGAATCCCTTTCTCACCTGAGAGATTCTTGAGCGACTGACTCCTTCCCCACTCCTCCTCTGGAGTTCAGGATGCCAGAGGGATGGAAACAATGACCTGTTGGCTGTGGCAATAACTCTGGAAGTGGCGGGAGGAAGAAGAGAAAATGGATACAGCACAGAAGAAGAGATACAAATAATAACTGTTTTTGACAGGGGAGTAGAGAGAGGAGAAGAGAAAAGTTAGGGTGAAGGGAGAGTGAATGGAGGAGAGAAAGGGGCCCACCTGAGCCACTCTGTGGGCAACTCGGACCCATTTCCCAGATTTAACTCTAGAGCCAGCTAGAGCTATAGTGGAATTTCAGACAGTCACATTCAACGGGTATTTTATGGACACATTTCAATTGTTGAGCACTATGATAGGTACCTCAGATTAACAGTGAATGAGATATAGGTCCCACTCTTAAAATCAGGTCACATGGGGGAGAGAGGGAAGTAAGCAGGCAATAATTAAATGTGATTAGTGTAAAAATAGGGGGAATTATTTTTGTGTTATGAGAATGAATAGGAGGGGAGGAGAGGGGATCTCGCTCAGACTTGGGGGTTTAAGGATGGCACCCTAGAGGAAATGATGTTTTCACCAAGACCTGAAGAGCAGGTAGAAGTTAGCTGGGTGAACCAGTGAGTGTCTGTACTAGGGAGGGTACAGGAGAGAAGCATGGTTGCAGCAGAGTCAAGAGCCCAGGCCAGGACCTGGATGTTCCAGACAGAGCCTGGAGAGAGGAGCAAGAGAAGCTACCGATTGTGCTCTTCCCATCCTCCTCCTCTCCCAGGCCTTCTTCCTTCCCTAAAACACATCAAATCCCATATTCCTGCTGATGTTGCCCGAACTTGCTGAGACAGTAGATAAGTTATTGGGAGATCAAAGCCTTTAAAATGCAAATCTCTTGGAGAGTTTGTGCTGGCTTTACTGAATTTTAGTCAAAGTATAAATTATAATATAAGATTCCTTCCCATCTTAATATAGAGAGTGCATAACAATCAGGAAGTCACCTGGTGCTCAAATTGAGACAGAAACAGAAGTGAGCATAGCCAGAGCTACACACATTCAGCTTATTCTTGGACTGAAAGGAGTTTTAGAAGTTGCTTAAAAACAAAAAGGAAATACTGTGGTGTATTCTTTTTCTGGGATATGAGATATCAGTGGGTGAGAGAGAGAGAGAGAGGGAGGGAGGGAGCAGGAGGAACTGATTTCTTCACGGTAGAGTTTTTCGAAGCTTTAGGTGCCAAAAGTCTTGTGAATCTCCCAGTGGGGATGACCGGGTCCCCTTCCCAACCTTGTTGGCTCTGTAGTCCTTTTCTCATGGAATTCCCATTAACTTCCCAGTGAATTAGTGCTTTCCAACACTGAAGAAATATCGTGTTTTTGGATTTTTCTATCAATGCTGTACTGTATTGGGAATCATTCTAACTTAACATTTGGTCAACGTGTGTATTTCTGTAAAATGTTGCAGTTCTCCTTTGAAATGTAAATTCTTTTATTGTACAACTGTTCTAGGCGTAGAGAATAAACTACTTTCAGAGTCTACTTCATCTTCTTAAGATTGCATATCACTTCTTGTTATTTAAGAAAAATAGGGATGAGATGGTATTCTGAAGTCCATGTGTGTTTTGAATAATATAAACACAAAAACACTTCCAAATGTGACAATCTTTTCTCCTGCAACTTTGTTATAACTCTTCATTTTTTGGTTTCCCATCAGCATACTAAGTATAATCCAAAAACCTTTAGAATAGTATATTCTAAACTCTCACCTAAAAGGCTCACAAACAGATCACCTAATGAAGATTTTTTTATGAAGACAAGTTTTTGCTTGCTAGTGCCAAGATATCGCAGTAACATCTGTTGGGTATAAGTAAAACCTACCAGGTAGTGAGGAGTTTCTCATAATGCCTCATCCACCTCAGTAGAGAATATTGAGCAAACTTGGATTAATCATGTTGGATCAGGTTACTTTAATGAGGAAGGCATTGATGAGTTTTCCCCCCCTCAAATTCTGGCACAAACTATTTTAGGCACTGAGGTAATTATGTTTGCAAGGTTGTTAATGAGAAAACTGTCCCAGCTCAAGACTTAATTTAGAGAAGGGAGCATTCCGAAGGTCTAAACATGGTAGTTATGCAGATCTCAGCTCCTGGAATCTTAAATGAATGTGAAAGAGCCAGCTAATAATCAGGACAACTCAGATGTCGCGTTAACACTCCTCCTCTTCTCCCTTCTTAAAATAGCTAAGGACCTCGTATTCTAGATCATTTATACCTATGTACCTTAACTACTATTAAAAAGGAGATATTTATGGATATTATATTTTCAAATGATATTTCTGACAATGTTTCACATTGAAATATAGTTTTGAATATTTTAAAGAAGAAAATCCACATTTATTAGAAGCCAGCTGTTATGAGTTGAATTTTTTCTCCCCAAAAAGATGAAATCCTAAGCCCCAGTAGCTCTGAATATAACTTTATTTGGAGATAGGATCTTTATAGAGGTAATCAAGTTAAAATGGGTTCATTATGTTGGGTCCTAATCCAGTATGACTGGTGTCCTTATAAAAAAGAGGAAATTTGAACACAGAGACAGACATGTACACAGGAAAGACAGTGTGAGGACTCTGAGGGAGAAGACGGTCCTGTGGCTGGAGTAATGCGTCTACAAGTCAAAGAACTCCAAGCATTGCAGGCAGACACAGAAGCTAGAAGACATAAGGAAGAATTTTTCCCTTGAAACATCAGAGACAGCATGGCCTTGTTGATGCCTTGGTTTCAGACTTCTAGCCGTCCTAACTGTGAGATTTATCATTGGCTTATTTTAAGCCACCCAGTTTGTGGTACTTTGTTCTGGCAGCCCTAGAAAATGAATACAGGCGCCGTGGGGTTGAAAGGACAGGCTTTAGGATGCTGGATTCCTAAAATTATACTGAAAGACTTTCCAAGAAAGGAATTCCAAAAATATTTGTGGAATGGCAGCTTCATTGGGATGAGGATTTCTAGCCATCCTGTGTAAGTCCAATGAAAGAGCTAATACTATTTTACAAAATTTTATATATACTTGTAGTGTGTGTGTGTAGCTTTATTCTTCTCTTCTCCTCAATAAAACACCAACCTCAATAGGGAACTCAGGGAAAAGATGAGACAGGAATTGAGGGAAGAACACAATTCATAATGCCTTGAGGGAAAAATAAACTTATTTCAAAACAAAATGCTAAAAATGTGGAAAATTGCTCATTTAATCATCTCCTTGAATAAGTTATTAATTCTTAAAAATATGTTAGCAATGTTTTATCAGTTGATCACAGTTAATCTAGGGTTGTGGTACAACCCACCTTTTATTATATGACTTTTATTAAATGCCCAGTGGCATTTAAGCTGCCAAAGCCAATGAGAGTAATCTCTGAATCACGGATTTCAATATATTTTAACTTAGCAAACTAATAGATTGACTTATCTTGTTTTTTTAAGGACTTAAGAAAATATAAGCATTCATTTTCTAAAGGAAACCGGTATTTTTATTATTCATATTATTTGTTTCAGTAACCTCTCCACTACCTCAATCACAAAACATGCAATATCACCAAGAAATCCTCAATATTTAAAGTCCTAGAATTTTGCTAAATATTACAGTCTGTACATAAACAGCACAGTTTCTAATGATTCCCTTCTTAGATATAACCTAAGCTCATGCAAAGGCATAGAGTGGGTCCCCAGGGCTCAGTCACACAGTTTGGTTTGGCATTTCAGTGTAGGTCTCCAGAAGACCAAATATGATTCTTCATGTCTGTAAATAAATTGTGTTTTCATCCTTTTCTTCCAAAAAATATTATTTTATGTGGCTAGATGCTGAGCTATGACTCATATCTTGATGAACAAATATTTGGCCTCAAAACCAAAATCTGTTACCAGTGACTAATGCTTCCTAAACAGAACCACCATTCATTGAGTATTTTCTGTGTGCACTAAGTTTCTAACATAGGTGGCTTATTTACTCCTCATGTAAGCTTCTAAGGTAGCAGTCCTCATTTTACAGACAGGGAAACTGACGATGAGAGATTAGAAAATTTCCCACAGCTCTGGGTCTGGTAGGAGCTTGATAGCAACTCAATTGCTACTTCTTCCTACTTCCTAGTACAGATGAAAAAACAAGGGAAATAAAACCCACAGAATTCATCTCCATGGAAGCTAAGAGGAAAAGAAAAACTCATAAATCTCAAATTTTATGTAAGTGTAGATAAACACCATAACCAACCGAATAAGCTCAACGTTCAGTGTCAGAAGACAATGGAGCAATGCTAACGGGATACTCATGAAAGAAGGCGTGAACCAAGGATTTTAGATTCCATTAAATTGTCCCTTAAATAAAAGACTATAGATAAACAGTTTTAAACATGTAAGAACTGAGGAAATACTCCCATGAAACTTTGTGAGAAATCTACAAATAGATGAGCTTTATTCATCAAGAGACAATTAGTGAAATTTCACCAAAAAAGACTAAGAGTATGTCTTGACTATATTTAACTGCAAACTAAAATGAAACAAAGGCAGTAATTAGCAAAAGAAAGCAGAGATTATGATCTTAATAGTACACTAGGTAGTCAAGCCAAGAAAATATTAAGCAAGACAAAGCCTGGTACATCATTAGAGTTAAATTAACATTAAAAATATAAGATTGTGAGCGAATATTCTTCATGTAACATACCATAACTTTCATAAAGTTTTTATAAACAAAGAAAAAATATTCCTATAGACTAAGAACAACTGCTTTTCAAAAGCCCATTGATGTTTATAAAGATTGATTCACAATGAAAATGCCAACAAATTTCAAGAAGTAGATATTTTATAGGCCATAATTTCTGACTACCAAATAATAAACTAGCAAGTACCATATAAAATAAATATAAGAGAAACTTAACTTCACGAAAAACTTTTTGGAATTTTAACATTTTGTTTGAAAACAATCTTAAACTTATGGAAAATCTGCAAGAATAAGAAGACATAGAATATTCATACACTCTTTTACGGAGATTCATCTATGACTATATTTTTCCCATTTGCTTTATTATTTATCATTTACATTTGCTCTGTGTGTATGCGCATGTGAACATACACACTATTTTTTTCTGAACCATTTGAGAGTAAGTTGCCTATGTCAAGGCCCTTTATCTCCAAATAACCATTAAATATCTCAGTGAGTATTTCCTAAGAATAAGAGCGTTCTCTGACATATCCACAGTGTGGTTAGCAACTTCAGTAATTGACATAACGCTTTTATCTAATCTACCATCCATATTTCAATTTTGTCAAATAATCTAATATTATCCTTCATAAAGCATGTTTTTTTCCTCTAGTACTAAGCTCTAACATTGCTTTTGCTTGTGACATCTCTTTAGTCTCCTTCAATCTGGAAAATTTCCACAGTCTTTATTTTTTATGACATTGCTACTTTTGAAGGATAGAGTTTCTCTCTCCCCTTTGTTCTTCATATAATGATTTTTTATTGGCTTTCTTGCTGTTTCTTCATGGTTAGAGTCAGATTCCACATTCCAGAACAAAATAATATATTAGTAATATGGTGTCCTTCTCAGGGTATCACATCCAGATGTACACTATGTCCACTTGACCCTCATTAATTATGTTAATTTAGATCATCTGGTTAAGGTCTACAATTTTTTCATTATTTACTCTTTTTTTTTTCCGTTGTAGATAAAAAGCAATCTGTGAGGAGACACTTTAGAATGATGTGCGTATCCTAATCCTCATCAGAATCTCCCCTTAAATTTAGCATGAATTGTTGAGTTTTCTCATAACCAATCTTTAGTATGATGGTTACAAAACAATGCTTTTGCAATCCCAGCTTTCCCTCCACATTTACCAGTCAGCACTTGGCATTCTTCTATAAGCAAGGCTCTCCTTTCTTTCCTATCCATTTTCTTAACTACCTATTATCATAATGATCTCAAGGATTCCTATTTTTTGAAAGATCTTTAATTAATTATTGTATCTTAATTGGTTGCTCACAGTGTCCTAGATTTGGTCAATAGGAATCTCTTTAAACTGGCTCTTATCTCTTTGGGACATACTTCCATGATTTTTCTCTCACTTCCTCACTTTCAGGCATATTATCTCCCAGTCTCATTATACCCCTCCCTGGAATCAGCTACTTCTCCAGGGATCTCTGGTTCCCTTTATTAGAGATTCATATCTCTACATTGGGTGTATTTATTCCTTTTGGAGTGTCTTTGCTTCTTTGGCCTTTCTGCACACAATGCTCATGAACAGGAAAAAATAAGATACTTCCATGTAACTCTTACCAAAAAACCCAGAAGTCCATTTGCTTGAACTTCAGGACAAAATCAAAACAAAACAAAAATTCTATTCTCAAGAAAATCACATGTCAAAACTTATGGAACTCAAAGTGTTATTTGAAATTAAATTTCTAGCCTTACATAATTTCATTATAAAAGAATAATAAATGCATCATTGTAATAAAAGAATGAAAATAAATGAACTAACCATTCACGTTAACATAGCAAACAATAATCACAAAGAAGATCTGAGGAAAGCAAAGGAAAAAACAAAGCAGAATTTATGACTTACAAAACAAAAGAAAAGTTAGAACTGTTTGAAAGGTACATACAATCAATAAAACATAGGAAATTATAGCAAATCCATAATTTACAGGAAAGAAATATATATTGATAAATTTTCCTTTATGGATCTGAAGATTTCTTTAATACTCATGTTTTATGTATTTGTTTTCTTTATCTTTTGGGAAAAATATGACAATAAAAAATGTGACTGCTAACTCCTTTTTAAAAATGAGTTCTACCATGATCTGCATATGTAAGTTTACATTATTGCAACCAAAAACACATGCAATACTTACAAATTTCCTAAAGAAATCTTTGTATAAGGTTTATGTTAATTTACTCTTTAATGTTGGTACTAAAGAATATAAAGAGACCTACCCATGAAACCTACCTTAGACATGGAAATGTTGCTAGGATAAATGATTTCTGATTCAAGAGTGGTCATGCAGGGTCTGGATATCCTACTTTGAAGAAAATACTTGATTGCAAACAAACTCCTCTACTGTTTGCTTCCTGAAAAGCTGAGTGATCTACTTTGGCAGATGCTGGTTTTGTGGTGCTTATGTAATTTGGGGGATCCACTTTAAAAAAGAGAATACAACATTATGTAAACAAAATTAGATATGAGAATGGTTATTTATCTAGAATGAGAAAAGAAATCATGACAACTTACTGAAGTCAGTGATTCAAGTCTCTTCTGATACTCCTTCAGGTAATCTTCCATTCATGCTTACCTATTTCCTAATGCTAACTTGGTTTCCCTCTCACCACCTAGAATACTGAACATCCTCCAACAATTCCCAGTACTTGCAGAAGCCCATGTCAAGTGAGAGGACTGAAGGTTAAGCTCCGTTAGCTTTGCAGTAAACATTTCTCTGGCTCAGACATATGAAAAAATGTGTACCACTGGCTGGGCATTATGTAGATGCAAGAATACAGCCTTGAATAAAGGCCCTGTTTCTATAGTTTATAGTCTAGTGGTGGCAATGATTAGGGCTATGGAGAAAAAGAGTAGGTAAAGGGAGAGAGAGAGTTCTAGGTAATTATTATATACAGTGGCCAGGAGGACTTCTCTGAAAGGATTATATTGAAGTTAAGATCTGAAGGAAGTGAAGGAGTTAGTCAGTTACATGTGTGGGGACCTCATTTCCTGAGGAAGCAAGAAGTAAATGGCTCTAGCATGAGAGGGTGTCTGTCTTACCAGTGTGAATGGAGTAGAGTGAATCAAGAGAGTTGCGGAAGGTGAAATCAGAGACAGAGGAGGAAAATCATATAGGATCTTGTAAAGTCTTGGGCTTTGATGCTGAGTGAAATGGGGGACCACCAAGGCTTTTGATCAGAAGAGTGTTGTCATCTGACTTGTGTTTTGAAAGAAAAATGAGAATGGAATTGGTAGAGGGCAAAGGCAGATGAAGGGAGATCAGCTGGGAGGCTTTCGAGATAACGGTGATTTGGACTAAGGTAGTGGGTAGATGGTGTGAGAAGTGATTACCTTTTCAGCGTACTTTGAAGGTAGAGCCAACAAGGTTTGCTGATGGATTGGGTCATGGGAGAGATAGAGGAGTCAATGATGAAAGTAATGCCTTTTGGCTTGAGCAGCTAAAAGAAAGAAGTCTCATTTCCTAAGAAGAAGTCTTGGGAGCTGTCACAGAGGCTATGGGAAGGTGTGGTGACGGCTGAGATCAGGAGCTCAGATTTGAGCATATTTAGGCCCAGGTAACTGTTGGACATCCAAATGGAGGTGTTGGTACTGTCTAACGATACGGTGTCTGAAGTTCAAAGGAAGCATTTAGGCTGCAAATGCAAATTTATATCAGTGTATACAGATGGTATTTGCAGTGATGGATTTATTAGACTACCTAAGAAATCAATCTATAATGAGAAAAGATCTGCCTGGGATGTTCAAAATTTTATAGTTCGAGAAGATGAGGAAAACCAGCAGAGCTTGAAGAAGAACTGAGAGAATGGGTATGATTAAAAACTATGAAAAGTGTTTCAAGAAGGAGCAAACTTTTTAAAATTCTGCAGAAAGGTAGAGCGATATAAAGATTATCTAAATGTTATGTAATGTATTTCTAGAGAACATTGGGCCAGTAGAATAGCAATTTAACTGGTCTCTGGGTTCCTCAGTATCTTGAAATTTCTGCCACGTTGTTAATATGAAGTGTCCTAAAAATCAGATCTAATCTAGACAAAGCAGTAAGCTGTTTGTAATGTGGTAACAAGGAAGGATGGATAGAGCCTGGTTTCGGGACCTCAGTGGATTTCACAGCATTGAACTGTGAGGCTAGTAGGCCAGGAGCTTGCTGGAGATGCAGGAAGCCTGAAATAATATTAAATCTAAGCCTCGCTTCTTCCCTCCCTCTCCCACGGTTTGTGGAGCTCTTGTGTGCAGTTGCTGGCAAGCAAAGGCAGGAAAAATCCTTAGTAGTCTTTCTTCTTTTTTCTCTCTTTGGCTTTTATCTGAGAAAGATCATATGTATTGGGAAAGGTGATTCTTTTTAAGTGGAAAATTTTTTAAAAAACATGCTTAGACACAAAACTTCTTCCAGCAAAAGTATAAAACCTTCTTTAAAAAAATTTTAAAAATCTATTAATGTTCTGGAATGAATAAATGTGTACCGGTGACTAAGGCAATATTTGAAGTATGGTTACCTTTACCTACTTTTAAATAGATTCCAACCGATCCACTCAAATGCAGTCAAGAAATTAAATTATGTTTTAAACCAATAATTTTGTTTTCATTATAATCTTATATCAAAATGAAATTTAGTTTCTGGATGACTTTTCTGGAAATTGATAGCACAACTTGAACTGGATAACATGCATACTACGACAATATGCTTAGAATGCAGATGGTGCTGATGTTAAAGCCCTTTGTGCCCATCCCCAAGGCTAAAATCTGAGGAAGAATAAAAATCTGGGCATCATTTTTAAACTGTATTTGAGCCCAAAGTCAGAGACACAACTGCCACATCCCTCCTTTGGTAAATCCAATGGAATTTATTTTGAAAGTTTCTAATGTTAAACTTAGAGAATTTTACATTGAACGGAGATAAAAATATATGTATAACAAATTTGAGAAATTTATGACTTCTTGATTTGAAGATTTCTTTAACTAATGTTTCTAGAATAAAACTTCTGGAATAAAACAACATTTCTATTGTGATATAACTTTTTTGGAGAAAATTTTTCAGATTGTCTCTGTCTCACTACTGAGATAAAAGACCATTTTGTCACTGAGTGCACCATCAGAAGTAACAAACATGACATATTTTAATCAGACTTTTACATAAAAACTAAACTTACTAAATCTGTTACTGTTGTCCACTTTAAAATTTCCTTAAACTAGGCTTTATATTAAAATTCTAAAATTTACCATTTCCCAAATTGGTTGCAGTATTGTGCGGATGTAGGTAAGATAGAATGGTTTTACAACTGGTATGTATTCATCACACACCACACACACACACACATATGGTCTAGTCTATATTTTGTTGCAAACTGAAAACTTAATGGAAGATGTAAATAATATTTCAAAGAATTGAATACGTCTATTCTCCCTTTTATTTCTATTCTCTTTTAATAGTATGCAGGTGCTGCCTGAATTGTCCTGTCTTTGTATTTTCTGATGTTTTCCTGAGAGAAGAGAATTTCTTTTTCTTACCAAAGGGTACAATAGTTGGATGAGAATATAGCAATTGATTTCCTTGTTACGTTCATGTGAAATAATAAAATGTGAACCCCCAGCACTTATATTTTTATTTTTACTTTTATTTTCCACTAATGAAAACCAGGACTTTTTAGAGTTTAGTTCAATTCAAAAAGTTTTTTTTCCTATTTAAATGCTTGTGAAAATGTATGACGGTAATATAAAAAGGATAAAGAAATGAACTTGAAGAGATTTCAACTGACCACATAGTAATAATTGGATTTAGACAGAAGGAACAAGTTCAATCTGTAAAGGCCATTTGTGCCCTATGATCTTCTAAAGGAGCGAGTATTATAAAGGGTTTCTAAAAGAAATTCGTATATGAGTTTCCAGTAGTGTTTACTAAAATGTTATATGTTGTTCCGTAAGTCATACACTAAAATTTGTGCAACATCTAGGCTAACACTCAGAGAAAACATATAAAAATGTAAAACATGCACAGTGTCTTTTAAAAATGCTATACTGACTTAATTCTGTTAATTTCATGCTAAAAGTGCTATAGTAGCTTTGGGTAATAATGTATTTAAAATATGTTGACCACCCAGAAATTGAACCATGTAAAACCAAGGTAAAATCATCAGATTTGTAAGATTGGCAAGGCAGACAAGACATGAAGATAGTTTTTATCCAGTGAATATAAAAGCTATTCTTCATGTATAAAAGTTAACTATTTGAGCATCTAAATTTCTCCCCATTTTGTAAAAAATAGAGCTATGTAAAATTACAATAGGGTAACCCATATGTAACGTTTGATTAAAACAATAATTTGAGATTAAATGGCTACTTCTGACTAGAGTTATTGTGGCCGTGGGGAGCACATGCAGGATTGTGGCTTTGACTTATGTTACTCAAACTGCTGAAAACCTGATTATTTAGGGGGTCAGTCTGTCCTACATGATACCGACGCCCAATATCTAAGGTGGAAAATTGAATAAAAACAATAAACAAAATAATTTACAATCACCCTGCCAAATCTAGAAAAATTAAAAATTTAAAAATTAGGATGTAGTGTTAAATAATCATGTATGTTTATTTCACTGAATCAATATCTGTGACTGTTAGAACCTATGGAGCCTAAGTTTGCAAAGATGCAAATATTCTAATTAATGGCAATACTTATTACTTTAAAAACATTCCAAAAGATGATGTATCTCCTTTTGTGAATCAATAGTCATGGGGTCCAAGAATATCATTCCTGGACCCAGCAAACTGAAAAGTTTAAATATTTGACTTTAAATTAAAATGTGAACACAAAAAGAGGGAGAGACCCAACATTACAAATTAAAAAATACCCTACTTGGGGCTGGCCCCTTGGCTGAGTGGTTAAGTTCCCGCGGTCTGCTGCAGGCGGCCCAGTGTTTTGTTGGTTCGAATCCTGGGCGCGGACATGGCACTGCTCATCAAGCCATGCTGAGGCAGCGTCCCACATGCCACAACTAGAAGGACCCACAACGAAGAATATACAACTATGTACCTGGGGGCTTTGGGGAGAAAAAGGAAAAAAATAAAATCTTTAAAAAAAAAAATACCCTACTTGTTGCCAGGAGCTAGAGGAGGTGGAAATACATTGATATTACAAAGTTTCAGTTATGTAAGTTGAACAAGTTATAGAGATCTAATGTATAGCATGATGAGTACAGTTGACAATATGTTATTGTATACTTGAAAACTTTATGGGAATATCTTGATTATGGATTCCCAATGAATAGATCTTAAGTTGAATTATCTCAACACACACACATCCCATGATAGCCATGTAGAGATGATGGAACTGTTATGTAGCTTGATTGTAGTGAGCTTTTCACAATAGATGCATATAGCAAACATCAAGTTGTACACCTTAAGCATACACAATTTTTATATGTCAAAAATCCATCAATAAGGCAAATATGTATTGTACAATTAATGATCTATTTCACTTTCCAATGGTGAGCTACAAGCTGTAAAACTAAAAGGTAGCTCCCTTAGACAACTCTAACTGCTTTTTCATGCTAAATCGCATGTTATTGTTTGGGTAGATTATTTACCATCAAACAAAACTGTTTCAAAAAAAGTAACTTGTGACCATTCTTTTTTGTTTTTAGTTTACTTATTTGTTATTTGTTCATGCATTCATTCATTTACACAACAAATTCTTATTGAGTGACTTCTGTATGTCAAGCACAGGACTATTAACTGGGGACACACTAGTGAACAAAGCTGCCAAAACTCCCCACCCTTATAGAGCATTCCTTGTAGAATGTTGAGATAGACAATAAACAGAAAATCTATTAAATAATTGTATTATTTGTTGTATTGAAAGATGATAAGTGCTTGGGGGAAAATGCAGCAAGGTAAAGGCTGACTGGGAATACTGTAGAACAGGTTGCAAATTTTATGGTGTGGTCAGGTTGTCAGGTTGGATGTTATTTAAAGGAAACATCTGAGCAAGAAACTTAAAGAGGAGGACAGAGTAGATATGCTATATCTGGTGAACAAATGTTCCAGGTAGAAAAAAGTCAGAATAAAGAAAATGTTCTCTCTGAAAATATCTTGATTATTGATTCTCAGTCAATAAAGAAAAATGTTGATATGAAATATTTCAGTAAATGTTTAAATTGCCCTTTATGATCTGAAGCTCCCTAATATTCATAGTACATTTAGTGAATTTCTCTCTCCTGGGAAGAAGATAGCAATAAAAATAATGATGATAAACTCTTGTTCTCAAGCAGATCTGACAGAGATCTGTGTGAATGCTTCTGGAAAAGATGACTTTTACAGCGTTGAAACAAATATAGTTGTAAAATGTTTGTCAAGTTCTGATGAGAAATTTGTGCACAAAATCTGTGCTAGATCAGTGTTTAATCTTTTGGCTGAAGAACAGCCTGACCATCAAGTTCTCTTCAAAGGAGGTAATGGAGTTATGACTGGAAGTCATCACCACAATCATGGCTGGCCTACAATGCATCGTAAGAGGGACCTGGAAACTAGACCCTCTTGAAGCAGACTGGCCGATGGGAGGCAAGAACTTCTCAAGGTCTGCCTCACAAATTGGTGCAGGATCCAGTTTGGATTCTACGTGTTAAGAAAAATATTCAAACAGCAAACAGAGAGCTGAGACCACATAAGACAAATGCTGAAAACAGAAGAGATTTGCCAAACAAAATGCTATATGATGTTTGGTGTAAGAAAAAATAAGGGTATCAAAAGAATCCTTTGAATAGAGATATTCTGACATTTATGCCTTTTGCCTATTAAAAAAGCTGAAAATTGAAAATTAAATCTAGCCTTGAGTATTTTAACTCAGCCAGCCATTCAACAGTGCTCAAAATATTTTTCTTTCCTTAATCAGCTTTGTCTCCCATTTTTTCATTTTATCGTGTGTGTGTGTGTGTGAGAGAGAGAGAAAGAAAGAGAGAGAGAGAGAGAGAGATTTAGCTACTTAGGTATGGAGTGTTTGGAAGTCAAGCCTATTTTAATTAGGATTTAACTACAGTTTCCATTGAAAGGTTGCCAGGCCATCTATTTCTGTGTTGATGATATCAACACTGGAGCAAATGCTGTGAAAAAGCTCTCAAGTAGACCATTTCAGTCTTTGAAGGAGAATATGTGCCAACTATTTTGGAGGAAAAGGTATGAGAGGATTGTTTTTTCCTCAGGACAAAGGACCATCTTTCTTTACACCTTGATGGGTGGAACTCAAAGGTTACTGGGGAAAAGAATAGATCAGTTTTTATAATGAGCCAAGAAGCCTTGTGGGAAGACAAGGACAAAAACCTTGACTCAGTTTTTTGTTTTTGTTTTTTTTGTGGGGGGGGAGATTGAATGTTAGAGTATTTTGAACAGAGTAAACCCTCAGAGGTCAGCAGATGGGAAATGATGGCAAGAAACTCACAAGATCCAAAGAGAAACTAACCCTGAGAGCTTGTGAGTAAACAACAGCTTAGGTTGTCCTGAGAAGGAGCTAGCCTTGAGTGTGATGTGAAACTGATGGAGAAATATCCTCTGCCCACTCAACCATGAACTTTGGGCATAACCTGAAAGCCTGGCCATGAAAGCAGAGAAAATTAGAACTGCTCCCTTTTCCCAATACTGCTAAAACTATCAGTACAGATCCAAGCAAGGGTTTCAGGACTGACAACGTACTTTAACTCATCAGTTGAACACCTTATGATTTTGGCATTCTCAAGCCCCAAGGGCTTGAGTTCTGTTCCCAGCAATGAGGAAAAGGTAAATAAATGTTGATCCTTCAACTGAATAAACCCAAGGAATTCTATTTTGCCCAGGAGGGGAATCTCAGGGTGAAAAGGAAAAAGTAAGAAATTTTCCTTATTGTGAGAAGAGTACTGAGAGTCATCAAAAATTGAACATTAAAGAGTTGTATCTTATTTTATGCCCAAAGTTGGTAAAATATAATCAATAATCTTAGAATAAAAGCATATAGATATATAAATTTGGTGACAGTGGTTATCTATGAGTGTTGGGTTTACTGGGCCTTTCTTCTTCATACACCAAAACAGACTGAGGACAACTTCAGGTAATCGTAGATCCTCCTACAGAACAAAGTCTGTTCAATTTATTTAGTAGGACTTTGCAAGGCCACACAGTGAATGAGATGGAAAGCCAACCAAGTTTCCCAATTGCTAGACTAGTTCTCTCTGTTCCATTGCAGGCTATTTTTAACATTATTGCCTTCCAGCTCAAATTTAAGAATTGTTCATACTGTGCTTGACAGTTGTTACTTTATGATACCCAGCAATCATTTCTGTTTTTTCTGGGCATGGTCTTCAATTTTTCTTTTATGGAACCATCTTGCCTCCATTCACAGAATATTTTTTAGGGTGGGAATTCCATCCCCAACCCCAAGAGTGGAGCAGCTAACGTGGATCCAAGCCTATTCGTGTATTCTACCCTACAGGTCAGAGTGCACGTGACTCAATCTGGACCAGAGAAGCAGAGTGAATATTGGCAGTTGCGAGGGAGCTTTCAGAAGTAATTACTGTTTTTGCTGGTGGTGTTGAGATCGTGTGAGCCTGCAGACAAAAAGTATGTGATAATTCAGCCAGCCCAGGGGAAGCAGAACTGCGAAACATTTTCTATCATTCCCGACTCCCCTTTCTTGTTCCTTCTCAGATATCATTTGCCCAGTGTATCTGCAGACTTGAAGGAAAGGGGCAACATGGTGAGAATGACCCAGGGCATGCATTTAAATAAGGTAGGTATGGCTCCAGTCACCATTAACCTCATCAGTTTCAGAGAATAAAGCTTCATTCAGTGGGTCTCTTTGTGGTTCCACTTTGATCTTATTCACACTTTCTCACATATTTTATTTAATGAAAGCTGTGTCCAAGCCAGTTAGACCTAAAACTGGTCTGTTCAGACCTACTCTGCTACCTTTTTTCCTCCAATAGTACAGTAGCCCCACTTTGGCCACCACGGTTTGGTGATGGTGATGATAATATTATTGTTGGTAGATGTATGTGTCTTGTGGAGAATAGAAATGGAGGGTTAGAAATGCACTATTGACAGATATTTTATTTTTAAAAATAACTGAAATATATTTCTGTTTTCAGGGTACCTGAGGCCAAAAGAAATATTCCTAGGCATCAAAAATACCATAGATGCAAATAAACCCTGCTAACGCTTTCTGGTAAACAAATAAAGCAACAGGAAAATATCCTAGTACGTTCTCCAGTAGAATAGCTCACCTTCTACTTTAGTTTCCATTCCATCTGTTGACTCTCAAATTTCTCCCATTCCATTTGAGAATTCTAGAGAGAAGTTTATGGCTTTGATGACAAGCAAATAGGCATTAGTGCTCTAAACTCTAGACTCCACAGTGTGTAAGAATGCTTCAGCTCCCAATAGTCTAGGGATAGTAGTTAATAGTAACAGCTAATAGTTGTATGGAATAAGCTGGTTCATTGATTTCTTCCTCTCTTTTAAGTAAAGGCACAAATTTCTAGTTGGTTATATGTGTGCGGGCAAGTTAACATTTGCCACAGTAAATGATGGGAGGAAATGAAGGATCTAACCAGAGCTTCTATTAAACAAAACTCACAAGTGCAAGTCTTTTTTTGTAACTGCTCCTCACTTCAACTTACATTTGAGGAACAAGGCTTTTACACTGCCTCTTAGCTCATTAGGATGCTCTGCTGAGCAGTCTCTCATTTTCAGACTGTCTTTTGCCGTGATCATTCTTTTCTGCCTTCTTCTTAATCTTTTCCCCCACTTCAATCAATGCCAACCATTCTTGTCCTTTATCCCCTCTTTTCAGAGTATGTCTAGGTATCCAAAATTAATCTTATAAACCAAGGTGTTAATGGATAATTGTTATATTTTCCCCATTACAAAGGTATTTGCATGTTAAAGGAATAATTCTCGAGGTGAAATGCTCTATCTCAAATTAGAATCTGCAATTCTGGAATATGCAGCACTGGGAAAGGTGAATTGGAGAGTTTTTTGGTTGGAAAAAGGTTTTCATGGTTCTTCTTGGATAATATTACCTGAGCAGTGACTTACTCTGCTTATGTCGCCTGTATAAAAATGGGCATGGAATGTGTAGCTATAAACTCTGGGCTGCTGAGCCAAGTTTGAAAATGTAGCTATACAGGAAGCAATATAGATAATGACTTACACAGCACGTAGACTTTTTTATATGGCCCTCAATCTTGAAGATTTTTTGTAGAACATGTTAGAGAAATCTATATAATTTCAACAACAATAGCAACAACAAGAAAACCTACATGGGGCTTCCCAACTTTTGTGCTGTGAATGGACTTTACATGTTTCCTAAAATATTGATTCCTTTGTCCCAATGATTCCCAAACTGGAGCTGAATCAGAAAGGCTGGAAAGCTTGTTAATACACACAACACTGGACCACACGCCGAGTTTCCAATTCTGAAAGTGTCAAGTAGTGTTTGAAAATATGCATTTGTAGCAAGTTTTTAGGTGATGCTGCTGCTGCTGTTGGTTTGTGGACTACACTTTGAGGACTACTTCTTTAGCCTTTGAGGCATCTAGGCAGGGTCATCAGGCAGGAGCTCAAGGAGCCACATCTGGCCATCCTTGCTATAACATGCCTCCTGAGGACTAAGGAGATGCTCTATCTTGTAGAAGTCTACTTTAGCATCCAGCTAAAGCAGCCAAGGTTGCTGCTGGAGCAGTTTATACTCAGAACATAGATCACAGCTCAAAATGAATTGCACAAGGGTGAGGGTCAGAGAGACCGTGAGAGAGCTCCTGAGGCTGTTATTTCAGGAGTGGGCTCCTGAATTTGTCTGTTTGTGTCATATGTTTTGTTAGTGCATACAAGCTAGCTGCAGTATGACTGTTTTAAAAATGGATGCAAATTCTGCAAATTAGATGTTCTCTATTATTCTGAAATATCTCATTTACAAAAGTATATTTGGGTTTGAAATCCATTTGCATTACTATAAGAAATTGCAATGTTACATTAGTAAATGAGAGAGGAGGAAGTATTTTTAGATTTTTTAAGTATAATTTCAATTTGCTAGTTTGTAAACAGCTGTAAAAATGGTTTCAAAATTTTTATTATCTATATTTGAACAGTTTCTTTGATGAGAACCTCAAGGATTTGTAGAAAAATCATCATTAAAAATCATGATTAGCAACAGCCTGTAGCCAGCTCAATCATAAAATCAAACATAAAAATCCATTTTCATGAAACCAAGCTCAAGTTTCTCATTAAAGGAAAAAATTAAAAAGTCTTTATTTAGAAGTTTGTATAGGGGCTGGCCTGGTGGCACAGCAGTTAAGTTCACACGTTCTGCTTCTTGGTGGCCCAGGGTTCGCCAGTTCTGATCCAGGGTGTGGACATGGTACTGCTTGGCATGCCATGTTGTGGTAGGCGTCCCACATATAAAGTAGAGGAAGATGGGCATGGATGTTAGCTCAGGGCCAGGCTTCCTCAGCAAAAAGAGGAAGACTGGCAGTAGTTAGCTCAGGGGTAATCTTCCTCAAAAAAAAAAAAAGTTTATATAAATTCTATAGTTAATACTGTTTCTATCACTTTTATTCTATTTTTCTAACATTGTTACATTACGTTTAGAATGAAGGTTATTTTCACCAAGGCCCATGTAAACAAATCCATTCCAGTTTATCCTTGTGTGTCATACAGACATAATCAGTTTTCATGTGTACCGTAACATGAAAATGTTTGGGAAGTACTGCCATAGTACCCGTTGAATGCTGACTAACAAGGCTGAATTTAAAATTATGCTATCCACTTCTATATCTAGAGCTATAGACAGTAAACCACATTAGAGCAGATGTGTACTATTAAGGGAAGGATCAATTGCATTATTCCTCTTAAAAATACTTTTAAGGGAGTGATGTCAGCATGATGGCAGAGTGAACTTGCCTGGGACTCTCTCCCCTCCAAGATACAAGAAAAAGGGGCAAGAATACTCCAACAGAAAAATCCTAACAACACAAAAACCTCGGAGAGACACATAGCCACATGACGGAGGACAGAGAGGCTGGAGCCCCCTTTGGAGGAGCTGGAATGGAGTAAGAGAGAACTTGGCTCCCTCCCCTAAAGACTGGGATTGCTGCCACAGGAGGCTCCATGAGGGAAGGAGTGGGGAGGGGTCATGCATCCATGGGATCACCCAGGACTTCCATGGGCCCTTGCAGCCTAGAGGGAAACCCTTTAATGGGGTGAAAGCTTTCATGGGGGGGGGGGAGGATAACCTCATCAAGCCAAGATCCCAGGAGACCAGATAGCAAGAGTTGATCCAGAAACCTGGGACTGCATGCAGAAGAAAGCGCCCCTCCCCCAACCAGCATAATGCAATCTCTGCTGAAGGCGTAGGGCTCAGAATACGCAGCTCTCAACCCCCACCCAGTGGTGATAGGCTGTAACTACAACTGAATAATATAAGAATAAGGAAGAGCTGACCTTCCAACATCAGACACTATATCAAATCTCCAGACCAGAGAGAAAATGACAAGCACCCAGAACTCAGTTCTGAGGACACAGAAATATGTAAGCTAAACGACAATGAATTCAAAATAGCTATCCTCAAAAAACTCAACAAGGTAAAAGAGAATATAGAGAAACAATTCAATGAGTTTACGAGCTACTTCACAAAAGAGATTGAAACTATAAAGAAGAATCAATCAGAAATATTAGAGATGAAAGACACAATGGAAGAAATAAAACAAAATACAGATTCCCTGAATGCTCATATGGACATCCTAGAGGAGCGAATCAGCATAATCAAAGATAGACATGTTGAAATGCTTCAGACAGAGGAGAGAGAACTAAGACTAAAAAGAAATGAAGAAAGTCTCTGAGAAATATCTGACTCAATGAGGAAATGCAACATAAGAATTATAGGTATTCAAGAAGGAGAAGAGAAGGAGAATGGAGCAGAAAGCATGTAGAAAAAATAACAGCAGAGAACTTCCCAAATCGAGGAAAAGAGAGGGAAATATGTGTGGAGGAAGCTTCCATATCTCCTAGATTTGTCAATGTAAAAAGACCTACTGCAAGGCGTATAATAGTAAAACTGACAAAAATGAATCACAAAGAAAGAATACTCAGGGCAGCAAGGGAGAGAAAATTAACCTACAAAGGAATCCCTATCAGGCTTTCAGCAGATTTCTCTGCAGAAACCTTAGAAGCTGGGAGAGAATGGAATGACATATTAAAAACTTTAAAATATAAGAATCTTCAGCCAAGAATACTCTATCCAGCAAAAGTATCCTTTAGGTATGAGGCAGAAATTAAATATTTCCCATACAAACAAAAGCTAAGTGACTTCATAGTCATGAGACAAGAAATACTCAAGAATGCCCTCATACCTGGAAAGGAAAAAAAGGGAGAAAGGGGTCACAAAACACAGAATAAATAGATAAATAGGTAGACAGAATGAGAATAGGATAGCAAATATTCAACTATAGCATTAAGCTAAAGAGAAGGAAAACACCAAAAATAAAGACACTTTTGTAACTTTAATCACAAACTCACAACACAAGTTGGAATAAGATATCAGAAAAAGAACTTAGGAGGGGAGGAGGAAAGGGACTGAATCAGTTTAGATTAAGGAAATAAGACTCCATCAGAAAATGGACTATCTTATACATGAGATTCTGAATACAAACTTCAGGGTAGCCACTAAACTAAAAAGCAGAACAGAGACACAAAAAACAAAAAGGGAAAAAACAAAGAAACACATCATAAAAAACTACATAATTCAATGGGTAGACCAAAACACACATGATGGGAAACAGAGGAAATGCAGAAAACTCGGAAAGCAAGTGATATAATGACAGCATTAAGCCCTCAGACATCAATAATAACCCTCAATGTAAATGGATTGAATTCTCCAATAAAAAGACACAGAGTGGCAAGATGGATTGAAGAACAAGATCCAACAGTTTGCTGCCTCCAGGAAATACATCTCAGCTCCAATGACAAACCCAGGCTCAGAGTGAAGGGGTGGAAGATGATACTCCAAGCTAATAGCAAACTAAAGAAAGCAGGTGTCACGATACTTATATCAGAAAAAGTAGACTTCAAGACAAGGCAGGTAAAGAGAGACAAAGAGAGGCAGTATATAATGATCAAAGGGACACTCCATCAAGAAGAAATAACACTTATAAATATCTATGCACCCAACACAGGAGCACCAAAGTTCATAAAGCAACTATTAATTAACCTAAAAGAAGATACTGAAAATAACACAACAATAGTAGGAGACCTCAACACCCACTCACATCAATGGATAGATCATTCAGACAGAAAATTAACAAGGAAACAGTGGAATTAAACATAAAGCTAAACCAGTTGGACTTAATAGACATATATAGAACACTCCCTCCAAAAATAGCAGAATACACATTCTTCTCAAGTGCACATGGAACATTCTCAAGCATAGACAATATGTTGGCAAACAAGGCAAGCCTCTATAAATTTTTTAAAAAATGAAATAATAACAAGCATCTTTTCTGATTATAAAGCTAGAATTAATTACAAGAAAAAAGATGAGAAAGGGACAAAGATGTGGAGACTAAAACATATGCTATTGAACAAGCAATGGATCATTGAAGAAATTAAAGGAGAAATCAAGAAATATCTGGAGACAAATGAAAATGATAACATATCATACCAACTCATATGTGTAGCTGCCCATGATGCAGGAAGGGTTAATAATCACTGGAAAACGCTTGCCAGCAAACTGTGACCCGAAGGTGAGAAGGCCGGTTAGCCAATGATGGGTAAGACCTCCAGGGGGAGGCAACCTAATCCAGGCACCGGTCACCTGGGGGCACAGATGGAGACACGATATCGGGAGCAGGAGGAGGCATTGCCTAGGAGGACTTGCATGCTCTGAGATAAAATATACGAGCACAGCAAAAACATGACAATATCAAAACAGAGGCTGAGCGAAGGCTTCTTGAGAAATCACTAAGAATTCTTGGCATTTGCTAATTACATTGTCCACAACACCTGTGTATGTTTAACAGATATAAGCTATGTATATATTGAAACACTGGTTATAGTAAACTCAGAGTGGCCATCAGCCCTCTCCGCATCTATCCTGATGTGTACATTGGATTGCGACACCAATAATATGAGACGCAGCAAAAGACGTATTAAGACGGAAATTCATTGCAATACAGGATCACCTTAACAAATAAGAAAAATCCCAAATAAGCAATCTCAAATTACACCTAACTGAATTATAAAAAGAATAACAAACAAACCCTAAAGTCAACAGAAGGAGAGAAATAATAAAAATCACAGCAGAATTAAATGTTATTGAAACAAAAAAGGCAGTAGAAAGGATCAATGAAACGAAGAGCTGGTTCTTTGAGGAGATTAAAAAAATTGGCAAACCCCTAGCCAGACTTACAAAGAAAAAAAGAGATGAAGCTCAAATAAACAAAATCAAAAATGAAAGAGGAGAAATAACAACAGACTCCACAGAAATACAATGGATTATAAGAGAATATTACAAAAAACTATATGCCAACAAAATGGATAGCCTAGAGGAAATGGATAAATTCTTAGACTCTTCTAACCTCCCAAAGCTGAGTCAAGAAGAAACAGACAATCTGAATAGACCAATCATAAGGAAAGAGATTGAAACAGCAATCAAAAGCGTCCCAAAAAATAAAATCCCAGGACCAGACAGCTTTCCTGGGAATTTTACCAAATGGTCAGAGAGGATTTAATACCTGTCCTTTTCAAGCTAGTCCAAAAAATTAGGGAGGATGGAAAACGTCCTAACACATTCTACAAATCCAACATCACTCTGATACCAAAGCCTGACAAGGACAGCAAAAAAAGGAGAACAACAGGCCAATATTACTGATAAACATAGATGCAAAAACTCTCAACAAAATTTTGGCAACCCAAATTCAGCAATATATCAAAAGGATCATAAATCATCATCAACTGGGAATCATACCAAGGCCATAGGAATGGTTCAACATCCGCAAATCAATCAACGTGATACGCCACATCAAGGAAACTGAGGAATAAAAACCACATGATCATCCCAATAGATGCAAAGACAGCATTTGACAAGATCCAACAGCCATTTATGATAAAAACTCTTAACAAAATGGGGATAGAAGGAAATTACTTCAACATAACAAAGGCCATGTATGACAAAGTCACAGCCAACATCCTACTCAATGGGCAAAAACTGAGTGCCATCCCCTTGAGAACAGGAACAAGACAAGGATGCCCACTGTCATCACTCTTATTCAACATAGTACTGGAGGTTTTGGCCAGAATAATCAGGCAAGAGAAAGGAATAAAAGGAATCCAAATAGGGAGTGAAGAAGTGAACTCTCACTGTTTGCAGATGACATCATCTTATATATAGAAAACCCCCCAAAGTCCACTGGAAAACTAATAGAAATAATTAACAACTACAGTAAAGTTGCAGGGTACAGAAACAACTTACAAAATGCAGTTGCTTTTCTATGCTCCAACAATGAACTTACAGAAAGAGAACACAAGAATACACTTCCACTTGCAATCACAAATAAAAGAATAAAGTACCCAGGAAAAAATTTAACCAAGGAGATGAAGATCTTATAGAAAGAAAACTATAAGACATTACTGAGAGAAATTGATAATGATTTAAAGAGATGGAGAAATTTCTTGCTCACAGATTGGAAGAATAAACATTGTTAAAATGTCCATACTATCCAAAGCAATATACAGATTCAATACAATCCCTATCAGAATCTCAATGACATTCTTCACTGAAATAGAGCAAAGAATACTAAAATTCGTGTGGGCAATCAAAGACCCTGAATTGCTAAGTCAATCCTGAGAAAAACAAACAAAGCTGGAGGGATCACAATCCCTGACTTCATGTACTACACAGCCATAGTGACCAAAACAGCATGGTACTGGTATAAAAACTGGCACACAGATCAATGGAACAGAACTGAAAGCCCAGAAATAAAACCACACATCTATGGACACCTAATCTTTGACAAAACTGCCAAGAGCATACAATGGAGAAAAGATAGTCTCCTCAATAAATGGTGTTGGGAAAACTGGACTGCCACATGCAAAAGAATGAAGGTAGATCAGCATCTCATGCCATACACAAAAATAAACTCAAAATGGATCAAAGACTTAAAGATACATCCTGAAACTATAAAACTCTTGCAAGATAATATTGGTAGTACACTCTTTGACATCAAACTGAAAAGGATCTTTTCAAATGCCATGTCCTCTCAGACAAGGGAAACAAAAGAAAAAATAAACAAGTGGGAATTCATCAGACTAAAGAGCTTCTGCAAGGCAAAAGAAACTAAGGCAAAGAGACAACCCACCAACTCGGAGAAAACATTTGCAAATCATATATTTTTCAAGGGGTTAATCTCCATAATATATAAGGAACTCACACAAATGAACAATAAAAAAGCAATCAACCTGATCAAAAAGTGGGCAGAGGAAATGAACAGACTTTTTTCCAAAGAAGATATACAGATGGCTAATAAACACATGAAGAGATGTTCAACATCACTAATCCTCAGGGAAATGGAAATCAAAACTACACTAAGATACCACCTTATGCCTGTTAAAATGGCTATAATCACTAAGACTAAAAATAACAAATGCTGGAGAGGTTGTGGAGAGAAGGGAACCCTCATACACTGCTGGTGGGAATGCAAACTGGTGCAACCACTATGGAAAACAGTATGGGGATTCCTCAAAAAACTAAAAATAGAACTACCATATGACCCAGCTATCCAGCTACTGGGTATCTACCCAAACAATTTGAAATCAGCAATCCAAAGTAATATATGCACCGCTATGTTCATTGCAGCACTATTCACAATAGCCAAGACATGGAGGCAAACTAAGTGCCCATCGACCAATGATTGGATAAAGAAAATGTGGTACATATACACAATGGAATACTATTCAGCCAGAAAAAAGACAAATTCATCCCATTTGCAATAACATGGGAGGACCTAGAGAGAATTATGCTAAGTGAAATAAGCCAGTCTGAGAAAGACAAACACCATATGATTTCACTCATATGTGCAATATAAACAAGTGCTTGGACAAAGAAAACAGTTCAGTGGTTACCAGGGGAAGGGAGGTGGGTGGTGGGCACAGGGTGTGTAGGGGAGCATTTATATGGTGACAGTCAAGAAATAATGTACAACTGAAATCTCACATTGATGTAAACTATTATGAACTCAATAAAAAAATAATTGAAGGAAAAAAAACAATTTTAAGGTAAGTAGGTACACATTGCTTCAGGGATAGTATGTAACAGCATCCTTTTTGTGTTTTCAAAAAGACTGCTTCCTTCAATTTTCCTTGAGGGACAGAAGTGGGCATAAGTAAGAAGTCAATAAATTTGCACAAAGGATAAGGGTCCTCCTTGGAAGAAAATGATCAAGACCCCAACCAGTTTTCTTTTGAGATCACAGTTACTATAATGAACCTCTGTGATAGATTAAGATGCCTCCAATTAAGGCCTTCATGGTCCGCAAAGAAGAATTCAATTTATAAGGAGTGCAAATTCTGATTGGTGATTTGGGTTCACAACTGCTTACATCATGAAGGGAAGAATTATTTAGGCACAGCATTTTTCGAAGGTCAGGGATCTCTTTCTAATCCAAATGCTCTGATATGGAGGCCAGTATTTGAGAATAATGAATAAATTTGTCAATATAAATTAAGTATGAATCCTTGCTCAGAAGCTGAGTTCTTGGAAGCACAAGCAGAATACTTTCTTAACTGAATGTAATATTAAAAACAATGCAGCCATTTTTCCTCAAAATAAACACACACACCAGCTTCAATCAAAACCTCTTCCAAGCTTTGTAAGAGCAGTTTCCAAGGGCATCAATGGTAGTCTAAAATGGGGTTCAGTTTCATGCATCAGATTCTTCGCTGGCATTTGCTTGGCATTTGGAAACAGGGATCATTTGCTTGTTCTAAGTAAGTTTCTTTGCTTCTTAGATAATTTCAGTGGATAAAAGAAGGAAAGAACTAGAGAGGAAGGAGAGAGAGAGAGAGATTGCCAATGGATAGCTAAGTTAGCCAGTATGGACTTGAGTAATAAAATATTATGAGACGATTGCACCATTAGGTGCTGAAAGGTGCCAACTGGTTAATATAATAATAGACGTATATGAGAGGTATTTTAGAATTAGGGCATGTTTTTGAGGACAGTGAGTATCTTTACATTTCTTCATTACAGGAATTTCTAACTTGAGAGGCAAATTATGAAATCAGTAACTTGACCTTTAGAAAGATATTAGAAGGACAGTGTAAGTAAAGTATGAACTTTAAACAGTTTCAGACAAAAAGATTTAGGATTGAAATCTCCATAATTCATCCACATACTCTGAGGCATGAAAGTGAACAATTATATGCAGAATGTTAAGGAATAGGGGAGCTGACATGGATGATTTTAACAAAAAAAAAAAAAGGAAAATCTTTGGAAAAGCCAGGACAAAAATACTTTCTTTAACTATATCTGGAGATGGATTTGAATGACTATTCTACCAGTTTAATTTTTTCTTTTTGTAGTCTCAGATATTTATCTTTCTCTGTGTCTCTCTGTCTCTGTCTCTCTCTGTGTATATCTGTACATGCACACAAACACATATACATAAGTATGTGTCTATACCTGTTAGAGATGTATATGTGTATATTATATCCGTTATATATACTTAATTTGGTTGGTAAGTAGAATGGGGCTTATTCAACTACAGGTTAACTCCTTCTCAATGAATTTTTTGTTAGCTCATTTGTTTGCTTGTTTTAATCATATAATCTTGAGATAAGCAAATCTCTTACCAAATCCACAGCAGCGTCTTCCAAATAATGTTGCTTGGCAAGGCTTCTTCCTGTCAGTGGGCCATCTTTTATATTTACACAAAAGGTAATGCCAAATGCTGCCATGCTTGGCTACATTCCCCTCATCTCTGTTTATTTTAGGAAAGAAGAAATGTTAGGAATGATGTTTATACAAATTTTGCATTTGGGTTGTAAAGTGAGGGCCTTTTTCTATGAGAAGTTCTGAAAGCCACAAGTATCAACTATTGCACTCAAGGGAACATTGGAAGTATGTGACTTCATTACAATGTAGACTCGGGTGTGAATTCTCCATCATCAATGTCATCAGTTTTGGCCGAGGGCTACACACTGTCTGAAAATACTCTTGGAATTCTTGATCAAGGTTAACCCTATGGTTATGACTATGCAAAAAAATGAAGTCAAAATTTTAATACCTATCCTTATAACTTCATGAATATAAGCAATGGCTCTGAATAATTTAGGAGTAGGCCTTTTTTCTATTGTTTAAAGGCACAATTTTAAGGTATAGCATGAATATTTTCCAATCATTCTAGCTTAAATTTGGAATTACTAATCAATGAAGGGCTTATCATTTTCTTAGTTAGTTTTTCTCTAGATTTCCAACTCAATGTATTCTCCCCATTTCCATTTTGAATTGGAAACAGACCAGCCTTAATCTTCACAGTATGCTAGTAGAACTTACATCAAGCTGATACATAAGAAAATTTGGACTTTCAAGAACAAATCTTCCTTGTATAAACAAAGGTACTTAGGTTTTTAGAGGAAAGCAGAGAGTTGGCAATTTATTAGGTGAGTCTGGGCAATGTAAAATATCAAAGCAAGAATTTAGTCTAAAATTACCCTCTTTTCTTTTTAAAAAAATATTTTTAGAAGAAGATCACATGGTAATAGTGTAAGTAGGTGAAGATACAACACCCAGAGACCGTTTCTGTTTTTTTTTTTTTTAGGATATGCTTTTTGGTGAGGAAGATTGGCCCTGAGCTAACATCTGTTACCCATCTTTCTCTCTTTTTCTTCTCCCCAAAGCCCTAGTACATAGTTGTATATCTTAGTTGTAAGTCCTTCTAGTTCTTCTATGTGTGATGCTGCTATAGCATGTCTTGATGAGGGGTGCGGAGGTCTGCACCCAGGATCTGAACTGGCAAACCCTGAGCAGCCAAAGCAGAGCCCATGA
Organism: Equus asinus; assembly: GCF_041296235.1. Taxonomy (NCBI): domain Eukaryota; kingdom Metazoa; phylum Chordata; class Mammalia; order Perissodactyla; family Equidae; genus Equus; species Equus asinus. The sequence continues at coordinate 22,512,721 of NC_091796.1, forward strand.
ACTTAAGGACTATGCCACCAGGCAGGCCCTAGCCTCTTTTCTTCATTGACATGGTTTCTCTCATGAGATGTATAGGACATTGCAGATATGTTTACCTGGCGTAATGAATAGGAAATGTCATGAAGAGTTGTGCCAAATTTTCAGTGGTTTGTAATGCACATGTTTTCTGAGTCTGGGAGAGTTCTAATGTGGGGTGGGAATGGGGAAGGGTCTCTTTCTGACTCACACATGAAGATTCAATTCCTGCCAGGTTTACCACTCGCAAGACCACAAGATTTATTTCTCGGGAAGGTATTTTCCAATGCACTTTCATCAAAAATACTTGGCAAAATTCTGCTCTCGGAGATAATCCAGCTCAAATTGATCATAACTCACTGTTTTTCTCATCATAACATAATTTATAGTAGAGGAGAATAACAGGGGAGATAGATGGAATCATAGTTCTTTTCTTCAAAGTCTTAGAGTTATGAGTAAATTGTGCCTGTGAGTCTATGACTATGACCTAAAGCCCAGTTATTTGATACTATAACCAATATTGGAAACAAAACTCAGAAATAAAAGGAAAATCCTTAAAAAGGAGTGATCCCTAAAGATAATTATTTACAAATCAAAAAAATCCAAAAAATTAACATAAATGCTAATTTTTTGTATAGCTATATCTGTATCTCCCCTCTAACAATCTTAGTCAGCTAGCTGTCCAAGCTTTTATTTTTATTTAATTTTTACCATTTAAACTCTATTATCAAATTCTTGACTATCAAATTGTTTCATTCTGGAAACAGTGGAAATGTTAATATACAATACAGTATTCTGCTGGTTATTATCCTTGGCAACCAGTAACTCTCACAGGAAGTGAGGAAGTTATGAGGTTTTTTCTTGCACATTTCCAATAGGAAAAAAATGGAAAATGACTCCAAAAGAAGAGTAAAAATATAACTATAAAATGGTAATTTGCTGCATTATTTTCATGTACCAGAGCTGAGGGAACATGGGGAAAACCCAAGTGATGAGCAATTTTGCTTTTTTATGGCCAGAGAAAAGAAAGTTTTACCAACTTTGTTAGAATATGAGTAAACAAGTAAAGTTAATAAAGAATTTTAAGGAAGAAATTATTTTAATCTTTATTCATATTACAAAATACAAAAGCAGATAGACAGGGAGACACATACACACCATCTTTTTTTTTGGAAGCTAACAAAATCTATGTGACTGCAGTCTTTTCTACAAATGGATTTGAACACCACAAGTACCAAATACCTTTCTAATGCACTAGAGGGAACATAATTACATCTGAAGGGGTGGGAACTCTCAAAACACATATGAAACTGGATACTCCCAACAAATTGTACAGCCTGAAAGTTTAAATGGGTTAAATAAGGGTTTAGATAAATCCCTGGATGGTTGAGCCATAATCAGTCATTTAAAGGCAATTAAAGATTAAGAGGTAGAGTTTTTGTGAGGATTATGTCACAGCAAAGGCAAGGGTCCCTTTAGGGCACTTGAAGAATCAGGATTCTGCCTAATTCCTTTACTCATGTCCTTAAACAGAAGTTCTAAATACTTTCATACTCTGTGACTTTATACGTATTTGAATTGTTGGCATGGTCCCAGGAAACACAGGAGCTAGTCCCCGCTAAACTTCAAGTAGCACTAGCTACTGTCATTCTGACTGATGAATTCCAAATTAAATATTACGTACTAGGAAAGATAGAAAATCATTCCTAGTGTTCATTTTGTAAGAAACGTAGGTTTGAGATTACTTCTCCATCCTCCTTTACCTACTCTCTTCTCCATAATTTCCTCCATTAATATACTTTTATAGAGATAATTCAGATACAATTATATCATACAAGTGAGAATAAAGTGGAAGAAATCAAGTAACATGACTGAAAAGGAATCATTTTGACCCTTTCCATTTCTGTTACACCACAGGTGCCAAAAAAATGTGATAAACTGGTTGCAAAAATTTCCAAGTTCTTTATCCCTCCCTCTCTTTGGCCCTTTGCAATGTGATTTTGCAGTTCCTTCAATCAAAAGGTGGTGTATTTCCCCAACTCTTGTTTAGTTTGGCCTTATTACTAGCTTTGGCCAATAAATTCAATGGAAATGATGGTGTGCTAATTCCAAGCCTGGGCTTTTAGAGGCCTGGCACTATTTCAAACTTCTCTTTGGATCTCTGCCACTGACACAAGAATAAGCCTGCTGCAGAATAAGAGACCACATGGAGAGACGACCTCTTCATCTTCAAGACTAACTAGCTCATGAATGACCAGCCAGCAGACAGCAGATGCTTGAATGAGCCTGGCTAAAATCAGAATAACTGCACAGAAGATCTAGAAATACATAATTAATAACAAATGTTTATTATTTTATGATACTGCATTTTGCAGTGGCTTATGATATAATAATAACTAAATAATAAAGGGATGAAGCATGTAATTGAGTTACTTGTTAGCATAAATATCATATTATCATAATAAGTATGTGGCTTCACACTCTTCCCTCTGTATTTTCTTCGTGATATTAAATGATTTTGAAACAAGTGATCACATATCAAATCCAGGAGAATAAGGAGAAAGCTATATACCAAACTTAACAAATGAATCTGATGAAAATATCATTCTTTTGTTGAATGTGTTATCAGAAGCATACAACTGTATATTTGTATGTACTTAATAACATGTCCTTAAAAATATACGTATAAAGCAAAAATAGTAGTAAATTAATTATAATCAGATATTTTAAACATCCTAGTCTCAACAGATAAAAGATATGAGGGGCTAGCTGGTGACATAGTGGTTAAGTTTGCACTTCGCACTTTGTCAGTCTGCTGTTCGCAGGTTCAAATCCTAGGCACAGACCTAGCGCCGCATGTCAAGCCACGCTGTGGCAGCATCCCACGTAAAATAGAGGAAGATCGCTACAGACGGTAGCTCAGTGACAATCTTCCTCAAGCAAAAAGAAGAAGATTGGCAACAGATTTTAGCTCAGGGCCAATTTTCCTCACACACACAAAAAAGAAAACTAAAAAAAAATATATGAATTATTGGAAGAGCAATATTACTAAAATTAATCTAATAGAATATTCCACTCAACAACTGCAGAATACACTCCCCCTACAGAATATTTATAAAAATTGACCGCAAACTGGGTCATAAAGCAAATCTCAACAAATTTCCAAGAATTAGAATCATACAGAAGAGTAGGTTCCCTGATATAAAGAGGAATTCATGTATCTATATAGTTATAGGCAGAGGTGTAGCTATATGAATTTCAGACCAGGCTGACTTCAGAGAAAGGAAAGTTATTAGGGGTAAAGAGGGGCGTTATATAATGATAAAGTGGTCAATTCTCCAAGAAGATATAACAATTCTTAGTACATATGTGCCTAAAAGTATCAAAATATATGAGTAAAAAACTAATAGAACTGCAAGGAGAAATAGATGAATCCACTATTATTGCTGGAGACATCAACAGCCTTCTTTTAGAGATGGACAGATCCAACAGTTAGAAAATCAGTAAGAACATAGTTTAACTCAACACCACCATCAATTAACTGTACATAATGGACATTTATAAACTACTTCATCCAACAAAAACAGAATACACCTTCTTCTGAAGATCATGGAGCATTCATGAAAATAAACCACCTTCTGGGCCATAAAACATGCCTTAACAAATTTAAAGAATAGAAATCATAAATCTCTGCTCTCAGACAGCGATGGAATTATGCTAGAAGTCAATCACAGAAAGATAGCTGGAAAATAAAAAAATACTTGGAGATAAAAAAGCACACTTTTAAATAACAAATGAGTCAGAGAAAACATCTCAAGAGATTAAAAAAAACTATTTTGAACTAAATAAAAATGAAAACATAACCTCAAAATTTGTGGCACGCAACTAAAGCAGTGCTTAGAGGGAAATTTATAGCATTGACTACATATTATGAAAAAGAAGAAAGAGCTAAAATAAGTAATCTAAGCTTCTAGGAACTAGGAAAAAAGAGCAAATTAAATCCAAGTAAGCAGAAGAAAGAAATAAGAATTGGAGCAGAAATCAACAAAATTGAAAATAGGAAATCAATAAACATCAATAAAACCAAAAGCTGGTTCTTTGAAAAAATCAATAAAATTGATAAGCCTCTAGCTAGACTAACTAATAAAAGTAGAGAGACGACATAAATTATTAATATCAGAAAAGAAAGAAGGAATATCATTACAGATCTCACCTACATTAAAACAATAAAGGAGTACTATGAACGACTCCGTGCCCGCAAATTTGATAACCTTCAACATAAAATCTAAACTATAATGGTTCTAGAAGAAAACATGGAAGAACATCTTTATAAACTTGAAGTAGGCAAATATTTATTAGATTTAATTTAAAATACACTAAATATAAAAAATGGATTTATTGTTTTAAATGGAAATCAATACTTCTGCTCTTTGAAAGACATCATTTAAAAAATGAAAGGCGAGCAAGGAAGTGGGAGAAATATTTGCAGCACATGTATCTGATGAAAGATTTATATCCTCAAAAATTACAATAATATGAAGCTTTTTATTTGTATTCCAATATACAGTCTTCTGTGTGAGAATTAAAGTTCTCAATTAAAGGTTAAACATACAAAAATAGCAAAAGAAATGCCAAGTTTCCAGCATCATGTTTCAACTAGCAAAATTCTTAAAGGGAGCTTCTGAAATGATACACAGATGTGTTCCTGTACAAAAATAGCACCCTTTTCACACTGGATTAATCAGTTGTTTTCCTACCTACTTAGTGTATAAACACAGTCTCCCTTTATGAAAAGGTAGAAAGAATGAAATAGAAATTCCCCAGTGAAATATTTCATAGACAATCAATCAAAGGACCATAGAGCAAGCTGGAAATGTGTTTTCTTTTGTATATACATACATACAGACATGCAGATTTTTTAAAAATTCCAGTCTTTCTGTTACTTTTTATTAAGGTGCTGTTCTAGCACCTCCTTCTCAGAACATAATAAAGCCTATTGGGTGTCTGAGATGCATCATCAGTGAGGCAGTCATTTTCTTGCATCCTGATTAACGCTCGAAGAGAAGGCCATTACTGCGCCCAGTCCAGTCATTGGAGACTTAGCGAAGTCCTATTGCACAGCATGCTGCTTAAAGATTTCTTGATGACAAGTTAATTCAGCATCTCTAATATGTTTCACTGGTAGTTTAAATGGAAAATTTAATAGACGTCCTCATATATATAAAGTTTTGCCTGGCAGCTACATTGGGCATCCTGTGCTCTAAGCTCCTATATTTGTCTGAGTCTAAAGGTTGTGCTGACTGCTATTGATGAAACTGAGGCCATTTCCACCATAGAACAACCTGCTGCTTCTACTTTCATTGATTTTTGGCTTGTGCGGCTCACCAGGGAGTAATTGTTGGAATCGCTTGTGGAACAGGGAAAGTGTGCAGTCCCAGTGTTCAGACAGTTTCTACCGCCAAGTAAATTTCAGACCTTTCCATAACCCAATTGTACCCATAGTCAAGGAAAGAGGATATTTAGTTTGGTCAGAAAGAAAAATTTACCTAAAATGGCTCCAAAATTGCAATATCAAAGTGTTTACACATTCTTTTAGTTTAGTGTTTCTTTAATTAAAAAGTGCTCTACTGATACGGTAAACCATTCAAATAATATAAGAATATATATAATGAAAATACAGATTCCCTCCTACCTTGAGACTCTAATCTTCTTCCTCAGGGGCAACCCCTCTGAAGAGTTTCCTGTATACTGCCTGCCAGAAATGGTTTATAGACATGTACAAGCCTAATTGTGTGAATTTTATGATATATATTACAGATAACGTATACATATATATATATAAACAAAACACAAAAGGAAGCATATAATATACACTCTTCTGTATAACGTGTTTTAAATTTATTTGTAATTTACATATGGTAAAGTTCACTGTTTCTGATGTGCAGTTCTATGAGTTTGACAAATGCATAGAGTCATGTATATGACCCAATCAAAACACAGAACTGTTCTATCACTCCTTTCCCCAAAAATATACCCCCATGCTATCTCTTGTGGCTGAATCCTCCCCCAGCCATTAACTTGCAGCGCTCACTAATCTGTTTTCCTCCCTATAGTTTTGCCTTTTCCAGAATGTCATAGAAATGGAGTCATACAGTATGCAACCTTTTCAGTCTGACTTCTTTCACTTAGCAATATGTATTTGAGATTCATCTATGATGTATGGATTGATAGTTTGTTTCTTTTTATTGCTAAATAGTATTCTATTATATGGATGTATCACATTTTGTTTATCCATTTGCCAGTTGAGGGATGGGTTGTTTCCAGTTTTGGTGATTAAAAATAAAGTTGCTATAAACTTTTCATGCATAGGTTTTTGTGGGAACGTAGGTTTTTATTTCACTTTAGCAAACATCTAGGAATAAATTTATATTGCTTTTAAGTTAATATATTTTGAATGCTATTTACTGTTAGTATTAAACACACATACCCCACAAACCTGCTTCTCTGGGGAGGATGTAATTCAGACTCTAGCTCCCCTGTCATTATCCAGAAATATCTCAGGGTGTTAAGAGAAGCGTGAATTTAATTTCTCTTCTTTTCTTTGCTATACTTTTCTGATTTTTGAAAATGAACAAGTATGTATTGTCTATCTAACAAGGAAACAGCCACAACAAATACTGGTCCAATATTTGAAAGTGCTTTTTAAAAAATGATTCTGAATTTAATTGGCTGGCTTAATTTTTTCAAATCTTTTAAGATTTTTATAACTAAATTTAAGCATTAGTTTCTCAAGTGTGTTTGAGTTTATGAACACAAGCTGCCTAACCTGTAGGAGCATTTTGTTTATTAAAGTTTTTTGCTAATGCTGTCATCCCATGTTCACATCCAAACAATTAGCTTATAAATAAGCTTGGCAAATGTCTCTGACTTGACTGCTTACAGCAATTTGAAAGCATTTAATTTAGTGAAAACATTGGTTATAGGAACTAATGACAAGAAATAACTGGCTAGATGTTTAAGCATTGTGTAAATAGCCATCATGGAATTTTCTCAAGAAGAAAAAATAATAATGAACACAGACAGAAGTTTAAATTCAAGGAAGTTAAGTAGAAGTTTATAAAGTTTCTTGGCACCCAGCCCTCTGTCAGATTGCTCTTCCCATAAATATACTTGTGGGCATCTCAAGGCATCTGGCCTCTTTGATTTATAGATGATATTATAGTAATGACATTAATTTGAGGCATTTACCATATATATTCTCATCATATTTTTACTTTTAGGAATTAGAGCGTACTTGTTAAAGATAATCAGATAGTTCCTTGTGTTATGGGCTGAATTGTGGCTCCCAAAAGTCATATGTTGAAGTTCTAACTCCCCGGTTTCTCTAATGTGACTGTATTTAAAGATAGAACCTTTAGGGGCTGGCCCCGTGGCCGAGTGGTTGAGTTCGCGCGCTCCGCTGCAGGCGGCCCAGTGTTTCGTTGGTTCGAATCCTGGGCGCCGACATGGCACTGCTCATCAAACCACGCTGAGGCAGCGTCCCACATGCCACAACTAGAAGGACCCACAACGAAGAATATACAACTATGTACTGGGGGGCTTTGGGGAGAAAAAGGAAAAAAAATAAAATCTTAAAAAAAAAAAAAGATAGAACCTTTAAAGAGGTATTTATGGTTAAATGACGTCATAGGGTAGGCTCTGATCCAATGAGATTTGTGTCACATAAACAAAAATTAGGATACACACTAGAAAGAGGTGATCCTGTGAGGACACAGCAAGAACTGGCCATCTGCAAGGCAAGGATGGAGGTTTCAGAAGGATCCAAATCTGCTGACATCTTGATCTTGGACTTCTAGCCCCCAGAATGGTGAGAAAATAAATTTTTACTGTTTAACTCACCCCTAGTCTGTGGTACTTTGTTATGGCAGTCCTTGCAAAGTAATACACCTGTTCACCATGTGGTCGTGTCTCCATTTCCTGATAGAGATTCAAATATCACAGCCTGAGCTTCTGCTATGGTAACTCTGCTTAGAAAGAAATAGAAAAATAACAATTGCCTCTATGGTTATAAAATAATGCTTAGCAGATACAAATAGATTGGCAACTTCTACATAAGAAGTTTGATATCAGAATACTTACTGTGGTTTCCATTCAGTTCACTTCAACAAACATTTATCGGGTCCCTTTTAAATAGACTCCTGGAGACTTAGGAGACTCAAGAGTCCACACACACTAGTCCTTATTCTTATAGGGTATACAAGGAGATATTGTCATTAAAATAAATAACCACAGGAGGATATTTTCAGTGCCATGATAGAGGCATGAATGGGTACAACAGGAGCACAGATAGAAGCTCCCAACCCAACAGTAGTGTGAGTGTGTGTGTGGGGGGGGGGGGGGGGGCGGTGCAGAGATCAGAGAATGACCTTATGAGAAATCACTGCTCTAGCTGAGACATAAAGGTAAAGAGAGAATAAATTAGGTGGCATGAGGGGTAAAAAGGATGTTTCTGACAAGGAGAGAGCATGAGCAAAGGCACGGAAAGGGAAGCAGCATGAAAAATTTAGGGCATTGCAAATAGTTTCTTCTCACTAAAGCATTAAATAAGGGTCAGGAAGTGGTTAGAATGAGAGTGGAGAGGTTGGCATATTCAGGATATGGAGAACTTTGTAAACTGTATTAAAGACTCAATTTCTACAATGGAGAAATGGGAAAAGGGATGGGTTTTAGGAGGGAAATGGCGCAGCCCTATTTGCATTTTTAGAGAGATCTTTCTGGCAGCAGTACTGACGATAAATTGTCCAGGGTCAAGGCTGGAGGCAGGAGATCAGCCAAGGGGTCATTTAAATAGTTCAGAAAAGAGGTAATGAGATCCAGAAGCAAGGAAGTCATGATTGAGAGGAAGAAAGAAATATCCAGGACTGAGGAGGCAAATAGATTTCTTCTTGAGTGTCAACTCAAATCACTGGTGGCGTCTGCAAGGAGTGCTGTCAGGAATTATGTGGTGGTAAAATCAGGATTAGCGGGAAAGGGTATTGCGATTGTTTAATCCTGTCTGCACAGGCTTAGCAAGGGGATGTAGATGGTGGGGTGCTTTCCATGCACTTGCCTGCTGTGGTTTCAAAGGGGGAAAATCAGGAAGCCTAGAGGAATGATTGCATGTTTGGGAAAAGGAGCCAAAGTTGACTCACAGATTTCTAGCTTGAGTGACTAGATAGATGGAGAGGAATTTACTGAGAGAGTAGAAGTAAAGATGGTTTTGTAGACTGTGTGTGTGTGTGTGAGAACATTTGTGCACGTGTGCATGTGTTTTGGGGGATAGTTCCATTTACACTATATTGAGGTAGAATTCCCCGCAGGACGTTCAGGTAATATCAATTAGGCAGGTGGCTGACTAAATGAATCTGAAGCTAAGGGAGAGTTGGAGAATCATATTTAAGAGAGATTAGGTTTTCAGTTCAGTTAAAAAGTTAGGAAACCTGGAATGAAATAAATCATGAAAGATTTTCTCAATATGTCAACGTTGCCTTGCATTTCTTAAAATAGCAAAGAGCAGAAGTCAAATCTATAGTCTATTGCTATTCTGTGAAGTCCTCTAGGGAAGATAATTAACTTTCCTTGGGCTCAACATTTCTACATCCAAAATGGACATGATATTACCTGCCTTTTCCTTCTATCTCAGCAATCCTGAGTCAGGTCATTCCAATGCCTAATCTTTTAATTAACCCCCTTTGCAATTGGGTTAATTCTTCCTAGGTGCTTAGTGAATGCTGTGCTAACAATTTACAGCCCTAATTAATGACATATTTACAAAAGTTCCTACAAACTCTAACTTCATTTAGAGAGTAAATGCACCTATGGTCACAATCAACAATCAGATCAGCCAAACAGGATGTTATGATTATTACATCTTTGTTGAGGACATTAATCCTTCTTCAGTAAAATGATGAGAATTAACTTTTTCCCCCTCTTTTCTAATTCTCAGTTTTTTAAGATTCCCCTAAAGATAGAACACTTTCTTGTTTACTCTATGATTAGATATTCTTTCATTAAGGATCAATGTCAACACTTCTTGGACTAAAGATAGGATTCTCAACTAGCTTGTGAATCCTGCTCATGTAGCCCTAATTTAGTTTTGTTGTTCTAGCAAATGTTCTCCACCCTGGCTACATATAAGAATCACCTGGGCAGCTTTATAAAACCATAAATACTCAGGCCCAACCCTATACCAATCAAGATAGAATCTCTGGAACCCAGGTATCAACATTTTTAAGAGTTTCTCAGGAGATTGTAATGCGAAGCCAAGGTTACAATCCACTGCAGTAAAGGGATACAAATTATACTTGGTTTATAGGACTGTGTCGTAGAATGGAAACCGCTGGCTTTGAAACCTGAGTTTGAATCTTGTCTGATATTTACTAGCTATAGGCCTCAGACGTGCCTGGATTTATAGTAAATAGCAAATTAATATAGATATATTTATGTATACATATATACATATATTCATTTATAATATACTTAATATTTATGCATATGAATTTATAATATAAATATAGATACTATGTGTTAAATGAATGCATGAATGTCAGGAACTAGAATAAATGTTGTAACACTATATTAAACGATAGCAATAAAATAAAGAGGAAATCAGACATGATTGCTACCCATGTGCAACTTATACTATAGTGGGGAAAAGAGACATTAATCAAATAAAGTCTCCCAAAGATGTGATATTGAGGAGAAATAGTGCTATAAAACTCTATAATGGTATTGGTAGTGTTTTTACTCAGTCAAAAAGGTCATGGAAAGCTCCTCTAAAGAAGTAATATTTGAGCTGAGATTTGAAGGATGAGCAGGAGTTATTTAAGCAATGTGAGGAAGGAAAAACACTCTGGATTCTTGGAAAACGGATGAGTATATGCAAAGCCCAGAGAGACAGAGAACATTGTGAGCACCTGGCCTGGAGCTAAGCCAGGGACCAGTGGAGAGAGTGCAGTGACACGTGGGGCAAGTGACATGTGGATAAGACCAGAGTGGACAGGTAGCAATAGTTAGGGGGCAGTTCACGCAGGTCTCTTAAGCCATATTAAGTAATCCTGCCTTCATCCTGAATACAATGGAAAGCCACCCAAGAGTTTTAATCAGGGATAATCAGGAAATGAGGGTGGTAATATTACCCTGGGACTAGGAGAGGGGCCAGAGTAGATGCAAATAAATGAGTGAGCATGCTACTGGAGTAGTCAAGTAAAAGGTGTTAGTGGCTTAGACCAGGGTGATAATGAAAAGATGGAGATGGATGGGTAGATTAAAGAAATACACAGGAGATAAAACTCACAGGGCTTGATGAGGGAGGATGTGAAGAGAACCAATGACGACTCCTACACTTCCGGTTTGTACAACTGGATGAATGGTGAGCCATTTACTATAATGGGAAACTCTACAAGAGAGTCAAGTTCAAGGCAGAAGATCAGATTTGGCTTTGACCTTGTTTACTTTGACATTTCTATGAGTCATTTAAGAGGAATCATAAATTGGCATTTGGAAATGCAGGCCTGTAGCTAAAAAAAGAAGCTTAGGATGAAGATAGGTATTTGCAAGTCATCTGAAATGAGCAGTAATTAAAGCTGCAGCTATAAGTGAGATTTCCCGGGAGACAAAACGTTGGGTGAGAAGATATGAGAACTCAAGGCTGAGTCTTGGAGAACTCTGGTATTTACTGGCTTAGGCAGAAGAGAACAGACTTGAAAATTTGGCAAAGACTATCAGAGAGGTAGGAAAAAAATCTAGAGAGTATTTATCAAGGAATTCCCTCCAAAGATAATTTTACTTACAAGGGAGAACTCAAGAAATTTGAGTATTGATTATAAGTGAGGTCAGGTGAAGACTAGGAAAAATCCACAAGGTTTAACGACGTGGAGATCATTGGTGATCCTTGGAAGTACAGTACCAGGCAGATAAATAAGTGGAAAGCCAGACTGAAAATTATTGTATGGTGCATGGAAAATGACAAATTTAAATATAGGATGTAGATCAGTTTTTTGAGAAATATGTCTGTGAAAAATGAGAGAGTATTATTAAATGGGATTGAAAGTTTGAAAGATTTTGCTTTATATATTTTTTATTGAGTTCATAATAGTTTACATCAATGTGAGATTTCAGTTGTACAGTATTTCTTGACTGTCATCACATAAGTGCTCCCCTTCACTGTATCCCCCCTGCCCGCTTCCCCCCTTCCCCTGGTAACCACTGAACTGTTTTCTTTTTCCCAGTACTTGTTTATATTGCACATATGAGTGAAATCATATGGTGTTTGTCTTTCTCAGTCTAGCTTATTTCGCTTAGCATAATTCCCTCTAGGTCCTTCCATGTTATTGCAAATGGGATGAATTTGTCTTTTTTTCTGGCTGAGTACCATTCCATTGTATATATATACCACATCTTCTTTATCTAGTCATCAGTTGATGGGCACTTGGGTTGCTTCCATGTCTTGGCTATTGTGAACAGTGCTGCAATGAACATAGCGGTGCATATGTTACTTTGGATTGCTGATTTCAAATTGTTTGGGTAGATACCCAGTAGTGGGATAGCTGGGTCATATGGTAGTTCTATTTTTAGTTTTTTGAGGAATCTCCATATTGTTTTCCATAGTGGTTGCACCAGTTTGCATTCCCACCAGCAGTATGTGAGGGTTCCTTTCTCTCCACACCCTCTCCAACATTTGTTATTTTTAGTCTTAGTGATTATAGCCATTTTAACAGGTGTAAGGTGATATCACAGTGTAGTTTTGATTTCCATTTCCCTGATGATTAGTAGTGTTGAACATCTTTTCATGTGTTTATTGGCCATCTGTATATCTTCTTTGGAAAAATGTCTGTTCATCTCCTCTGTCCACTTTTTGATCGGGTTGATTGCTTTTTTATTGTTCATTTGTGTGAGTTCCTTACATATTATGGAGATTCACCCCTTGTCAGATATATGATTTGCAAATGTTTTCTCCCAGTTGGTGGGTTGTCTCTTTGTTTTGATCCTAGTTTCTTTTGCATTGCAAAAGCTCTTTAGTCTGAGGAATTCCCACTTGTCTTTTTCTTTTGTTTCTCTTGTCTGAGAGGACATGGTATATGAAAAGATCCTTTTTAGTTCGATGTCAAAGACTGTACTGCCAATATTATCTTGCAAGAATTTTATAGTTTCAGGACGTATCTTCAAGTCTTTGATCCATTTTGAGTTTGTTTTCATGTATGGCGTGAGATACTGGTCTACCTTCATTCCTTTGCATGTGGCTGTCCAGTTTTCCAAACATCATTTATTGAGGAGATTATCTTTGCTCCATTGTATGTTCTTGGCACCTTTGTCGAAGATTAGCTGATCATAGATGTGTGGTTTTATTTCTGGGCTTTTGCTTCTGTTCCATTGATATGTGTGCCTGTTTTTGTAGCAGTACCATGCTGTTTTGGTCACTATGGCTTTGTAGTTCATTTTGAAGTCAGGGATTGTGATACCTTCAGCTTTGTTTCTTTTTCTCAGGATTGCCTTAGCAATTCGGGGTCTTTGATTGCCCCATATGAATTTTAGTATTCTTTGCTCTATTTCAATGAAGAATGTCATTGGATTCTGATAGGGATTGTATTGAATCTGTAGATTGCTTTGGGTAGTATGGACGTTTTAACTATGTTTATTCTTCCAATCCATGAGCAAGGAATCTCTTTGCATCTCTTTAAGTCCTTATCAATTTCTCTCAGTAATGTCTTATAGTTTTTCTTTGTATAAGTCTTTCACCTCCTTGGTTACGTTTATTCCTAGGTACTTTATTTTTTTAGTTGCAATTGCAAATGGAATTATATTTTTGAGTTCTCTTTCTGTAAGTTTGTTGTTGGAGTATAGAAAAGTGACTGATTTTTGTAAGTGGATTCTGTACCCTGCAACTTTACTCTAGTTGTTAATTATTTCTATTAGTTTTCCAATGGATTTTTGGGGGTTTTCTATATATAAGATCATGTCGTCTGCAAACAGCAAGAGTTTCACTTCTTCACTCTCTATTTAGATTCCTTTTATTCCTATCTCTTGCCTAATTGCTCTGGCCAAAACCTCCAGCACTATGGTGAATAAGAGTGGTGATAGTGGGCATCCTTGTCTTGTTCCTGTTCTCAGGGGGTTGGTACTCACTTTTTGCCCATTGAGTAGGATGTTGTCTGCGGGTTTGTCATATATGGGCTTTATTATGTTGAGGTAATTTCCTTCTACCCCCATTTTATTAAGAGTTTTTATCATAAATGGCTGTTGAATCTTGTCAAATGCTTTCTCTGTACCTATTGAGATGAACATGTTTTTGTTCCTCAATTTGTTGATGTGGTGTATCACGTTGATTGATTTGCGGATATTGAACCATCCCTGTGTCTGTGGTATGAATCCCACTTGATTGTGATGTATGATCCTTTTGATGCATTGCTGAATTCAGGTTGCCAAAATTTTGTTGAGAATTTTTACATCCATGTTCATCAGCGCTATTGGCCTATAGTTCTCCTTTTTCGTGCTGTCCTTGTCAGGCTTTGGTATCAGAGTGATGTTGACCTCATAGAATGTGTTAAGAATGTTCCATCCTCCCTAAGTTTTTGGAATAGCTTGAAAAGGATAGGTATTAAATCCTCTCTGAAAGTTTGGTAGAATTCCCCAGGAAATTTTGTTTGTTTTAATGAGACAGATTAAGAGCATTTAATAACAGTGAGAAGAAACTATAAGGGAAGGAGAAATTGAATTATAAGAGTAAGAGTGTATATTCCTGAGAAGAAACTAGATTGTTGTTAGATAAGGTACAAGTTCTCCATGTTCAAAACAGAAGAGAAAAGAGAATGGCTGCAGGTGAAGTAGGTTTGTATGCTTGGTATCAAGGTAATGGACATGTTCCTCTCTGAGAACTTCTATTTTCTTTACAAATTTATCTACTGAGTGGGTAGTGGAAGGAGAAGAGTCAGAATTTTGAGGCGAGAGGAAGATTTGCAGCAGGCATGTGGAGAGTTTAGACAGAGAGTCTCAGTTGACCAGACAAACATAACAGCATTTTTAGGTATAGCGGAAGCCTTGGTTAAGGTCGTCTTTTTAGAAGTTCTAATCTTGTATTGTGTAATTTCATCAAAGCTCAGGGTAGAGAGTTGAGTCCATCCCAGGCTTGGAGGGAGAAGGAAGTTAGGAATCTACAAGAATATTAGTAACACACAACACAACCAATTAGATCCTCTATAAAACCAACTTAAGTACTCATTCTTTCCCCTACTTCACGAGGCCCATTTCTGACTTTTCCCTTTCCTTCAAAGTTCTAATCCTTCTTTTCCTTTCACTATTCTCTTAGAAGATGAAAGCTCTTCCTACTTTGTAGAGAAAAAGCGGTCTGATAGAAATTTACCTATTTGCCTGAGACCAAACATTTAAACTAGTGATTACCATGGAATCTGAGCTCCATTAAGAGGAAAGTGAAGAAATGAAAGGGGCTGATGGTTTAGAGGTCTCTTTCTCCACTTAATTTTTATGTAAATATTCATAACCTCATCAAGTTTCTATGAATTCTTCTTAATATAAATATTCTAATATTTCAAATAATTAGAAAATTTCCCTAATAATATTTCTACTTGTTTTATTTGATCTTTCACTGAATTTTCACTCCTTCAATGAGTTTTCATGGTGAATAAAGAAATTCTTTCAAATAGCTACTACGTATATATAATTTGGACCCCCATTCTCATGTCCTAGTCATGACAGTGGCCGCTTAACTCGGATGTTTAAAGGATGATGCTATGAGGCCAGGTCTGTTTAGTGTCACTCTTCTCCAGGGCTTCAGACTGACTTCTCTCTTCCTGCTTTAGTTAAGTGTGTCACATAAACAGCTCATTAATCTCACAAGGTGGATGTGGGAGAGTGGAGAAAATGTGACTACAAATACGTTAATTGTATGGACAGAAAATTCAGCTCTCATACTTTCTTGATAAGCCGTTCTTTATAAAAAAATAAAATATCTTTATAAGTAGATTTAGTGTTTTCAAAATACCTTCACATCTGTTGTCTGTCAGTTTTTTGAAGTGAGAAAAGCACATTATTATCTCCGTTTTCAGATGTGAAATCTGAGATTCAGTGATGTCAAGGGGCTTACCCAGCAAAGTGCTTGTATTAAGCATGTCTTTTATTTTCAGTATTTCTGATGCTTTACCATCTGGGGCCTTACTGACCCCGAGGGCCCCTCCCAGGGATAGCCAATTCCTAGAGATGGTAAACAACTCACCTGCGAGTGCACTTTTCAAAGACAAACCAACTCATCCAGAGCCCACACACCAACCTCCAGCTCTGTCAGGCTGTCACACTCTGAGCCACTATCCATCTATCCTAATCACTCCAGGGCCAGGTCCTAGACAACTAGGGACAGCCCCTGTGCTCCAAAGCCTGCTGAAATTATTGAAACTAGCCAATTCTAAGCCTACTTACCCAGCCTAGCCCATTCCTTCCTGAAGAAACCACAATAAAGGCTCTTGCCCACAGTCTCTCCCTCTCTCTCTGCCTCCTAACCAACCCAGTGCTTTCCAGGATGGTTCTCTGTGGCATGTTATGCCCCTCCTCTTGAGAACAATGAGTACTAAGATATCTTTTCAAAGGCAGTTATCTCCTGATCTGTTGGCTTGATGATACCTCAAAATTTCTATTAACACACTGTATTTTAAAATAGTGGTATTGCTTGAAAGAGATGAAGCCAGAAGTAGAATACAGGTTTGGATTCTTTCCATTTTATGACTCTGCTGCACTGTGTGTGGTGGGACAAGAAAACCACATCTACTATTCATGGGGTTCATTCATACATTAACTGTGAATATTTGGAGCTCCCATAACATGCTATGTGGTTGTGAGCACTACAGATAGATAGATAGATAGATAAAATAAATTATAATAGACAAAATGGGCAGAGAGAAAACAAACAAGTAAATTAACATATGAATATAAAATTACAAATTGTGACAAGTGCTGCAGGTGCAAAGGAGTACTCTCATGTATGGTTGTCTACTTTAGATTGGAGGTTAGAGGAGATTTTCCAAGGAAGTGATATCTCAACTAGGATCTGAAGAAAAGGAAGGATCCAGCCAAGCAAAAGAGGATTACTACAAAAGCTCAAAAGCCCTCAGACAGGAATGATCTTGGTTTCTAAGAGAATGGAGAGGAAACCCGGGTAGCTATGACATACAAGATAATGACACAATGTGAGATTGAACAGTTTAAGGAGAAGTCAGATTCGTTCAGGGTCTTGAAGGATATGGAGGACATGGAGTTTGAATCGTTTTGCCAGGACAATGGGAAGCTATTGAAGAGTTTAAGCAGGGGAGTGACATGATTCCTTTCATGTGTACAAAGTTCACTTTGGCAGCTGTGAAGAATGGATGTGAAGAGGAGAGTAAAGGAAGCAGACCAGTTAGGAGGCTATTTTCATGGATCAGAAAAGATGTGTTGGTGCTGGCTAGGTCAAAGCTGATGGCTGTAAAGACGTAAGAACAAGACAGATTTAAGATATAGTTTGGGGATGGATTGATTATGTATGTAAAAGTGAGGAGGAGCCCACACTCGAAGGGTTTTGGCTGAAGTAATTAGTGAGATGAGGATGATGCCATGTGCTCATATGGAGAAGACTGAGGGAGGAACGTGTGTGTGTTTATGCATGTAATGGGGTAGACGAGGCGGAAACTGAGAATTCTGTTTCAAAACCTCAAGTGTTAAGGTTGACATATCTCTGAGATTTTTCAGCTCTGTCATATACCAATAGGTTGGTTGCCTGTGAATCTGAATTTCAGATGTTAGAAGGCTGAGGTGAAGAAATATTTGGGAAGAAAATGCACAGAGTTATCATTTCACAATGCACGGTAGGATAAGTTCATCCAGGGCCATATAAAAAGAGAGAAGTAAAAACATTCACAAGTGACTCCTAAGAAGCTATAATATTTTTTGGTAAAGTGAAGGGAAAAGGATAAAAAGAAGTGGCCAGGGAGAAATAAGGAAACCAAAATGTGGACCACTTTGTAAGGTAAGAATGATCACTATATAATAATAGACTCAGAAGCTAATCGGCCAGCAAGTGATTGAATTGGGATTCAGATGCAGTTTGTCTGACCTTAAAATTTCTCCTCTGATTGCTCTGCCAAGCTTTCTTTCTGAAAACAAAATAATAATTCAGGATTATACATTCTCAATGTTTTCCAAACTGCCAGTTTATACTTGGAATTCTTATTAAAAACAGATTTTCTAATCCCTCTCCTTCCGGTTAAAGAAAATTCCCTTTTCTAGCCTGTAATGACAGCTAAATATAGGTTGATATGAATATTAAAGAAGATAATGTAGTTTTGCCCAAACTTGCTAGAATAAGAGAGGTTAAATGACCTGCCTGATGTGACACAGCCAGGAAAAATTGGCATTTGAACTCAGGGCCAGTTGTCTCCAAAGTTCTACCTTACTGCTCTGCCACCCCAGTATTGCTATAAATAATCAGTTCCCATGAATGTGGAATGGCCCCCTGACTGTTTGTTGAAAACCCATCTAAACTCCCTCAGATTACATACATTTTCTTTATGAAGCTTTGACTTTGATGATTTCCCCTTCCTCTGGATGCTTATGGTGTTTATCATCTCCACTGTTAAATTAGTGCTCAACATGTGTTGCTTTGTGTTGCTATATTCCGTCTCCCCTGAATTGTCAGTTTCTTGTGGTCATGCCTTAGAGTCTGTAGCAGAGTCTCCTGGCTAACCATGGAAATCCAGTATCCCTTCCTTCCTAGTTACTAAACTAGGCTAGTGTCTCAGCTGCCCTTGCAATAAGTGTGACCTTGAAACAGTTTTGCTAACGGAGCAGAAGTACAAGTTCGATATGCCTCTTCCAGGCCTAAGTTGTAATAATTTCCGTGGTACTCTACCATGATTTTCCCCCTATCTACGTGCTGAAATGGTGATAACCAGTGTTAAATGTGGTGGAGTCGCTGTTAGCCTGGGTTCCTGAAAGACTGCATGGAGCGTGGCTCCCTGCCAACCTGAGATGCTCCAGACTGTATGTGAAGAGAAAATCAGTGTTAATAGTATTTGAACCCTTACACTTGGAGATTGATATATATTTGTCATTTTAGCACACCCTAATATACAGTCCTATACTTCTTTAGTGCTTTACCATGTTATACAACGTTCAACACGTTATAAATGTTCAATAGTGATGATGTCTTACTCTGGACAGCAACATAAATTGCTGAGTAATATAAAAACAAGCAATTCTTATAAGTTGTATACCTCATTGAACTCCGTGCTAAATTTCAGTCTCAAGTTTATTCTGATTATTCACTTAATTTTCAGATTTTCTGATAGTCAACAGAATTGTTTATTTTGTCTTCAAGAATTGTCTTCATCTTCTTATATTCCTATTATTGTAAGGCAATATTTTGATTATATTCTGCTGATAAAAATGTTCTATTTCTACTTTAGCTCAAATGGGTCATCACAGCTAAAAATTATTAGTTAATCAATACCAGGTTCACAGAATATATCATTTGGAGAAGAAATGGTGTGTTTAAATTTTTTTTTATAAGAATCAGGGGAAATGTTATTTTCTGTTTATATAATTTATTTACTTTACAAGTCCCTTTTTTAAAAGGTTAAAGAATCTACAGCGAACCAAGCACTTGGATCACTCTCATTAATAATAAATAAATTGTTCTTAATACTTTCAATAATATGTTAATGTATTCATATGTTAATAATTTATTAGTGGTTAAGGCTTTGAAACAAACCAAAGTAGATCTCAAATTAAGAGATCTATGTAACAAGAATAATATTTTTATAAAGCAGTTGAGGGGAAAAATAAAATTAAACTATAGAATCAATCAACCAAGAAAAAATAGATTTTCAGGTTTCAATGACATTACTTGGGGAAATAATTAGCGTAAGATATAGAAAAAACATTGGAGTAAATACTTTTGTTATTTTTCTTTGAGTTATAAAGTATGAAAAATTAATAGGGAAGTAGACAGAAGGAGAATAAACAATTTTATTCTGTTGACTTTCAACTAAAACTTGATTTAACCAAAAGAGTGATTATTTTGATTTTTATTGTGTATTATATTATGACAGTAGTGTACAGTCAGGTTAACTGTTAGAGCTTAATGCGGCTAGTATATATTTCATCCTATGAGTAATTCATGAGATCTCAGAAAGTAGTTGAGGGAAAGATGGATCCAAAGATTCTTTTCACCTCTATTCCCATCCAATTCCGATTTATTGCTTCTTCTGAGGCAAATATCTCCTGGGACCTGTGGGTGATTGGGTGCAAGTGGGACCTTGGACTGTTGAGGGTGGTCCTAACGAGAATAACTAGTTCACAGCTTTCTTTTCTGAAAGCTGGATGAGTATCTGCATCCTTCTACCAGGGAGCTCAGATTAAGACAAAAGGTGGTTAGATCCTAGGAAGAGCTTGATTCACACATATAACTGAGGATCCCTGGGGAAAGATTGACATTGGACACACACATCATCTTATTGGACCCCAAGTGTCTAGAAAAAGCAAGATGAACAGTCCAAATCCTTTTTCTCTAGAAAGTGAGACAATAGTTAATGACCTGAAATTAATGAGAATTCCTCCAGGTGGTTGAACAGGTAGACAGCTACCCCGCTTATTTCTACACTCCCAATCCCCTAGAAGAACACACAACTTTATGTTGCCCTATCTGTGGGACAATCACCACTCAGAAAACTCATAATCCAACCTGAGATCTAATGATCAACAAAGAAAGAGAAAGAAGAAAAGTGGTTGTATAGGATCTGCAATAGGGCAATAGAGCTGCTGAAAAAGACTACAATCTGAATAGGAAAATAATAATACTTAGGTAAAACCTTAAGTGAAGCATTCCCACACATGCATACACACACTTTCCTTAACTTATTCTTAGAGATTCTAGAGTTCTCCATGAGAATATTTGAATTTTGAATTTTTAGGACAATAATAAGACTCTTAATATAAACATGTACAGAATCATATGGAAATCCATGTTAAAACAGAGTACAGTCATATGATTTTAGTGCCTGTGTTTTCATTTGTGTTTATGATCATGATAAATCTTTTAATAGATTAATTTATTACTGCTTGCTAGTAAGAAAACAATTAAAGGAGTCGATCTAATAATATTTAATGATTCACTAAGTGAATGCCATATGAAAAAGGTTTTGCAATACACTGAATAGGAAATATCATTTTAAAAAATGAGTCATCAAATATTGAAACATGGAATAGACAAGTCAAACCTGAATGATTCTATACAATTTTCATTCCATTCGATACAATACTCACATTGTAAATGGTGATTAGATACAGCAAAGCATTGCACATATTAAATTATTATTAATTTGATTTTTATTGATTTTATAGCTCTATTTTTAATTTAAAAATTTGTTTTAGATTTATAGTTACATAAGAATTAAAAACATAAGCTTAGGGGCCGGCCTTGTGGCCGAGTGGTTAAGTTCGCATGCTCTGCCTTGGCAGCCTCGGGATTTTGCTGGTTTGGATCCTGGGCACGGAGCTACCACTGCTCATCAGGCTATGCTGAGGCGGCATCCCACATAGCATAACCAGAGGCACTCACAGCTAGGATATACAACTATGTACTGGGGGACTTTGGGGAGAGGACGAAGATAAAAACAAAAGAAAGAAGATTGGCAATAGATGTTAGCTCAAGTGCCAATCTTTAAAAAAGACAAAAAACATAATCTTTGTTTCGTGTTTGTATATATTTAACTAATTTATACAAACATTAGAAGTCTATTATACTTTTCCCCTTAAAAGGGGTGCCTATATACTCAGATTTGAAGAATATTGTTTTATTTTATTTTATTTTTGAGGAAGATTAGCCCTGAGCTAACATCTGCTGCCAATCCTCCTCTTTTTACTGAGGAAGACTGGCCCTGAGCTAACATCCGTGCCCATCTTCCTTTACTTTATACGTGGGACGCCTACCACAGCATGGCTTGCCAAGCGGTGCCATGTCCGCACCCAGGATCCAAACCAGTGAACCCTGGGCCGCTGAAGCCGAACATGCAAACTTAACTGCTGAGCCACCGGGCCAGCCCCAGGAATATTAGTTTATATATACCTCTTTAAAGTGTTTTAATGTCTTACTCATAGTTCAAAATATCTTGTTTTTAATTTTATATTTATAAAATATCTTACTGAAGATATTTCCTAAATTGAATTTTTAGACTGTAGGCATTAGAGACTTGTTTCTTGCAAATAAAGCAAAAAACCTAAGTAATCATTTATTTAATTCTATATCCCATGATTCAGAATTGTGATGTCAAATCAACACATGATGTGGCTGTGAGCATTTATTCCACATCGAGACACACTGTCACGTGTTCCAACAACCTGTAATATAATGGGCCTTTCAGGAAGACGAAAAGCATTTTCTTGAGTCTAGCTACTGCGGGATCAAAAAGTGTCATTTAGAACCAGATCATAATTGTTTATAAAACACAATGGAAAGGTAATTCTTTAGAGATAAGGTTGATTGTCATCTATTCAAATAAAAATATCAAGAGTCTATAGGAAATATTATGTTTAAATAAGAAGTGAATGAAAGGCAAGCAGTGATTAAAATGATGTTTTGAATGGAACTTGTTATTCTCATGCCTACATTCTCCCTTAGTAATAGATTATAAAAACAATTCTTTCTGAATTCCTTAATAGGGATTAAAGGAATAATGTTATTATGTGTTTGTTTCCCATTCTTAACTTTATTCCTTATTCTTGTCTTCCTCCCCACAAAAAACTCCCATTTTAAATGACAGGGACAATTGAGGAAGGCTCTCCTTGAATTGTAACCAAGACTTCAATGTGGCTGCTAAGCAGGCCTAACTCTAGTGGCAATGATTCTGCCAATGTGTCCTTGTCAAGATATTTATCTTTACAGAGATCAGCTGGGAGGGGAGACAAAGCATAATTCTGACCAATTCAGATAGCAAAATTGCAGGATTATAGTCTAATAATTCGGTCAGCAAACACTGGCCCACTAAATGTTAGATTGACAGGACGCAATGGATATTCCCTTTAAGAAATACTTTTGAGTGGTTGCCATAATAGACTTGAAAATGGAATTCCTAAAACCAGCATCAAAGAAATCATCTCGAGGGGCACATCTGAGCTGTCATTCCAGCTCTGGAATCTTGATTCTCTGTTGACAACATTCACTTAGGCCATCTGTAACTTGCTCCCATCTCCTCCCAGTCTCATCTGGCCAGTTAATATGTCTTGGGTCTGGTGCTTCAAGTGTCTTTGGTGTGTATAAAAAAATGGATACATCCTGATTCGGCTGATGGAGCATAAGATTGCTCTTATAGGTATATTGAAAGTTTTCAAAAAAAATTTATGAAACTTCAACAGAATGAAAGGTACTATACATTTTACACAATGAATGAAACATGTTTTCTCAGCTCTTTTCATTTGGTCGAAAATTATGTCTAACCCATTTCAGATGGTGCCCACACTACAGTCATCTGTTTGGTATGTGGCTTCATTGAGCTAGTGGGGAGGGCATAGAACAGCAGAAACGCCACACATTTGTTCATCTTTAGGAAGAAAATCTGAGACGCAGAAAACAAGTCAGTCCCTTTTTTTTTTCCTTTGTATCAGGTTTTGACTTATGACTTAGCAAGAACCCCATCAGAACCCAACAATTCAAAGGGACTTGTCCTTGGGCACTTTTTGATTGCCACCTACTTATCGAGTAAATGAGTGGACACTTCTAGAAAACCTATTTCCTTTCAGTGCCATAGGATTCACACTATATTATGAGATAAAAAGGAGTATTAGGAGAAATATAAACTACAATGAAAAAGAAGAGTTGTTAAACTTAGTAGAGAAGAAAGATTCTTCTTCAAAAACGGAAAAGTAGACAATATACTGTTCTGGTTTGGTTTCAATTTCATTTATACGCAGCTTTCAAACAGAATTATTTCAAAAAGAATAAAACATGAGGCTATTCTTTCATATCTTGAATGAGCTGGTTCTGAATTCTTTTCCTGCAAGAACTTTTCTTCTGTAAACCTGCCTGACTTACCTCACTTTTCTGCTCGGATACTGATGGAGATGGGCTCCTTGATCATTGGCTCATGTTGGGTCTCTGCTGAATGAGCACACTTGCTTTCCCAAGCTTTTGGCCTAATTGCTTCCACTAGGTTGGCAGCTGTTTGCAATCAATGTGCTGCTTTGCAATTCTCACTAATCTGCTTACCCCCTCTTTACATGCCAGAGAACTCAAAAAACGCTAGGGCGTGATCACTTGGATGGACTTCACCAGTAGCCTTTGCCCTGTTTGCATATTCATGGCTACATAAAAGCAGCTACAATTCATGGCTCTGCCACTAAGCGGATAGTGTAACACCGGGCAAGTCTCTTCCTGATGCTGAGCCTCTTGAGCTAGCTCTCATCTAGGGTCCCTTTCCAGAGCTGTTGTAATTATAGTTAAGAATAATTATAATAATAGTGAGAGTTTCCATTTATTGTCTACTGTGTGCCACTATGCTATGGGTTTTTAAATAAAATTGATTTAATCCTTACAGTAATTCTGTCAGGTAGGTGGTACTATCTCCACTTTATAGATGAGGAAAACTCAGGCTCAGCGAGGATAAGTAACTTATTCAAGTGCTACCACCATCTGCCCCCTCCTTCCTGACTTCTCTTCTCCCACAGCCAGTCATCTCAAAGTCCTGCTGGTTATGCTTCTCCATCGCTACAGCCACCGTCCTGATTTCAGCCCTTGGCTCTAGCCTGGACTTTGTAACTGCTTCCTAACTGGCCTCCTTGCCTCCAGTTTTATACCCTTCCTCTAGTGTCTGTCAGTTTTTAAGATGTAACGTAGGTGCCACTTCTTCCAGGAAAACTTCCCTGACCAGCCCCACACTGGATTAGGTATTATGGGACATGGAGATCCTCCTCTGTGTCCCACAGTACCTCTTGTAGCTCTAGTCTGCTTCATTAAAAATATGGTAATAGCCAATATTTAATAAATGTCCACTATCTACCAAGGACTGTTCTAAGCTCATTATATGCATGAATTTACCATGTCCTCAAAACAACCCTATGAAGTAGGTACTACTAATAACGTGTTTCACAAATGCTCAGTAACTTGCTCATGACCAGAAAGCTGTTACACGCCGCGGCTGGAATGTGAACCCCAGACACGTTTACTTGAGAGCTTGGTCACTCAGCCTCTGCTCTCCACTCACTTTCACCTCAGGTACTACCCTCATCAGGAAGCTTTCGATGGCTCTTTCCTAAATTGCTTTTTAAAATAATTTGGATTTCTAAAAGTTCAAATTAAAGTTTGAAGCTGAAAATGAACAGTTCTCAGGCATTTTTAATAGACCTGGAGTACTAAAATGAACTTGAGGTCACATAATCCTATATTTATATAAAGCTAAACACTTTAAACATTTTTCCTTCTATGTGGCCCATGGTTCCTGTTTGCCACATAAGAAAACTGAGGATAGAGTGGTGTGAAGCGACTTGCCTCAAGCTGTTTCTCAACCTCCGTCTTATTACATCGGGCTGGATAGTTCTTTATCTTGGGGGCTGTCCGGTGTGTTGTAGAATGTTTAGCAGCATCCCTGGCCTCTATGTCTCCCCGAGTTTTAACAGCCAAAAATGTTGCCGGACATTGTCAGATGTCCCCTAGAGGGCAAATTCACCTGACAAATAGAAATGGCAAGCAGTAGGATATATTGGAGTATATGAGGAAGCCATTTGGTGTAAACCTAATTTGGCCTGACCTTGTTTTTCCAAAAGGGCTTGACTGTGGCCGTTGAGCATGCATTGTATATCTGCTTTAGATATTCCCTATGGCAAGAACAAAGGCCCTTGAGATAAAGGTGCAACTTCCCTCCCCTTCCCAATGTTGGCATTTCCTTAAGGATTAAGCATCGTTCCTTAGGCTAGGAACTGACTGCTGCGCTCACCTGTGACTACCCAGCTCGAGACAACAGACTTGCCTCTTGCTACGCCCGCCGAGATAGCAGACCCACTACCTGCTGTGTCCATCAAGCGCTGTGCCGACACGGCAATCTTGTGACTATTATGGAAGGGACATTTCAATCATATGTAAAGCATCCTGTTTGGGGGTATATAACCACTCTGTATACCTTACTTCTTTGGTGCCCTTTCTTCCTTCGGGAAGAAAGTCCCTGGGCCACGGTCCTCAGATTTTAGCTCAGAATAAACTCACCCAAATTTTCATTTATAGATTGGTTATGGATTATTTTCATCGACAACCTCTCATTGAAAACCACTGGTCTCGCACTGGCAAGCAGCCCTTTGAAAACTGACCTTCTAACTCTCAATCCAGTTCTCTTCCCATTTCTCTGAATTAGCTCCCATTTTCAAAACAAAACAAACAAACAGCTACAACTCAGTCCTCATTGTCTTTCACTCCAATTTCTGTCAATGATGGTGAAGCTTGTCCCTTTGGTTACAGGCAATAGTGCACAGCTGATTGGCATTTTCCTGAACCAGGCCTTGGTATTACCAGTGGAGAAACTGGACCTTGTGAAATGTCAAAAGCCCTTTAGGATTACGGTTCATGACCCAGAGAAGCAGCACAGTCTACTTCACCACCACCCGTCAGGTAACACTGCAAAGGACTGATGATAAGAACGGAGACAGTCTGCACACATGCTGGGTCCCCGAAGATTTAAAAAAATCAACCTGCAAAACAGCCTCCATCAGATGTACTCTGGGCTTGATACCACCTTCTTTGATCTATTTGATAAGGGATTCTGGTTCTGGGAGTCTAAGAGGGCAATGACCCATTGCTACTCTTCTCAGGGAAATGTTTTAGGAGTTGATGCTTTCATTTGCATGTGGAAATTTGAAATGTTCAGGGGAAAAGCAAAGCTCTTACAGAACAGTAAGGACTTATTAGGTGACTTGCGGGTCTGGAAGTGAGATGAGTTACAAATAGCTGAATGTATTTGCTCTCTTTTCTTTCCCTGTCTTTGCTTATTTGATGGTTACTTACTGTGATGATTAATTTTATGTGTCGACTTGACTGAGACATGGGGTGCCCAGATATTTGCTAACCATTATTTCTGGGTGTGTCTGTGAGGGTGTTTCCAGATAAGATTAGCTGTTAAATTGGTAGACAGAGTAAGGGAAATTACCCTCCCCAATGCTTGACATCATCTAATCCCTGCAGGACCCGAATAGAACAAAAGGGTGGAGGAAGAATGCACTCTGACCAATTAAACTGGGGCATTGGTTTTCTGCTCTGGGTGCTTCTTGTTCTCAGGCCTTCAGACTTGGACTGGAACCTACAGCATCCGCTCTCCAGCTCTCAGGCCTTCATACTATGCCACCAGCTTTCCTGGGTCTCTAGCTTGCAGACAGCAGATAATGGAATTTCTCAGGTTCCACATACATGAACCAATTAAAATATTTATATATATCCTATGGGTTCTTTTGAATGCTAACTAATACACTTATCTTATGTGGCAAATACAAGATGACATTTATCTTCCTTTGAAATTTGGAAATCAAGATCATTTTTTAATTCTCAATTCCTGTGATATAAAATGTGCTTAAGCTAGAGAGAATATATTGGAGTAAAATTATTTTCAAGAGCATAATGAATGAAATAATGACTCAAATGAATACTTGACTGAAAACCATAACATACTGTGATATAGTCCTGACTGCTCCTGACTGCAGGTGTAAATGTGGTAATGTCTCCTCCTCTTTCTATCTTACCTGCAATGAAGAGTTGGACTGTATCGATGGTTATCAGTTTGTGGCAGTTTTGCCCTTAGGGGACTGTTGGCCATGTCTGCAGACATTTTAGTTGTCACAAATGGAGGTGGTGGAGGTACTGACCTCTAGTGGGTAGAGGCCAAGGATGCTGCTAAGCATCCTGCCATACACAAGACAGCTTCCCACAATACAGAATTATCCAGCCTCAGATGCCGAGAGTGCCCACATTGAGAACCCCTCCAAAAAATTCTCTTTCTTGAAGCCTTAAGCTTTAAGAATCTATCACTTTGCTCTCATTCTATCTGTTAAAGTGTTTTAACTTTGAAGGGTCTTTTATAAAAAGTTAGAGCAACTGATGATTCATAAGTAATGTGAAAGAAAATTTTACTAGTAAGAAATATAGTCTCATTTATGAAATATTCCCCAGCATTTATTAATTTGAGCTATAAGATCAATATCAACCACCTTCCCCCATGAAATAGCTCCTTTTATGGATCTCTACACACACAGCTTTTTAGTAAAACTTCATTAAGGAGGGAATTGAGTTCTCTTTGTCCATAAAGCTATTTTTGTGTTTGTTACTGGTAACAAAACTTGTTGGAGAAAAGTAAACAAAGAGTAGAAAGAGGCTTGAAATGACTAAGTGTCTGAAAATTTCTTGCTTAAAAATTTTCCCACACTATTTCTTATTGAGAAATTTAGTTTGATAAGCAAACTCTTCCCTGGACATGCATATGGCCCCTGAGAATGGATGAACATCATTCTACGTTAGTATGAATCTCCTTAATCAGAACCACACTTCAGAACTCAGAGTGTCGTTTGGAAATAATGAAAGAGGTGGTGCCTGCATGGGCGAGGCTCCTTGAGAACAAGACTCTCGACTCTGGGGTGGGCAGGAAGGAGGAGGTAACAGAATAGAGGCCGTAGGGAGGAGGGGCGGTGGAAGAACACTTGGTCTTCTTTTCGTTTCTGCTTTTGGAAATCACTCAGTAGGGTGCGAGTGACTTAGGAAAGACAAAGAGGGACAGACCCCCACACTTCCAGTCTAAACATCCCTTCATGGCACTAGATTTCCCCAAGGTGCCTACCAGACATGAAGAACAGATGGCTGAGCTATGAGGGGCTTTCCAAGGCCCCTAAACCAGCTCATGTTGTTGACTTTTCTTTCCTAAGTTTGGCTAGCCAGATGAGCCTTTCTTTTCCCTTTCCATAGACTTCTAGCTTTGTATTCTATGGATAATACAGCTCTACCATATCTTATCTGAAACCTTAGAGCCTGGTGTTTTTTTTTTGTTTTTGTTTTTGTTTTTGCTGGGGAAGATTCACCCTGAGCTAACATCTGTTGCCAATCATCCTCTTTTTTGTTCCTCCCCAAAGCCCCAGTACAAAATTGTATCTTTCTAGTTGTAGGCCATTCTAGTTCTTCTATGTGAGCTGCTGCCACAGCATGACACATGAGAGCTGTAGTTCCTTGCCTGGGAACTGAACCTGGGCCGTGGAAGGGGAACATGCTGAACTTTAACCACTACACCACCAGGGCTGGCTCCAGAATTCCTTTTTTAAAAAGAGGTAACATAATGAATAAGCAGAGTACAGAGGATTTTTAGGATAGGGAAACTGCTCTGTATGATACCATAATGGTGGATACAAGTCATTATATGTTTGTCCAAATCCATAGAATGTACAACACCAACAGTGGACACTAATGTAAACTTTGGACTCTGGGCAATAATGATGTGTCAATGTAGGTTCGTTGATTGTAACAAATGTACCACTCTGCTGGGGGATATTGATAATGCAGGGGGCTATCCATGTGGCGGGTAGGGGGTATATGGAAAATCTCTGTACCTTCCCCTCAATTTTGCTGTGAACCTGAAACTCCTCTAAAAAATAAAGCCTATTTCAAAAAAAGGTACTACAATATATAAGCCATATATATTATAACATCACTAGCAGGATCTGAAGCGATACCCAGTAATCAAAATAATATCTTTGCAGTGAAAATTATGCTCATTTATGCTAAGTGGGATAAACATAGCTTATAAATAGACTCACGTCAATTCAGGTCAGATTTCGCCTCCAAATGAGTTTGCATCAAACTTGCAAAAAAATATAATAACAATAATTGGATTTCTGAGGTCTTTGGATTGTGAGTGTGGGTAGGAGAGACATTTTCTACCCACTCCACCACATTTATATCGGCTTCAGAGAAGCAGCTAATTTTTAATAGCAGCTGCACAGACTTTCTTGTTTGGTGAGAGGACTCAGAACTGCCATGTCGTCAAAGTCCTCCCACGTTCCCGAAGCCAGTGTACTCCATGGACTCATCCTCGGGGGTGTGCAGAGCTGCAGATGGTGCCAGGTGACAGTAAGTGTAACGGGAGAGGTCAGGTGTCTCCCACCCAGGCCCTCTCTATTGTAAATCGTCATAAAGCTGCCACTAGATTTCAGAGGCAGCAATGCACTCCTGCTATTCCTCTCTGTCTCTGCTCTCAGGAAAAGGCAGCTTTACCCACACATCCCTGGGCAAATAAATGTCTCTTTGCTTTTGGGCAATCCTAGACTTATCAAAAAGATAAAAGTCAGAGTTGAGTTTTTTCTGATCACCAAAATAACCCAGAAAACAAAATGTCAACTCTCCTTATTTTTATACTGCCACTTCCAAGCCCTCATCTATTTCTTGTGAAAGTGAACGCTTGCAGTTATACCTTCTTTTATGAATTGGGTAGCTTGGTCCTTTAAGAGTAATTTTTTTATGTAAATATACCCAACGAGAATGCTATTCACGTAAATCTCTCATTGATCTTTTTTTTTAATACGTAGTCTCAATTTAACATTTATGTTCACTGTAAAGGAAAAAGTGTTGAACTGGGAATCCAGAGGCAGTTTTGACTTCCAGGTACATTTCTCCTAGTAACCAGCCATTTTGCCTGAGACAAGTGTCCTTGATTCTTCATGTATAAAATGAGGATGTTGAGGTCAAGTCCATCTCTGAAGTTTGTGCTCATCACCTGGGTTCGTCTCCAGATGGGCTTTAGGGGCTCCGTGAGACCACTGCTAAGTACAAGCGTGTGAATGTGTGTGTGTGTTTGCATATGAGCCTTGGGGTGAAAGTGTCATAGCCTTCACGAGATTCTAAGAAGGATAATTCATTTTTCATTTTAATATTTATGATTTGATGTTTGAATTTTCATATGTAAGATTTGCTTAAAACAAGTTGTACTTGCAAATTTATGGCAAGCTTTGATGGATGTTTGATTATCAAGTCAGTAGGATCCCAGCAAGAAATAGATGCTATGTGGCAACAGATGTTAAAAAAAAAAAAAAAAAAAAAAAAACAAAGAAGAGAAATAGATGGTATACTCAGGGTAGTTTGAAGAATTTTTTTTTTTTAAGGTGTGCTTTTTTTGGTAAAGAAGATTGGCCCTGAGCATCTGTTGCCAATCTTCCTCTTTTTTTTTTCCTCCTCAAAGCCCCATTACATAGTTGTACATCCTAGTTGTAAGTCCTTCTAGCTCTTCTATGTGGGATGTCACCACAGCATGGCTTGGTGAACAGTGTGTAGGTACGCACCCAGGATCTGAACCAGTGAACCCCAGGCCACCAAAGCAGAGCATGCAAACTTAACCACTATACCACTGGGCCGGTCCCTGAAGACTGTTTAACAAGAAACTATTTATGAATATTTATAAAGACATTTATAATATGTTTTGTAACATATTACAAAAGAAAAAGGAATAATGCAGCATCCAGGGGCTAATAATGGGGGAGGAGGAGTCACTATCACTGTTAGGCCTAAAGGAGCAAGGGAAGGGGGCCATTACTACAATCCCAAGGAGAGTCATGACCTTGAAAGGAGCAGCGACTTTTGGTCCAGACTTGCAGCTCTCCTTATGTGACTCCTCAGAGAGAGAGCTGGGAAAATCAATGTTCCAACCACCATCTCCTCCCCTCCCTGGATTTCTCTGCAGTGCTCTGCATTAGCCAAACTCAAATGGAAGACAGAGGTAGGGGAATCCATTGATACAGGTCAGCCTCCCCGGGCAGAGGAGAGTGGATCTGAACAGGCAGATGGACGCTCTCCAGACAGTAATGGAGAGTAGATCAGACAGAAACAGCAAGGGACTGGTCTTGTCCCTGCTGTGGGACCTAGACCTTCCATGTGGCTCTGTTTCTTCATCCATCTTCTAAGGGTGATGATACAAACATACCTTAGAGAATTGTTTTCAGAAATGACCAATAAAAATGCACGTAAAACATTGTGCAGATATAAAGCGCCATATGGATGCTCAGGATTTGTGGTTATTGGTCTTAAATTCTGTAGGAGGAATGCCAAAAGGAGAAGTGGCACGTGCACTGGTCTGAATAGCTGTGAGGCTCCAACTGGGACAGAGCCAGCTGTGGAGAAGGACACGTTGGCAGCTTCAGAGACATTTCTGCAGGGTGAGATCTGTCCTTTCTGTAGTTCAAGCAATGCATAATATGGCTGTGGGATCCTAGAACAACTAATTGATCAATGATAATATCGGGAAACGACTGGTCAAATCAGGTATTTACTTCTCCCAATTTAAAACTTTTCCTTTTTAACTAACTGCTTGTGTGTGTTACTAGAGATTGCCAAGCCAAGATACAGATTTCTGGGGCTGTAGCCCTGGACTTTCTGCTCTGCTCGTGAGGCATAGATCTTGGTGGCTGTACAACAAATTCCCCCAGGAGATTTTTATGACCAGGCTGGTTGGAGGACACGTGATACAGGCAAACAATGTCCCTTTATTTGTCTGTCACAAAAGGGGATGACCTAGAGAGAAGAAGGAACAAGTGGCGAGTTTGTTCCCTGTTAAGATGATTCGACCTCCTAATCCAGACCATTGGCAAAGTCAGTGGACCCAGGCTGTATATTATTTGAAGATACTAAAAGACTCTGCTTGAAAAAGCTTCTTTCACTTCTTCTGTTACAAACCCAAAAATCCTCATAAGACTTATTTTTTTGCATTAAGTTTAAGGCCTCTTGTTCAAATGCAATCATTATCTATGAGCCAACATGGCAGATTGGAAAGGTCACTGGACTGGGAGTCAGAAAACCTGGTTCTGTGATTTATTGTATTTCCCACCTCTCATTACCTGTCTCAAAGGCTCCTGAAGCCTCAGGTTCTGTCTTTATAAAAAGGGTACAGATGAGATTAGTAGCTTTCCAGTCTTTTTACTTAGTAGGGGAACCCTTTTGTCAAATTAAAGCTTGCAAAAGACCATGATATATCAAATAAATAAAAGTTGAGTTATTTTAATTAAAAAGAAGGCAGAGGACTTAGAAGGAAGCCAGTTCTACTTTTCCTTTTGCCACTCATTGTTTCCATTGTTCCCCCAGAACCCTAGGATTCAACACCCACATTTAGAAAATCACTGTGAAAAAGGAGCTCTAAATTCCTTTCATGTTTGAAATTTTTTTGATTCCATTGGGATACATATTAAACTATCAGCAAGAATTATATTTGAGCCATCAATTCAAAGCAATTTCTCAGAAAACTTAATTATCTCAAACTATCCAGAGAAACTAGAACATTGAAAAGGATATTTGGAGGAAGCATGAAAGCTTGGAAAGAAGGGACAGGCTCTGAAGAGAAAGACCCGAGCGAGAGTTGCCTTGAAGAAGCTGAGATGTCCTGAACAGGGCGGAGGGTTATTCCTCAGAGGGAAGGAATTCTAAGGTAAATAATATGGTAATAACAACACCATCAATAACATAAGATTATGGATTCCTAAAATAGTCACATCCTTTTCTCTTTTCTCTTCTCAACAGCTCCTCAATACAGGCAGAGCAGGTTTAACTTATCCAATCCTTATATCAAAGTTCCTCAGTCTCAGCACTATTGACATTTTGGGCTAGAAAGTTCTTTGTCATGGAGGTTGTCCTGTGCGTTGTAGGATGGTTAGCAGCATCGCTGGTCTCCACCCACTCGATGCCAGTAGCAACCTCTCTCACAAATTGTGACAACCAAAAATATCTTCAGACATTGACAATTGTCCCCGTGGGGCAAAACCACTCCCCAGTGAGAACCACTGGTTTACATAAAATATTGAGATGCACAAAAGCTACCAGACATGACTGAAATGACACAGCTATTAAGTTAGGCCATTTGTTCCCAATCCTGGGTTCTTTCCCTGTGCAACGTTGTTTGAGTAGCACCATTTCATCTCTTCATATTTTGCTTAATATTAAATCTGATCCTGACAACAATTATATCTCCCAACTTTCCATACCCCTTTCAGAAAATATACTTCTGAGACCTGTTTTTCTAAAAAGAGAGAGCCCTGACTGTCTTCTGGGGCAAATTTAGGGCAAGAATAGAGTCAGGCGTGTGTGCACCTCACATTCCTTGCGTGAAGGAATATTTGCTGTAGAATCGAGCCCAGAGCTTTTGGGAGATGCTGGTCCTGACAGTTGATATATTTGTAAAAGGCATTCTTTGGTTCACTGTTAATTCAGGCGTCTGTTAGACTGGATGCCTTCTGTATATTCCCTCTTTAATATTTTCTATTGAATCTTTAACAGCCATTTAGAGAAATTAGTCACTGGTTTCAAAAAGCTCATCATGGTAATAAATTTCTATACCCAGAAATTGATATCATGCTCTATAATTTTGAACCTTGATTGGACTGGTATTGGAAAAGGAATTTATTGTTTTGAAGAGTTATAGGATCAATACACTAGGAATAATGTGTTGGATAACCACATCAACACAACTTACATACAAGGCTGGAGGGCCAAGTGGTTTTAAAATAATTGACAGAAAGCTAATTAAAGTCTAGTGTGACAAAACATAAGATAAAGGATGATTCACTTGAAGCCCTCTGGTATTTCTTTAGCTGAAAAAAAAATAAGGCTAACATAGCAAACATTAAATCTAATTAATGATTCTCTAAACAAGGTTTCCCAGAATATTTCCCGATGAGAATTTTCCCTTGTTTTATGTTTCCCCGTTTATGTTTGGGCTCATTGCATCCAATCTCTTCTCAAGGACTGCACAGCACTCATTTGTTTCAAGTTTTAGAATTCAAAATGAATTTGGGCTGGCCTGGTGGAATAGCAGTTAAGTTTGTGTGCTCTGCTTAGGTGGCCCAGGGTTTGCCGATTTTGATCCTGAGTGTGGACCTACACAGTGCTCATCAAGCCATGCTGTGGCAAGCATCCCACATATAAAGTAGAGGAAGATGGGCACTGATGTTAGCTCAGGGACAATCATCTTCAAGCAAAAAGAGGAAGATTGGCAACAGATGTTAGCTCGGGGCCAATCTTCCTCATCAAAAACAACAAAAAAGAAGAACTCAAAATGATTAAACATAATAAACATGTAGGAAAGTAGTCAAACATGATAAAACTGGGATGTTTGTTAAACTTTTCTTTGGCGGAAACTTCCTCCACAAAAATCAAAATCCTCCTGTTTAGTATCTCTCTCCTTTCTGAATCATTTTGTGTTTAACATAGGCTTCAACTGTCTTCAACTAATATGAACCACTCCCAGAAAAAAATGCCCAGAATGCTTGCGTAGCTTGTACCTATGCCAGCAGTTTAAGGTCAGGTACTCTCATCCCTGGATGTGTATGAAAACTCTCTTAGGGGTACCCCGGCATGTAATATCAAGGGAATCAGTGTCCAGACCTTCAATTTCTACGTGTACTCTTTCCTAAAGTTGATTTGCCTAAGGCATCTACAATTGAGATGCCAATCAAGTTTTCTTTTCCACATTCTTTTTCTCTTCCATCTCACCTATCCAGAATCTCACTATGGTTCATTGCCCTAAGATGCTTAAAAAAAAAAACCCAAAAAGCCACCAAATAAAGGGACAATTTGAAATATTGATGTTTGGGAAATCTCCTTTAATCAAGAGACCATAATCTTCACTTCTACCCATATCATTAAGAAAAACATTTCTAATTCTATCTTTGGGTTAAAAGTATTTATAATGCATTTATTTATTTTGAATAATTGTATTCTAACAATAATTATAATAAAATAATACAGATGAAATTTTTATAACATTATAGAGCCTTAGGGTCAGAGGAAAGAAATATATATAGTTGTTGTTGCAAAGAAATGTAATATAAGTACTCAATAAAACTTTCAAATATTAATAAATATTATATTAGAATAGAGTTTTGTGGAAGAAGTCAAATGTAGAGGAAGAAGTTTCACATATCAAATATTTTTTTTGAGGAAGATTAGCCCTGAGCCAACTGCTGCCGATCCTCCTCTTTTTGCTGAGGAAGACTGGCCCTGAGCTAACATCTGTGCCCATCTTCCTCTACTTTATATGTGGGACGCCTGCCACAGCATGACTTGCCAAGCGGTGCCATGTCCGCACCCGGGATCCAAAGTTGCGAACCCCGGGCCACCCAAGTGGAACATGTGCACTTATCCGCTGCGCCACCAGGCCAACCCTTGTACTGAATCCTTCAACAACAATAAAAAAAGACCAGGTCTAGATGATGTCACACAGAATTTCTCCCAAACTTTCAAGTATCAGATAATCTCAATGCAGCTGAAACTGTTCCAGAGCGTATAAAAGAAGGAAAATGTTCATTTTTTTATGAAACAAATATAACATTACTATCTAAGCCAGATAAAAATAGCATGAAAAAAGAAAATAAAACAATTGAAAGCAAATATGCAAAATTCTAAATAAAATATAAGCAAACAGACTCCAGTAGCATATTAAAAAATAATTATCACCAAGGCTGGCCTGGTGGCACAGTGGTTAAGTTCATGCGCGCCTCTTCAGTGGCCCAGGGTTTGTGAGTTCAGATCCCGGGCATGGACCTACACACTACTTGTCGAGCCATGCAGCATCCCATATACAAAAAACAGAGGAAGACTGGCACAGACGTTAGCTCAGGGCCAATCTTTCTCAGCCCCTCCCCAAAAAATTATGACCAAGAGAGGTTTATTTCAGAAATGAAAAGAAGGTTAAATATTAAGATATTACTTAATATAATTTGTCGTTACTGAGCCAAAGTTATTTAAATATTCCCCAAATGCCCCTCCATAGTGTTATATACCTCTGCCCTCTTACTATCAAGGATCGAGAGTCTTTTGTCACAGCTGCTCCGCAGAGTATATTGTCAAACTTATACATTTGAATCTTCATTTCTTTTATCATAAGTGAGGTTGAACATCTTTTAATATGCTTAAGGTCATTTGCCATTCTTTCCTCACTAATTATTAATTCATATTTTTGACCACTTTCAATCTGGTTTTTGGGGGGGTCCTTTTAATCTTCAGCTTTTAGGAACTTTATTTTATATATCAGAGGATAAGATTGTGTCTGTCATATACACTGCAATTATTATCCTTAAGTTTTCAATTGTCTTTTGACTTGGCTTAAAGTTTTTGCTGCCTGCCCTGAAAATAGACCATCACAAATATGTTCCAACATAAATCACATGCATTCTTTTTAGTAACAAAGGACTGGAAACAAATCCAGTGTTAACCACTGATTGAATAAACTCTGGACTATTCACAAAACAGATTTCTCGAAGTCATAAAAAAGAATAAAAGATTCCCATGAACTAATTTTGAATGATCTCTAGAATATATTTTTAAGGGAAAAGAAGCAAGATTCAATACAATGTATATGGATAAATAAGGAGGGAGAAAACAAGAAATGTTTTCTATATTCCAAATCTTAAATGAACTTAAAAAGGAAAAAGCAAAACAGGTAATTGAAAATAAACTAAAACAATAAAGGATATATAAATTTAATAACACAATCATACAGAGAAAAGAACCATTCTGAGTAACCTTAAACTCTGATTGCACTTTCTTAATGGTATATATTCTAAGGGGAAAAAATTGAGCTGCAAAAAAATCTTAAATATCACTCAGTTTCACTGCTACTAGTTTTATATGTCTGGTAATTTTGAACGTGTTTTATAAATATTGTAGGATGGAAAAAGTAAACTTGAGGGGCTGACCTGGTGGTGTAATGCTTAAGTTCACTTGCTGTGCTTTGGTGGCCCGGGGTTTGCAGGTTCAGATCCCGGGTGTGGACATGGCACCGCTTGTCAAGCCATGCTGTGGTAGGTGTCCCACATATAAAATAGAGGAAGATGAGCACAGATATTAGCTCAGGGCCAATCTTCCTCAGCAAAAAGAGGAGGATTGGCAGAGGATGTTACCTCAGGGCCACTCTTCCTCAAAAAAAAAGTAAATGAGATAATGTTAATGTTATTAGGATTTTTGGAACAAAATATTTGGACGAAGATGAAAGAAATTAGAAATTTCAATATGAATTTGTAGTTTTTAAAATATGTTCCTTAGGTCTGCCCACTGAAATGGACCAGGAAGGAATGCCACTCCAGTAGAAATGACCATCCCTTGGTTCCGCACAAGAAGGAACCAGGGCTTCTTGGAGAAATAGGCGATTGTCAGTCTGGAGCAGACCACCCTAGGACTTCTCATTTCAGGAAACAAGAAAGCACTGAAAGACTGAGCTTGAAGGGATCTCCACTCGCCAAATTTGAGATAATCTGAGCATCAAAAAGAATAATGACTCTAATTGCTTGTAAAGCATTGAGCAAATTGAAATCTATGAACCCAGTAGTGATAATCAAACCAGTGAAACTCATTTGCCACCCTTGGAGGTAAATCTTCTGCTAAATCTTTACTCTGAAAATTGCTGATTAAGGGGAAGGAATCAATCACTTACTCTGTCTTTTTGGAAGGAAAGCTATTTCACTTCAAATTGATAAGAGAAAGCTCTTTTTTTTTTAACAGAAAAAAAGACAGCTAATAAATGCAGAAGAAATGATAGAGGTGGAAATCCACATCACGCAAACCTCAATGAGACAATTGGCTGAGGCAGGATTACTGGAGTATGCCTAAAGCAGTAGGGAGGGGTTACTGCAAGGTAGACCATTTACACACTAGAAATAGTACTTCCCAGGTTACTTACCGCGAAGGAGGAAACATGCCTTTACCGTAGGACTAGCAGGAGGTTACCACCTAAACCAAGAGATCAACCTAAAATCATGCCGGGTGAAATAACCGGTCCGAATGTGCACCTGTCATGATGCAGCATGAAGCACAGCACAGTGCCACTCTGCAAGCAATCTCGCCCAAATGATGAGAATCTAAATAAACCCTTGACCTTACTTCCTGTTTACAGGAAATACAGGGGTTAAGCCTTCTACAAGAACACCTGGCTGGAACTCTTCAAGAAGTCAGTGTTATTAAAAACATGTAGGGAGGGATTAGCTGTTCTAAACTAAAAGAAACTAAAAAGCATAGCAACCAAATGCAATATGTAAGTCTTGGTTGGATGCTTGTTTTTTAAAAAAAAAGTATAAAAGGCATAATCCTATGCATAATTAGGCAAGCAAAGAAAATATAAACGGTATAAAAGGAATTTTGAGTTTGAGGAAATTTGAATATAGAATAGATGTTGAATGATATTAGGAAAAAATGTTAGTTTTCTTAGAGGATAATGGAATTGCAGCTTAGTAGCAAATTTTTTAGGAGATGCATGCTGAAATATTTAGGGATAAAATGTCATGGTGTCTAAAATTGACTTTCAAATAATTTATGAAAAAATGTGCGGTACATAATGTATACATGACAAATATGGCAAAACGTAAACAAAGATTGAATCTAAGTGGTGGGTGGATCATTGTACTATTTTTTCCACTTTTCCGCATATCTGAAATCCACAATGAAGAGTCGGGGGGAATGACTTAAGAGACACAACAACCAGTTGAAATATGTGATCCTGAAATGTATACTGAATTGGAGAAAGCATTTGTTTATTCATTTATCAAATGGAGAAATTTAATAATGATAAAAGTCAGTCTCAAAATTATTTTATCAATAATGAAAGTTAAAATCTCTTACAGTTCCAAAGGATCATGCTAAGTCAAGACCTACAGTTTGGTGTGGTCAGTTTTAGCCACCCTGAGTGGACACCTGGTCGGAGAGCACACCCAGAGCAGGCTCCTCACAGCTGCTGGCTGAATTTAATGAGTCTCCACTGAAGGGTTTCACCCAAAGTGGACTGTGGAAGGGTATCAGGTGTCGACATCCTGGGAGTGCCAAAAGAGAAGAGTAAAAGAAAAGACATCCTCTAGGTATTTTCAAAGGGGCTGCAGTAGGTAAGCGAGTGTGTACTTTGTGATAACTTAGGGTGAAAACCTGATCATTAGTTGATAATCCAGGGTTTGTTTACCTAGCCTTGTGATAACTACTTGTCACTAGAAATATGAAATTTAATATATTTGGTGTATTTGGTATAATGTATTTCTCCTGTAAATCCAAATAATCTGACTTTATTTTCATAAATTTTATGTATAAGAAAATTGTCAATTCTATAGAACCTACCAATTTACAACATATTTTTATATACAGTGAAGAAAGTAGTGAAATAATTTTTATTCCCATTTTATACGTGAAGTAACTGAGGCACAGAGACTAAATGACATGCCTGAAGCCACACACTTCTAGTAAACAGGGAGGCTAAAACTTGGGTGAAGCCTGCAAGTTCACTCACTTTCTTTCTTCCATGCTGCTCATTTATTTATTTATTAATTTAAGGAACATTAGCCCTGAGCTAACATCTGTGCCCATCTCCCTCTACTTTATGTGGGACGCCTGCCACAGCATGGCTTGCTAAGCGGTGCATAGGTCCGCACCTGGGATCTGAACCAGAGACCTCTGGTGCCTCAGAGTGGAACGTGTGAACTTAACTGCTGTGCCACTGGGCCTGCCTCCCAGGCTGCTTTTTTAAACAATTGAATCCCATCAAACTCATTTGTTCTTGTAGATCTGGGCTAGGGCTCAACTTGACTGGTGATGAAGTGGAGAACTGACAGTTCACAATAATGAATTCTCTGCGCCTAATGTGCTTTGCAGGATAAGACACAACCAAGTGTATTTTTCAGGTTGCAAATAGCTGTTTGGACATAAAGATCTATTTCTGGCTTCTCTTTGTTTTAATGATGGTTGATCATTCACATTCTCCTCATTTCGCATGAGAAGAGTGGTGATGTTTTCCTGTTGACTTCACTTGAATACAAAACACCTTAATGAGCTGTGGCACTGGGGGGGAATATCTGACTTTGGTTGCTTCTGAGCCACCATGGAATCCTTTGCCCCAGTCAAGTTTTCTTGCTTCATTGCTCTTTTTAAGGAACTGGTAGAGGTGCCTGAGGGCTCTTGAACTTTTGATGCTCATGGGTAGCGAGACATTCTCTTAGTGTAATAGGTTTTTTCCACAATTGCTAGACTGTATTTGTTTTTCAATACCAGCAGACTGGGATATCCAGAGGGCATCTTTGTGTATAATTCAGACAGTCTCTTTTCCTGCTTCTTGTTTTAGTTCTTTTACTTTGTTTTTTTTTCATTTCAATTTGCAGCTATCTGTGCATAAAACATTTGATGTGTTTAGCTAATGTCTTAGAATGGAAGCTAAATGAATGTTTTCAATCTTTTCTTTCCAGACCAAGAATTCTACAGTGGGAGAAGGCAGGAGCGCATCTTTGTATCTGCTTCATTTAAAGAGACTGAACACGTTCTCTGTCCTAACACCCACCTATGACTCCCCCTAGTTTGTGTGTGTATGTGTGTGCGTGTGCACGCTCATGTGCCCATGTATTCTCTAGCTTATTTTCATAAACTAAGATCTTTGATTCATTTATGGTTTTTTGTTTTATAACAGTAGCTGCTCAAATAGAATTTCTCCTTTAAAATTAAATTAAGTATATAAGTCTTTAACTCTATCAGTGTATATAAAATTGGTTTTTATTTGTTTTTGGCAAAAGAGATAATTTCTTCTATGTTGTTTTAACAAACAGTGTGAAGAATAGAGTATTCTTCTAAGGTAAGTAGTGAAGAATTGTGTGTTTCTGTATGAAGGAAGAGCCAACTTTTTGATAACAGATTGGCTGTTATCTGTTAGATATAGGCTATCTAACTAGAAAAGTGAACAGGAAGTAAGAGAGGAAGGGATAATGGGGCAGAGGAGGTGTTTTAAACTGTAGTGTATAAACAGAAAAATTGAGGTATAATAAGACCAACAGACTAGGAAGCAACTGTCACTGAAAAGATCGTATATTGCTCACAGTTCCCAAGAGGTAAGGGCATGCCAAGTCTTGGGGGTCCACACAGAGAAGCATCAGGGTCAGTTAGGAGGTGGACGGAAAG
The DNA here is from genome assembly GCF_041296235.1 of Equus asinus. Lineage (NCBI taxonomy): Eukaryota > Metazoa > Chordata > Mammalia > Perissodactyla > Equidae > Equus > Equus asinus. Next base: position 22,554,713 of record NC_091796.1, read on the forward strand.
GGAGAAACTGTGGGCAAGAGCCTTTATTGTGGTTTCTGTGGAAGGACAGACAAGGAGGGTAGGCATGTTTAGGATTGGCTAATTTGAATACTTTCAGTGGGCTCTGGGGCATAGAGGCTGTCCTTGGTTGTCTGGTTCCTAGTCCTGGGATGATTAGGGTGGAAGGATAGTGGCTCAGAGTGTGAAAGTCCAGTAAAGACAGTGGTTGGGGTGTGAGCTCTGAATTTGTTGGTTTGCATTTGAAAAGTACATTATCCGAGTTGTTTGCTATTTCTAAGAATTGGCTGTTGCTGGAAGGGGCAATCCCTCCAGGGTCAGCAAGGCCCAAGATGTCAAAACATCAGAGTATAGAAAATAAAAGACATGGTTAATACAGGGACAAAGAAATGAAGGGCTGGAGGTAAACGAAGAAAAAAGATACACAAAATACCCTCTAACCTATAATGATGTTTTCAAAATTTAATATCATGGAGCAGAGGGAGAAACCAAGATTTCCCTGATATATCGAAGAAGTTTTAAGCACTACCTATTCTTGGCCCCTACAGAGCCTTTTAAGTTTTTGCTGTAATAACTCATATCACAATGCTTCAATTCTAATTATTGTTTGAATATCTCTTTTCTCCACTGGACTAAGAGGCCCTAGAAGTTCATACTTTATCATCTCCTCTGTGGAACAGTTCTGGCACATTCCACATCCTTATAAATACTTGAAGAAAGAAGGAAAAGGAAGACAAGAAAAATGGAGAGAAGCAAAATGCCAAGTTTCCAAGGACTGCTAGTGTAAGAAGGGGACTCGAAACTAAATCTCTAGGGAAACACCAAATGACAGAATTATTTTGTAGAGAGGAGGCTAGTGACAAGAGTCTTGCCCAACAAAAGTACATCACTTAAATCACTGACAGCATCCAGCTTGGATGATACCTGTGTCACTAGCCTTCCTTATGATCCATCCACAGATTAATACCTGACTATAATTATAGGAGAATGTAAGAATGGAAAATGAGAATGAAATAAACACATCATGAGCTGAAGTGCTCATAATCATGTCTAATAAGTAAGAATAGTGATGTTTAGGAATGAAAAATGAGGATGAAAATCAGAATTATGGGTTGAGTTGCTATGCCATAATATCAAGAAAGAGAGACACAAATGTGGGTATCAAGTGAATCAAGACAGATATCCGTGTTTCTCACAGTTTGGGAGATAAGCTGTGATGCACTATGCTTAAGAGAGAATTTATCAGCAGAGTGGTAATAAGGGGCTGATTGAATGTGACAATGTCTGCCCACATCAGAATCTGACTGCAGTTTGAAAGAAAGACACATATGAAGGGAAAACACTAAATCTGAAATTGAGTGGTTTTAGAGGAGATGGTCTCCCATTGTGAGAAGATAAATATAGATGTTGACAGAGTAGTTGTCATATTTACCCACCTACCATTACTTGAGTTCTTGCTATTTCAAGTTTCCTAGGATACTCAAAGATCTACAGGAGCCTCTGTGGGATCAATAATAGTTGTGAGAACAACCAAATGGACCCTAAACCAAGGGTGATATGAAGCCAATAAAAAGCTGTTTGTGAAAACAAGGAAAAGAGAACTTATATTCTTTCCCAGTCAGGTGTTTGATTTACTGGTTCTTTTAAGCTTCTGATCTCTGTGGTATGGAATCAATAACTGATAATCTGAGTCAGTGGTGGCAAATAGGCTTAAACTTGCCCGTCAACTCCAATGGATTGGTAGAAGTTGCCTGGAGCCTTGCACTAAAATATATTCTGAGAACACATCTCAGCTGAGTAGTAAAGGCTTCTGAGCTCAATTAGTGATGTCTGCCATGGACATAGCCATTTGTGGCAAGTATTTATCATCACATTTCCAGAGACTCTCTCCTATTTCTGGGATAGTTTAAAATGATATTTTCAGGCAGAGGAATGTATTAAATGGTTTCTCATACAATTCCTATGAGAGTTATATCTCCATTTGGTAATAGTAAAATAAAGTATATTAAATTTGCCCAGAAATCTTTACATATATTTTAAATAATAGATTAAAAGGATCTATGAGCCACGTGAAAAATACTGACAGGTCTCCATAGCCCCACTTAAAACCTGAAAATCCACCTGGACAACCACATAATCTGTTTAATCAAGATTTGTAACCCATTTTCCTTCATCTTCTCCCTCACTCCATTGACACAAAAATGTGCAAATCAATTCTATACTAAATTAGCCACTTTAAAAGGCAAAATCATTTGTCAACATAATCTATGTATACTTTTCTGTATGAAATGAGATTTCAAAATATATTTTGGTCTTTTTCTAAATCACTCTGGCTTCCATTTATTTTCATTTCCTTAGCTTTTGTCTTTAAAGATGTTGAGTATAGTATGAGTCCCTGGATTTCATATAGTGGGACAAAGCAAACGTTCAACCAACTGACAAAATAAACCAATATACAGCCTAAATCAGTCTAGTCTTATGTAATATTGGGTTTCCTCATAGTTCAAAATGGCAAATTTGTGATGGATCACTGACTCCCAATAACATTTTGCTTTATTTAATTTTTACTATTTTTCTTTTATAGTTAGTAAAGACTATTTTAGATAAAACCCACCTCCCCAAAGTAGAATGCTTTTAGTACAAAACATATTCATAAATTTATGTATTTTTATTTTCTTATTACTTATGTATTTGCTCTTTTGGATTTTATAGTAAATTGCCTATCTGTCCCCTAGTCTTCCTTTGCATGTGCTATAGAGAAAGAAGTAACTAAAACTGAAACTGGGGGGCATGGAGGTAGTGATAAAAGTGAAGACAAGAAGGAGCAGACCATTAAAACATCACTACATTTTTTTTTTTGGCGTTCTTTGAAAATGTCCAAAAAATGAGTGACATTTAGCAAAATACACCCTCCTTGTGTGATAATTGAGTATCCTGGGCTCCTCTTTGTACTATTTCTCTACATTCTCTACATTCTATGGTGACAGGGAATCGCTGTAGAAATTCTTTTATGTGTTTGAATAGAAAACTATGCATCATCTATAGCATACCCTTCCAGGTTATTAATTCTAGCCCCTTTCATTGTCTTTGAACTACTTTGCAAACTATTCATCAGTTATAGGTAATTAATGGATATGTAAGTCCTGTTTGTTAGTGATTTTAATTGATTTCCTCCCTTCTGGAAAATCCAGTTTTGTCCCCATTTGCAATTCATCTTGACATTCCTTTACTCTATGTACATTTGTGCTCTTTTGATTTTTTCCTTTGAACCAGTAATAACATCTGCTTGGTTCCTTTATAACAAATGAATAAAATAAAATCTTTAACACACATTTATTTTTGTATCTGCATGAGAGTCATCATTCACATTTTCTGAAAACTATCTTTTGATGCCACATTTAGAGGAATTGTACCTTCTAGTTTTGTTTACTTTTGATCAAACCTAAATAGGGATAATAATTATTCCAAAGATAATACAAGTCATTTTTGAAACAATTTAGAATTTTAAAATTATTTCAAATAGACCATTACTCCTTTTTCTCTTTCTCCTCCTCCTCTTCTTCTTCTTCTTCTCTTCTTTATTACCAGAATCAGTTAAGTTGGTGAGATGCTTTCTTAATGTAGTGACAATGTTAGAATCAAAGAGAATGTTTTGTATAAAGTGAAGGTGCTATAAATATTCAAAAGTGTTAAGCCTCTGTTGACTTACTATAGTAAGCAAGGCATTTTTACACTGTAAAGTTAACTGTAATCTCTGTAATAGATTAAAGTGCTAAATTATCTTGACAGGTGAAGAGTCTGCCAGCTTTACATCTTGGGTCCCTTTCCAGTCATCCATTGCCTGCTCATCTCTCTTGGGAGAAACTAAACAGAAGATTTCTCTAAGAGGAGAGAAAGATTCTGAGTTTAATCTTAAAATATTACTAGAGAGAAAATAAAATGGAATGCCTATACAGCAGTTGAGAGTAGACATAAAAACAGTATTCAACTTAACGAAAATACCAAGACAAAAAAACACCATGCCAGGGGCCAGCCCAGTGGTGCAGTGGGTAAGTTCTCACACTCCGCTTTGGTGGCTGGGGTTTGCTAGTTCAGATCCTGGGCATGGATGTACACACTGCTTATCCAGCCATGCTGTGTCAGGAGTCCCATATATAAAATAGAGGAAGATGGGCACAGATGTTAGCTCAGGGCCAATTTTCCTCAGCATAAAGAGGAGGATTGGCAGCAGATGTTAGCTCAGGGCTAATCTTCCTCAAAAAAAAAAAAAAGAAGAAGATCATGCCATCTTCTTTCTTTCACATTTCCTCACAGAAGAAATACAGATCATTCTTGCCATCTGAGTTTCACAGTTCTACTTCAGTGGCGAGAAAACACTAGCAAGGTTCATTTTGTTTTTGTTCCTGTTTTCTTACAAGCTTTACTATTTCTCCTCTCCCCTCCTCCCCCTCAAGTGTTAGGGATTCTGGTCATTCTAACTTCTCTCAAAGTTTTCTTTTTTATTTTTAAGTTAATGTTACTTGATATAGTTACTTTTCATTAAATTCACTATATTTGTCTTCTCTGTCCCCCACCCCCACCCCATGAGCAAATGGAGATAAAACTGGATTTTCCACAGGGTGGAGGAAGTCAGTTAAAGTTACTATCAGCTACCTACAATTTGCAAAGAGTTGAAAAATGAACGATGAACAAAGAAATGAATACAGCTAGAATCTAATAACTAAGAAGGGTGTGCTATAGGTAATGCAGTTTTCCACTGAAACGCAAAATTTTTTTCTACAGAAGGAAAAGAAAGATAATACCAAATAAACATATTAAGCCAAGTTAATTTCAGCAAATCATTTCTCCCATAGGCTTAGAGCGCCACACCCATGCAGGAATGGATACTTAAAAAAAGACATGGTCAAAGGCAACACAAGATACAGGAAGGACCTTGGGACATTGCCCTCCCCCCACCAAAGGGTACCTACCATCAGCCATGACCTTGGCACCTTGGCTACAGATGGTAGGCATGATGTCAACTGCCACCCAAAGCCAAATCAATTAGATCCTTTCTCAAGAAATGTAAACTTTGAACTTGATGCCAGTTCCTGTGTGGGTTATCTACTTGGATGTAGAAAATGCCAACTTGTGGGCTCTTTTGTGGTAATATTTTAACCATGTGCAGAGTGAAGCAATGAAAACTAGTCTCAGAGAAAAAGGAGGAAGGAGATTCTCAGAAAAAAGCAGAGAGAGAGAGGTCTGGGCTCCTGATGAACTCCCAGTTCTTGGTCCCAGCCCCTCAAGAAGTCCAGTGTTGGCACATGTTAAAATAAATGTTCCTCTTTGAAGAGAGAAAATATGTAATCAGAAATGTGTGGCACCTTGAAGAAGGGAATTAGTTTTTCAACAAAGGAAAGCTGTAATCAATTTTCTTAGACCTCAAAGTAATTTGTTTATTCAGATACTGTGCTGTTGTATCTCGTTTCTGTTCTGGTAAGAAAATTGAATTTGTGACCAAGTAAACTGCAGTTAGTAGGGTAATCAGGTTAAAACAAAGGTTATAAGTAATGTTGAATTTGGCTATGCTGTGTCGTTTATCATAATCATGTATTTCAATAGTGGTTTCCTACAGAAACAGTGGGAAAGAAACAAAGATGTTATTCCTGACAAATTGTTTTACTCAGAGATTGTTTTGACCTATTTAAGTAGTAAATCTATACAAGAAGTCAGAGTTTGTGAGATTTTATTAGATAATTGTGAAAAGTCACAAAACTTGGCTAGTGTGAAGAGTAATGATAGTTCATGAGTTACTTTTAATATCAATCTCTTCAGATTTAACTGAACTTTGAATTCAACTGCTATTCATTTTCATAATCTCTTTAGTCTTTTCATTCAGTTTATTGTGGTTCTTAGGTATGTTCCAAGAAAAATTGATTCTGGCTGATTAAGCAGAAAATAGGTTTATTAAAAATATTGACACTTCTGGTTTCCAGAGAAGATGCAGAAAACTGGAAAGAGCATGGCCTTCAGCTGGCCACCAAAAAGAACTAGATAATGTTCAAAATCATAACTTTTCTAGAGTCCATTAAAGACCTGAGGTTGCAATGCAAGCAACTAGCCTAAATTCTTGGGAAAGATGGGTACCTCCAATGACAAACAGGAGGTGAGACCATTTCTCCTGTGACCATGGGAAGAAGTTAGGACCTTTACTCAAGTTGTAAGAAGAAATTCAGATAAAAAGTTTTTTGAGTTAATGAAGGCAGAGTGTGGGCTAGCAAGAGAGTATAGCACCATTAGGACCTTAATCCATGAGCGGAAATCACACTGCCTGCAGGCTCTTCTGGAAGTTACCAGCACTCCCATGAAGGGCAAAGCTAAGGGACTTAGAGCAAAGTTAAAGAGGCTCCTAGTGTCTAAAGATGCAGAAATTTGTACATCAATAAGTGTAATAACTATCATGGTTTGTAAAGCATCAAATATGTTTAAACATATGACTTCAAAATGACACTTTATAAAGAAATTAATTATTCACTTTTGGAAGGGGATAAGAAATCAACTCAATATTTTGAAGCCTGGTAAATGAAGGAAAAGATCTAAGCATTATCCTTTATGAATTATTTTGCTGGGTAACTACATAGATGCAGATAAATATCTCTTCATAGATCTAATCTACCTAACAAATGCAGAAGCAATGAGTGAATTAGAATATCACTATTTTGCTATGTCTAACAGGCTTTGAAGATCAATTGCTGCTGAACTCATAAAACCAAAGTCAACTCTATGTGCTTCCTGATGGAGGAAAGCAAAACCAACTATGAAGTAATTCTTTTAAAAATCATCAGATCAGAATATGACCAATTCTTTATATGTAACTTTCAATTTATAGGAAATATAGACAAGAGTGCAACACGTGAAACTGCTCCACGGAGATAGCGTTGACAAAACGTATACTGTGGGAAGCTGTGAGGCTAAAGAAGACAGTTCTGTAGCACAGAAATTGTAGGGAAAGAGATGAGGGGAGATTTAAAAGAGATTTTTAAAAAACAGGTAAACTGGGGCTGGCCCTGTGGCTGAGTGGTTAGGTTCGAGAGCTCTGCTGCAGGCGGCCCAGTGTTTCGTTGGTTCGAATCCTGGGCGTGGACATGGCACTGCTCATCAGGCCACGCTGAGGCGGCGTCCCACATGCCACAACTAGAAGGACCCACAACGAAGAATATACAACTATGTACTGGGGGGGGCTTTGGGGAGAAAAAGGAAAAAAAATAAAAAACAAACAAAAAACAGGTAAACTATGCTATTTAGACATGCACACTCCAGTAATAAAACTATAAAGAAATGCAAGGAAGTAATTATTTTAGAAGTCAGAATTTGGGCTGGGCTGGTGGGATAGAGGTTAACTTTGTGCATGCGGGGGTTAGTGGGTTCCGATCCTGGACTCAGACCTACACACTGCTCATCAAGCCATAATGTGGCAGCATCTCACATACAGAATAGAGGAATATTGGCACAGATGTTAGCTCAGGGACAATCTTCCTCAGACAAAAAAAAAAAATAGAAAAGAGGATTGGCAACCGATGTTAGCTCAGTGCCAATCTTCCTCACCAAAAAAACAAAAAGTCAGATTAGTGGTTACATTTAGGGAAGAAGGAGTGGTGGTGACTGGCTTCTAGAGTATAGGAAAAGTTCTATTTTTTTACTCTGGGTACTGATGACAAAAGTTATCCTCATAAGGATTCAGTAAGTTATAATTTGACATGCATTTTCTGAGTCTGTATTAATTTTACAATAGAAAGGGGTAAAAAAAGATACGAGTAGCTCAAAGAATTCTGAGAGAAGTAGAGCACTAACTTGAAATTAAATTTCCAAAAATAGTGTTAAAACCACAGCACAGATCTATCCTATAGGGAAACTTCAGTCTCTACTGCTTCTTACCCAGCCAAAGGCCAGGATGCAATGCTTTGTTCTGCTTTCGGGAACTCTATTTCATGGCAGCTACAAATCCTGCCAGCCACTTCTGCGTCAGGAATCTGGCTACTTCCTACTTCCAAAAATAAAGCAAAGAGAATGGATTCTGTACAGATTCTCCTTCCTCATGTTGAGAATAAGAGGGAAGCCTAAGGTTGGAGGGGTGGGCATAATCCTCGGGACATGATTGACAGGTTTGTGAGAAAACTTTTATTATTTCCACAAGGGCAAAAGGTCATGCTCTGTTCACTTTCCTATTTATTTTTATTATGAAACTTACAAATATAGAAATGCATAGGGAATATATTGACAATCTTAAGTTCTCCATAAGGAGTTCATGAATGTTAATATTTTATTATTTTATCTTCAAATATTTTACATATGGAGTATGCAAAATGTGTTCATTGATGTCTCCATTGTTTCCTTGACAAGTTCCAAAGTTCTCTTTTCCTCCCAGAGGCACCATTACAATAGATTTTACATGTGTTCTTCTAGTTCATGTGTACTGCACATGAGCAAAAGCTTTGTTAACGGACTACAATTAGAAGGAGTATTTTGGCATCACGTTGAAGCACAGTGCCTACTTTTATAGATACAGCCAAATTTCTCATTAATGTGGATGGACCAGCATTTAAGATTCCCATTTTCTCATCTCCCTGTTTGCTTGATATTTTTAGACTTTTCAATTTTTGCCAATTTGATGATTGTTAATTAGAATTTCACTTTAAATTGCACTTTCCTGCTGTTCATTACAGTATCATCTATAATAGCGAAACATTGGTTTTTTTGTTTAAGAGCAAAACATACTTTGGTCTAAATTGATTTATAGATGCTAAACTAGGCCATCGCCCAGAAGGCATACTCATTTGGTTCTCTTGCCGAAAAGTAAAGCATCTACACTGATCATTATAGTGGATACACACCAAATCAGTTGTAGACTCTTGACTTGAGCCAATTCTCTGGATTGCTGTCTGCTGGAAATTGAGAATTTTAACATGACAAGCATAGGTCCCTTATTTGAGAACACTGGACTTGTAAGTTATGTTGAAACTGAAGTGGCATTTTTGAGCGGCCATTTTGGGAGTTACGGGCAGGTCGTGCACAGTGATGTAGAGAGAACGAGAAAAATGGAGGGGGCAGTGACCCAGTGGCAGTGGCAGGGGGACTTGAAGATGCCTTCTAGCTTTCCGATTCCAGTTCCAGGTCAAAGCTAGACCCAGCCACAATGCTTGCCTTTAGGCTCTAGAAAATTTCCCCTGTGTGCTTATAATAAATCGCCCTTTATTTGTAGTATGTTAAGTGGGCAGTTACCTGGACCCGGCAAATCCCCTGTTATTTTATCTGTTTGGATATAGCAATCACTCTTGTCAGCAGAGACATTTTTCCTTTATGGCAAACAAATGATCAAAACTAAGGAACAGGCACTTTTGCACCTGTTGGGAAATGTTAAACAAAGACTAAATCAGCATGTGTTACCCTAGGCAGGGTGGAAAATAAAGCAGATTTGGAGTAAAAGATCTGAGGTAGCTTCTCTGCTGCTCCTTAGCTGTTTGAATTCAGGCAAGGAAATCTTCTGAATATAAATTACTTATCTATGGGATAAACACAAAAGTATCTATCTCTCAGGATTGTGGTAAAGACTTAATGAGATTAATTGAGATAATAGATGCAAATGGGCTTTATAAAACATGTCACCATAAAATAGAAATAGCATAATTGGAAGAAAAATCAGAGTAAGAAAGTCAGTCGAATAGTCCAATTTTCCTATGTATTTGTCTTCCTCCTATCTTCTCTGGGTTAAAGACACATAGCTCAGTTTCCCAGGGCACTTTAAAGTGTGGGAAACTTTTTAGTGAGGCTTCTGTCTTGGGTAAGCCTAAAACCAGGAAGGAAAGGAAGAAGTTGTAAGCATAAGCGACAATTTCCGGCAATTTATTAAATCTCTCCTTCTCCCTTGCTCTTCTTTTTCATTGCTATTTCTTTTTCTTTCTCATCAATAACTCAGTGACTTCACATAAAGCAGTAAGAAATTCCTGAAGAAAGAGAAATTCTTAGCTGATCCAAGTGAAAAGTAACTTTGCCCCTGATTGCTGGACAATCTGGAAATGTCAGTTCAATATGTAGTTCATTTCGTAAGATATTGGGAAAGAGGTTTAGATACGATTTTCAAGACAAATGAAAGTTAAGACTAGACATTGAATGAGATTCAATAGGCTCATATGACTATTTGTACACATGGGGGAGGGGCATATTCTGGGACTTTATTAAGCTAGTAATTATTAAATACCCTCTTCTAATTATTTTATTTTTTTATTTTTAAGTATGGTAAAATATGCAGATTATGAAATTTACCACCTTAAGCATTTTTAAGTGTACAGTTCAGGAGTAAGCACATTCACATTACTGTGCAAGCACCAATCTCCAGAACACTTTCCATCTTGCAAAATTGAAACTCTATACCCATTAAACAAGAACCATTCTAGTTATTTTAGAGCTTTATTCTCTTGAATTGTTTAGTAAAGTACATACTAGATCAAAAGTGATATATCCTGTGCCTTGTATTCATGTAACCATGTCATTCTTAGATTATAGAGACGGAGAGAACTGGTACCAGGTCTACAATGTTTGTACATGATTTGACACAACACGCTTAATAATGAAAAGGATTCTGATGACAACAGTGATGTACATCCGAATATCCAAAACCTGAACTCAGATGTGGTCTAAGGACCAAATTTGAGTAGATTTAGTTTATTTTGTTCGTTAATGAGTCTGTTCTTTAAAATGATAAAAAATAATCATAATCATTAGGACCTTAATGTCATGGAGCAACTGGTTTTGCTAGGAGCTCTTTATCTGGCTGAAGCTCGTGAGCTCCTGCCTCTTGCACTTAAGCTTTTGGGTGGTAGGTGTGGACTCTCAGATCCATCTAGTGATGCACATTATCGATTCTTCTCTGCAGGAGAGTTTGGCTGACATTTCTTCCATGACATATGCTTACACGGCAATAGAAAATTTTCCATGTTCATTTTCATGCTTACTTCAAGCAATTGTCAAAAAACGTCTCTTTCTCTATTGCCTTTCCAACCTTAACACTCAAAACAACTCGGGGTTAAATCAAAACAGCAACCTGTTGGGAAAGAAATTGACTAGAAGTGAAAATGGCAAAGCCTTTTGTTTTGTCATTATTTTTAGATCTAGAAAACCAATTGAAATTAAAAAATTAAACATAATTGATCATATAATCTTTTTAATCCTCATCAACTCATTGGATTTTGAAGTTTCAGTAGAGGTAACCAATCTCCTGTATTACCTGTAAGATGAAAATTAGCACATGATAACTAATGTATATATTCCTCTCATGCTGGAGCTGCAGAAAAGCTAGAGGGCTTTTAACAGATGCTGCTCCCCTAGCGTGACATGGATTATTATTGCCATTATCATTTACTCTTCCATCTGAGGAGAACAGGCAGAACTGCCACAGTAGGAGAAAATGAAGGAAGCAATAAAAATGAACGTTCTTCCTCAGATGACAAGAATTTATCTTGCAAAGCTTGAAATAGTATTTAGCTAGAGTAAAAAGCAAAATAGGTCTGAAACCATTCAACCAAGGTACTTTCTTGAGATTACCATAAATTTGTTCAGTTGTTCCACAGACACCTTTATGGGAAACAGTTGACTGCAAAATATTTGGAGGTTGGGTTGGAATGATTTAAACCAACATTTATTCTTAATTAAATCATATTAATCTGCTGAAAATAAGATGGCATAATATACTGTCAATCTCACTGAAAAATGTACTGTTATAACTGAGTAAGAAAAGAACTCCTGCCAAACAGTTATTGAAAATAAACAATTAGATGGCAGTATATATTTGAAATAAGAGAATTAAAGAAATTAGCTACTGGTTCCAACTCCCATCATATTTACTAATCTACTCATTTTATATCTTTAAAAACAATGCATTAAAATAAAGGTACTTGATTAATATATATGCAAAAGAGCAGGAGCAAATGCTTCACCATTTATGGAAGGTTGTCGTGAAATAATTTTGATACATTCATGCTTTGTGACATTATTATTCACTCAAAGTGATTTAGAAATTAACTAGCACAATTCTGTCAAACTACGGAAATAAACGAAGACCAACCAAATGAGAACAAGCAAAGGCTGTTTATTCTGAGCTTGTTATAGCAAGAAAGTGAGACACAGTCACTTGCTTTTAGGCAGAGATTCAAAGGTAGGCAGAAGGGTGGGAAAGCTTTATAGTGGAAAAAGGAAAGGCTTCAGGTATGCCCTGATTGGAGGCTGTTGGTGTGGGGAAGGCTGGCCAACTAGAAGCAGGGCATCCTGTGTGATTAGTCAGGGATGCATATTTGGCTGTCTCATGTGGGTCCTAAATTGGAAGCAGGGACAAAAAAACTGACAGGGAAGTTAATCAAATCCTGGCCAGTTTGGGCCAATTGTTACAGGGATTACTGTTTGGCTTCCTGAATTGTTGCTAGCCATGGCAGTCTGACTTCCTACAGGTCTGGTTTGTAGGCGGCTGGCTTTCTGGGCTGGTTACTGCAGATAATGGGTTGGTTCCTGGGGCAGGTTGCTGCAGGTTGTGGGTCAGAGTTCTATTTTAATGTGGGGTCTGGTCTTTGTCCATTTGTGTATTCAGTCTTTCAAAAACAAGCCGGTGTGAAAGACAAAATTCACAGGACAAGTAAGGAGATGATTTTTTTTTAGGCTATTACAATGGGGAGAGCATTCAATAGTGAGCAATGGCTCAAAGAAGAGAGAGAAAACAGCTTTATGACGGCAATGAGAGAGTCACGGGGAAGCGAGAAGAGAGAGAAAACAGCTTTATGACGGCAAATGAGAGAGTCACGGGGAAGCGTGGAGCTGGGTCTCATTTGAGTTACTGAGAAAGGATGGAGATTGGACTTATCTTGGAATATGCTAGCAGGTGGTCTTTTACTATGAGCTCCTATAATAAGGGAGTGGTGGAATTTCTCAACTTTTGCTGACTTCCAGGAGCACAGGGCTGTTCAACATCATCACCAGTAAACAGGAGATTGTTGAAATAAGTCAAACGCTTATAAATAATTAGTTGCTTGAGCTAATGCTCCTTCTTGGCCTTGTCTATCTATGTGCTGGTTCTAGCCTGGATGAATTCCATAATGTGTTTGTACGAGAATTCTGAGAAGAACACCATCACTTCTGATAGGTGTGATGTGGGGAGGCTTCAAGGGTATATGTTCATATCTGAACTGGACTTTGAAAGATAGCATTGCAGATGGATAAAATGGAATGCAGCATGATCCAAAGCAAGGAAGCAGGAAAGCCTCAAAGCTTGTTGGGTGGATTGGCAAGCTGTCATGGCCACTTAAGGGCTTTGTATGAAGAAATTTGGCCAAGCCAACCGGGAAAAGTAAGGGAGAAGACAGATCACAAAGGGCCTGAGGAATTTGCATATCATTTCGCAGACAATGGGAAACTAGTGAAGATTTGAAGGCAAGAGAGTAAGGTGTCAAAGTCATTCTTTAGAAAGAACAGCCTCACTGCAAGGTAAAGGCTGCATTCTTAGAAAGAGACTAATGAGAAATTTAGGAAACGTCAAAAACGACTTTGGCCCACAGAACATATAGGACTGAACTAGAGGGGGAACGGTGACTTTTGAGAGCAAAATAAGGACAATTGCTATTTTTTTGCTTGTTCAGTTTGCATTCCACCCTCCCTAGTAATAGTACATCAAATTTCCTTTTTCTTTTAATGAATCTTCCTCACACACTCTTTTGTGAAGCTTAGGCTTATTTATTTTGAGATGCCTATGGGATAATCAAAGGGTGATGTCTAGAAGACAGTTTGATATTTATATTGAAATATTTAACTCATATTTTTGGCCTCGAACTTTCTCTCCTTCCAGCTTGCCCTGTCAGTGAAAGGTGGCAGCATCCAGCAAGATATCCTTCTTAGAATCTTGGATATGTTTCTTGACTCCTTCCTGTCCTTTATCCAATCAACAATGAAGTCTTATCCATTTTGCTTAATAAATAAAGTCTGAATTTATACTTATCAACTATCTACCTCTTAGTCCAATTCTTGAATGGATTCCTGAATACTCTAGTAAATGCTCCATATCCATCCCTTTTCCCTTTGATCCAATCTATGTATTAACATTGAGATCTTAATAAAAATGAAAATATGGTCATATAATTCCTTTTTCTGTTCCTTTTTTCAGTTACCCTTAGAATAAAGTGCAAATTCATTTACATGGGTTACAAAGCCTCATATGACCTAGTTCTTCTTTCTCATCCTCCTGATTTCTCAATTCAACCTTTTCTCTATCTATGCTTCAGTGAAATTTATCTTCATTTAATTCTTTGGATATACCTCTTCTTCTACTTCTTGCGATCTTTCAAATATATTTTTCTATCTTCTTGTAATTTTCTTTTCCCCTCCAGATATCCTTTCATCCATGTCGCCTCACTAATCCTTATTTATCCTTTAGATATTATCTCATATTTCATTCCCTTCATGGGGGAAAATGAGCCTGAAGCTTGTGGGAGAGGTCAGGGGTAGAGCTATGAAGGCAATAGTGAAAACTCAAAATAGATGGAACTTCTCAAGGACAGCATGTGAAACAACAGATAAAATTGCCAAAGGTGGATCCTTGGAGAGTACCAATACTTATTGGAGAGGCAGAACAAAACAAAAAGTTGAGGGTAGAGAGATAACAGGCACTAAGTGATAGGATTCAAGACAAAGCTAGCAATCAACAGAATAAGGCTCACCACTGAAATCTGTTAGGCTTAAGATCTGAAAAATGTTCTTTGGATTTCCCATTTAGGAACCGATTGGTGATATATCAGTAGCACTAGCACAAGAGTGAGGATGAAAGTCAAGTGACAGTGAGCTAAAGAGTGAAAGAGTAGCAAAGAAGAAGAGATAGCAACAGTGAGATAGTCTTTTGAGAATTAGGAGGACAAAGAATGGAAAGGAAAGAAGAATTAGCATTGTAGTTTTGGGGGGATGTAGATGGAATAAGGGTTTGTGTATGTATCAGGAACTAGAGAGAACTTTGATAGGGGCCAGGGAAAGAAGGGAAGATAAATTTCCTGACACATGTTCATGCTTTGTCTTAGAGGTCGTGTCTTAAGGCCGTGTAACAAAGTGAAAATATGAGACTACACTGTGGCTAACTTCAGATAGCGTCTATGACAATCTTTTACTTTGGTTTTGGAAAAGAAGTTTCATTAATATTGATACTTGGTTGTTTACGATATTAAGAAACTTTTCTTTACTCTGATTGTTTTGAAGGTTTGGGCTTGTATTTGTCAAAACAATCTGAATAGGAAACTGTCCATTTCCCTACTTAATTGCTCTCAATTCCTCCCCGCAACCCACTATCGGCTAGAAAAGGAGACTTTGTGCATCAGACTGGCATAAAAATGCAGCTAACGTGCAACTATTATTTTCCCTCTTCCCAGAGCAGGGACTTGGTCCAAAGACAGAATAAGTCACCTCAGGGAGTAGTGAGTTCCACATCACTGGGATTGTTCAAGCTTCTGAGAGTCATTCACATTGATGACAGGCCTAGATGATTTTTAAAGGCCCTTCCATCCACAACAGTCTATGAATTTCGCATTTCTAAATGACTTCAGAGCTTGAATGCAAGCTGCATGCCCAGTTAAGAGTAAATAGATATGAGCTGTTAACAAAGTAAGCAGTGAAGTGGAATATTGTTTTTACTGGCAAGATTTGCCAAGGATAGTCTGCCGTAAGAGAACTGAGAGTTGATTCTATTAATGTTTGTTGTTGCTCTTTTTAGACAACTTTCCGTCTTATGCTTAACTTCCAAGTTAAGTTTTCAAGAAGAATAAGAAGATAGGATGAGAGCCTGTACAGAACCTGAATAGTCAGTAAAGCTTTGTATTCGTGGAACACTCCAAAGAAATTGACTGGGTTCACTTTCCCTTTTCTGTATGTGGTTGGTCCATGTTGTCATCTTTTCCCATCATTTCCTTGTCCCTTTTATCATTTGTCCCCTTTCAGATGAGGACACGGAATTAGAGCAATTGTGAATGGTCCAAGGTCATGGAGGGAATCAATGAAGAGAAATATGTCAGGAGAAAACATCAATAACAGAATGAGCAATGATGATTCATCAAGATCCTGTCTTGATGCTGACATTTGGCCTTATGCTTAGCAATTCTGCATACCCGGCACTGTAGGCATATTTTCCGCCCCGTGCAAACTGAATTACGGCTGATGCGCACCTATTATTATTTGTAGAACAGCTAAGCAAATATAAGAAGTAATAAAAGTCAAATTTGTATTAGAAGGCTCATTTTTCCTGCCAAAACATCTGAGCATTGCTTTTATCAATAATGAATTCCTTAATATTTTTGTTATTTAGAAAAAGAAGCATGATGAAAGAGACAGCACCATGAATTTGAAAAAAAATTACCTTAAATATTTTCTAAGCTTTCTGTTTCATTAAAGTCGGCGAGAGACGGAGCCACAACAAAGAGACACAATCTTTCAGAGAGTTTTGTGTATCTGACAGATAAAAGATCAACAAAACTACTCCATAATTTATTTCATGAATGCAAATTGTGGAAAATCTCAACTCATTTGAGTTAGATTTTGTTCAGGATTTATTTTTACTTCTTTTTCTGAAGTAAAGATGATTTTAAATTTTTACTCTAGGCAACTAAGGTCATTTTAAAATGAGATCCTGGAACATAATGAAATGTTTAATTAGCTGTAATATGTTTCTCTCAGGTGAACAGGTATGACAGAGCGGAAAGTCCTTTCCTTTTTCCCATCCCTGATCTGAAGAGAATTCAATGGAATTTGATTCAACAAATATTTGTTGAATGCCTACTCTGTTTCAAACACTAATTTAGGAAATTGACTTACAGAAATGGAAGATATAGTCACTGTCTTCAAGGATATCTACCTCATGGAGGAATTCACAGCCTTGTGAGAGAGTGTTTTGTAAAACTCTGAGTCCTAGGCATCTGGTGGTACAGCAATTATGTTCTCAGGCTCTGTTTTGGTGGTCCAGGGTTCGCCGGTTCAGATCCTGGGCATGGACTGACGCTACTGCTTATCAAGCCACGCTG
Source organism: Equus asinus (assembly GCF_041296235.1). Classification (NCBI taxonomy): domain Eukaryota; kingdom Metazoa; phylum Chordata; class Mammalia; order Perissodactyla; family Equidae; genus Equus; species Equus asinus. The sequence goes on from NC_091796.1 coordinate 22,571,776, forward strand.
TGGCAGGCATCCCACATATAAAATAGAGGAAGATGGGCACAGATCTTAGCTCAGGGCTAATCTTCCTCAAAAAAAAAAAAAAAAACCCACAAACCCCTGAGTTCTATAGATTCTCGTTTTAAAATCCATTTCTGTTTTCAAAATTGCATTAATTTTTCATCTCAGCTGAAGGATCTCACAAATTCTACTTTTTCAATTTTCATAGAATAATATGAAGGATAAGATTTGAAAATATTTTGATGAGAAATCCTGGCAATATTTCCCTTAAATACACAGTGTCTATGTTACACTTAAAAAACTTCTTAGTGGAACAGAATTTTTCCTAGTCCCCAGCCTCTCTCAAGTTGCTTAATGTATTTGCGTGCATTTTGTTGGGAGTCTTATTTCTGAGTTAGTCCATTTCTTTTCTTATAAATAATATACAACAGAACATCAGAAAGCTCAACAGTAAGATGAGAAAAAAAGACTTCAAATTTAGTTTAGTTCCTTTCTTACTAGTCCTTGGGAAAATTAGTTGTGGATTTGGGAACAAAAGAAAGAGCTGATTAATTTGCAGGAAACCAAACAAAAATTAGAGCACTTCTAGAAAACCAAGATTGTGTGTTTTCCTACTGTTAGAACAGATCATATCAAGCAACTGAATATTGCCTTTTCTCATAAGACTCAAACGTCAGTATTTCGCTATGCTACAAATCAGTTCAGTGTTTTGTACCACACAACCGTGAAGCCAAAGATAAATAATTGGTTAGGCAGTGCTTCTCAAACTTTGAGCTTACGGATCACCCGGGAATTTTGTTAAAATGTAAATTCTGATTCAGGGTCTAGGGTGGGAATTATTTTGTATCTGCTCTGTCCAATACTGTAGCCACTAGCTACCTGTGGCTACTGAACACTTGAAATGTGGCTGGTGAGATGAAATTTTTAATTTGATTTAAACAGCTTCAAATGGTTAGCGGCCTCCGTATTGCAGAGTGCGTGATTAGTCTCTTAACACAAGCCAAACAATTAATACATCATTGATGGTCTTTGAGATTTCTCTTACATTTTCTTTCTGTTTCTTTTTCTTATTTTCTAGATAGTAGTCTGTTTTACTTATTTTATTATTTTGAATTTTCTGGTAGAATCTTTGAAAATCATATGGTACATTTTTTAAATTAACTTATATAGCTCTGACTGAGGAAAGCAAAGTCAGTTAACTATGACATTTTGTTGACTTTTCCATCAGAGGTATACCCAACAAAGCACGGGGTCGATGGCATGTTCAAACGTCCAATGAGAGCTGATGCGTGACATTCATTCATGGAGGAATCACTTCAGGTGCCCGATATTAGATTAAGTAGCTTTATTTTTGAATATATTTTATCTTACTTAAAACTAAAAGATTCTTTACATCTCTCTGTCTTCTGGGAAAATGACAGTGTAAGATACTTAAAAAAAATACTGAAGTTAGCAAGTACAATCAGTGGGTAAATCATCTCATTAATATTTACTTTGAATAAACATAAAGGTCCTTCCTTTGAGTGATTCATCCTGAGAAATAAATCTTACCTAGGGGCATAAACAAAATCAGCCAGATTAGTACACTAAATGGGCACTGGCTGAGTTGACTATACCCCCATAGATTTTTAAGATAATCGATTATTAATACATATATATGTAGTATTTATTATGTGGCAGGTACTATTCTGAGTGATTTTAACCAACACTTCTTTATTTGATACTCACAGCAACTCGATTAGGTATTAGCATCCGTCCCATTTTATAGATGAGGAAATTGGAGGGCAGGGAAGTGGAATAATTTACCCAAGGTCAAATGGCTAACAAATAGGAAGCATGTTCGAAATTGACAGAGTCAATGCTCTAAACCCCTGTGCCATGCCGTGTGACCAGTTCATTGCTGGCTTAGTATTAAACGATAGGCTTTCCCATATTATGTTCTGCATTTCCAAATTACTTCAAGACTCACTAACTCGGCAGTCTTTAAAAGGGGAAAGCACTGCAACCATTCTTATTTGCTTTTCCTTACGGTCAAGCAGTTGAATTTTGTATTTGAGTATAGAAAGGTTCTGGAATTTGATTCCCAGCTCTGTCTTATAGTACTCCTGTTATTTGGGGCAAAATTCTTCATCTCTAAACTTCAACTTTCTCATTCCTCATTGTGGTTAATCGTAAAGTCCACCTCACAATGTTTTTTGTTAGAATAAAATGAGAAATACATAATCCACACAAAACACCTAGCCCAAAGTGCTTAAAATGTTAATCAAGTCCCCAAGAAATGTTAAAGTAAATACAAATTTGAACAAAACTAATGTCAGTAGGTGAAAGTGTTGACTGAGGCAGGCTCCATGTAATGAAATCAAATACAAAAATAGCCTATAATTTTGATGAAATTCAAACAGTTTAATCACAGATGTGCAGTAAGGTAGAACATTTTATTAAAACTATTTGGAAAATAGAAAGAAATTAAATGTACAAATTCATTAGTTTCTATATTCCATATATGAATATTATGTAATGTATAAGATGTGTTCATTCTTGAGGCCGACCCAGTGGTGCAGCGGTTAAGTGCACACGTTCTGCTTCATGGGCCCAGCGTTCACTGGTTCAGATGCCGGGTGTGGGTGTCCCACATATAAAGTGGAGGAAGATGAGCATGGATGTTAGCTCAGGGCCAGCTTTCCTCAGCAAAAAGAGGAGGATTGGCAGCGGATGTTAGCTCAGGGCTAATCTTCCTCAAAAAAAAAAAAAAGTGTTAATTCTTATTTGTCTTTAATTGATATACATTTTAACAAAGATTTGGGCATGAAAATGGGTTCAGTACAATACAAGTTCATCATATTCGTTTCTTTTTTGAAATGTCTACCGCCTTGAACATTGAAATGTTACATGAATAATTGTGCCTACCAAACAAATCATGTGGTGGAAGGATACCTGGGACAAATATTTCCACTGACTATATATAGTTAACTTTCAGCCTAAGGTTTTTTCCTTTCTTTAAAAGCTTGTTTGTTAGGTATGGCTATAAGGTAATAGGATTTATCTTACTTTCAAAAATATTATTTTATGTTTGAGTTATTTTTGGCTTTTTAAAGAGGTAACTTGGGAGAGTTTATATTTACTGCAACAATGCTGACACGACCCAAAATATTTTTGAACTATCTTTTTGAAACTTCTTTCATATTCTTTGAGACATTCGTAAGAGTTTAGCAACTGTGCTCGCTCTTCACCTATTTGAAAATGGATTTGATTTTTAGAGAGCACTGAAAGTCATTCAGAACCAAATCTATGGAATAAGACGGATGATTAAAAATTACTTATTCTGGGGGGTTTGGGGGGAGGGCACAAAGGGGGAAGTGGTGTACCCACAACATGACTAACAAAAATGTACAACTGAAATCTCACAAGGTTGTAATCTATCATAACATTAATAAAAATAAATAAATAAATAAATAAAATAAAATAAAAAAAGCAAAATGTGCATAGTGCAAATCAAAAGATATGAAAGGGTATAACAGAGTGAAAAGCAAGCCTCCCACCTACCCCATCCCCTCCCGCTCAGTTCCCTTCATAGATGCAACCAGCATCATCAGTTTCCTGTGTATTTCCCCAGAGATTTGATGCACAATCAAATATATATGGGTTTCTTCAAAACAAAAACAAACAAACAAACAAAAAAATTACTTATTCTTTTGATGGCAAGAAGTAGAGTTGACATACAGTTATGATACACAATTACAAAGAAATGAGGTGTTACCAAGCACCTTGGGGCTGATAATACCAGTATCAACAAGAACTTGCTAAAGTTCTGGTATTTTCCAGACACCATATTAGCTAATTAATTCATACTATATTACGTAATAAAATTCAACTCCATATTATTTTTTCTATCATTCAGATGAAAATAATGAAGCTTCAAGGCTTAGGTAACATTCTCAAGGTCATATAGCAAAAAGTAATGTAAGATTTCAAATTTAGGGATATATAAATCTAAAATTCATGCTCTCTGCTTTCGCTGCTCTGAAGTAATATCTCCCAAATGCTTTAATCATTGTAAGTAAGGGCAATATTAATGGAGCAAATGCATAATCTATCTAGTATTGAAATTAAAGGCAATGTTTATTTGGATGATGTATTTATAAAAACAAGTCTCATTACTTTTAGGACATACTTCTTTTATTCTGGCAATTTTACAAATTCAAGTGCAAATCACAAAGTACTCATTTTATCTAATACTGTGATCTGGTAGAATATTTGTTCATTTTAATGGAACTGAACTATGAGCTGTTGAATGTGATAAAAAGTAACATGCTTTTTAGTATATATAGTTCCTTTCATGATTAAGTGAAAATCTTTATAGAAATTTTAGTATCTTCTATTTCACATATAGCACAATGACTAAAGAAAGCAGATCTTTCAAATACACTTTATTGTTATGCATTTATGTCTACCATGTCCTTTTCTCTAAAATTCTTAACTACTTTTGCTTAATAATCCTAAATTCTACTTATTTTCTTTCTGCTTTTCTTTTTTTTTTTTAAAGATTATTTTTTTCCTTTTTTCTCCCCAAAGCCCCCCGGTACATAGTTGTATATTCTTAGTTGTGGGTCTTTCTAGTTGTGGCATGTGGGACACCGCCTCAGCATGGCTCTATGAGCAGTGCCATGTCTGCGCCCAGGATTTGAACCGATGAAACACTGGGCTGCTTGCAGCGGAGCACACGAACTTAACCACTTGGCCTCGGGGCTGGCCCCATCTTTCTCTTTTTCTTAATGCTTATTCTCTAATTCCTTTGCTAATCTTTTTTTCTCATTTGGCTCTTTAAGATGAGGTAGTGCTTGGGTCTGGTATGGAACCATCTTCTGTCCTTATTTTTCCTGTTGTCAGATTCCCTCATGGGCCCACATGAGTCTCCTGCAGGTACCTCAGAGTAAGCCAGCTTCCCCTAACCCAAAGCTCCTTCCTTCTTCAAACCTGCTCCTGCCCCAGGACTCGCTGTCTCAGTGAATGGTGTTACCATATACCAAATCATTCAGACTAAAAAATATGAGCGAACAAATCAAAACTCAGAATCATCTTTGTACCCTCATTTAAAAACACCATGCAACTCTCACTAGACTAAGCTCCATGTTTATCATTTACTAAGGCAATGTTGCTAACTGGCACTGCATATGTGGGTCAGTTTCCTTTAGCAATGACTTCTCAACTTTCCGGTTCACAAAGAATAAGGAGGAAAACTCTGTCCACAGCTGTGGAGGAAACAGAAAAGTTTCTCCCTTCAATGCTTTATTCTCATTCAGCAAAATGTCCCTGCCTGCTGTTTCCTCCTCTCTGGGCTCACTGTCATCTTGACAACAACCTAATAATCCAATCCTTGCTAAGTTAATGACAATAACAATAATAAAATAATTAATAACAATAATTAATATAGCTAACATGTTTGGAGGGACTACCATGTACCAGCCATTTGCTGGGCATGTTATATATATAATCTTTAGCTTTATCAACTTCTCTGCAAAGCCAGTATCAATAACTCATTGACTGAGATCAATTGACTGAGGCTCCGAGAGGCACAGTGACACTATGTCATGTTGCCATCGCCTAATGACTAATCTCTTCTAGAATTATTTTCTTTTAAAACAGAGCTTATGGAAGCAATATCTTCAAGCCAATGAGAATATCTCAAATGATAGACTTTCGGGCTGCAGATTTTATTTACAGTGCCTACATTTGTTCATCTTCTCAGCAAGTTTTCACCTCTTACTTTCCTTTCTTTCAAGAGTTCTCAGAAGGTTTCTTCTTCCAGTTGAGAGATCCAGTGACTGGCTCCTGAAAGACCTTCAGATCGCCACTACAAGAAACATTATCGGACTCTACACTATCTAACTTGCAACCACATCAACTTGCTATGAATTTGTTTTTAGATGCAATTATCAGAAAAGTCTATTTGCAATTAGTTTAAACAAATCTGAATCTATTTTCAGAAGATGTTTGAATGTAGGTAGGGATAAGTTGGTTCACAGGATCACTAATTTCATTAAGGACCTAGACTATTTCTAATTCTTGACGCCACAATTGTTAGACAGTTGGATTTTCACCTCATGGTCAAAATAAGCTGCTACAGTTTCAGACATTAAACCTTGACTCAGAAAGAGGGTGGAAAGAAGGGCTCCAGCCACATCTATATTCTTTTATTGAAAACAAAGCAGCTTCCCTAGAAAAACCCAGCAGACTTTCAGGTACATTTCTTTGATCAGAACTGAGTCGTGTGGCCACTGCTGGCTGTAAGAGATGCCAGGAAAGCAGAGTAATTTTCTAGGACTGCACATTTGGCTGCTGGACTCAATTTACCAGGTAGAAGTGGATATGGATATGAGATAGGCAACTCGTAGCATCTGCCACACTGTGTAAAGTATGGACCTTACCAGCTTATGACCCACAGTCATGAGTAATTACCCACTCGGTCACTTCCTGGAAGAAGAATCTTTGTCTTTGTCATCTTTCTATTTCTATTAACTCTCACAATACCTGGCCTATTGTAAGTGCTTAATAACTTCTTGTTGCTTGAATGAAATTCTGAATCTAAGGAGGCTTTCACATATACTTCCCCAATCTGTCTTAACAAAATAGCTTCCATGGGGAGTTGAAAGGAAAGAAAAAAGAACACAAGGAAGCAGAAGGAAAGGAGAATGAAAGAAAATGGGGAGAAGAAATGAAGTGCCTTAAGGTGCTAGCCATCCTGGAAAGAAAGAAATTAAACCTCTGGGCTAAAGAATTCCAATCCAGTTCAAGGAGAGAAAGGTTGTCTTGATTTTGCAGCCCTTGGGTCTCTGCCATGACCATGCAGAACCTCAGTGTGTGAATGCCCACACACTGGGGCACCCGCAGCACCTGCAGACACACTCAGTGTTGGGATGGGCATGGGTGAGCACCAGGAGCTATGTCAGGGTCCTTCTCTAGGCTCCATTCTGGAAGCATGCAAGAGATGTGAAGCTTTAGGGTGAATTGTGCCTTCTCTAATGAGGGAATACACCCTGAAATATGACTTGCGTTTTCTTTCCCCAAATACAAAAGTTTGCCTGTGTCCCTCTCAATTTCATTTGTGGAATACCATTTAGGAAAAAGCTATTTTATGTAGTGCCCTTAAGAAAAGTTAAATTTCTAGATGGAACTAGCATAAATATCTGGAGTGGAGATTATTTTGACTTTATAGCTCAACTTTTCTTCTCTTTTATTTTCTTGTTTTTTCACAGTTGGTAATCAAGCCACTCTGTATATTGCCCCAGTGTTTGAAAGAGTGAGGGGGGCAGAGAACAACTTTTTGTATTTGTGTGTCACCAGAGCTGGACTGCTGCCAGCACTTCAGCAGAGGATGGTAGCCTGGCTTGGCTTGTCCCTTGGTTGCTCCGCCACAGTTCTAACAACCACTAAGCCCATTAGAGTGTAAATAGCAATATGACAAATCTCCATTCAATTTATAGTGTTTTTATTGTGGGTTGTGGCAACAAAGGATTTATCTAAGGTGGAATTCCCTAATGACCACAACTAGCCCCAATGTAAATTGGCCACGACCAAGTCAATTTAAAGCCAGTGTTTACCAATTTCAAAACACCTGGAAACAAATCAAGAAAGATTGATTGTTTGGTTATAAATTTAGTTAGTTCCTAGACACTAAATGTATGGATTTTTAGATAGCCATATGGCTTAAACAAAATAAAGCAAGAAAATCCTCTCCCAGCAAATCATGTAGATGAGAAATGCTTTGGCTTGAATTATCTTCCTTAGGGTTTGATCAAATAGTAAGTTGCCAAGTGTATTGTTTTCCAATAACAGTGTTTTTCTGCAAACTTCTATTTGAAATATTTATGCCAATGCTCTAGTGGTTTCTTTAATGGGGTTCCAACATTGAAAAGTAGGGAGTGAGTACTACAGATGGTGCCTGTTTTTTGAGCTATGTTCTCTGAACGAAGCCAGCTAATTCACTCTATACTTATCCTGCTTTGAGAATTACTGCTTCTTTCACTACCAGCTATGGCAAAGCACACCTGTGGCCAGGCAATACTTGTTCCACATTCAGGAGCCACTGGGGAAAGAGTTTCCCTGAAGCCATGGCCTGGAAAAATAAAAGTCAGTTATTACTGAATCACAGTTAAACTTCTTGCCTAGATACGTAACTGCCCCAGAGTGAGGGGATCTTAGAATTTCAGGGCTGCAAAAAACCATGAAGCACACAAAATCACAAAATTGCCTCTTGAAAGAGAATCATATGGAGAGCTTGGGAGCAATTTGTATTATGGAAAAAAAATATCCATAGGTCTGAGATATTTAAATTCAAGGATAAAAGATCTGTTCAACTTGACTAGGCAGAATTATCTTGACAATTGGATTCTAGCTTATGCCTTTCATAGGTCAGCTGCTACCTGGAGGCCACATTGAACATCTATATTTTAAAGTTAAAACAAACTAAATTGATAAAAAGATTAGAATGTTACTCTGCAGAAATTCTTATCTCATTGGGAATGATAAGAACCTTTCCCAAGGTTTTCCTTAGTATAAGCTTCTTGTAGGCATGGGCCAGATCTTATTTATGTTAGAGCCTTAGGGTTCCACACATTCATTCTTTAACAAATATTACTGAATACTTGTTATACACTAAGGCTGTTCTAGCCATTGGGAACACAGCAGTTAACAAAAAAGACAACAATCTCTGTTGCATTCAACTTCTATTCTAGTGGGAGGAGACAGATGAGAAACTAAATAAACAGTAAATAATATAATGCATTAGAAGGTGAAGTGTACCAGGTTAAAAAAAAAAAAAGGAAAACAGAAATGATAGAAAAGCAATTGGAGTTTTTAAAAAGGTGGTCCAGAAAGGCCTTCCTGAGAAAGTGACATTTGAGCAAAGACTTGAAGGAAGTGAGGGAGTGTGATATCTGAGGGGAGACCTTTCCTGGGGCAGGGTATATAAATGGCAAAGGCCCTGAGGTGGAAGCAGGTCTGACCCATTAATGGAGCAGCAAGGACACCACTGTCACTGGAGTTGGGTTATGGAGAGAGAGTGGGAAGAAAGATCAGAGAGGCTAAGAAGACTAGAGCGTCATCTGTATTCTCAGTGAGAAGCCAGTGGAAGATTTTGAGCACAGGGAAGACGTGGCTTGACTTATGTTTTAAAAAGTCATTGGTTCTGTGAGAACAGAATGAAAATAGACAAGAATGAAAACAAGGAGACCAGTTAGGAGCCCATTGGAATAATACAGGAAAGAGGAGAAGAAAGCTTGGGAAACAATGAGAAATTGCCAAATTTGGGTGTATTTTAAGGTGGATTTAAGAAACTGCTGATGCACTGGATTTGGGCATAGTTGAAAGAGAAGAATCAAAGATGATTACAAGATTTTGGGCTTGACAAATTGACAGATGCTCTTTTGCCTACGTAATTGCCAAAGCAGAGATGGGAAAGACTGCAGGTAGAGCAGGTTTGTGGGACGACTGTCAAAAAAATCTCTGGATATGTTCAGTTTGAAAGCAGACATCCAACTGAAGATGTTTAAGAGGAATTTGGATGTATAATTTTGGATTTCAAGAGAAAAATCAACGCTGAAGATACAAATTTGAGGTCATGCCTCAATGAATGCTAACTTAAGTGAATATTTTTTCAACTGAGTAGTCTAAGTATTTTATGAGATTTTTCTCTTTTGGAAAACAAATCTCTTTCTACCTACTTAATTGTTCATGTTTTTGCTCATCAAATAATAATTAAGCATTGTTTATGTACCTGACAGTGTACTTGTACATGTATTGATTAGTGTGACAAGTTGGTCTCTGCTCTCATGGAGTTCATGGACAAGAAAGGATTGAGAGAGGAGCCAGGTCATCACAATACTTGGTGTCAAGTGCATGTTATGGGCAGTTGAATGTCTTATGGGAGTAGAGAACGTGGTTCTTCACACAGTTAGTGAGTTAGGGAAATCGTCTTGGAAGAAATTACACATTAAGTAAAATCTTAAGGAAATAGAAATGTAAAGACAGAGGGGAAAACTATTCTAGGTAAATCAAAACAATCTATGGAAGGGCTTAGAATTGAGAGAGCACATTGTATTTGTGAAATGTAAGAAGTTCAGTTTGCTGGCACATAAAATATAAGGTTGCAGTGGGGTGAGGTATGAAGGGCTGAAAATATAGAGGGCCTTTTTAAGGAATTTGGACGTTGTTCTAAGAGCAAAAATAAAAATAAAAGCAATAAAAAATTCAAAGCAACAAGTGTTTGTTTTACCCATTCAATGTCCAATAATCAATCTGAGATTTTTTCTCACTGAAATTGGGTCCACCATGTTCCTCATTTTGAAAGAATATTTTCCTATCAGATTAATACTGATTTATTATTTTATCATCCTTGAGAGGTATACCTGTTTTTGCTAAAGTATCCGGTTGTTTCACTCTATTGCTAAGCTTTGGTTCATATTTTGATGCACATGCAGAGGTAATTCTGAATATTTGCAAGAGTCAAACTCATGCTTGTTCAGATTGCTGAGAAATCAGTCTTCTGCTGTTTCAGATAGTTGCAAATCTTGAAAAAACAAATAAAGCCAAGAACTGAATGGTGGAGATATAGATGCTGTACATGTGGAATTTGAAAATAAAACAGGGTTTAAAAATTTCAGATTGCCCAGTTTCCTACCATCTGTTAGTAGCAATTATTGGAACACACAGCCAAGTCTGAATGTCCAGTAACTTATTGACCATTCATGATACCTCAGGAAGTCTTTGCCAGAAATGTGTTGAATGGAGTTACTTGAGAGGCCAACAAGTGGGATGAATGAGAAGACATGATAGGGAATAAAGCCATGAAAGGAGACACATGTAGACAGTAATGCCACATACCTGTTGTAGAAAAGGGAGATGAGAAGAGAGAAGGTCAACAGACAGCCTTTAATCTAAGGTCAAGAAAGTGAAATTTGCTCTCAGAAGGAATCTGGTCTCAGAAGAGAAGTTTCCAAGGTGGAATTAAATGGTTCAAACTACCTTTCAAAGCAAATTTAGGAGGACCCCTTCACACTCAGCCATGTGCCTAGGCAAATGCCATACACAGTGACAAGCTACTAATATCCTTCTAGATAATCCAAAGGTTTCAGGTAATTTGTAGTTAGTGAAATTTAGTGAACAAAATTTTATTCTTCCTGAATTCACTAAGAGTATCATTGTAAGGTCAAAACTCATGTGAGTGAAAATAGCATAATCTCACTCAACCTGAGTGAAATTCTTTTCCAATATTAAAGATAGTTAATATATCAATACTCAGCTTTTACATTATAACGTTAAAGTAGATAAATGATGTTTCAGAGCAATTAAGCAATTCACCTATTCAGTGTAGACTACTTGTTCTGTCGTCTAAGTTTTAATGCCCTCTCTTTATATTAGTTACTCTTGCGCAGTTCAACAAATGGTCTCAAGAGAGTTTTCGGGGAATTTAAGGAAGTAATAAGCTAGAGTGATGGATTCTTTCTGTGAATCAGAATGGTCTGAACTTTCTAATTTCCCATGAGAATTGTGAAGTTTCTTATCGAGGCCAAAGAGGTCAAAATTACCCATTTATCTAAGAGGGTCAAAATAGCTACCATATAGGGAAAAAGCACATAAAATTTGGGAAGCCTTACATTTTAAGCAAAATATTGTGTTTGTCTGTGTTTGCACTCTTTGGATTCCCAAACTAACAAAGAGGATTGGATAATAGTCAACTCAGCCTTAGGAAAGAGAAATAATGGCAGACCAATCTAATTTCCTTTTATGATGAAGTGACCAGCTTTGTAGATGGAGAAAGCAATAGGTGTAATACATCTTTCTTTCAGGAAGACTTTGACTTTTCTCCTCAAGATACGCTCATAAGCAAGCCAGAAAAAATATTGTTGTTTATTTATGTCAGATGTCAGATGTGTGGAGATCCAAGAGACTACTTGTCAGTAATTCAGAGTCGATACACCAGAACCCATCGAGAAGCTTTCTAAGTTTGACTAAACTTCAAAATGTAGACTGATAACACATCATACTCCCTTGAATTCAGGATGATTTGCTGATGACTTAGCAAAATGATTGACCTAAAACTCAATTGATGAAGTTTCAGTAGGATGAATTCAATTATTTTGGGAATAATAGCTTTGCAGAGGTAGAGGGGAGGGGCCAGCCCAGTGGCACAGCAGTTGAGTTCACTCATTTTGCTTTGGCAGCCCGGGATTCAATGGTTGGGATCCCAGGTGCAGACCTACATACTGTTTGTCAAGCCATGCTGTGGCAGGCATCCCACATATAAAGTAGAGGGAGATGGGCACAAATGTTAGCTCAGGACCAGTCTTCCTCAGGAAAAAAAAAGTTAGAGGTGAGTAGTTATTTTAGGGAGGAAAATGGAGAGGAATCTAGATTACCCTTATGAGTTGGATTGTGTTACCCAAAATGATAAGCTGATGTTCTAAATCTCAGTACCTGTGAATGTGACCTTATTTGGTTTTTGCAGATGTAATCAAGTTAAGATAAGATTATCAGAGCGGGCCCTAATCCAATATGACTCTTGTCCTTAAATGAAGAAAATGCCATGTGAACACAGACACACAGGGAGAATGCCATGTGTGACACAGGGAGAGACTGGAGTGATGCAGCTGCAAGCCAAGTAATGTCAAAGATTGATGGCCCCCAGCAGAAGCTACGAAGAGACAAGGAAGGCTTCTACCCAGAGTTTCAGAGGGAGCATGGACCTGCTAACATCTTGATTTCAGACTTCTGGTCCCCAGAATTGTGGGAGAATAATTTCTATTGTTGTGAGTGACTCAGCGTGCGGTACTTGCTATAGCAGTCCTAAGAAACTAATATAATGACCATCAGCAGATGTTCCAGCAAAGGAAGATGTGGATATGAGGATACTAGAGCACTGACTAGACAACAGGGCTTTAGGGGTAATCTAGGAGTAGTTACTCATTAGCTATGACAACAGGCAAATAGTGTCACTCATTTGGGCCTGGTTTCCTAAACTTTAAAAAGGAGAGTTGTTGGTGTAGAATGGAATCAGATCCAACTTTCCTAAATAACATTCTGCCAGACACATCATTCCCCAGGAAAAAAAAGTTATTTTTATAAAATTTTGCATTATATTTTAGATATTTCACGGACATCTTGCAGCCCGGCACATGGTCACCAGTTTAGATCCCCTGCTTTAAACAATGCTGCCTCCCTAAAAGTAAGCCACTTTAAGATGATATTCTCCATTACCTTATCACAGCAGTGATGGTACTTTCAATCAGCCAGTAGTCTAAAGGGGAGAAACGGAGTCCTTAATACATTTGCTCTTCTGCCCTCTGCCATCCATCTACCTCCTCATTCTCCAAGTTCCTGCACAAGGTCCATCTCCTCTGCACAGCTTCACCTTGACTGCACTCTTTTACTGTCCTCTCCTCAACAGCTATCATCAGAGCTTCACAGTGTAACATTTGATCATTTGTGTCTTCAGTGATTGCTTAATGTTCTCCATGCCTTTTCAAGTAGATTATAAAATATTGCTCCTGGCTTGAAAAGGATGAAAAAAACAAACAGTGAGAAATCCTCACTACCCATAGCCATGTTCAGGATTTTAATTCCAGCCTCTGTTTTCTTAAACATCACCCCTGGCAGGTGGTGGTGAATATTTCCTTTTGTACTCTGGAATGAGAGGTCAAGCGTAGAGAGAGGGATGGAGAAAAGAAAAAAGGGCAAGAAAGAGAAGAGTGAGCTTGTAGATTGTGATCAGTTATTATCTTATCGGTAACCTCCAAACCAACAACAAGAAGTGGTAAAATTTTATTGGAGAAGTAGTGAGGTTATAAATATTGGCTTCATCATTGTTGGTTTAACATTTTCAAATAGATTTTTGGATGAACGTCACACATGAGCTTTAACAACAGGCTTGACAACTATCAGTGCGGACAATGAGGGCACAGGCCTCGCTCCTGAAGTCCTTCCAAATCAGCACTGCATAAGAAAATTCATCACACTCTCAAAAGTCACAAAGCCAAAGGAGAAGTCTCAGAGATTGAGCAGATAATTGCATGGAGGGCTATTCAGAGCACCTTCCTCAGTTCCAGTCAATTTTCTTGCACATGATGTTTGTTCCGTTGTCAGATATTTATAGTCCTAATACCAAAAGTCCATTGAACATCAACCATTGGTACAGTAACATAAAGCAGATTTATATATTCAGCTTGTCTAGTACTCTATTGGGAACAGAAGGCATTGCTCAACCTAACAGCCTCCTTTCTCAAGAGATAATCATTTTAAAACGTTGTCTTATAAATACAAAATGGGTTGAGACTTGTGTGCTCTAAATATTTTAAGGGATTTATGTTTACGTTAACTGTCCTTTTAATCAAACTTCAACGCATTGCTAACACTGCACAGGTTTCAGGGAGAAAAATACTACTTGCTGTTTTAAAGTTGAAAGTTTCTAGTAGAAAGGAAATCCAACAAGTTCTTAAAAGAGGATATTAGAAACATGTTGTCAGACTCATTATTATTTATAGAAAATATTCCTGCATCAAATCATCGTTGTGGATTAAACAAAACTTTCCTATTATCTCTTTATCTTGAATACTTTATGAAAATGCTGCAAAGTTGTATGTCTGCATTTTTGTAGTGTTAGAAAATATGCAATACCTCCGCCTACTCAGTCTCTATAGATACAAATTTCCTCTTTAATTTTGTGTATTTCAGTTTCTAAAATATTGGTCATCTTCAAGGCTGTATCTTCAACGTCTAGAATATCTGGAATTCACTGGGGCTGGGTCTTGTTCCATTGACTGTTTCCTCTCTCTGGAACCGTGCTTGCCTCCCATTCACTGCACCCCACCCCCTCTACCTAGTAACTCATTTTTCTGTATTCCCAAAATAACATAGTCTTTGATCCTGAACCATTTTTTCTTTCTCTTCACCTCTAAACTTCTTGAAGGAAGAGCTTAAACACTTTGTCTTCACTTTCTCAGCATCATTGCACTCTTCAACCCATTACAATACGACCCCAGTCCCCAACCACTGATGGAAATCACTCTTCCTCAGGTCCATAGTGACAAAACGTATTTAATGGCTTTTCACTAATTTTCTTAGTTGATTTTGTCAAATCACTGAGTTATGAATAATGAAACTTGGAAGAACCTTCAGGATTACTTTATGTGGTGTTTTCATAAATTGTTAAGCAGCGAAACTTTCTTAGATAAAATGTTATTCAGAAGCCCAATACAGATGTGAGACTGATTGGATTAAATTGAGATTTTCAGGACCTGGCTACATACCATTAATTAGAAATAACATCTGGATGCCAGTTAAAAAAAAAATCCTGATTTATAGGGGCTTGAAAAATAGGGAAAAGGTGTGGGCTTTTTTTCAGCTTTATTAAGGTATAATTGACAAAATTGTAAGATATTTAAAGTGTACAATATGATGATTTGATATACCTATACATTGTGAAAAGATTCCTCCCATTTAGTTAGTTAATACATCCATCACCTTACATATTTATCTTCTTTTCTTCTTTTTTGTGAAAACACTTAAGTTCTACTCTCTTAAAAAATTTCACTTATGCAATACAGTGTCATCAACTATATTCATCATGCTATACCTTATGTCCTCACACTTTATTCATCTTATAACTGGAAGTTTTTATCACTTTACCAACCTCTCCCTAATTCCCCTTCCCCAGCCTCTGGCAACCATTTTCCTACTCTCTGTTTCTATGAATTCTACTTTCTTTTTTTTTTTTTTTTCAGATTTCACATATAAATGATAATACGTAGTATTTGACTTTTTCTGTCAGGCTTATTTCGCTTAACATGATGCCCTCCAGATTCATCCATGTTGTGGCAAATGACAGGATTTCCTTCTTTTAAGGCTGAATAATATTCCATTATATATCCATATATAATATTCCATATATATATCACATTTTCTCGATCCGTTCATCAGTTGATGATCACATAGGTTGTTTCTATACTTCATCTCTATATGTTATTGTGAATAAAGCTGCAGTGAAAATGAGAGTGCAGGAGCCGGCTGCGTGGCCAAGTGGTTAAGTTCGTGAGCTCTGCTGCAGGCGGCCAGTGTTTCGTTGGTTCGAATCCTGGGCACGGACATGGTACCATTCATCAAGCCATGCTGAGGTGGCGTCTCACATGCCACAACTAGAAGGACCCACACTAAGAATATACAACTATGTACTGGGGGGCTTTAGGGAAAAAAGAAAGAAAATGAGAGTGCAGATATTTCTTGAGATACACTTCATCTGGATGTATACCTAAAAGTGGGATAGCCAGATCATATGGTAGTTCTATTTTTAATTTATTGAGGAAACTCCATACTGATTTTCATAGTGGCTGCACCAGTTTACATTCCCACCAACTGTGAGAATTTTCTCTGCATCCTCACCAGCATCTGTTATTTCTTGTCTTTTGATAATAGCCATCCTATAGGTGTGAGATGATATCTCATTGTTGTTTTGATTTGCATTTTTCTGGTAATTGGTAACATTGAACACTTTTTGAGTTGTATGAATTCTTTGTATATTTTGAATATTAACCCCTTATTGGATATGTGGTTTGAAATACGTGCCCCCATTCCATAGGTTGCCTTTTTGCTTTGTTGATGGTTTCCTTTACTGAACAGAAGATGTTTACTTTGATATTGTCCCAGTTTTTAAAACTTTTTGCTCTTGTTGCCTTTGCTTTTGATGTCAAAACCAAAAAATCATTGCCAAGACTGATGTCAAGGAGCTTACTGCCTATATTTTCTTCTAGAGTTTTATAATTTCAGGTCTTAAATTTAAACCCTTAATCCATTCTGAGTTGATGTTTGTGTATGATGTAACATAGGGATCATGTTTCATTCTTTTGCATGTTGCAGTATGGTTTTCCCCAAACCATTTATTAAAGAAAACCAATTAATAGTATCTACAATATCTATTCCTCATTTACTGTTCTCTTTCTCTTTTGTGATTTCAGACACTGCATGGAAGAGGTTTTTTTTTTTCTTTTTAGGATTGGCACCTGAGCTAACAACTGCTGTCAATCTTTTTCTTTTTTTCCTCTCTGCTTTTTCTCCCCAAATCCCCCCAGTACACAGTTGTACACTTGAGTTGTGGTCCTTCTAGTTGTGGCAAGTGGGACCTGCCTCAGCATGGCCTGACCAGTCGTGCGGCCATGTCTGTGCCCAGGATCTGAACCAGCGAAACCCTGGGCCACCACAGCGGAGCACATGAACGAACTTAACCACTCGACCATGGGGCCAGCCCTGGAAGAGGTTTTTGATTAAAACAATTGTCTATTTTATTTAAAATCAATTTTTGGCTACTGGTAGTTCTTGAACTCATTTCTAATAATTCATCAAGAAGACATCACTAATATCTTCCTTTTTTTACTGCTCTCATTTCTACCCCCATTGGAATTGACTACAAACTACAACACTCCATTCGGAGAATCAATAATCCTTTCTACACACTGGCCTTGGTGATCTCAAAACGTTAAGAATATTTAAAATATTCAAGTGCCTTCTCCAAAAACTGGTGACACCCTGCTGTTGAGCTATTGAAAGTTTCTGAGTAAAGAGTTGAAAGGTTGAAAATGATGTTGAGTTCATTTGAATATCTAAAGGGTAAACTCCAGGCAACTTTTCTAAAAACAAATCTTCTCTGAGCCTTGCAGAATAAAGAAGTATAACTTGACATTTTTTTGCTGCAAGAGAAAGAGAAAGAAAATGTTGACTCTCAAGCCCTCAGCCAATG
This sequence comes from Equus asinus, assembly GCF_041296235.1. Lineage (NCBI taxonomy): Eukaryota > Metazoa > Chordata > Mammalia > Perissodactyla > Equidae > Equus > Equus asinus. The sequence continues at coordinate 22,589,552 of NC_091796.1, forward strand.
ACTAAAGTCTTGTGACCACAATAAAGTACAGAGTCTGAACTGAAGATTTTTATAGAGTATTTTAATAATTAGAACTGATTTTTGATGGATGTATGAAACAGAAAGCTAGATAAACTACAATATGAAAGCAATGAGATTCAAATTAAATGGAAGAACACACAATAAAACAAAACATTTCTCACCCTATTATGCTTGTTTACAGTATTATATGATCCTAACTGTAAAAAGTATAATAGTTAATAAAAAATACACACGATCAAAATTGACTTAATTCAGTATTTTCTTGAGGAATAATAAATATTATTTCTTGAGGAGTTCATGAAATTTTAAAAGCAAGTTTGGAAAGGTTTAGGTTCTGTTAAAAAAAAAAAAAGCAAAACAAACAAGCAAACAAACACAAACACTTCTTATTCTTAGCATCATAAGGCTGGTGGAATACCTGAGTGCCCAAGCCAGTGATGTCAAGACACATGTCAGGGTTGGCTTTAAGAAAGAACTTTGAGAACCAGGAGAACTATGTAGAGGGAAGAAAATCAGTAAGTGTCTACATGCTAAAGCCAATTTTCTAGAATAAGTACTAGGAGGAGATCACATAACAAATGAGGAAGATAGTTTGATGGGCCCAGCAGGGCAGTGTTCAGAACTTGTGATGTCAGTTCATTCAACCCTACCTACTTGGGTGCTTTTCTCCCACTCCTCACTCAAACTCTTCAACCACCAGAAGTCCTGCCAGGATTGTGTAGTCAGGAAGGGCTGCATTATGATTTTCATGGACCTCTTCTTTCAAAAAAATATTAAAATTTGTATTTCATGAATGCATTTTCTAACTATGTTTTGGATTCTGTATTCGTCTACTTGGCATCCACTCATCACAGAGCCAATATTATATTAACTATATTTTCTTACTTTCCATATTCTTGATGCTCTGGTATTTGGGAGCCTTACAGACCCAGGGAGAGACTGCTCTTTCCAGAGCCAGCTGATTCCTAAAGAAAATAACAATTTGCCCAGAGAGCATGTCTTCCCTATGCAGACCAAGCCATCTTGAGTCTGTACACCCAACTACCTCCTTATCTAACTCTCACATGCCAAACCAGTATTTCCCTTGTCCTAAATCATCCCAAGGCAGGTATCAGGCAACTAGAGAGCACTCCTATACTCCAAAGCTTGCCAGAATTATTCGAACAAGTCAGTTCTAAACTGCTCACCCTGCCCTGCCTTGCCTTTCCCATGGAAACCCCAATAAAGGCTCTGACCTAGACTTTCTTCTTGCTCCTTTCTGTTTCCTGACCAACACCGCTGCTTTCCCCTGAGACCCTGCATGGCATACAGTGACTCCCACTCTGAGACCTGTGAGTATAATCAACTCTTCCAAGCCTTGCTCTCACTTCCTCCTGTGGCCATGTGGTCTTTACTATACCATATTTAACATTTACATCCTTAGAACACTGAGTTGGCATAAAGACAAATTTATTGGAGTAAACATTAAGTATTTTTTAACCAAAAAGTCCATTTTTCTCTGATATTAAATGAAATTAAAACATTTTTGTATGCTCCTAGAAATATCAAGGGCCCTTTACAGTGGGTCTTCTATGCCTAGTTGATAAGTTGGTCCTACAGCCAGGAGCTGCCTGCTCTGTCTGACATTCTTGTAACCTCCTGAGAAACTGAGTTTGAAATAGACAACGGCCAGTCAACATATAATAATTGGAACTCTGACCCACAACCTCTGCAGCAACCATCACAGGAATCCAGTCACAACCTCTTCAGCAATTGGCCTAGAATTGTCAAGCCTTGGTCAATGACTATCAGCTTCCCTATTTTTTGCCCTTGCTGCCAATTCAAAATGAACCAGAGAAACCTAAATATGCTCCCCAAACCAATCACATAAGATGCCCTAATTCTAGTTAACCTGCTGCCAGAGACTCCAGCACCGCCATGTCAACAACCTCAATCAGAGCATATCTAAAGCCTTCTCTTTTTTCCACCATAAAGCTTTCCCATTGCCTTGCCTGCCTTTAAGTTTCTGCCAAATACAAATGATGGTGACTGACTCTCTTGTTGTAGCAAGCTCTGAACAAATAACCTCTATTTGTTCTTATTTGGGTGGTCTCTGTTTATTTTTACATATCCCATCTTTCTTGGGGTTTTCCCTTGAAGTGCTTTCTTTTCACTAAAATTCACTTGTCCTGTACATCTTCTAAGGAAAATTTTCACTGTGCTTTCCAAGATAACAAGCAGATAACCGTGTGAGTTAATCTATACACATAGGAAAATATAAGATTCATAAATGCCTTTGCCACTTTCTCAGATAGAATTTTTATATTGAAACAAGGAACTCCTGAATATCACTTTCTAAAGACTTTTTTAATCCCTAGGAAATACAAATAAACAAATGAATAGAGTTTAGTGTGGGCCAGCAGCAGCAGCACCAGCATCAGCTGGGATCATATTGGAAATGCAAATCTTGAGTCCCCACCCCAGATCACTCCAGGTGATCCTGATGCACTCTGAAGTTTGGGAACCATTGCTCTAAACCATGCCATATTGGACAAGTTCTTGAAATTTTCCGAATCTTACTTGCTTTATATATAAAAGTAGTTTCGAATGCCATGCTTTCAATTTTAAAGGATTGTTGTGAGGCTCAAGTTATTAACACACTCGAAAACAATGTTGTCAAGATGCTTTCTCTGAAGAAAGGAAAGATGAACTCTGATACATAACACTTGAGTGGTCCTTAAGAGAGGAGCTGTGTGTTACTTTAGACAAGCAATTGAAGATCAGCATAAGTTAAACAAGTTAAGAAAAAGGGAGAATAGAGATAGTCACTCACTATGCTTCTTTCACAGCTCTATGTAATATGTCTAGTCCTGGGCTGCATATGACACTTATCCTAAATTTAGTCCCAGGAGCTATCATTGGATGAGTCACTTATCTATAGTACTTATTAGGTCAGCAACTTAATATCTATGTTTCAACGAACAATTTCCTTATCCTGTTTGATTGAGACTTAGATTTTTTACCTATTGAAAGAGAATAGGAGTGAAAATATCTATCTTATAGTGTGATGCTGAACAGTAATTGAGATAACTTATACAACATATTCTTCTCGAGAAATATTACCTGGAAATATAAGATATTAAATGCATATTTTCCTGCTCCACTGATCTACCATTCTTTGAGAATATAATTTGCCTTAAGTTCCTCCCAGAGAGTATTATGGAAATATGCCGTAGTATTTGAATTTGTACCAAAAATTGGTCCCCAAGTTTACTCTGTGTCATCTGTCATTTTCCTCTCCTCTTTTAGGTTGTTTGGTCTTTGATAAATGTCCATTCTAAAAAGTAGCAGGTGAAATTTGAGCCCAACAATGTCAGGCTGTTATTCTTGTTGCTGCTGATGTCTATATGGGGGCTGCTGACATCTAAGACTGAGGACAAAAATATCTGTCCAAAGGTGCTGATTCCTAATGTGGGGGTGCTACAGGGGTGGCCGTTAATATTGTCATCATCCTATTACTGCTGCTCCAGAGACACTTTCATCACTGCTACCGATGTTATTATTGTTGATGCCTCACATTCTAAATGTCCCATGGAGATTATAAGAAAAAACAGCTTTTACTTTTTTCTTCATTCTTCTACTGAAATTTGCTAAACTTTTTATTAGGTCCTGAAGCTATGGGATAGTTTGATTGACATTGCTATGCTATTTTTAAAAATCATGCTATATCATCAGTGTTGCCCAACTGTCTTTTAACCAAACTCTGTGACTCTTATTTACCAGGAGGCTCCATCCTTCTTGATATAAATGTCTCCCTGGGGATTCTACGCCCCCAGTTCTATGAGCATACATAGAATTGCCTGAGTCGTAGACTAAACACAGCTTAAGCTTGAGTTGGCTCCTCTGATACATATATTCATAGAAACAAATATGCACATGTGAAGACATTTTAAGAACAATATAGTTGTAATCCATCATTATTGTCATTACTATAACCTTGCTGTGGTGGACAGACTTTAAGTTGGGTCCCATGCTCTTCACTTCCAGGTATTCATGCTCTTGTGTAATCTTCTCCTCTGTGACTGGCTTTTAAACAATGGCATGTCAAAGATGAGGAGATGTCACTCTCATGATTGTTACATTATATAAGACTCTTTCTTGCCAGAAGACCCACTAGATCAATCTCCCTTCACTGACTTTGAAGAAGCAAGCTGTCATTGAAGTAATGACCACATTGGAAAAGCCTTTGTAGTAAAGAACTGTGGAATCCTCTATAAGCTGAGAGACCTCCAGCAAGACATTGAAGCCCTCAGTCTTGCAGCCTCAAGGAAATGAATTCTGTCAAAAACTTGAGGGAGTTTGGAAATAGATCCTTCCCCAGTTGAGCCTCTGATGAGACTGCAGCCCCAGCAGACACTTGGAATGTGGTACAGTGAGGTCCCTAAGTAGAGGACTCAGCTAAGCCATGCCCGGACACTTGACCTACAGAAACTATGAGATAATAAATGTATGTTGTTTTTATGTTTCTAAGTTTGTGGTAATTTATTATGCAGCATTAGAAACCTAGTACACCAGGTTAAAGGAACAAAATACAAAGGGAGTCATTTTATTATAAGCCCCCATAATATCTTTTTAACTTAATATATTTTAGGTAAAATTTTCTTTACCTAATGTTTTATATGCATCAATTATTATGGTTATGAAGCAGTAGAGTTTTCTTTATTACTATTTCCATTATAGAAATGATTACAAGTTATGCCTAATGGAATTATAATGATATATTCGAAAGCATATGACTCTCAAGAAAAGATTTAGGGACTTCCAGTTAAACATGATTAAATGAACATATGTTTTTATGTCTGTTTACTCACTAAAATAAAAATTTTAAAAAACAGGCATAAATCCAAAAGGAGCTAAAGAATGGAAAAAGAGACAGCACTACATCAAATATTTCAATAAAAATTTTGATATTAGGAACACAAATGGACACGTAGCAAGGTGACTGACATAGAGAATGAAGAAAGTTCACATCTAACTGCCTATGGAACCTCGGAAGAGCTTAGGAATTCAACATAACAGTAGCCCTTGAAAGTGGGAGGATAGAATAGAGTTAAAAATAGGAGGTTCTAAGTCTCGATAAGGTGCCATTAAGTTCTTGGATAGCCTCGTGTCACCCAGACAACTAGCTCGTCCAGAGTGAACAGAAATAGAAGTTTGCTCTATATAAAGAGTGCGTCTTAGGGGTTCTGGTCTCAGCTAGACATGAAGCATACAAGAACAATAGTCAGACATTGGTATATGGGATTTTAGAATGCCTCACTATCGCCCAACTTCCTCCCTCAGCACCCAGAACAAAGTACAGAGGATGACTCTCTGGAAAACTAGTGTGTCCAAAAGAAAAACTCTCTGCACACTGACAGTTTGTGGATTTAATAGTAAGAGAACCCACACAGATAATTTTCCTGAGAACTAGCACCCTCTTCCACATGCACATACACAGAGCTTCCATTCAGGTATTTAATACATCAAACTTGAATATAGATTCACAGAGTTCCTGTTTCTAGCAATGACGGACTACTAATTTTGGAATGAGTCTGTCACTGAGAACAACTACAAAAGCTAGGCAAAATGTTTTAAAAACTCTATTTGAATGGATCAGAGAGCCACGAAGATAATGAGAGATTATTGGATCCAAAGTCCAATCTAAGGAGTTGTTAGGACTTCTGGGCATGTTTTCTCTAGAGCAAAGCTTGGCAGCCTTTTTCTGTAAAGGGCCACATGGTAAATGTTCTTGGCTTTGTGGTTCATGTGGTCACTGCCTCAACTAATCAACTCTGCCGCAGCAGCATAAAAACAGCCACAGACGATATGGAAATGAACAGACATAGTTACAGTTTCAATAAAATTTTGTTTACAAAACCAGATTTGATTCATGAGCCATAGTTTGCTGACCCCTGCTCTAAAAGCATTCATGGATTATGAAAGAAGCAGCTGAGAAGATCAGGGGAGCTTCCAACATCCTCACAGTGCTAGGGGAGCAACACATAGAGTTACAGGCCCACAGAGAAGGGTTTGGTAAATTTGCGAGGTTTTGGGTTTGGACCCTAAAGGGCTGTGCCTTAGAAATAAGGGTAAACTAGCAATACACTAGTCCTCAGACTAAAGCCTAGCATCAAATCATATCCATCCCTGATTGGATTAAGTTGATCTGTTATTGCTAACCCCACTAATTTAGCCTTCTTGAAGCAAACATAAATTCCACAAGAAGGGTAATTCATAGCCTCAAATTCCTACTGTATTTTTTATATATAAAGTTTCCTGAACTATCAGAAAAGACAAGGGTAAATGGTGCAAGACTAAGAGAAACTAGTGACAATAGAAACAGACCTACAGGAAATATGACAATGGAATAATAAGAAACTAGTTTTAAAATATGTTCAAGGCATCCAGCCCCGTGGTGTAGTGGTTAAGTTTGATGTGCTCTGCTTTTGCAGACCAGGTTCATGGGTTTTGATCCCTGGTGTGGACACACACCATTCATCAGCCTGCTACAACAGTGACCCACATGTAAAGTGGAGGAAGATTGGCACAAATGTTAGCTCAGGGCTAATCTTCCTCAGCAAAAATTAAAAAAAAAAAAGTTCAAGAAAATAAACACATTGCAGAAAATAAAATACAGATTGAGGATTTTAGACTGAAAAAAGGAAGTTATAAAAAAATAAAATTCTAGAACTGAAAAACAACTGAAATTGAGAACCAAAGAATGGATTTGACAACAGAATACACATAGCTGTAAGTTTGAAGACAATAGAACATTATTTTCATAGTGATCAAAAAATAAATAAATAAACAAATCACCCTTATCTAAAATGCCATAGCAAGTAACTATATTGTTCTAACAAAGGGGGAAGCAAACTATAACTCAGAGGCAAAATCCAGCTTATTGGTGTTTTTTTTTTGTAAACAAAGTGTTTCTTTGGAACATACAGCCATGCTCATTCATTAATCTATTATTTGTGAATGTTTGAATGTTTTCACATTACAGAGAGGGAGTCAAATAGATGGGATATTATGACTCCTCCCTCCTCCAAAATACTATTTGGCTCTTCACAGAAAAATACTGATCTTTCCTCCAAAATAAAGATAAAAGGAGACATTATTAGTTAAAACAAAAAGTAAGATTATTTTTCACCAGTAAACCTGTCAAAAATGAAGTAATCAGTAGAAAAAGCAAATGTTAGTAACAGTAAATGAATATTGATGCTATAAAATCATCATAATATTTTATGGGTTTAAAATGTGCTGAGAATTAAAATACACTCCAGTCAAAGCAAATAATTCAGGATGAGGCTACTTGGAGTTAAACGCAACCCCTACCATCTCTGCATTGTTTAATAAGTGGTAAATGTATGAATTTATATTACATTTGATACATCAAAATTGCATTTGGGAAAATCTAGAATAAACCCTAAAAGAATAGATTAAAAAAAAATAACTAACAAACTAATAAAGTGGGAAAAAAATGAAGTAAAACAGACCCCAAACCCAAAAGGGAGCAAAAAAAGGAGAGAAAATATTATAGAATTATTAAGAAAATGAGAAGCAAATAATAAGATGGAAGTCTTAATCCCCAAAATATCTTTATCTATATTGCTTTGCGTGTGAATAGAATAAATATCCCAACTCAAATTTTGAGCATTAGACAAGAGTAAAAAATAAAAAGACTCAACTATATTCTGACTGTAAGAGCCACACTTTAAATATGAGCACACAGAAAAATTGAAATTAAGTACATGAAAAACGTTATATCATATAAACACTATCCAAAATAAAGGGGCAGCTATATTAATTCAGACAAAGCAAAATTGAAGGCAAAAAATATCTGAAGTATAGAGAAATATTTCATAATGTTAAAAGATTTATTCTGCTAAGAAAGTATAACAGCACTACTAAACAAAGAACTAAGAGAAGAAATAGTAGGAAATTTTAACCTCTCTTACTCAGCATATAAAAGAACTCGCGGACAAAATAATTCCTAAGGATATAAATTTGAATACCATTAACAAACTTGGCCAAACTGACATATATGGAACACTGTACACAGTAACTAGAGAATACACATTCACCTTAAGTCCCCAAGAAGTATTTACCAAAATTGATCATATGTTGGACCATATAGACTATCTCTACAAGTTTCAAAGAGCTAAAAACATACAGAGTATATCTTTTGAACATAGTAGAATTAAGGTGGACATCAATAACAGAAAGATAACTATAGAAATACCATATGTTTGAAATTTAAGAAGTTTACTTCTAGATAATTCATGGACAAATGAAATAGAAACGGAAATTAGAAAATATTTGGTGCTGAATTATAAGGAAAATACTATATAGTGAAACTTGTAGGATGTAACAAATGTCAAACATATAGGGAATTTATAATGTAAATGCAAATGTTAAAAAAAGAAAAAAGTTAGAGATTAATTATCTAATTTTTCATCTCAATAAGTTAGAAAAACAACAAAACTGACAGAAAAGACAAAAAGTAATATAAATAAGAGCAGATGTTAGTAACATAGAAAACAAACCTATAATAAAGCAAGCTGAAAATTAATTCTTGGGGAAAAAACAAACAAATAATATCCATAAATCCTTAGCAAGAGGAAAAAAAGAGAAAAACAAAATATCAATAGCACTAATGAAAAAGATGATATAATATTAATCCTATGGACACTGATAAAATGATGAAATATTATATAGAAGAAATGGAGAAATTTCTAAAAAACAAACCCACACAACTTGTAAAAACTGAAACTGAAAGAAATCAAAGTTTTTATAATCTTATAGTTAGTAAAGAAATTGAATCTGCAGTTTAAAAATAGCATAAAGTGGCTTTATCATTGACATCAAAATTAATACAAACTTTTCCAGGGAATAGAAAAACGGGGCATAGTTTTTAACTCCTTTTAACCTAGTGTAAATAGGTTCATAGACTTAAAAGACTATCTCACAAGAGGATATCAAAATGGCCAATAAATATATGGAAATACATTGAAAAGTTTCTCAAACCATTAATAATGAAGAAAATATAAATCAAACCTATAATGATATAAAATCTTTAACAACAAATTTGTTGAGGATGTAGAAATTTAGAACTCTTACAAATAGCTTATAAAAGTATAACTTTGGAAAACTCTTGGACATTATTTACTGAGAGGGAATATTTGCATATGCAATAATCAGTTACTTTTGCTTTGGATATATAGCCACAGAAATGTGTGCACATACACACCGAAAGTTGTGTACCAAAATGTTCATAGTTGCATTATTCATAAAACCACCAAACCTGAAGCCAAGTGCATATCAGCAGCATAACTGAATACTACTGAGCAACTAAATGAAGAATTATAGTCTGGATGAATACCACAATTTGAGTGAAAGAAGTTTGACATAAAATAACACTTACTGGGGGCTGGCCCCGTGGCTGAGTGGTTAAGTTCGTGTGCTCCGCTGCAGGCAGCCCAGTGTTTCGTTGGTTCGAATCCTGGGCGCGGACGTGGCACTGCTCATCAAACCACGCTGAGGCAGTGTCCCACATACCACAACTAGAAAGACCCACAACGAAGAATATACAACTATGTACTGGGGAGCTTGGGGGAGAAAAAGGAAAAAAAATAAAAAATAAAATCTTAAAAAAAAATAAATAACACTTACTGCATGATTTCATTATACACAGTTTTTGTAAAAAAGAAAAAGTAGTCAATAGTGGTAAAAAACTAAATAATGATTGCCTCTGGAAAGAAAGGAAAGATATAGTGATAGGGAACAATCTGAGAGGAGCTTCTGGAGTGCTGAAAATGATGTATTTCTTGACTTTCATGATGGTTGCACATAGGTATTCTATTATAATAAGGTATTGTTATATGCTTATGATTTGTGCACTTTCTCTCTGATGATATACTTCAATAAAATATCTAAAAATTAAAAATGCTGAAAACATTAACAGAGAGCAATTATTATCAGACGTTAGAGCAAAGCTTCTAGTATAGACTTAGATCAGGAAATTGATATGATAAAAGAAACCAGGAACAGAGACAATGCAGTGAACAGAAGAAAATTTCAACAAAGCTCAATACCTTAGGAGACAAAAGAGTATGCTGCGCTCACAAAATCAGACTGTAAAAAATGAACTTTCAGAAACTGAGAAGACATTTTGCAACTTAAAAAGTCCTAGCAGAAAATTTGAAAAAAGGAAAAGATGAGTTTGAGAAAATATGTTCAAAATTAAAAGAGAAAAGCAAAAGCTGAAGAGAACGAGAAAGGAAAGATAAGCCATTTTTTTTCTATAATATCTAACATACAAATTGGACTCTTAGTATTTTGAGTCTTTCATTTTGAAGGTCTATAGTTGTTCTACTCTTGTAAAGCAGGAAAAGTAACATGAAAAGACATATGAATTTTAACATGTCAAATAAGCACTCCTGGCATTTGGGAAGGTCTTTACCTATCCACATTTCCTCTTTGAGCCCGATGTCTTCACCACCTATAGTAGTGTTTTCTAAACTTTTCCAAATTGTTTTGGTTTAAAATTTTTACTCAAATATTTTAGGTACTGAAGTTTATGACTACTCTGTATTTACTCAAAGAAAAACTGCAAAATCTCTTTAAATTTGTATATAATTGTCAAAGAGCTTCTGAGTCATTGTTCCAAAAATATTGTAGTAGTAAGACTTAAATGTTAGGAGCAAGAACATTAAAATCATATGGGAATAATTTAACAAGGAACATCCAAGCCTCAGTTATTTCATCTATAAATTGAGGACATCCTGACACGTGACATCATTGCAAATAATAAGTGACTTAGCACCATGTCTGGCGTCTAATAAGTGTTAGCTGTTATTAATATTATCATCACCATTATTTCATACGGAATTGAGCTGATATAATTCTATGCCAAAACAGAAAAATTTGAGAGTTCGTTTGTCTGACAGAGGATTATTCTGGGTAACTACTCAAGCTCTGCTCCACTAGTCTGAACAACCCAGCTTGGAAATCACTTGCTGAATTAAGGAAATGTTAAAATCTACTTTTATATTTATGGTCAATAGAGTTATATCAGAATAATTCCTCTCTTTTTTTTATTACTCCATTTAAACCAAATACAATGCACTTTTAAAGCTGAAATAAAATATATGTGATAGGAATCTTGAATAATAGTGATATTTATTTAGATTATGATTTGAATTAATACAATTCACATAGATCTCTAGAATCATTTTTTATGGCCCATAATAGATATATAAAATGATATACATAAAATGTGAGTAAGTTAGTGCATCCGATACATGAAATGATATGCGAGATATTCTACCAGGATCCTGGGGAATGATTTTTAAAGAGCTTTCTTTTCCAAAGCCTCAAGAGAACTGGGGGAAAGGACAGAGGCTTAAACTGCAAACAGAGAGATTTAAATTAGTTATGAAGACAAATGCCTAGATGAGAGAATGATTTAACATGGAAATGGGATTTTTGAGAAACCATCTTTCCTAGAGATTTTAAATAACGTTATTCCAAAGCCTTTGATTTCCTTACTCTATTCTTCACTCTCTAACCCACCTTTTCTAGTCTTCCAAATACTAACATGACTGATTTACTGACATTCTGGATTTACTAATGTGGGGACCTGGAATTGGCCACCCCAAGATACGTCTCTTTGGCATCAGGATTATTTGAGGCTGATTGCTTTTGATAAACTGGGACAGGGAAGGAGGCTCTGAGGAATGGAGTTTGCCCTTTGTTAGGACACGTTTACATTTGTAAGGTAAATCTCTATCTGTAAAAGGTGCCTCCCTCTCTGTACCAGGAAGAAGAAAGGAGACGACCTTCTCTCTAAAAACTCTTAATCAATACCAAAGGCAAGGACTTAAAATCTGCATTTTATTGAGCTAGTCTGGTAACCTCCTGTAACTGACTTCCCTCCCCCTCCCAACGTTGGCATTCCTTAAGGATTAAGCATCTTTTCTTAGGCTAGGAACCGATTGCTGCTGCGCTCACCTGTGACCGCCCAGCTCCAGACATAGACTTGCCTCCTGCTACGCCCACCGAGATAGCAGACCATTACCTGCTGTGTCCATCAAGCACTGTGCCAACAGGGCAATCTTGTGACTATTGTGGGAGGGACATTTCAATCACATGTGAAACACCCTGTTTGGGGGTATATGACCACTATGTGCACCCCACTTCTTCGGTGCCCTTTCTTCCTTCGGGAAGAAAGGCCCCGGGCCATGGTTCCTCATAAAGCTTTGTTTAATTTTCTCTTGCTATTCTGTCTCATGTGAATTTAATTCGTTCTCCGGCCAGACGAACCCCCATTTGGGCAAAGGAAATGTCTTTCTCCCCTACACTAACATTAAGGTATCGTTCAAAACCCTGGTTTATGTTACTGTGAGAGAGCACCGTACATTCCTGGAATGGTTTAAGGCCAAAGTCTGACAATTACGTGAACAGCCAATGTCTTACGGTCCCTCCCACTCAGGCAGCCTCAGGCCAAGTTTTGTTTTATGGAAAAAGGAAGCCCGCAAAAGAGAGAAGATCCTTCTGTTGTCCAGATTCAAGTAATTTTGCCATTTTGCCCTCTGGTGGATTCCCACTGTACCTGCAACCATTAAAGAAATTAATTAGTGGACAGATACCCACAATTTCACCACAGACTTTGAAAGAGGAAGTCTTGTGATTTTGATGAAAGGGAGGAAGACATATATAGTTACTTTTACCAGATATATCTACCTGCTTTCCTATATAAGGGACTTAAAAAGAACAACTAAGGAGAATCCTAATGTTGACAGCATATATTTATGATTCCAAGAGTCCTAAAGGAAATCTAAAAAACTGAAGCAGACAGATGTTACCGTATAACTGGATGTCATGCAGACGTTGCTGTCTGATGGTGTGTGTGTGTGTGTGTGTGTGTGTGTGCAATGAATATTTTTGCATCAAGAAAACCTAGCCTGAGAAAGTCTTCTGACCTACCCTCTAGGAGCAAATTGAATAATGAGCATAATCAGGAATATCTCCTTATGGATCCAAAAATGAATATTCATGTCAAAATGCCTACTCCCTGAGCTATGACTCTGGGATATTTAGTAAGACACAGACATTATCTATTTCTCAGCAGGAGCTCCTAAAAAGCCTAAATTATGGTTAAAAACGAGGCTTAGCTAACCTGGGCTCATGCTTTCAAAATTCAAGGATTAAGCGATCTTTTGTTTCACCTTATTAACTGCAGTGTAACATTGTAGAAACAGCCTAGGCCATTTGAATCCCATAAATTAGAAATCCCCATTATCTCCTGGTGTCTTATAATTTTAACTTTTCGTTCATGGGGCGTAATGACTATATACAGAGTGAAAAATGCAGCTTTGAAGCCTGGAATTCCTCTGGGCTTCTTAAGAGTGATTCCTTCTTTTAACCTGTGAGGAGTCCCTCATTAACAGGACCATCTTTCAGTATTTGAAAGGGACTGATAACACACCACCTACAGTGCCTAAAATTCCACCATTTGCAATTCAAAACATTCAGTTTGTCCTGGAGGAGGTATTGTGTGCCTGTGGATGGATACGCTTGTGTATTTCTTGGAGGCAGGGAGGGGAGAGAGGAGTATTGCAGGGAGAGAAGAGAGGGACATTAGACATAAACTTGCTAATTTGTTCTGGAACTTGCAAATGACTGGTTATGACTGTGGAACGTCCAGTTGAGCATGTGATCACGGATGGTACCTCCCATTTGTATGCTTAAGTGTTGATACCGACATAGGCTACTATCAATTTTTATTCTGGAAAATACTTTATACTTGAATTACATTTCCCTTTGTTGATGCTTTTTTCAAAGAAATACACATTTTCATTTGTCCATGAGAATGGTTTTAATAGGAACAATTGAGGAATGTGCATGCTGGGTGGTACCCAAAGTGTTTGTTTCTGACATTGTCCCTGGCCTGGAAAATCTTGAAAACCTCCGAGTAAATGCAATATTCCATCCTACTGACTCCAGAGAAGCTTGTCTCCAGTTTTCCAGGTCAGTGTGTGGTGGCCCACAAGGATGAAAGCCCTAGTGACTGAATACATCAGACTCTATCACATTTCACTCAGGAATTAATGATCTTTTTTCCCTCTATTTTCCAACATTGGCTTGTATTCCAAGACTAATTTTTATTTTTCTGTGCTATACAGCCTTGCATAATTTTATCCGCTCAGTGCACCTACCACTTTTTTGAGAAAATACTTCCTGCGTCTTATCCTCTGCTTCTAACCCAACCATGGTGGACAAAATGGTGGTGGCTGTGTTCTTACAGCCTCCATATTAGGCTACAGTTGATGGTGCAAAGATAAGCACTTGACACAATAGGACCAATCATAGCTGATCCCTGGAATGTTTGAGCTTGGGAAGCTGGAGAGAATCTAAATCAGTCCCTTCTGGTGATGGGCACCAAGCGAAGTCATGTTTGGGAACTGTCAGCCACCGTATTCTCTAGCACATCAAAGAAACCAGTTTGCAATAGAACAATATGAGACTGACCTGTTGAGAGGGCAGAGATGAGAAGTTTTCAGCGTTTCAGCCCTGGGTTTCAGTTGATCTTGAGGTAACTAACCTTCCTATTGTTACAAAAGATACTTTCAATATATTTCACATACATTTTTCAAACTTAACTTTTCTTCTGTGTAACAGTTTGAGTTGCTGTCACTTGAAGCCAAAGTCCCAACTGACACGTAGCGTTCTCCCCGGGTGTGGTATATGTCTACTCCAGCAGTTTTCTCACATACATACACTGTAGAAAAGTCTCTACAAGTCTACGGCCTCTGAACATGATGTGTGGCCCCTTTGTTTTCGTTCAAGAAGGCTAAAGAAGACATAAGAAAATTGGAGTAAGAGTAAACAGAGAAAGGAAGTGGTTACATGAAACTAGTTTTGAGGATGAAGGGGTTCAGAACAGGCCTCTCCAAGATGGCCCACTTTGGCATGTGTGGTATTTTGAGTAAAAGGCAATCGAGACCCTGAAGGCTCAAGAGAAACTTTTACCTGTCCCTTAAAGAATTTAAATTGGGGACCTTGCCTATAATAAGAGTTGTTACCAGAAATAGATGTTTCTGACCTATCTGCATGTCAGGGCAAACATCTAATTATTAAACGTCTGCTCCTCTTATCATTCTGTGAATTACCCTCATCATCTCTGAAGCCCCAGGCCCCTATCCCATTTCTTGGCTCAAGATGGCATAAATACTTCATTTTGCCTTTCTGTCTCTGAACCTCTAATATACATGAGGTCTCTGACTCTCTCATGTATGTGAGGTTCCCGTAGGTACAAAATTAAATTTGATTTTCTGCTGTTAATCTGTCTCATGTCAATTTAATTCTTAGACCAGCCAGAAGAACCTAGAAGGGTAGATGAAAATTTCTTCCTCGGCCACAAGGACAAGGAACAGTGCTAATTCCCTTTGACTTCTCAAAACCCAATTGTGCTAGGATATCAGTCCTAACATCCCCACAGGAGCTCTTGTCTAAACCTACTTAAGAATGCAGCTTGTTTCTCAGAGTGATTGCATGCATTCATTACCTTTAATTATTGAAAGTTTACCTCTATTTGCCAAGTAGGTTTAAGCATAAACCTTACTAGGATTTGGCTTCTCCTTTGACAGAATTGCCACCCAACTCAGGAGGATCTAGAATAATTCCTCTTATTTGACATATATGGTGGAATCAAAATGTGGATTCACAGTGAACCTGTGCAAGTTTTTTATTTGTTTGTATTAAAAGCAAATTGAGCCCAAATTACTCACTTTAACATTTAATGCTAGACACTATGATTTCATTGTTATTATGATAACTCAATGGCTTCCCAGGGAAATACTTCTTTAGGTTAAAAGGGTGTTTGACTTTCTCAATGTGAGCAATTCTATTGGTAGCAAAGTATATTCTTTAATTAGGGAAAATGCAAGAAAGCACTCCCAAAAGTCTGGTTCAATGGAGGAAGTGTCTATCTCTATGAATTTATTGAAAAAATCTTGTTGTAGAAACTATTATAGAAACAAATGGATCAGGTGAAGCAAGTTCATTTGAAACATTTTTCTCCTCTCAGTGGAGTCTGCCCCAAGCTTGTATTTATCAGTTGCTTGACCATTTCTTCCAAAAGCCCCTGCAGGGAGCCTTGGGCTCAGAAAGGACAAGGGACCTTGATGTTAAGAGACTCCTCACAATAAGATTTCTTTCCCAACTATTCTGATAGTTGGAGTTCATTTTCTCCCTGAAACCTCTTATTTCTGTAACTTTCACATCTTTCTCAGTGCCATTTATGGTGACTTTACTGACTTTCAAGTCACTGCTCTAAGATCACTTTATGTATTTAGTTATTTATTTAAATATAGTTGCCACGTGGGAAGGAGTTTTGTCACATATCAGTCTACTTTACCACCCTATCAACAGCGCCACCTTGAAATAAAGAGGAATTTGTTCAATTCAGTAAGAACCTGCTACTCCTACATTTATCACTCAAACTGGGATAATTTTGAGAGTGCTATTTATCATTACATTGGAGCAACAGGTGTAAATTAAAAATTTCTTAGGAAATCAGGACATATGCTTTCTCAAATTTAGTGATTATGATTCCATTTACACTTTTATTGGATTGTGTGATACGGTAGGAATCTCTTGGGCTACCCACGCAGCTCACATTTTCTTCTCTGAAAATTACCCTTTCCACATCCTTTTGTGTGGTTAATTCTTGGAAAGTCCTGATCCGTGACTGCTACCCTCTCCAGCCAAAACTACAAGCAGAGTGGACTGAACTAGAAGCGGATTTGGATTCAAGATGGACCAATCACATGACTTAATTACCAAGCAATTTAAAATTGGGATTCAGAGACCCTGGTTAGGGTCTGTTGCTATTTTAAACTGAAAGATCATGTAAACGAAGGCAATGATGTTGATGTAAATACAGACACAGGGAAAGTTGCTCTGCTGAAGAAGGAAAGAATGAAGAATACATTTAGAGCTAGGCAGAGAGATAATTCCATCTGCTTCAGAAAGACCAAATGGAGACAGGGATTGGCTCGGCCTCTGGCTCATTCTGGTTCTGGGTTTCATGGCATACCTGGGATTCACAACGCATTTGAATATTCTGGCTTCTGACTCCTTCTGGTTCTGGGTTTTGTGATTTGCCTGGGATCCATGATGCATTTGAATATTCTTGTAATGAAGTCTCATTTTTGCTTAAGATGATTTAAGTGTGTTTCTTTTGCTTGTAACTCAATAGTCCCTGACATGGGTATATATTTGCTTAAGAAACTCTCTTTCTATATATTTCCTATGAATTCCAACAAAGTTGGCTAAATCTTGGTCTCTGCAATGAAGTGTAATGTAGGAAATTTAAAATTACTTATGAAAAGTAAATATGCTTTAGTTTCCTTATAGTTTCTAAAGACCAATTAAAATATGCTTTCTTTTTGAATTGATGTATAATTAGCCTTGAAAGAAGAAACAATAGCAGAAATCTAATTTTCTACTTGTTCCCCCTTGTTTCACAATCTAGCTGGTGTTTTCCTTCAACATACAAGAAATATTCATTAGGTAGGAAGGCAAATGGCGTATTCTCCCTACTTCTTTGGCGTCTTTTTATTTTTGTAAGCCTGAATTGCCTATTCCAGTTTCATCAGACTCCTTTAAGATTTGCAACATTTGCTAACTTTCAAGGAGCTGCAGGTGCAACACTCAAAACAGACCAAGTTCTCAAGGTTTAAGTAAAGAAATGAAAGACTGAAAAAGCCCACTTGCCAAATTCTAGAGGAGGAGTGAAAACTACACATGAATGAAAATACACCAATTTGCATAGACATAGACCATCAGTATTAGAGGGAGCTTCTTGATCCAGAGAGCTGCGTACCTAGTGAAGCTACAGGGAACAGATGAGTTTTGTTGGATAGATGCAGTCAACACACTCTTATTCTTGGGGAGATGTCTTGTTACAGTCAGAAAGAAAATCAGCCATGGTAATTTAGTGTTGATTAAAGAAATACCAAACACTGTTTTTTTGTTTAGAGCTTACTGTTACCTTCTGTCAGTAACCCAAAAATTAAAATGATTTGTAAATATTGGAACTGATCTTGCCTTAAAAAACAGTAGTTTGTCAGTGGCTACAGGTCAGCTGAATTTCTTTTCTTACTTTACAATTATAAACTATAGCCTACACTTATCAACTGATCTACTCATGTTACCAAAGGGCATCAAATGATAGAATCAGAGATTGAACTTAAGACAAATCAGAGGAATATGACAACCCTATAGTTAGAAGGTTTATATAGCAGGCTGACACTTCCTGAAGCATTAACTGATATAACTTTGGTATTTTGAAAAAAAAAAAAAAACTCTCATCCATCTTCATAAGGTCATATTTTCCCATATTTACAGGGACATGTTAGTATGCTGGCTTCAGAAATACTGTGTTTCATAGACTTAAGTATTCAACACATTGCAGCTAATCAATCATTTCTAAGATTTTTTTCAATATATGCTAAATGTGTGGTTTTGTAAACTGCAGGCCTTACGTAGTGCAGTGAACTGGACCAACCTTAAGTTGGATTTTTAAATGTGGATTTTCCAAAAGGATTTTAGATTGGTCAGGGTTCAATCAGAGAAACAGAATAAGCAGGAGATGTATGTTAAGAGCCTGATTGAAAGGAATTGGCTTATGTGATGGTGGGGCTGGCTGAGTAAGTTTGAAATCTGTAGGTTAGGCCATAAAGAAGAACATGCTAGAATTCTCAGGCACAGACTAAAACTGCTATCCACAGGCAGAACTTCTTCCGCTTCAGAGAAATCTCAGGTCAGCTTTTAAGACTTTTCAGTTGATTGACTCAGGCCCACTCTTACTTAAGGTCAACTGATTATAGAGTGTAATCACATCTACAGAATATCGTTGCAGCAACATGTAGGTCAGTGCTTGATTGACTGCCTGGGGACTGTAGCCTAGCCAGGTTGAAGTATCAAAAAGACCATCACAGATGTCTACATAGTGAACCAACCCATAATGTGAATCTTATGTTCCTCAGTGATGTACCAAATTTGATGAACTCCTTCATGAGTCAAACACATGGCCATTTCAAGAGATCAAGATCAAAAGAGACCTTTTCTGTTCAGCTGTCAATGTAATTTATTAAACAAAATGAAGTGTGGCTGGTAGAGAGAACATTCTCAGAGAAACATGATCTCCACTTTGAAAATAAACATCCCTTCTTTCCCTTTTTGATTTGAAAAAATTCTCTCTTTATCTGAGCATTGATCTAACAGCAGGTGCCATTATCCTGCACAAATGTTTTCCACTGATATTATTTCTAAATGATGATCCAGGCATAGACCTGAGGATGAGTTCTGAATGACCACTTTTCTCACTGTGTTTCAGAAACCTTGGAAATTTTATTGGAGTATGTCAGAGGGGATAAATGAAAGCATTTTCTATTAAATCACATTTAAACACAGAGGAACATGATGGGAGAGTAAACTAACTTGTGATAAATAGCATGTGCTGAGGCTTTAGTCTGAATTTAAAGTGGTGGTTTTATAATAAATTTATCATGGGTTAGTGTTTTATTGGTCAAGAGGGGATATTATACTTTATATACAAATGATGGCATTTCTCCCTGGTGCTAATAAATTTTATTCATTTCAGACATTCATGTAGCCAAACGATGGTGAATTTTTTTAAGTAAATCAGGTCAGCAGATAAAGATGACAACAAGCTAGTGCTTGTTCCTATCTTCTGAAATCTGACTGACTGCCATATCAAAGTTTGTTCAGGTCTGCTGGCTCTGCAGTTTCTCAGTCATTTCATGTGTTATGTTTTTAATGACTTGAAAGCATAAAATTTTCATTTTTATTCATGTGGATGGCTTGAAAAATTTGTATACTCCACATAATTTCTTTCCTCGTTTACAGCAAATATTAGAATTACGTTAGAAATGTTAGATGCCTCTGCACGTCTGGAAAGGACATCAGATTTCCTTTTTTTGTTTTTATTTTCTTCTCACTCTTCTTTTTCCATATAAATCACAAAACCAACAATTTGAGAAGAGTATTATCTATTATTTACTGAATATCTGTTATTTGCCACGCATCATGCTAGGAGCTTTATAGCTATCTCTTCTCATCCTTTACAAACATTTCTGCATAGTGCTTTCCATTTTATAGATGAGGAAACCAAGGCTTATGGAAGTTAAATACCTGGCTTAAGATCCTACAGCTTCCTGGCAGTGGAGCTGGTATTTCAATTGGTGTCTGCCTGTTTCCAAACCCAAATTCTTCTCTACCATCCCATCCACCAACTTAATTTATTTGACAATGCCGGAGTCCCGCTCTGGCTGAGTCCAGGTTCTTAAGGGATGGACGGAGTCTGCGCAATGAGGGAGGAGACGTGAGACTTGGGTTGGTGTTATCAAATCCAACTTTACTGTGCACAAGTGTCATTTTTATATTTTTCAGGATCAGTACAGAAATAGCTCTACAAATATTCTCAGAGAGATAAGGGAGTAAAAAACGAGCACAAGAATATTTATTAGCATTCTATTCTATAGAGCATAAGGTTAATGATCGTCTTCTCCGCAATTAACTATTGTTTGTTGTCTCTAAGCTAAAAGAAATAGGTACCTTGACATCTGTTGTAATTCATGGTAAAGTTAAATCAAAGAGAGAAGGTCCAGGCCTCCGGACAGGACAGCATTCCATCTGTTTACATCCTGGGGGAGCCACCCCTGCCTCCCTCAATCATTTACGCCATTAGTGTAGATGGTTAATGGGAACAAAAGGCAACTCCAGGGTATCTTATCCCCAGGGCTATTTGCGTTCTCAGCGGGCAGTTAAACATCTTTACATTCCTGCGCCCCTTAGGGGGTGAAAGCATTCCTTTGTCTTTTAGGAGGCAGGGCTAACAGTCCCTTGAGCACACTGCCCGGAGAAAATATCATTTTGTTAGTAAGGTAAAGGGCTGAAAAGCTAAGCTAAACTATATATCTTCAAGAATAAAAAGCAGAAACCAGTATAGTCATAACCGTGATAGAAAGCATGCATATAATTCAGAAAATATCAGGGGTGTTGGCTGGCCATTCTTCACCGAGGGGCATCCCTGCGCCCCTTGGCCCTTCTCAGCCCGGACCCTGTCAGATGGCTGTATAGGCATCGGTAACACAGCTCCTGGCACGACAACATATAAAAATGTATATTCCAAGGCAATGGGGATTCCCAAAGCATGAAACCTTAAATGGTCTTTTCCAGATAGACAATTACCTCTAGAAATTGTCTTCATTCAACTCATAGGGAAATATCAATAAAAGTCAGAATTACCATGAGCCTCTTTAATTCAAGCTCTATATTTTGAAATCAGGAGCTATTGGGTATTGGTATGAAGATTTTATTTAAGTTATACAAAATTCACTTTTATACTATATATGCATTTAAAATAAAATGATATCTAAGCAAATTAACTGTACGATTAAGATTGTAGGGCAAATGTTTAGCCCATTTTGTAGGACTGGCTGATTTAAAGCACTTTAGAAGTACCATCCACATACAAATAATTGCTCTGCTCCTTTGAAAGTGTTCTACTTATTATCCATTCATAAGGCCAATCATCAAAGAATTCTGCTTGACAACAATTTGCTAACCTTCTTCAAGTTACTATATTTACTTAAAAGTCATTAACCTTCACTCTTTGAAAATATTATATAACTGCTTTAGTTTCATTCTAATCATGATTGTTTTCTTCAAGTGGTCCTAATCAGTGAAATTTTTTCTATATATAGAATATGCTTATGTCATATGCAGTACGTTTTTTTTCCCTTCAAAAAAATCTTGTTCAGATATCTAGGCAGAAATAGTGTTGGACTGCATTCAGAAATGACCACTGAACAGATATTTTGATTAATTTCACTTAGTGACACAAAGATTTATGATTGTAATGGCCCCTGGAGCCACCAGACTACTTAAAGACATCATAATTCCATCAATGGTTATTATTTTGGAGTATTGTTGTTACCCTAATGAAACCAGGAGACTCGAGTCATTTGGGAGTTTCATAGTGTGACAGCTCAAGCCCATCTCAAAAGTCTGCATTAAGATTTTTTTAAAAATTTAATTGGTACATAAGAACCCTCTTACTTCAACCTAAATTTTCACAATCTGTTTCCAAATCCTGTCTTGACACTTCAGTTAGGTACACATCTCATCACATGATAGTGGAAAGGGCACAGGTAGAAAAAGAAACGTTATTAGAAAGGAGAAGAAAAGTAAGAAAACATCCCTATACACTGGGCAATATTTGTTACCAGAAGACACATTTTACTATCTTTACAATCTCTGAGAACATATCCATAGTCCCTGAAGGATATCTCCATTACAAAGGCATGGTTTGGAATCCTCTTCATGCCCAGATACACTATCCAACATTATATAGATTCTATATGTTAACTTGTGGAAAGATGAAAGTCATTGGAAGATAGTAGAGCAGGATAGCGGCCCAGTTTAACAGTTAGGAAAACACAAGGTTTAGAAGACTGCTTAACGCAAGTTGTCAGGGAGCTGGAACAGTGCCTCCTTGTCAAAAGAACATGGAAAGAGACATTTTAACCAGAGGATATTTAATGCCATGGAGACACAGAGGTCAGAATAGCTACATAATTCTACCTTATTTTTCTTTAATAGAATAAACTTTCTATCACCTCCTTAACTAGTAATTTTATGTATGTATTTCCAGAAGTATCTAGGTGTTCATTATACTCATGTGTTCTGTGGGACATTTAATCTATGATAATACCCTGCCTCGAACTGCACTATAATGGAAGAGAAATTACTGTCTTCCACTGTAGTTCTATGCTTTTTGCTAACTACTGTTGTCATTGAGTCTCTCAGCTTCATTTCCTCAGTAAATAACATTGAACTTGTTACTGCTAATTTTCTCTCAATATCTATTAAGTATCCATATTGTGAATTCGTTTTTGACATAAGAGTTCAGGTTGATTTCCTTTTATGTTTCAGAAATATGTCAAGGGAAGATTAGCTCAGAGAAAATACCTGTCATGTGCTCTAGAGAAGATAGATGAGTATGTACATTGACTAGAAACTTCTCAGCTATAGAATTGTCTAAAAAAAAGGAAATCAGATTACTTGTCTATAACTGCAAACCATTTTTCTTAAAGTCCATAAAACAGCAAAAAAATATTTTAGTCAGTGAATGGATTCTTTTTGGAAGAAATCACATCAATTAACTGGTTTTCTGCCACTCATAATTCCAATATTCTTAACACTGCCATTATGCATCTTGAGAGAGATGACAGCAACATTTTCTTCTTCCTTTGCACTTAGATATACCTACAGGAACAGGTGTTCTTTGGGGGGCGGTTCCCCCATTCCTTTAAGAATCTAACAAAAGGCATAAAGGCTCATATATACTAGATTGTAATAAAATTTGCAGGGGATCACAAACTCATCTTCCCCGCCCCCAGCCCACACAGATATACTCACCTCAATACGTGGATCCTGCACCTTGTTCTAAAAGTATACCATTCTTGAGAATTGTGAGCTCATTTCAATCAGTTTGGATCCCTCACAGGGTCTGGTATAATGCCTTGAACATAAATTGGTCCTTAAATATTTGTAGAATTGATCAGCATACGATAAAATAGGGTTATTTTTTTACATCCATTGTAAAGACCAATTACGTTAAAAAAAAAATATCCTGATGACTGAAACAGACTAGAAAGCTCAGAAATAGGCTCACACATATGTAGTTGACAGATTTTAACATTGGTACCCAGTTATTCAATGAAGAAAGTATATCTTTTTAATAAATTTTCCTGTAAGAATTGAATATCCAAATGGGAAAAAAGTGAACCTTGAACATAAGTCTCACTGTACATAAAAATTGAATTTAAGTGGCTCATAGAACTAAACAAAGAAGCTAAAACTTTAAAACTTCCAGAAGAAAACATAAGGAAAAATTGTTGTGGTCTTGGAGTAAAAAAAATTTCTTAGGACATAAAATGCATAAGAAATAAAAGAAAAGCATAGATAAATTAGACTTGTCAAAATTAAAACTTTTGCTTCTTGAGATATATAATTAAGAAATGAAAAGGCAAGCCATAAACTGGGAGAAATCATTCCAATACATCTACACCTGACAAAGTACTTGTACCTAGAATTTATAAAGAACTCTCACAACTCAATAAAAAGAAAATGAATGCCCAATTAAATCGATGAGAAAAAAATTGATGAGGAACTTCACAAAACAAGATATACAAATGGCATGTAACAGATATTCAACCACTGAGAAATGAAAATTAAAACCACAGTGAAATACCATTACATACCCAATAGAATGGCTAAAATTAAAGAGCCTGACAGTATCAAGTACGGTAAAGATGTGGAACAACCAGAACTCTCACACACTGCTGGTGGGAACACAAAATAATACAGCAATTTTGGAAAACAATTAGTCAGTTTCTTATAAAGTCAAACAGTACCGCATGACCCAAATGATCTTATGTTCCTAGGTATTTCCTAAGGGAAATGAAAACATATGTCCACAAAAAAACTTGTGTTCAAATGTTTGTAGCAGCTTTATTCACAATAGTCCGGACTAGAAAGAATTCAAATGTCCATCAACAGGTGAATAGATAAACAAATTGTGATATTTCCATACAATGGAATACCACTCAGTATTCCTCAATAAAAAGGAACAATCTACTGTTACGACAGGGATGAATCTCAAAATCATTGTGCTGAATGAAAAAAGCCAGATACAGAAATGTACATACTATGTGATTCATTTATATGGTATTCTAGATTAGATCTAATAATAGAAGGCTGCCACAAGTTTTCTGAGACTGTGTACATGGAGGGTAGGGCATAGACTGGGAAGGGGCAAAGGGGAACTCTTTAGATTCATAGAAATATTCTATATCCTGATTGTTGTGGTGGTTGCATGGTGTATATATTTCTCAAAACTCATTGAACTGTACACTTAAAACTGGTCCCTTTTATTTTATGCAATTGTATTACTTTCCTAGGGCTGCCATAACAAAATACCGTGAACTGGGTAGCTTAAAACAACAGAAATTTATTCTGTTTGGGCTGGAAGTCCAAAATCCAGGTGTTGACAGGACCCTGCCCTCTCTGAAGGCTTTAGGGAAGAATTCTTTCTTGACTCCCTAGCTTCTTGTGTTTGTGGGCAATTCTTGGGTTCCTTTGGCTTGTGGCAACCTAACTCCAGTCTGCCTTCAACTTCACCTGGCCTTTTCCTCTCTGTGTCCAAATTTTTCTCTTCTTAAAATGACGCCAGCCATTGATTTAGGGCCCACCTCATTTTAATGTGATTATACCTGCAAAGACCCTATTTCCAGATAAGATTATATTCTGACGTTCTGGGTGGACATGAATTTTGGGGGACACTATTATGGAAACACTGTTCAACTGAGCGCAGCAATACACCTCTTCGAAGTAGATTAAAAATAAATAGAAAAAATATATATCTTATCTTCTTGAAATCTGTTAGTACTTTTGGAAAAGTCAATACATGTTTTCAAAAATATATCATCCCAGAGTTGTAGACACTGTCATGTGCACATACCAACTTCCATAATGGAGGCATCTTTTTCCTTAAGGCATAAATGTCAACTTTCACAGGAAAATCTTATTTGGATTCTTAAATTGCTAATAATGCTGTCCAATTAAGAGGAATAACTTGAATTTATTTAAATAGTAAAATCATATTTAATAATAGCCACAGGGTTGCTAAAGACACAATAGTTGTTTGGGTTCAAATGTGCCTTATTAGTGCTTGTGAATGGTCACTCTGAGTGGTACCCAGCAGACCTCCTGATCACATCCAAACCACAGTGCAAATTGGTCAGAGTCATTGGGAGACACAGCAGCCTTTTCCTTGACTGAGGGGGCATCAGGGGGCACAACCAAGGAAGGGTCAAATAGGGCTGTATCAACAAAGTTAATGGGAATTTAATAGAGCCCTGTGGTTTCTTGCTCTGCTTCCTGGCACTGGCTGAGCCCTCTTCCTCTCCACACTGTATACATGACCCCATAAAGAAATTCTGCCTGAGTAATTTGGACATGTCCACTTAGATGGTGGGAGGCTGGAGCACAGTGGTTCAAATCCCACAATGCAAGTTACATGTGTGATGGGCTAAGAGGGGCTGATAAAGCTGGCAGTTCAGAAGGAGTCAGCTACTGTCAGGAGAAGGGTGGAAGTAGCTTTAATGACTTGCTTTTGCTTAACTAAAGGATAGAAGGTTTATCCTCTATGAACAGGCAACATACATAAGAATGAGAAGAAAAATTGAATGCTTCAGAAGTATAAAATGGCATATTGATAATAACAATGGCATACCAATGATATTTATAGCATTTTATAACTTAGAAGTTGGGTGTTTGTTTGTTTGTTTGTTTTTGGTGAGGAAGATTCACTCTGAGCTAACATCCATTGCTAATCTTCCTCTTTTTTTTGCTTGAGGAAGATTAGCCCTGAGCTAACATTTGTGCCAATCTTCCTCTATTTTAAATGTGGGATGCTTCCACAGCATGGCTAATGAGTAGAGCAGGTCTGTGCCAGGGATCCAAACCGGTGAACCTGGTCCCCCAAAGAAGAGTGTGTGGAACTTTAACCCCTCCGCCATGGGGCTGGTCCCTTGTTTTGTATTTTTTTAAAGAGATTCTTGCAATAAACCCATGAGGTAAGCAGATGCTATTGGCTGCATTTTGTGGAGAAGGGAGATGATTAAGTAACTTGTCCAAGCTAGTGAATGAAACACCTGGGACTCAAATACAGTGCTTCTGGTGTGCCTATTGCTACTATCGCTGTTATTGCTAAGATTATGATCGTATCCTTGCTGCCTCATAAGGTGCCTCACACAGAGGAGGCACTCAAGAAACACTCATTAAGTGAATAAACGAGTTGTCAGCAACGTTCATAATATTTATTTCCATCTTTAACAAAAGAGTGTTCTGATATAGGAGACCCTGATGAGATAAAGCAAGCTTTATTCATAAGTGTCATGTAGATGGAGCTCATGTTAGAAGTTTAGCAAATGATTGTTAAACGAATGAAGAGACATTTCTCAAGTACTCATCTTTTAGAAAAACATATTTAAAGGATTGAGTATTTAAACTATGTTGTCCCATATGTGTTGTCGTGCTCTCCTTTTAAGTCTAAATAGAGCCCTGAAATTTTGTTAAATTGGCAAATACTGACATTCCTTTTCTATCATGTGTGAGAGAAAGCTTTGTTTAACATGGAACTAACCTTATAGGTCTCAGCTTACATAAAATACTCTCTGCAGAGCCCTCCTTGACTCTGTAACTCTGGGCCCAAACCCAGTAAACAGAAGCTCCATGCACTCAGGACAGTGTCTGTCTCAGGTGAACAAGCATTCCCGGAACACAGAGAATCATGGATGAGTTCCCAGAAGGATGCTAACATGTGAAACTGCTCCTAGGATTGGAATGGTGAACACATCAGTCTTAGCAGTAGCCTACCTGCCATGATTGGAAAGGTCTGAAATCAAGCTGTTCCTTTACTGACATTTACCATTCAAATATTGAAGAAGAATTCATGAGCACAAAGCATCCACAAATCTTTGTATTTTTTATGGTAGATGATGCTAATTTTGTATGAGATTTGGAGGTTCTTAGCACTCTAGGGAATGCCAATGCCTAAAACAGGGAATTTATTAGAAAAAAAAAATATCTTCTGGACAAATTTCTCTGGAGGCTTAAGACTCTTTAGTCACTTTGAAGATGCAGAAAAAAAGTTCTAAATAGGAACATTTTTCACATAGCTTTTATATTACGTGTGTGGTTCCACACACTTAAATATATATTTTTACAATTTTTCTCATTTATTTTCATAATTTACTTTGGTTTTTTGGTGAGGAAGATTGGCCCTGAGCTAACATTTGTTGCCAATCTTCCTCTTTTTGCTTGAGGAAGATTGTTGCTGAGCTAACATCTGTGCCAATTTTCCTCTATTTTGTTTGTGGGACATCACCACAGCATGGCTTGATGAGTTGTGTGTAGATCCACACCCAGGGTTGGAACCCACAAACTCCAGGCCACAGAAGCAGAGTTGCAAACTTAACCACTATACCACTGGGCCAGCCCCTATTTTAGTGCTTTTATGAAGTAAATTACACTTTAATATATAGAATGCTGAAGTAGACAGTGTTGATCTTTTTCTACTCCAGAATATTTTCCTCTAGAAAAAGAACTTTCTTCTAGAAAGAGTATGCTATAGGGCACTTCTCTCTTTATCCACACTCCTCCCCACTCCTCCTTTCCCCATATCCAACCCTGCCGCAACTATAGTGTATTAGTCGTAGCTGTCAAGTACAAGGCCTTCTTCTGCCTAGGCAAGATGTGGTCGCTTGGCCCAGACTGGGCCAATCATTTTACTCCATCCACATGCCCACAGTGCTTGGTCCAAGTAAGGGCACATTCCTTAATGTAGGTCACAGAGCGTTTCCATGGGTTGCATTAACTGGAGCTGGTGCAAGGCCACAAGGGTATAACCCACCGCTAGCTGCAGACGTATTCCAGTCTTCTTGGAACAGCTAACCTGAGGGAGCGCTTTTTGTACCGGTGTCCCTGGTTTGTCTATGTGCTTTCTAATGTTATTGATATTTGATTACGTGAACCAAGAAATTTACCATTATTTTCAAATTCAGTTTTGATCCCTAGAAACTGGAAGAGACCCCATTAGACTGCTAGAAGCCTTAGAGTTCAAGTCTAATCTCTTTGGACATTCTTGAAGGTTGGTCTAGGAGAGCTCAAGGTCACTTCCGATGTGTTCCATTTTATCACTCTTTAAATCTCATGTTTTGAGGATCAGAGATTACTTTGCTATTTTTTTACTTTCATATTTTGGGTGATAAAATGATTTTGTGTAATTCTGCACTAAGATTCAGTATTTGTCAATAGCAGATGGAGTAAATCTGAAAGACGTTTAAAAAGTGTGGAATGAGTATTCTGTGCCATGAGAACTTTCATAGATCCAAAGTTCAAAAGTAGCTGGCAAGTAGGTATCATTTTCCAACTTTTACAGAGAAAGAAACTGATGTTCAGGGGCTCTATTTTTAATGGCTTAAACTCTGAGTTCCATCTGTGTTCAAAGCAGTTACCTGAAATAGTCTAATTTGCTCCTTTATCTAGTATTAACATTAAAATATAAGCCAGAGAAAGAGAAAAATTATGTAACTGGGGCATTCTGCATATCCATAGATACACATATTTGTAATTCATATTTGTAGCATGGTCTTAGCTACTGTTCTTTAAATAACATTTATCTACATATAGTTCCATATCTCTATAAAAATACATTTATAAAAAAGATTAACATAAGATGTTCTACTATATGAGAAAACTTGAGATGATTGCCAAAGACTTGTTTTTCTTCTAGATCTGATTTCATTATGACTTGAAGAAAAATGTTAATTAATAATTAGTTTTCCTCAACATGTGAAAATTAACATTCCCTCAGTGTTTGATGTACCTCCATAGGTGCAAAATAGAGTTGAGGGGCAAGGAACAGATTGAAAATACCCATTTCAAGAAGAAGAATAGATCAATAAAGAATAAGAATATATATCATTATGTATAATAGTAATAAAAAAGAACAATAATATTCACTGTGACTTTCCTCATAACTCAGACCTTCTGAGAAAAATATTCTGATACACTTAAAATCTTGAAATGCAATTATAGGCAAAGAAGCTGCAGAAATCGAATTGGCTCTTTTTGGGTTATCTAAACACATAATTTTGGAATCTAATATATCCTTTGGAATCAAAAGAGTAATTAAGAAACCATTTACCTATAAGAAATGTCAGCAAGAAAACTCTGAATCCGGATAGTTATAAAGTTTTATTTTAGGAAATATTCAGTGATAAAGTATATCCAATTTTAAATGAGAGTTGCAAATAGGCAGTGAAGCTATTTCACTTTAATTTAGTAAACACTTACCTTCTTGAAACTGAAGCAAAAACTCCAAGATGTAAATTTCCAAAAAGCTTGATTTATAGTTTACTGTGAAGCCAATTAATTTTACAAAATGATACAATTATTAAAAAATTTTTTTCTTTGCCCATATTATTATTATTATTTTTTTATTAATGTTATGATAGATTACAACCTTGTGAGATTTCAGTTGTACATTTTTGTTAGTCATGTTGTGGGTACACCACTTCCCCCTTTGTGCCCTCCCCCCACCCCCCCTTTTCCCTGGTAACCACCGATCTGATCTCCTTATCAATATACTAACTTCCACCTATGAGTGGAGTCATATAGAGTTCGTCTTTCTCTGACTGGCTTATTTCGCTTAACATAATACCCTCCAGGTCCATCCACGTTGTTGTGAATGGGCCAATTTTGTCTTTTTTTATGGCTGAGTAGTATTCCATTGTGTATATATACCACATCTTCTTTATCCAATCATCAGTTTCTGGGCATGTAGGTTGGTTCCACGTCTTGGCTATTGTAAATAATGCTGCGATGAACATAGGGGTGCAACGGACTCTTGAGATTTCTGATTTCAGGTTCTTAGGATAGATACCCAGTAATGGGATGGCTGGGTCATAGGGTATTTCTATTTTTAACTTTTTGAGAAATCTCCAAACTGTTTTCCATAGTGGCTGTACCAGTTTGCATTCCCACCAACAGTGTATGAGGGTTCCTTTTTCTCCACAACCTCTCCAACATTTGTCGCTCTTGGTTTTGGATGTTTTTGCCAATCTAACGGGTGTAAGGTGATATCTTAGTGTAGTTTTGATTTGCATTTCCCTGATGATTAGCGATGATGAACATCTTTTCATGTGTCTATTGGCCATATTCATATCTTCTTTTGAGAAATGTCTGTTCATGTCCTCTGCCCATTTTTTGATCGGGTTGTTTTTTTGTTGTTAAGCAGTGTGAGTTCTTTGTATATTACGGAGATTAACCCTTTGTTGGATAAGTGGCTTGTAAATATTTTTTCCCAATTAGTGAGCTGTTTTTTTTGTTTCAATCCTGTTTTCCCTTGCCTTGAAGAAGCTCTTTAGTCTGATGAACTCCCATTTGTTTATTCTTTCTATTGTTTCCCTCAACTGAGGAGTTATAGTGTCCAAAAAGATTCTTTTGAAACTGATGTCAAAGAGTGTACTGCCTATATTCTCTTCTAGAAGACTTATTGTCTCAGGCCTAATCTTTAGGTCTTTGATCCATTTTGAGTTTATTTTGGTGTGTGGTGAAAAAGAATGGTCAATTTTCAATCTTTTGCATGTGGCTGTCCAGTTTTCCCAGCACCATTTGTTGAAGAGACTTTCTTTTCTCCATTGAAGGCCCTCTGCTCCTTTGTCGAAGATTAGCTGTGCATAGATGTGTGGTTTTATCTCTGGGCTTTCAATTCTGTTCCATTGATCTGTGGACCTGTTTTTGTACCAGTACCATGCTGTTTTGATCACTGTAGCTTTGTAGTATGTTTTGAAATCGGGGATTGTGATTCCGCCGGCTTTGTTTTTCTTGCTCAGGATTGCTTTAGCAATTCGCGGTCTTTTGTTGCCCCATATGAATTTTAGGATTGTTTGTTCAATTTCTGTGAAGAATGTTCTTGGGATTCTGATTGGGATAGCATTGAATCTGTAGATTGCTTTAGGTAGTATGGACATTTTAACTATGTTTATTCTTCCAATCCATGTGCATGGAATGTCTTTCCATCTCTTTATGTCATCGTCAATTTCTTTCACGAAAGTCTTGTAGTTTTCACTGTATAGATCTTTCACTTCCTTGGTTAAGTTTATCCCAAGGTATTTTATTCTTTTCGTTGCGATTGTGAATGGGATTGAGTTCTTGAGTTCTTTTTCTGTTAGTTCATTGTTAGTGTATAGAAATGCTACTGATTTATGCACGTTAATTTTATACCCTGCTACTTTGCTGTAGTTGTTGATCATTTCTAATAGTTTTTCTATGGATTCTTTGGGGTTTTCTATATATAAGATCATGTCGTCTGCAAACAGTGAGAGTTTTACTTCTTCGTTACCTATTTGGATTCCTTTTATTTCTTTTTCCTGCCGAATTGCTCTGGCCAGCACCTCCAGTGCTATGTTGAATAGGAGTGGTGAAAGTGGGCACCCTTGTCTTGTTCCTGTCCTCAGAGGGATGGCTTTCAGTTTTTGTCCATTGAGTATGATGTTGGCTGTGGGTCTGTCATATATGGCCTTTATTATGTTGAGGTACTTTCCTTCTATACCCATTTTATTGAGGGTTTTTATCATAAATGGGTGTTGGATCTTGTCGAATGCTTTGTCTGCATCTATTGAGATGATCATGTGGTTTTTGTTTTTCATTTTGTTGATGTAGTGTATCACGTTGATTGACTTGCGGATGTTGAACCATCCCTGTGTCCCTGGTATAAATCCCACTTGATCATGGTGTATAATCTTTTTGATGTATTGCTGTATTCGGTTTGCCAAAATTTTGTTGAGGATTTTTGCATCTATGTTCATCAGTGATATCGGCCTAAAGTAAAAGCAAATTATGTAAAATGAGAAGACTCATTTTGGTCCATTTCTCCTCCCCCTGCCTTAGATAAGAGTATGTGTCCAAGAAAATGTATCTACCTGAGACATAAAGATGATACGAATAATACTGATAGTTTTATGGAATAATCCATCTGAATGAATAGGTTTGGAAAGCAGTACCTTAGCAATCAAAATATCTTTGCATGATAAGGAAAACTTTCCAGTCATATGATTTTGATAGTTTCTTAAAGCACCTGACATAGTTTATTCTTATGAAATTTTAATTTTACTTAGAGAAGTCTAGTACACATCTGTTATTTTTGCCACCCAACATTCATTTCTCCTTCCTCTAATAATGATCTATACTACCATCCTCTCCCCTATTTTCATCCCAGGGGCTTCAAGACAATTGACACCACCCCTGGGCTTCAGAGAAGGAGAGGGGTACAAGATTAAGAAAATAGCAAACTCTAATCACTTGATTACAGTGATTGGTTCGGGGATGGACCATGATCCACATCTGGCCAACCAGGGCCAGGGAGAGTCAATTCTGGAACTCTCGTTTGCATTATCCAGGAAGCAGTTTTCTCTCATTGGAGCCCCCAGCTACAACCTGAGAATGAAGATGTGTCTGAAGTTAGTCCACCCTACGTTGTTCAGGTACAGGAGCCAATAGAGTTTGTTTTTAAATATTTAAGTTAGGAATTTGAATTGGATTTTCTATAGAGTGCAGCAGACAGAGTTTTTATACATTGTATGAGAACAGAAATCAATTGCGGAACTTGTTAAAATTACAGATTCTCAGATCCCACCCCAGACCCATTGAGTCAGTATCTCTGGAAAAGGGGCCTGGGATTTGGTATTTTAACAAGAGTTCCAGGTGGATTTTATAATCACTAAAGTTTGAGAAACACTGTCTTAAGGAATTCTGTCAGACTGGCAGTTGAATATTATTCAATTTGGCGATAAAACACGTATTTTAGAGCTGACGGAGTGAGTTCAAATTCCAGCTTTTCACGGACTAACTAGGTGACTTACGGCAAGGTATATAGTTACCCTCGTTTCATTTTCCTTGTCAATAAACTAGCAATAATAGTGTTTCACACATCAGTGTTTTGTATATTAAATTAGAAAATGTATGCAAGGTTCTTAACACAGCATGTTGCTCATAATGAGAATTTCATTTTATTAATGTTTATTATATTATTGACTTTATTATCAGAGTAAGGCAAACTCTTGGGAAAACAGTTGAAATTCAGGACACTTGAGTCACACTTTCACATAGTCTATGGAACCTATGGAAAGTTCATCAGATAGAGTTGAATAATGGGCTATACCCAACCTGGATGAATATATTAATTGTACTATTTTTATCAAACATTTGGTTCTTATCTTTATATGGTACTTTATTTTTCACAGTTCATGCAACAACAAATTTAAATTTATTCATTCATTCAATAAATCCATCCATCCATCCATCCATTCATTCATTCAGTTAGCCAGTCAGTGAGTTTGGCCTCCACGTGCAAGGTCATATTGAAAAGGCCAAAAATTTAGTCTGAAAGGAATCACTTTCATAGCTTTGGGCCCAAGGAGAGTCCCAATTTGGCACAAGAGAATCCATAGGAAGAAGAAATATTGTTATTTGCTGTAAAGTCCGGCCTAGAGGTCTTCTCTCACCTGTTATTTTCCTCTAACAGGAAACTCCTTTATTTTTTTCCTATTACTGGCCATCCTTTCTAAGTCTGCTCATATGGTTGCTCCTTCTCAACCCAATATCTATATTCTGGACTCTCTCAGGGTCAAATTTAGGCCCAACACTCTCTCTCCATCATGTACATTCTTATGACTTCAGATGCCATCTATATGCTGGCAACTTCTAAATTTATGTCTCTAGACCAGATCTTTCTTATGTGTTCCAGATTCAAATATTCAACTACGTTTTGATATCTCTGCTTGCATATCACAGAGGTTCTTTAAAAATTACACTTTTTTTCTTCCTATACATACCATGCCCAAAACTGTTTCATGTTACTACCAGCTTAAAGGCTGCTCAAGCCAGAAACCCATCCCCATCTAATCCATCAGCAAATATGTTTGATTCTACTTCTAAAACACATATCAAATCCACCTACTTCATTTCCATTTCTTAATCACCATTGAATCAATCATCATACATTTCCGGCAGCTTTTTTCCATTTTGGCTACTTAGAATTCATTCTCTACACAATAGCCAGACTGATTTTTTAACACACACACATAACTGATATACTATTTTTCTAAGTTAAAATTAATAAAATTTCTATTCACTTTAAATCTTGATGCCCTATGGCTTCATAAGCATTAACTCAATGGTTTCAGTGCCTCAGGGGTAATGAAGATATGCTAATATAATACACACATAGTGACAGTTTTCACGTTATGACATAAGGAGTATCTTTGCCTTACCTGAGAAAGACAGCAGAAAGTTTCTATTGGACAAGACATGGTACATCAGGGGCAGGGGTGTGCAAAGAGAAATGGAAGTATTAAGAGGTCATACCTGAGGATCCTGACACCCCTCTGTAGGGTAAAACCCTGGGACAATGAGGCAAGGGATAATAGAAATCCTACCAGATAGGGAGGGAACACCAAACCAGAGGACCCTTGTCCATTGTGGCTTATAGAATTCTTGGAAAGGAACATCTTAGAAGGCTACAGAGGAAAATCGTGGCTTGATGTGTTTGGTGGAGAGAGTACTGGTGGTAAGACCTACATAGGACAAGTAAGGAGTCCAGTTATTCCAGCATGCTGTCAGTGGGGCTTATGGGAGATATCTTAGTTAAGAGTCGTTGAGTCTGCCATAGGATTATGATGGGCAGGGGGAGGGAACTCTCAAATAGAGGTTGCATAGTGAATAGCCTAGTTAGGGGCTAGGTGGCAAACAAGGTTGAGACTCAGAGATTTAATAGTACCAGAAAGAGTTCAGATTGGGCTAAGTCATCGAGGGAAATTATGTAATCCTATTGTGCTGAGAGAAAAGATCTTCAGTGTCTCCAGATGCAAACCTTGGCCACAAAGGCCAGTAGAATTCCCAGTGATGAGATGGAATAAGGGCAAATTCATTGGAAGCAGTGAGGATCCATATTTGATCAAGTACACCTTGAGAACATACATGCTTCCCCAGAAGCCATCTTGAAAAGAACTGGTAATGGTAGGGGCTTTGCAAAGAGAAATGCAGACATGGCAGGGAGTTAGAACTTTGAATTTCATGACTTTATCCAAAAAAACAAAGTTAGCGGGGCTGGCCCCCGTGGCCGAGTGGTTAAGTCCGTGCACTCCGCTGCAGGCGGCCCAGTGTTTCGTTGGTTTGAATCCTGGGCACGGACATGACACTGCTCATAAAACCACGTTGAGGCAGCGTCCCACGTGCCACAACTAGAAGGACCCACAACGAAGAATATACAGCTATGTACTGGGGGGCTTTGGGGAGAAAAAGGAAAAAATAAAATCTATTAAAAAAAAAAAACAAAGTTAGCTAAACAAGTTTCTGTCAGCTAAACAGAAAGAGGTTACTTTAAATGAAAAAAAAAAACCAACAGACTCATTTCACTGACAAGATTGAGATTTATCTCACTACCAAACAAGGATTAGGAATCACGAGCAAGATAAGAGCAGAAACAGACAATAAGGAGGCTACATGATTTTGCACATCTGAGATAGTGTGTACAATTCTTTTTAATCTTGGTACACACATATTATATCTTAACTCTCTTCTTCTTTGTGCCCCTAAATGGCTCCCATTTCCTTTGGAATCTAAACTCAGTAGTATGTGTTGCAAGAAGCAGCATGATCTGGCCCAACTCTAATACCCTAATGTCTTCATTCCACTCTTCCCTCTTGTTCCATGAAGTGCAATGGCAGTAACCATCTGTCCACTACTTGGATAAGCCAAGTTATTTCCCAATCTGAGCCTTTGCTCAGCTTTTTCCTCCTTCTGGAATGTTCTATGTTCCCAATATTCACTTACATGACCCCTTTGTATCCTGTGCTTTCTGTTTAAATGTTACCCCCATGAAGAGGTCTTTCCTATGTAAAATAAGTATCCCCATTCCACATAAGTAATTGTTAATAATCTCTAAAGATATAATATTTCTATGCCACAACCTTAGTTTATAGCACTCATTACAATTATAATTGTTGCACCAATCTGTTCTTTGTTTGTCTCTACAAGTAAATTATAAACTCCATGAGGGCAGAGATCATATTCATATTGATCACTATTGTTTTTCAAATATCAGCTCAGTCATTGGTACATAGTTAATATTCAACAGATATTTGTGAA
Source organism: Equus asinus (assembly GCF_041296235.1). Lineage (NCBI taxonomy): Eukaryota > Metazoa > Chordata > Mammalia > Perissodactyla > Equidae > Equus > Equus asinus. Next base: position 22,626,467 of record NC_091796.1, read on the forward strand.
TGAAAGAATAAATCTTCAATATTCAATGGTTCTTTGTTACTAACAGAATTGAATTAAATATCTTAGATCACTATTCATAACTTCTATTGACTTTGTAAATGTACTTCCTTTTTCCCACAAACTGTATACTCCATAAAAAAACCACTTGAAATATTTATTAGCTCCAATTTTGTCCTGTAAATCCTTACCTTGTATCTTTTTGCTTATATAACATCTTTTACCCAAATAGTCCTTTTCCATCTCTAAAGATTTTATGTATTATTTAAAGCTCTACCCACATACCACCTTCCCCATGAGGTGTCTATAAACCTTAGTTCAATGCTCAGTATTTTGATGGAATTTGTCTTTATCTGTCTAAAGGTACTTAACTGTCTCATCTGAACTGGAGTCACATATATATATATATATATATATATATACGTAGATGGGTGCACACATTTTTCTTTTCTGTTAATGTATAAATGTATAAGATATACAGATTTATCCTTTGGTTTATTAGTACCCTTAGCATTATACCTTATATGTGAATAAAAGGCACTAAACAAATACTGGTTGTATATGCTAAGAAAAAGAAAAAATATTTTGTAATAATATCATCCTTTTGAAAAACGTTTTTGGATAGCTACATGCATGCTACAAATTATACCTCTAAAGTTAGAGCCACAACCAAACCACAAATTTGCTAAATTTCCATCTGTATTTTTTAAGATGTATGAAAAGGTTCACAAATGTCAAGGGGAAAGATGGAGTGCAGAGACAGAAAGAACAGAAGGAGTATTCATTAGGCTTCTGCCAAGTACTAGAAATAGTACTAGGGGCTTTACATACATTGTCTAAGTTAAATTTAAGCCTACAATTTACATATGAAGTAAATGTTATAGTTAATTTTTTGAAATATTCTATTTAGGGAAGAAATAGGAATGATTTATGACAAATAAGGAGTCACATCTAAAAAGTTTAAATGCTACCATTGTCAAGAGAATTCCACACTAAAGAACAATTTTTGCTTGAATAAAAAGAAAAAAGTGGCTGGGGTAATCTACAACTTATTCAAAGAAGAGTATAAGAACTGAACCCTTAAGAAATATTAAGAAGGTGAAAAATTATTCTACTAAAGGGTATTTTGTCAAACTTCCATAAAAAGTCAGAATAGAGATTAGCAAAGACAGGGAAATTAAAGGACCGTCATTAATTTATAAAGAAGAATGCTAATTAAAACCTGAAAGGAATCTGGGAAAAATTGCTTCTGTTATTTATTTCAAAAAATCTTTTGAACTGCTAATGAGAACATTTGGATTATCTCAGGAATAATTGCCTTAGTATTTATTGTATCAAATTATGAGTTTCTAAAGTTAAGGAGAAGGAGAGAGATTTGTCACAAATGAAAAGAAGAAGAACATAGCAGTATGGAAATAAGAAATTGCTAAATAGAAAATAGGTTAAGCTTAGACTTAGGTAAATAGAAAGTAGGGTAAAATCTAGGTGATTTAAAAAAATAGGTAGGATTCAACAATTACAGTGGCATCTGGAAAGCCTTATAGTCTAACCCGATTTCCCACTATTATATTTATGGACTCAGAAAAAATATACGAGAAGAAGGAGGAGGAGGAGAAGACATTGTTACTGAAAAGCAGGATCTCTCTGCAGAATCCAGACAGTTGTAGTTTTTTCCACTAACTAGAAGGCCGATAAAACTTTAAGAAAGCACAATAGTGCCTCACAATCCTCGCCATATTGCTAGTGAACTTATATGCAAAATGATCTCCATAAGTGTAAAGTTAACACCAACCAAAAATCCACGTAGGTATCCCTGGCTGCTTGAAAAAGCATTAGGCACACGGCAGTGTTCTATTCCTCCCTCTAATCTCTCTCCACTACATTCTCTTGTGGACCACAAACTGTCAGAACAGAACTTAGCAGAAAGGGTAAGAGAGGAACTAATGAGGTTGGGTACATTTCTCATCTTACAGCACTACAGGGAGAGGTAGAGAAGAGAAGAGGTCAGGCATCTGTTTATTTTAGAGATTTGCTTTCTTTCATGTGCTCCAGTTGGCAATCAGAGAGCAAGGAAGAGGAAAGGGAAGCCACTCTGTCAATTTAGCAGATACACTAGATGAAAACCAATAAGACAGTGGGAACTTCGCAGGATAACTGACTATCTAGCTGTGTCTCAGGAAAAACTGCAGAACACAAGGGGTGGTAAATGAGGCCTCGAACAATTCAAATGCACAGAGAGTTGACGCACATTGATCTGAATAGATATTCCTTCATTTCAGAGTAAATGCTTAGATTAAAGATACTTAAATCTAAAATAAAGACAAGAATAGGCTAAAGTAATCAGGCATACCAGGCTTGTAGGATGACTTCTTTATAAAACCGGAGGAGGTTGTTTCATAGAAAATTGGGATTTTTCAAATTATAAAGAAGTATCAACTCTGTGAAACAGAATTAGAATGTAATGAAGAGAGAACAGGATGGGATAAAAAGACAACATGATGAGATGAAGAAGGAGATGTGTAAGAAAAGGAAAAATTACAAAGAAACTAAAAACACAATTGCAGAATTAAAACCATTACTGGAGGCAGTAAAAGACAGAATTAACTTTACAAAAATAGAAGCAGTAATGTGAACACAACTGAGAGGATGCAAATGATGTTTAGAGAAAAGAGTAATCCATGAATAAAAATGAGGAAGTGAAAAGATAGGACGGAGATCAAGAAGTATTTTTTTTTTTTTAAAGATTTTATTTTTTTCCTTTTTCTCCCCAAACCCATAGTTGTATATTCTTCGTTGTGGGTCCTTCTAGTTGTTGCATGTGGGACGCTGCCTCAGCGTGGTTTGATGAGCGGTGCCATGTCCGCGCCCAGGATTCGAACCAACGAAACACTGGGCCGCCTGCAGCGGAGCACGCGAACTTAACCACTCGGCCACAGGGCCAGCCCCACAAGAAGTATTTTTAAGAATTGAAATTTTTAATTTCAAAAATTTAAAAATTTAAAAATTTAAAAGAATTAAAATTTTTAAGAATTATAGGGGGCCAGTCCAGTGGTGTAGCAGTTAAGCTCACGTGCTCTGCTGCGGTGGCCTGGGGTTTGCCAATTCAGATCCCAGGCACAGACCTACACACTGCTCGTCCAGCCGTGCTGTGGCAGGCGTCCCACATGTAAATTAGAGGAATATGAGCAGAGATGTTAGCTCAGGGCTAATCTTCCTCAAAAAAAAAAAAAAAAGAATAGTAGGTATACCTTTAAAACATATCAAGTTGTTGGAACAAACGAGGAATCAATGAATTGAAGAAACTTTTCATAAAAGAGACCATGTCGACCTTTGTGGATTCAAGCTCTGGGTAGACCTCTGACTTCCCACTTTCTTTTAGACCTATTAAATGCCCTATATGCATATTAACAGAATTTGGTATCTGTCTTCATTATAGCATCATAGGGTATTTTAAGATAAAAAGTATTTCATTCTTCGACTACTCCAAAATCCTTCCCATAGAAATATTTGCAGTGGAGAGAGTAGTTAGTTTATCCCTTGGCCTTCCCTCTAAGTCAGACACCAGTAATCCATTTTATTTTTCTTCAAAAAACCAGTTTTCCCTGGAGATAATCATCTCTGATGGTCTTCTATGATAGCACAACAGTTTTTGGAAGATACAATTACATAAATTGAATATGATTGTGTAATCTGTGTGAGATAAAATAGACTGTGGAAAATATGTTGCTTCTATTTCTTGCCTATCAATCTCCTTTAACATTTTGGTGTTAATATACTTTTATTTCAGGAGTCACAGCATAAATATCAGCATTTATAGAAGATGGCTCTGGAATACCCTTATTTGGAGATTTTTAAAAACTGTGGTAAAATATATATAACAAAACTAAACATTTTAACCATTTTTAAGTGTAGAGTACAGATCAGTAGCATGAAGTTCATTCACGTTCTTGTGCTACCATCACCACCATTCATCTGCAGAACTTTTTTCATCTCCCAAAACTGAAACTCTGTACCTATTAAGCAATGACTCTGCATTCCCGTATCTTCCCTGCCCCTGGCAATCACCATTCTTCTTTCTGTCTCTATGAATTTGACTACTCTAAGTACCTCTTACATGTGGAATCATACGCTATTTGTTCATTTGTGATGACCTTACTTCACTCAGCCTAATGTCCCCAAAGTTCATCCACGTTATAGCATGTGTCAGAATGTCCCTACTTTTTAAGGTTGAATAATATTCCCTTGCATGTATATACCACATTTTGTTTACTCATTCATCTATCGATGAATGCTTGTATTGCTTTTATCTTTTGGTTGTTGTGAATAACACTGCTGTGAACATGAATGTCCAGATATCTGTTCAGGTCCCCGCTTTCAATTCTTTTGGGGTTATGCCCAGAATTGGATTTGCTGGATCATATGGTAATCAAGGTTTAATTTTTTTAGGAACCATAATACTAGTTTCCAGAGTGGCTGTACTAGTTACATACCCACTAGCAACGCACAGTGGTTTCAGTTTCTCTAGATCCTTGGCAATCTTAAACACAAGTTTTTTCTCTAGATAGCATGATTTGAGTCGAAGAAGATGGAAGAGCCAGATGACCTTTAAAGGCCCATCTGTCTTGTCATCTGTGATGCATTGCTTTCAAAAAATGACTTACTGAGTAGTTCTCTGCTTACCCCAAAAAGTTATTAAAACTTTTATTAATTCATGACTTTCTCTTAAAGAGTAGATTACATGGCCAATGTAATATTTCAATACTCATAGCAATATATTGTTTTCCTCATATGTGTCCCCATGTTCTGCTGTCAATATTGTATGGGTGAAATATCCAGAGGATAGAGAGAGTATTACATTATTGTTGTTGGTGTGTTGAAATGGCAACAAAGATAGAAGGATCTTGTCTTGAGTTAATGCCCCTAAAATAGATCTTCACATGAAGATTTGTGTAAAAGTGATATATTGTGAAGTGCTCCTCGGAGAAACCATTAGAAGAATGGAGGAAGATGGAAAGAGATAAAAGGTAAGCCAAATGAGGGTACAATATCTAGGGTGAAATATTGTGGCGTAGCCTCTCTCCATGGAGAATCACTTTGACTCAGTCCTGCAGGGGACATCCAGAGGTAAGTTAGGTTACACCTCAGAGTTGTCTCAATCAGAGGCAAAAAGTTTGGAGTACTTATCAGCTATTGGTAAGGTCTGATAGGCATTTCCAGTTCTCCTGTGCATGCAGCCTGAGGTAGCCCTCCAACAAAAAGACGTGAGTATTGGCTGTTGGGATTGAAAGCATACTGGGCATGTGCATAAAAATGGTATAAGGATCCTAGGGGATGCAGCAGAGCACCAACAGCCTTTACCACAAATGTCAAAAAAGGCAAATTGGGGGCTGGCTCCTTGGCTAAGTGGTTGAGTTCAGCAAGCTCTGCTTCAGCAGTTTGGGTTTGGTTCCTGGGTGTGGACCTAGACCATTCAGCAGCAGCCATGCTGTGGCAGCAACCCACATACAAAGCAGAAGAAGACTGGCACAGATGTTAGCTCAGGGTGAATCTTCCTCAGCAAAAAAAAAAAAAGGCAATGTATATCCTGAGGATAAGAATACACAGGTAGGGATTAGGGTCGGGGGCATTCAGTGTCAACCATTAAATATAAATATAGACAAAGAAACAATTTTGTATCAAAACTTTATTTATTAAACAAAAAATGCACCATTGGAATAACATTTCTATAAAAAATGAATATCAGACTGTTCTACAGTGATTACAAAACCCCTTTTTCCTCGTGTAGTAGTATACAAGATCGTGTGTAGAAACAGTCATTGTTTTAAACTGTAAGCAAGTTTCCTTTCTCATAGAACAAGATTTACACTTAAATATTGCAATCACTAGTCTAATTTGGTTAACAATGCTAGAGTCTGACAATTTAAAGAAACTCTTTGTAGGCTCAAAATGCCTTTTTTTTAAGGCATTTTGTAGCAACAAAAAATTTCTTTCTCCACTAAGGCTAGTTAAAGCTGTAGTATACCCATTTCTACCAAATAAACCTACCACTAGCACACTAACAATTTTTTTGAATTGCAAAGCCCTTTGAGAGAATAAGTAGCATTGATCTGCAAAATGCTGTCAGAATATTTTAGGTTTGGTGTCACCTTGTTTTAATGACCCTGGAAAGGGAGAAGGCGGTAATGAGGAAGCTTCAGTGGAGGCTTTGCCTGAATGTATCCTCATACTCAGGAACGGACAATTCGTTTCCAAAGTGGTCCCTCTGAGATATGGAACACTGCAGCTTTAACAGCCGTATCTAGATTCCCAACCAGATCTCCCTTTTTCTCATAAATTATCCAAAAAGAAGCCACTCTAAATAATAAATTAAATATTACTTATAAAAAGTACACCCCGTACCCACCCACCCATCCCCCAAACAAGCTGACAATTCACAAAGTTCCGAATTGTCAGGTTTACCCTACAATAATAAAAAACAGCATTTCTCCTCCTCCCCAACATTCCTTTCTTGCATCTGAAAATACTCTTTCAGCACACAGTGAGATCCTTCGGCCCATGTGTCTGTGTTTATGACATCTTGTAGAATTTTGCTGTTGCTCTCCAACCAACACAAAATTATAGGGTGACAACGCACAAAGACTCTCTTACTGAGAGCAGGAGAAGAAATCCTTCGGAGAGTGCGACTAGAAGTCCGCCAAGTGAACGTTATCCATTGGTGGCAATGGAGAGCCCAGAAGTAATATTCATTTGCTGATACGGACGTGGCATTTGGTCTCCTCTATATCCTCACTGACCAGGAAATACTCGGGCATTTCTTTTCAGAATCAGTACCTTTTAGAAGCAGGTATTTGGATAGCAAAGTACATGGAGGTATGGGAGTGCATGTTTTTCAATGGAATGGAATATCATAAAAAAGATCTATGATTTTCCAAAGTATCCAATTTAATTTAAAACATTGGAATCAAGTGAAAAGCTTTTCTATATAATATTACATTGATTTCTGAAAGTCACTAGAGAAATATGACATTATGAGTAAAAGTTTGCTTTGAAAGTGACTAAAGAAAGAGAGATTGTAGATTTGAACATCTGGATGCGTCTGCTGCTCCAAAATGCTGTGGGCTCTGCATTGTGTTAACAACAGGCTAGGATACTAACCTCTGGCCTCAAGGCGGTCTGTGGTTGCATGAAGTAAACTGGTTGAGGGAGGGAAAGCAACCTTGCTCCACATCTATTCTAAAATTCAGATGATTTTGTTTTCTTTAAACACACCTAAAACTAGGGAATTCTATTTTTTTCTCTCTCATGGACTAGAAATGGACATTCTAAAATCACAAGAAGGCTGAGTCTGGGACACAATTTTATCTAAAATGGTAAGGTGATCTCTTCAGAGGTGACCTTTTTTTTGGTAGGAATTACAGTCCAGCTACAATATATGAGACATTCTATTAAATTTGGAGAAGACCAAATGAGGTTGCTTTAAACAAAGTCCACGGACAGATGTATTGAAAGGGTGGATAAGAATGAGAAACCATCTTCAATCACACACTATGAAGGCTTCCATAAAGACCTGTACCTAGAGATGCTTTTCGGAATAGCCAATGAGTGCTAGACTTCACAGTTTCCAAATATTGTCTGGAACGACAAACTCATGCTGGACCCCTCTCCTTTTGTAGCTCTTACCAAAGGCAGAGGACTGAACATACATGTCATTTTGAACAACCCTTATTTGAAGAGAATAATATTCTATCTAACCCCTGACAGGAAGCCTTAATAAATTCACCTCTTATATCCCTGGCTTGATGTGTTTTTTTTTTTTCTTTCAGATTTTTCAATTGAGTGTGTATTTTATAATACCCAAATGTAAAGTTCCATTATTTAAATATTTTAGAAGCTTATAGCTCTTCTACAAAGAGGTAGCCATGACTGATTTCTTATTGGATGTGAATCACTAAGAAATATTTCACTTTGGGCTAGAGCATCCTCCAAATATGTTGTGTGCATTTTGAGCTATCTGCATTATGGTGACTTTAAAAAATGCAGAAATTTCTAGAGAAAAGAAAATAGCTTTCTTATCAGTATGAAATACCAAAGAGAAACACCGAACTTTTCAAGAGGAGGCTCTTGCCTGACAGTTCAGCACAGTGCAGGAGAGGCCTGGGCATGCTCTGCCAAGTTTTATTTTCTTCTCTTTCAGGGAGAAATGAGTCCTGGTGGCAGAGCTGCTGGTTGGCTGTCAAGCATGGCACTCTGGGTTCAGAGAGATTTATGAGCTTAAAGAGCCCTGTATGTCAGGAACTAGACTCAGAATAGGAACAGAATTAGAGGCTATCTTGCAGTATTCACAGATTGTTTCCTGTCAAGAGATCAGGAGACTGGGAAATTAAAAAGTCGCCTGAAAAACTGGGCAGGCAGTTGTGCACATATGTGACTATCCAAGAGAATGGGGAGTAGAGTTGAGGTAAAGTCATTGCATACTAAAACCATTGCGTAAATTGTACAAGAGTCTCTTGAGAGAATTTCAAGAGCATGTAGCAGAAATATCTCTCTCACTGAACACAAATAATGTATATTTTCATGTATTTTTAAAAATTTTATTTCCTAAGGTCATTGACTTTGACTAGAGTCATCTAGAATTTTGTGCAAATGCTAGTTCTCTTGGGGCTGGCCAGGTGATGCAGCAGTTAAGTGCACACGTTCCGCTTCAGCAGCCTGGCGTTCACCGGTTCGGTTCCCGGGTGTGGACATGGCACCACTTGGCAAGCCATGGTGTGGTAGGCATCCCACATATAAAGTAGAGGAAGATGGGCATGGATATTAGCTCAGGGCCAGCCTTCCTCACCAAAAAGAGGAGGATTAGCAGATGTTATTAGCTCAGGGCTAATCTTCCTCAAAAAAAAGAAAAGCTAGTTCTCTTGATTGTCCAGCTATAGTCTACAGATTGAAGAAGTGACTCAATCTCTGAAATCTGCGATTTGCAGCCCATTCCAAACTGACTAGTCAGGATGACTTCTTTGGATGTCAAATGCCTTCAGAGAATATTCCTTGTTTGTGAGTATTAGAAAGAAGAAGTCATTCTAGGACCTCAAGAAGGTAAGGCTAGCCTAATAAACATTTTCTTTCCTGAAGTAATGGATTATTTTTGTAAGATTCAGTATTATGTTAGGAAATGCCTTGTTCCAGGTCAGTGGAGGGTTGTCTGCCTAAGTGCCCAGATGTTTTACAAGGGCAATCTCCCCATAGAATAACATCACATGACTCCTCAGAAGGACTTCAGGAAAATCTTAGTAAATTGAACAAGCACTCTTGTTGAAGGAATAATTTCACAAATGGACCGGACTTTCTAATGAACCATTTGAACAAGCCCTCTCTTTGACATCAGATTTCCTTCCCGACATAAAACTGTAAAAAAATAATCTGAATTATTACTTCTGTTACAGTGCCATTTTGCTCAAAATATTTCATTCAGGGATTCATATATAATTACCCACCTAATAAAAGGAGCTATTAGGTTGTAAAGATCCTATCCCTTCCATGCTCTTTTAAAATTATGACCTACTCAAGCTTGAAATCAAAGGCAGAGCTGAAAGGAATAATTCAGCTGAACCTCTCTTATTGGATTTTCAAGTTGCCTGACTGATAAATATGCAAACCAGCTCCCTTTTGGCGATTCAGCTGCATAAACAGGGATTAACTCCAAATGTAGCTGAACATTTAGAAACTAAAAGGATGCACACAAAATGTTCTTAATTTTACCTAGTTCCAAGCTGTAGATAAACACGGCAATAGAAGTTTAAAATTCTAGCTCACAATGAAGATGCAGCTTTGAGAAATATCCACTGGATTTACGATGTGTCAGAAGCATCAAGAGGTGCCTTCCTCTCTGACTCTGGGCAAGCAATGGTGTAGAAATTTCTTTTGACAATAGGGCTTGATGGTTGCCACTTACCAGTACTGCTCTGAGTCAGTGAGGACCCTGTTGGTGGAAGTGACATCACTCAAGAGAAGGTACTGTCTGAAACTGCCTTCCATTTTCCTTCCCTTCCTCAGGGCCTGTTCTCAGGGAGCCTGCCATTTATGCAGAGGGTTACAGGGATGTTGATCAAGAGGCCATGTGATGTATGGAGCTGGCCAGGTCACCCAAGGCTGGCTGCCAAGGAGAACTCAGGGAGGGCTTGGGGGAGGGAGGAGCTCTTCCAGCCAGACTCCTGAGGAAGATGGCCTTGGTGAATCTTTGAAATGTCATCACAGTGTGGTATGGCACAAAAGCCACCCAAATTGAAAAGTGTCCTGTTACAAGCTTAAGCACATAAATACAGTGTGTCTGAAAAGATTGCATATTGTATCCTCTTTTAGGAAATGGACTGCTGCTGGCAGGATGCCACTGGTTGCAGATTTTTATGTTTCTGTTCTCCAGACATAAATGTTAACCAAGGGTGGATTTATAAATACTTGCTAAAACGGATGAATTTTACAGCCACTTGCTAATATCCACCACTTGTGCAAGATGAATGACTAAGTTACAAAACAAGCATTTGCTGCCTTTTGTTTGTTTACTTATTTACTTTTTGTGCTGTCAGGAAAACATCCAATCCTTTGGTGCTATGTAGTGAGAGAATTCTCGTGGGTGCTTTGTACTTTAAAGTTGAAAACAAAATAGTGAGCTTGCACTGACTTGCCATGGCATGGTACAGGCTTAAATAATGCACTCGCATTTTGTAAGACTAGTCCCACACATAACAAAAACGAGAGACTGCAATGAAGGAAAACATAAGCATTAGTTATGACAGTGTGGTCACTGCAGCGGCAAAGACCCAGGACTATTCTAGCAGCTTCAGCTTTGACATTGCAGTGAAGATGTATCTTTGCTTTCATTTAGGGACCCCATAGTCACTGTTTTTAAATTCCTGATGCCTATGAAAGAAGGGATGCTTATTCCTTCTGAACTGCTTCAGGATCTTCATAACTGAGTGGTCCTTAAGGGTGACCTGTACACTGGTTAGAGTTCTTGGACACAGGTGTGCTGTTTATGGGTAATTAGGATGCTGCAAAGTTCCAAGAAAATTCACTTCATCAATTGAACAATAAGTGTTAAAAGGCCGAGCCTGTGATGGCATTAAGTTGTTTCATTAGCCCTTCCAAACTTGCCATTTGTTCACTCAGATCATCCTGTTCGTACACCTACAGAGAGAATGAGAGCAAAGAGTTAGTACAGGTGAATATCAATATATCCCTTTGATGAAGGCAGGGGCCGTGTCTAGTTGGTTCACTCTATTCTCAAGCATGACACAGTGGCCCATAGCCAGGGGCTGTGCCCAGAATATAATCACTGAATGAAGATGCTGGTAGTAAAAGAGGTAGTGATGAATGACTGCATACTATTTTGCTACCTTCATCCTTGTGATGAGGAAAAGACTTTAGAGTCAAACAAATCTCGTTTCAAATCAAATTCTACCAATCACTAGCTGCGTGGTCTTGGACAAGTTAGTGAACTTCTCTCACATATAGTTCTCAGCTACAAAATGATGAGGAGGAAATCTATTTCATAGGCTATTCTGAGCATCCTGTGACATGTTTGGTGCCTATCACAGTGTCCAGCACACAGTGCATATTCAATATGTTAGTTCCTTTTTCTTTTCATAGGTCACCCACTAGAAAATAGAATTTACACCACCAGGTCTCTCGTCTTTGTGATGCAACATAGGCACATTTTTGTATCAAAATGGAAGCTTGATGGGCTTTGCTTTGACCAATAACAGATCTGAGGATTATGACTTTAGTTTGTGTGTAGAAAGAAAATTCTCACCACAAACCAGAATTGCCTCTAAGCCTAGTGGTAAAGGTAACCTTACGGCACAATTTGACCGATAGATAAAATGAAGAGGTTGAACTGCAGAAGTCTTGGTGAACATACTCTCTCTAACTCACTCACTGTGAGCACTAGAATCGTGTCATTAGTAATACTGGCTTATTAGTCATCACACATTCCCTTCACTAGCCTAGGCCATTTTGATTCAGTAGGTCTAAGGAGGGTTAGAATCTTTCTGTCTTCTTTTAAAGCTTCACAGGTAATTTTGATGGTCAGTCAATGGGAAGAAGGAAATCTTCCTTCTTCAAGAGGAAGAGCGCTGAGACTGTGCCATTGATTTGAATCCCAGTTCTTTTAATACAGCTTTTTTTTTTGAGTCTGTTTCCTTATTTGTTAATAAGAATAGCAAGCTTGCCTCATTGGGTAGTTGGGAGGATTCAACAAATCAGTGTTGGTGAGTAGCAAGTGCTCAAAAATGTCAGTTTCTTTTTTCCTTTCTCAACATACCCTTTGTCTTGGCTAATGTAGACCTGCCCTACTTGATTATTCTTGCATAGCCCAGGCACTTGATTAAGTTATTGCATCAATGAGGCCTGAGTCATGATTTCTAGCTCTGCGTAGGCCAGGAAGCGTTTCTCAGTACCAAGATCAGAATGTATATCTAATCTTGCCAAATAAATACCCTTGATCCCAAGAAAACACTGGTGGAGATTACATGGGAGGATAGGCACAAACTCACTCCAGCCACTAAAGAAATAGCTCAAAATGCATGGTACTAAATGTGTTGGAAATTGTACCTTCTTATAGGAATCTCAGCTTGCCAATGAATGACTTGGTTATATACTATGTAATCTTCAGAGCTTAACAGGGACTGAAAAGTAGCCAATTTGGCTCAAAAGACTGGCATATACATGAGGAGGGAGGTTGAAATGAGGTGACTAGTTGGTAACTCTTTTCCCAAAATGTTGTCTCAGTTGACTGGGTTGTTTTTCTTTAAGTATCTAGATCTCATTGTCCAATACAGCAACCACTAGGCACAGGTAGCTATTGGATTTTTGAAATGTGGCTAGTCTGAATTGTGACATGTTGTACATATAACATACACACAAGATTCTGAACATTTAGTACAAAAGAATGTAAAATATCCTATTGACAATTTTTTATATTTATCAATTATTGAAATGATAATATTTTGAAAATATTGGGTTAGATAAAAGGTAGTATTAAAAGTAATCTCACCTATTTATTTTTACATTTTTTAATGTGGCTCCTAGATAATTTAAAATTACACATATGGTTCACGTTATATAGTTCTATAGGACAGGGTCGATCTAGATTATTTGCGACATTTCTGTATTTCTCTTAATATTTATTTCTTACTGCTCTTAATATTATATCTTTGTCACTCTTTAAAATCAACTTTAAATGCAAAAATGGGCTGCCTACCATGATTCTTTATGAGATGAGACAATAGTATAAATTTAGGGGTTTGATCTGATTTAAGATATGGCCAACAACCATGAGATTACACAAATATTGCAGTTAACAGCTACATTCTGACAAAGCAGTGCATTAGATTCTTATAAATTTGAATATGTTTTAAGTATCCAAAAATTATGTTAATTATATAACATACTTCTGCCAAACATTCACACACATACATGTATATCCAGACTCCTTGGTTTCCATGTAGTTAAAATATTTTATTGGTTGTCATACTGAAAACTATCAAGTCAAGACAAAATTATCTTTCATTCAAATGAGATGATTCTGATCTGTTTTTTATTTTTTTCTCCTTCCACTCTGATTTTTCAAGGTAACTGATATGTTAATTTCTTGGCCTTCTTTTAAATGTTTTCTCTTGAATTATATTCAGAAAGACCTAGAGTTTTCTAAACCTCTGCCTTTAGGCAACATCTGTTTAAATCTCTTTTACAGTGCATTTCTCAAATGCTTGCTCTGTCAAAATTTAGATTTTTTTGTCTCTTTTATCTGATCACTTTTTAACTTCTTCCCTTAGTAATCTTTTTGCTCTCATTAAATAATTGAACCTCTTATTTTCTAAATATGTCAGTTCCTTCTCTTTTTTTCTTCTTAAATTCCTTCCTTCATTTCTCTTTATTTGGTGTGTTCATCTTCCCAATTCTATGTTTCCAGGCTATTTTAAGATTTTAGAGTGACATGTATGATAACTTCATATAACCCCTCAGAGTAGAGCACTTTGTTATTGTTTTTTTCATTTTAAAGAATAATTTTATAGTCTTATTTCCAAGGTATTTCATCCCATTGAAAGGAAATTCATGTATATACACACACATATATAGACATATATCATATATTATATATGTATGTATAGTCACATATTCTGTAGTCATCAGCTTGTATTTCTAAGACTGCCTTTAAGTACAGCATTAGCCACTGCTTCACCTGACAGGGCATGAATTTCAAGGATGCTCTTACATTGGCTGGATCCTCTGTTGGTTTGTGGCCCTCCTCGGACACTTCAGGGGCTGTTGGCACAGATACAGGAAGCAAAGGAGATCTTGCCTTTCCAGCCAACCCAAGAGAGGCTGTTTTAACATGAGTCTTGGGAAGAGCAGGCCCTGAAATAGAAAACACAGAGTGATGAAAGTAATGTATAAAACATTCTGAGGCACAATTTCTCAAGCGTGTAAGCCAACTCCAGTGGGTTGGCATTGATTTTAGGTTATTGTTCATTCTCTAGTATAGAAATGAATTCTGACACAATTGAATGGGCTCATTTTATTTCTGCTGAATGGAAGACAAATTCTGATTAGGCCTCTCCAGATGACTCTCCACCAGTCATATGTAATTTCAAGAGGATTCCAAATCAGGCTGTGAAAGGTTGCCTGGGAGCTCTGGCCTGTTCTTCGCACCCATAAAGTGTCAAGTGGGCTCATTTGGGGCCAGTCTCAGCTTTGGGCCAGAAAGCCCTGTGCTAATCCACCTAAGTAAGCTCTAAATTGTGTAACAGCACCAAGGAATATTTGTGCAGTTAAAAGAGATGGTCACTCTGGTCTACAGATGAGTATTAGTATTACAGTAAAAAAAAAATCCTTCATGGTGAATCTGATAGAATCTCATTACTAATTCTATTTTGAAAAAAAAAGATATTATTCTGTCCTGATCAATATAGTTTCTTTCAATAAAATACATTCTAATGCTCATGAAAATCATCTGAAGAAGTGCTGAGCTTCTACTAAGATGACACTTCAGTCTGCTATAAACGATGGCTACCTGTTCTTTTTGGGTGTGGTTTTGCCTTATAAATCCTGCTTAGCTTATAGCAATAATATAACTTTGTCCCTATAGCCTAAAATAAAAATTTCATAAAGGCTTATCGGATCAGCTAGTATAGCTCACATACCTAAGGATTTTTGGCATTCTTAGCATCGTAACCAAGACCTCAGCATAGAAGGTGTTGAAGGAAGCTGTGGAAAGAAGTTTGCTTCAGTTCTCTTCTATCATCAGCGACAATATTTGAGTTCTAATGATCCCAATAGTGTACTATCTACTTTTTTGTGGAAAAAAGTTGTTTTGATCAGACTTTGGAAAAATGATTCTAATTAATAAAACTCAAAGGTTGTTCTACAATAGGAGAAATAAGGAGCATTTGCTTATTGGGAAAGAAATAATTCAGACAATCTAGTAGGCCAGAAATTGCCATATGCTAGGAGAGTTAAATGATAAACCCCAAAAAAAGCACCTTTCCTCATACCATGGCCTAGCATGTAATTCCTTCATATTTATATCCTTTCACTCTTTTCTTAAACTTCAAGCATCAAAAGTCTGCAGTTGGAATGATTTATCACTAGAAGCTGATCTTAAGTTTTTGGTAGCTCAGATGAGAAGAGATCTAGAGACAAGAGAAATGTGAATCATTTTCTTAAGAAAGGAAATGATGTTTATGGAGTGCCGACTAAGCTCCAGACCTGTGCTAAGCACTTTAGTTCATTTTAAGTGAAATAACATAGTGGGGAAGAATTTGGGATTTTTCAGCCCAATTTGCATTCAGATCCTGGAAAGCTCAACTGCATACTAGTTGCGTAATTGCTTGGTCAACTAACTTAACTTCCCTTGCTATTTCTTCATCTGTAAAATGGGAATGCTAATTGTGAGGATTACATATGATTATGTGTTCAAAATGGCTGATACGTGTAACTTATTCAAAAAGAGCTAGCTATTATTAATATTTAGTTGTCAAAAGAATTCTGCTAAGTGTCTTATTTCTAGATAACATATGAGGATGTGAAAGTGGAGAGAAATTAAGTAACTTACCCAGGTTCACACGTTTTTAAAGGGGTAGGTGGGGTGAGGATTTGCACCAAGATCTATCTAACTCCACTCAGTAAATTATGGTTTTATCATTCATATGTTGATCCAGTCCATCCAATTTTAATGAACTTTTTGAAGAAGCAATGTAAAAGAACATGAAATCTAGTTCAAAGACAATAAGTAACTTGAGGGTAGAAATTATTTACCATATTATAGTTTCTCATAGTTGAATTAAATTTTAATTTAAAGGGAAAAACAAAACTCTAATGAACTCCAGCATTGACTTAACCTACTTTTGTTACAATGTTGTTTAAATATATACAAACATAAAATTTGGCATAACTTTTATAAACCTGTAGTTTATGCTATAAAGCCAAAGTTAAATGTTTAAAATTAAATAGCAAAGTCCTATACAAATAGTATAATTTGAATTAACATCACTAATTTAATGTGATGAATAGGGCTGTTGGGCTAAAGCAAAAAAGCCGTATAAATTTGGTACTGACTGCTATGTTACAAGTCATTTGGGGTTTGTTGTGTATGCTTAGTTTTCACTGCCAATTTTCTCTGGTTGAAAAATAGACAAACCTTCATTCTTCCAGAGAATGTACTACCAGCTGCTCTTCATTGGATATGAACAAACCATTTGTCTATTAAGTCTACCTCTATCCTTCTCTTTTCACCCTCTAACTGTTTATGCAGTGTTCTTGGAGTCAGCTGAGCTGTAAACCCCAATACAAGGGCAGGCACTAAACACCCTGGCAGAGTGATGCTATGAAATGGCCCTCTAGATGCTCCAACACTTGTAATTCACAATAATATTGTGGATGATTACTTAAGTGAAAGCACAAAGTTTAAAGAGGAATTTTCATACAGTACTGGTGAACCTTGAGAATGTATCTATTGAACTCTTACTTTGAGTTGCATTTTCTGAATTATGTTTATATTCTCTTCTAGAATCTTCACAGTGTTCTGCTTAAATATGAGCTTAGCTTTATTGCCACGGAGAGTAGCCCAGTCCGTGAGCCATCTCTTCCTTCACTATGTTTAACAGAGCAGCTGCATTTTAACAATTACCGTTTCCTGTACGTACCTTTTATTTTTACTTATTTTTTGCTACAATTTTTACTTTGGTTTCCTTGATGATGAAATGTTATTTTATTTATTTTTAAGTTTTTAAATTTTTCAAGAAACTAAACTATTTCTGAAAAATTTACTATTTAACCCTTAACCAAACACATGCAGTGTGTGTCTAACACATATTACAAATCAATCTACTTTAACATAGATATCTACAAAGAGAATGACACAAGAAAAAGTAAATGGCATGGGGCTGGCCCCGTGGCCGAGTGGTTACGTTCGCGCGCTCCGCTGCAGGCGGCCCAGTGTTTCGTCGGTTTGAATCCTGGGCGCGGACACGGCACTGCTCATCAGACCACGCTGAGGCAGCGTCCCACATGCCACAACCAGAAGAACCCACAACGAAGAATACACAACTATGTACCGGGGGGCTTTGGGGAGAAAAAGGAAAAAATAAAATCTTTAAAAAAAAAAGTAAATGGCATGGATATAGCTTGTGATGTAGGAAATTCAAACAGGCCTGTGCCTGTTTTATACTAGGAAGCATATAAGAACAAAGATTCTTTTAGAATTTACCAGACTGTTCTATATAATTCTTTCATATTTATTTGACTAGTTTTTCTTTCAGTTTTGCAAGTAAAAAAATTATAGTTCTCACTATAAAAATATATTTTGATGGTGTATTTTCTGCCCAGAATCCTAAACAACTGGGCAGATCTGCAGCGTATTATACTGCATCCGAAACACTTGTATTATTACAATAAGATGAAGGAATGTCTAAAGAGTACTATAACCCAAACTAATTAGAAAGATCCTTGGGGATCTCATCAAGAAATTGAAGAAGACACAAAGAAATGCAAAGATATTCCATGCTCTTGGATTGGAAGAATTAACATAGTCAACATGTTCATACTTCCTAAAGCAATCTATAGATTCAATGCAATCCATATTAAAGTTCCAACAACATTTTTCACAGAAATAGAAGAAAGAATCCTAAAATTTATATGGAACAACAAAAGACCCCAAATAACCAAAGGAATCCTGAGGAAAAAGAACAAAGCTGGAGGCCTCACACTCCCTGATTTCAAAATATACTACAAAGCCATAGTAACCAAAACAGCATGGTACTGGCACAAAAATAGACACACAAATCAATGGAGCAGAATCAAGAGCCCAAAAATAAACCCACACATATATGACAGCTAATTTTTGACAAAGGAGACAAGAGCATACAATGGAGAAAGGAGAGTCTTTTCAATAAATAGTGGTGTGAAAACTGGAAGGACACACGTAAAAGAATGAAAGTAAACCATTATCTCACACCATGCAAAAAAATCAACTCAAAATGGATTAAAGACTTGAATGTAAGACCTGAAAATTCTAGAAGAAAACATAAGCAGCATATTCTTTGACATCGGTCTTAGAAGCATATTTTCAAGTACTATGTCTGACTGGGCAAGGGAAACAAAAGAAAATATTAAAAAATGGGACTACATCAAACTAAAAAGCTTCTGCACAGCAAAGGAAACCATCAACAAAATGAAAAGACAACCTAACAATTGGGAGAAGATATTTGAAAACCATATATTGCATAAGAGGTTAATATCCAAAATATACAAAGAACTCATATGTTTCAACAACAAACAAACCAACAACCTAATTAAAAAATGGGCAAAAGATCTGAACAGAGATTTCTCCAAAGAAGATACACGAATGGCCAATAGGTACATGAAAACATGTTTAACATCATTAACCACCAGGGAAATGCAAATCAAAACTACAATGAGATATCACCTCACTCTGGTCTGGATGGCTATTATTAACAAGACAGGAAACAAGTGTTGGAGAGCATATGGGCAGAAGGAACACTTGTACACTGCTGATGGGAGTGTAAACTGGTGCAGCTCCTATGGAAAACAGTATGGAGTTTCCTCAGAAAATTACGAATAGGTCTACCACATGATCCAGCTATCCTACTGCTGGGTGTTTATCCAAAGAACTTGAAAACACAAATGCATAAAGATACTTGCACCCCTATGTTCACTGCAGCATTATTCACGGCTTGGAAGCAACCTAGGTGCCCATCCAGGGAGGAATGGATAAAGAAGATGTGGTATATATACACAATGGAATACTACTCAGCCATAAGAAATGATGAAATCTGGCCATTTGTGACAACATGGGTAGAACTTGAGGATATTATGCTAAGTGAAATAAGTCAGAGGGAGAAAGTCAAATACCATATGGTCTCACTCATAAGGAGAAGATAAAAGCAACAACAAACAAATACATAGCAACAGAGATTGGATTGATGGTTACCAGAGGGAAAGGGGGGAGGGAGAAGGGTGAAACGGGTGATGAGGCACATGTGTGTGGTGATGGATTATAATTAGTCTTTGAGTGGTGAACATGATGTAATCTACACAGAATTTGAATTATATTGTGATGTACATCTGAAAGTTATATAACGTTATAATCCAATGTTACTGCTATAAAAATTAAAATTAAA
Organism: Equus asinus; assembly: GCF_041296235.1. Taxonomy (NCBI): domain Eukaryota; kingdom Metazoa; phylum Chordata; class Mammalia; order Perissodactyla; family Equidae; genus Equus; species Equus asinus. The sequence goes on from NC_091796.1 coordinate 22,646,155, forward strand.
AACCAAAAAGAAAGAAGATCATTAAGATAATTGATTGTCTGTAGTGTCCAGGAAACAGTTGTACATTTAGAGCCTACCGAGTGTTGAACAATATACAAGACTATGCATTTTACAAAAGGAATTGAAGACATTGTCTCGGCTAAAAGACCACACAAAGCATTTAAACCTCAAGTGACTGCCTCTTCTCAAGTGATATTTACGAATTCCAAGAAATTTAGAATGCTGGAACCTCAAGAGCTCTTGGAGTTCATCTAGTGACCTTCCCTTTATTTTCTTGAAGAGAACACCGAGGTCCCTGGAGATCAAGGTAGAATTGATTTCAATAAAATTCCAGTACAGAAGAAGAATTTGAACAGTTTTTTAGAGTTCATTATTAACAGGGTTTGTCTGATGTACTACATGGCCTTAAATATTTTTCTTTCTTTTTTCTGAATAGTGAGTTAAAGAAAAGAATTTCTTTCCCAGGAGAGATTTATCAACAGCCAATAAGACAACTGTGGTCTCAGAATTGCCCTTTCGTAGACAAGAACAGCTGTTTTAAAACAAAGATTCTCATGAAAATGTCCTGTGTTGGAAATCTGACACTTTTGCTCTTGGGTGTGCATTAACCCCATCCCTACGCTATGTTTGTATTTGGGTAGATTTAGCATTTTCTACTCTGAACCTCAGATGTTTTAAGCTTGGACACCGGTGAAGCCTGGGTCCTCATAAGCTCGCCGAGCTCTGCTTTTTTCTTCATTTATGTCCTCATAGTTCACCATGTGTGGTTCTTGTCTTCCTATTCTTCCACAGGGCTATAAGACATGCCTTTAATCCTTCACCTCATGCCTGAGGACTGTACAGTGGCTTTTCCAAAAGGCTAAATTCTGAATCCATTTTCTACACCATTCAAACTAAGCAAACATCTTTCTATAAAATAACCAGTCTCATGGCATGGACCATGTTCGAGTGAGAAAGCAGTGTAATCACCTGGCACTTGGATTCCTAAGTGATGACTGGGAGCACAGTCCCCATCTGAAGATTGGAAACCACCTTGCTGCCTCTCACCTGCTGATGGATTGCTATTGTTGGGAGACCATTTATACTAAATCCGTTCATCCATATTGAACCTTTCTAGATTTCAGTTGCAGATGGGGCTTTGCCACTCTTCCTCCATTGCTATCTAGCCTTTTCTACACTGCCCTCAGAAGCCAGTTTAAAAGCCAGCTTTGTTCTTTGAGCCCTGCACCCCTCCCCTGCATTCTTTGTGTGCTCCTTCTCCGTGACAGGCTGCTTTAAGGCAAGGTAGCCTTTGCTATGCCCCATGGTGTTTTGACACACCAGAAGGGAGCCATGATCCTACCCTACCAGAACAAATGGAAACAGTAGCAATTAGAAAAAACATTTACTCCAGAGTATTAAACTCTTGTTCTTCAATGTCAAGAAATGATAGAATTTTTTATAGCTTTCCTATTTTTGGAGATTTAGGGAGTAGCTTACAGAAAAGTTTTCATATTTATTTCTTTGTTTTGAAGAATTGCACTTACATTGATAATTGGTCTAAACATGAATAATTTCAATGAAACTTCTAAGAGCTTATCAGTGCAATATATCAAAGCAAAAGAAAAGACAAAAATTAAAAGAATCTTTTCCATGGCTCCTAGCTATTAATTTAATATAATCTTAGCCTAGCAGTCAAGATCCTCTGTGATCACTCCCAAATATGAAGAATGACTTTCAGAAAGTGATCAAGAAAACCCATGTCACTTTCAAAGAGGGAGGTGAGCAAAGCTGAGGATGGCAGGAAGCATCTGAGAAACTGGAAAGTCTCCCTTCTCTTCAGACAGGCCTTGAGAGATGAGGGCTCCCAATCCTAAAGCCCAAGCTGATTTTCATGACAAAAAGTTTTTGATTTCCTGTATTATTTACTTGTTTTTTCCTTAACAGTAAAATGAGTATGATCTACACAATGAATTCCAAGCACAGAATGAGTGCTCAACCAAATATCCAAATATTGAGGAAGAATCTAGCTTGGGACTCAGGACACCCAGTGGTATTTAGTTTTGTGACTTTGGCCCAATAGTCTAATTTTTTGGGGTCTTGATTTCTTTATATCTATAAAGGTTAAACAATTTAATCTTTAAGCTACTGGCTATAAAAGTATACAAGAAAGGAGAGCTATTCTGCCTATACCTAAATTTACATTTGGATTGCTTTGTTCTCTTTAAGATTTAGGAAGCCTCAGTGAATCCACTGGTAAAAATGAATCCAAAGAAATTTCCAGCAAGTGAATTCTTAACTCATAAATTACAGTAATTGGATTTTAAACAGGTGCTTTCTGGAAAAAATGTTCTATCATTTTCTCTCAAAATTATTAATGGAAAACCATAACAACAATTAAGGTTGTCCTGCTTTTTTATTTCAAACTAACAACAGACAATTCAACTAAAAATAAGCAGTATTAAATTCATATGAGTTTAAATGATCCATGATTAATTGAAAAAATTTAAATTTACAAATGTTCAACCTGAAACCACTATAGATTTTCCTCTACCCAGGGTGCATGTTAAAGAAATGTTTCAGCCGACCCTTAGGTGTAATATGTGATGTTGATCTGCTAAATAAAAGGGTTTACATTGATATACAACTAATTAAGTGAACATTGCTGTGGTTTTAATGTTACTCTCCTCAGCAGGACCCACTAAGGGGGGAAAATACAAATGATGCTGGAGTTCTGAGATGGGCCAGCAGTGTGCATCAGGTGTGGATGAGCAGCCTCAGCAGGAATTTACTGTTTTAAGCTTTATTTTCACAGCACAGTTATTAAACATTTCATTTGCTCATTAGATACATAATATATGACTGCCAGGTGCAGACTCCAGCTAGCATCTTCCTGCAGAGGGTTCTCCCAAGTAAAATGATTCTTGGTGAGAAATGTTAGATTAAGCTGCAGCAGGAACGGAGCGAACAGACTCATCTGGGTCAAATCAGAGGCCAACTTCTGGCATGATTTTGATTTCAACATTAATTTTCACATCCTTGTCTACTTTTTCCAATTTCCTATCTCATTTTCCACTCCCTCACCCTTAAGAATAAAGTTAAAATGGGTAGCTTTGAAGAGGCCTGGCTTCTCATTTCCACTTTGTCTCTGACCCATTCTGTGATGCCTGACAAATGAAATAGCCTCTCTGGTCTAGTTTCCACATGAACTATAGTATTATTCTAACATGTATTTATTATTAAGTAATTACTCTATGCTCAGGTTGATTGGAGAAATATGAAAGCACCATATAGTCATAGACACTTCTCACATGCAAGGAGTTTTTGAGGTTCTGCAAGAAATAAGAAGTATGTACATGGAAAATTTTGTGTAATATTCTCTATCTTTTCATCTTCACAAATACTGAAAAAATGAGAGTAGCTGGATTTACCTAGATGCAATAAGCCTCAGGCATTCCTCATAAGTAATAGAATTTCAAATAGGTAAGTTTTGGCATCAATCTTAAAGCATTTAGTCTACAAAGTGCATTATATTTTAACGGTGACAAACATATTTAAAAGCCACTTCTGGGGACAGGAGCTTTGTGTTCTTCTCTTAACCTTTCTGTTTCTCCTCAAAGATAAGGGAAACACTGAGGATGTGTTCATGCAGTGCTTCTGCCCATCTCTCTAGCCCTTTCTACACCTCCCCGTTAAGACAGATGAGGCAACTGCTCTGCATGACAAATAAGGTGGCTTTCATTGAGCCACCTCTCTGTGAAAGGTTGGAGTATAGGACCAATGTGCTAAATGGTCACTACTCAAGTTCTTAAACCTACCTGTGCTCTGACATAGAGGGTTCAAAACTCTCCTGCTTTGAACTTTCTGAAAGTTGCATTTGTTAAGCAAAGAAGGTGAGGCCTGACTCCAGCAGGGCAAGCAGGTCTCTGCTCCTGTTGTAGCTCACAGCTGGTGAGCCCAGTAGTCCTGTAGTCAGGGAGGGAGGAAGAGGCCGCCCAGATATTCCTATCCAGTGATTCCAGAGGGCTGTGATTCTCTGGGATCCTTAATTCCCGTTGGGTATCAGCATTTTTCCCCCCATTGTTTCCATGAACTGGAACCCAGAGAGAGAAAGGCTAAAACTTAGGCACCTTCTCCCTCTCCCACAGGCACATAAACTACAGTAAAACACCTTTGCCTACATTTTTTTCTATGTTCTTTGAAAGAGGACTTTTGAAACATCTTATTGCCCACATCCTGGAGCTGGGAAAGTCAAAGTTCAAGAAAGAAAAGGGACTTGCTTAAAGGGCATTAAACTGGTAAGTGGAGTTTGACTACTATATATTGTTAAAGTATATGTTCTTTCTTAGACAAAACCAAATAAAAATAAAATTCTACAAAGTAGGCTTTGATGGAAAGCAGAGTGAAGTGGACATTCATAGTGCTGGAAAGGGAAAGAGCAAGTGAGAACAAGAGAAAAGGAGAGAAGACAGTAACCTTGTGGGATAGTGGTACTGAAGACGGAAAAGAGGTAGAAGAAAGACTAAATCAACATATTCCTGCTCTCTTTGTCTACCTTGATCCCAGTTACACTTGTTCCCATTTAAGTGGTGAACTAATGCAAATATAAATGTCATAGCATCATAAAAGTGAAAATTTCTGATGTCTTGGAAAAGAATAATAAATATAGTGTGTGGTTTTACAGTTTGTGTTTGCTTGAATAATGCAAAGGGCGAAAATTGTCTTCAAATATCTTTCCTCTTTTTGTACCCCTTCTTCCTTTTGATATACTTCTCCTCTACACTTCTCCCCTATACTGTCCCCTCACCCTTCTTTCTGCACACACCTAATATGACATACCAAGAACCTCACACAGCCCGACATCCTCCTTCATGATAGAAAATGATCCAATAATTTAGTGACAAACTGTTACTAGCTTATCATCTTTCTCTTCTTGGGTTTGTTTACAGTTTTAAAGATCAATGATAGAAAGGGCCGTGTGAGAGATGCTTCTCTACCGAGTCTTCTGTCACCATTGCACCAGGAGAAGGGAGAGGCCTTTGCTTCCTGGGATATTCTTAAATATGACGCTGATATTTTTTCCATCCTCTTTTTTCTCTAGGCAACAAGGCATCCACCTTCCTGGCTTGAACAACTAAATATAATCCAATAACTCCTCCTCGGAGGTAATACCAAGATCTAGCAGCTCCAATTATAAAGGCATGCTTTTTCTTACTTCTACCTATTTGTGGTTCGTTTTATCTTCATACCATTGCAAACTGAAATCTAAGTCCTGAATTCACAGGGCACATCAGAAGCTGCCTAACAGTAATTGAAGATAATATCAAAGTTTCCAGAGTACTGGAGGAGAGAAAGTGACCAACTGTGTTGAAAACATGAATTAAACATTGTCCCAGATGGCTCTGAATCCATAAAAATCCTGTATACAAGAGAGGTGTTTATTATGCATTTTATATCGGGTAAGGGAGAGCCTTACACAAGGAGCTAGAATTGATAAATAGCTATTCTACAAAGTTTATGTTGGGAAAAAATGATTAAGTAAAGGATGGATAAGAAGCCCTCAAAGACAAAAACATTGTCTAATGTGTCTTTTGTCCTTAGGACCTACACCAGTGCCTAATTCATACAGAGTAGAGCTGACATAATACCTGGTGGAATTTGTTCCTGTAAACTAGACTGAGGCAGACAAAAGTGACAACAAGCAGATGAGGCTACAGAGACTTAGCTTCAGAATTCTGCTTGTTCCTGCTTCTTTTTGATTTAGAAACCTCATAGAATGAGAGAAGTTTTGGGAAAATCATCAACAATCATGAGAAATGAATTCACCATAACAGTTCTATATCTCACCCTTTCTCTTGATGCTTCTCTGAGGTTCCTAGACCACATATCAACAAAATAAAACAAAAACTACTCACTCAAAACTAAACATATGTGTTGTTTATTGGAGGTTCCATAATTCAAGGTAAAAAAGTTGATCCCACATTATTTCCATTACTCACTTTAAGAAGTCTGCTTTGACTTTCTGTGTTCTTTTGCATATAATGTCAAAGTCAAGACCCTCCTCAGTTAATTTCATGGATACTCCAGATCTTTTTCAGACAGTTTGTTATAAAAGAGACATTTATATCCTCTGCCCAAATTGATTCTTTAATTTTCACTCTAAATTTTTCTACCCTATTTGCAACAAGAAGCAACAGGTTTGAGCTCTTTATTTATAATTACTGCAATTCAGATGTTTTGTGCTCCTAGGAGGAAAATTATCAATTCTGTTCTTCATGAAAAATATGCTTAAAAACCCCTCCATTAATTCCTCGTTTTTGATGATATCTTAGAGTTCAAACTTCAGAGAACTACACTCTCAATTCACAAAGGAACAAATGACACTGCATAAAGTTTCCATGTCATTTCATGAAAACATCACAAAAATGCAGAAACAATGCAGAAATCTAGACATTGGTCTCGCACAACTTTTATAATGATGCACTATGTAGGATGTCATCATAACCCAAATTCATCTACATTAGTATGAAGTGGATTACATTTCTGGTGAATATTTCATATGCTGTATAAATATACTAATTTTCACTTTTCAAAAATCAATTTGTTTTGTAAATATTGGAAATATTTCCCTTGATAAAGACAATTTGATGGCCACAGACGATTCTGTTTTATAGTAAAAGCTTGATTACTCAGAATCAGATTTCTTAATATCCTGAAATAATTGATTTTTTATCTGGTTTTATTTTTTAATAGAAGTCATCAAATTGCACACACACACATGCAGGCACACACATACGCACACGCACACACACACAAATGTATATCATGACTGTGCCCAGAAATATAACTTCCAGATTACATTCTGGGGTTAGTACACTACCAATTTAACCCAATCTCTTCCCACTGTTACATGTTTCTCTCTCAGACTGACCAAAGCACAATACGAACAGTATTTTCAAGGCACAGGAACACTTTAAAAGCTCATAGAAACTGACTTAATTGATGAGGTATGGTTATATATTTCAAAAATATTTTCAACTGTAAGAATCGAACACCATCACCACCTCCACCCCAAAAAACATTTGGGTCATTGAGGGAAACAACTTTAGTCAGCATTGTCATTTCTCCACTGATCAATTTCTTTCCTGTGTGTTGCTATCCTATGTTAAGGAGTGGTCTACACTTTCACTTTACCCATTTATTTATTCACCACGGTTCTCTCGGCTGCCTGGCTTTTGCCCTCACCAATCTATAGAAATGTCAGATAAAAGGTCATAAATACTCTCATAATTTTTCACCTAGTGGCTATCTGCCCTATAAATCTCTCCATGGGCTTTGTTAGTACTGTGTCTCCTCAGTTCTAAGAAACACAGCAATACCCCTGAAATCAGGATGCTTCTCACAATTAATTTTGTACAATTATTACAGATTTTATTCTTTCTCTTAAAATTATGCAACTAAATCAATAGCACATTCCAGAGGCAATGGCGTCTTTTTACAGTTGCTTTAGGGATAAAGTGGACTGATGTTTGCATTTTCCTTTGAAATGTGTCAAAAATTAAGGTGGATGGATAGATAAATAAATATGTAGCAAAGAAAATGCGAAAAAAATTTAATTATAAAATCTAGGTGGTGAGTATACGGGAGATCACTGTACACTTTTCCTGAACATTTGATACTTTTATAATAAAACATGAGAAGAAAAAAAACTCTACGGCAACTTTGAATCAAGGAACTATTGTATTTCAACTAACTTTTCCTTGAAATAGTCCCCCTTCTTGGCTTCTGAAAAATTATACTATCATTGTTCTCCTATCTTTGGTACCTCTTCTTTACTCCCTCATAAAATGTAGATTTACCTTAAATTTCAGTTTTGAATTTTATTTTTTTCTTTCAAATTCTTTCCTTTGGAGTTGTCATCTAATTCTATCTACTCTATGCTAAAACTCTTATCTCTCTGAAAATGATTCCCAAGTCAACTCCTCGGTTGTGACTTCTCTCTTGAACTCAACACTTTACCATATCCGCTACATATTTCCATCTGGATGTCCCACTGCTCCTTCATGCTCAACATACTTCACTCTCGCCTCTTCCTCTCCCACTCTTTTCAAGGAGTAACCTCTCAGCTCACTTCCCTCTTTCTGTTTGTTTACAACCACGTTCCCAAAGACACAGGATTAAAACAAGAGTCACCTGGAACCTCACCTTCTGCTTCATTCTTCATATCCAATTATTCACTCAGGCACTATTTCTCCTTTTAGAAGATAACTCTTGCAACTGTCCCTTCCACTTATTCTCATTGCCATTAATCTACATCACACACTTTCTAACAGTCGTGGTTTACCATCTGATCCTCCCAAATTACTGCTCTGTTTGAACTCACCATACCCTGTCCTTTTCCAGCTTATTATCTCATAACTGCTCTAGGAATCATCCTCTCTCACAAGACTGCTTTACCTGCAGACTCTGAAAACATCTTGTACTTTGTCATCTCTGGGACTTTACTTACTCTAGTCCTTCTTCTGTATACTTTTGTGATTCTCCAGCAATTGAGGAAAGAGAATAAACACTATAGTCATGCAGAACTAGACTTATATCCTGTTCCTGCCCTTTAGCAACTGTGACTTTGGAGATGTTATTCAGTTCTTCTATACTCTGGGTTTATCCCATATCAATTGACGTGGTCTCTTTTACAGAGATGGTATGGAATTTAAGGAAAAGGCATGTGCAAAACGGCATTCCCCTCAGTCCTTAGCTTATAGGTAACATAGAATTGGCAACTGATAAACATTTATGCATTATAAAATTATTTCTATTTCACTCTGAGCTATTCATAAATGCAATTTCCTGAGAACAGTCTATTCTTTCTTTCCAAAGATACTAGTTAATTGAGATTTTATTCTTCTTTATTTGCAGTAGAACTAAATGTCAGTGCAAAATTCTGACTAATCCTTGTTATCCTGGGCCAAAAAGAAGTTCTCTTCAAGCCCACATATGGGAAATTATTTATGAGGAAAATATGTTTCCATGCAATGTTTCAAAAACTCTTCAATATTCAACATATTCTGCAGCATGAAGTTTCTGAATATTTCATATCCATGAAATGATTGGAAGCTAGTTTTGAAAAATAGGCTATAGGATATCTTGTACTGAGCTTAGAAATAGCCCACATTATCTTTGGGTTTTTGACAATGATATAGATATTTATTTTAGTCTTCCAATGAGAAACAAAATTTTCTCCAGTTGGATGTGTTGGGATAATTCAAGCACGAAAAAAAATGTAATCAATGCATATTTGGAAAGGAAACCAAAAAAGTGTGACAAAATAAAAACCAATGGAAATGTAAATAATACATAGAGAACACAGAAATAAACAAAGTCTATTTTTTTCTTTTCCTCTTGTGAATGCATGAGCTGGAGTATTGTGTTACGGATATAAATTTCATAGAAGAACACTAGAATATCTCTGGAAAATTGATCACAATATGTATATGTTTACATATTAAGGGAGATGCCAAAATATAGATGAAGTGTTTATTATTTGTGACATTGCTATTCACACAATCATTGGCATCTTACGTATATGCATTATAATATAGTCATTCAGAAAAGCAGGCTTTGGTTTCAGAAAGTCCTAGGTTCAAATCCTACAAGTCCTGCCATTTAAATGTAATGTGACATTGAATGAATTATTTTAGTCTTTCTGATTCCAAGAGTCCTCATGAGTAAATGGGGAGAAATAATACTTTTCTCTTGGTATTTTTGTCAAGATTAAACGATATAGTAAAGTAATGGTTAAACGCTGCTAATGGTAATCACGATTAATAAAGTCTGCAAACATCATTGCCATGGTTAGAATCGGTTCATTCGTTTTTTTTCTTTTTGTCAAGGAGATTAGCTCTGAGCTAACTCCTGTCAATCCTCCTCTTTTTTGCTGAGTAAGACTGGCCCTGAGCTAACATCCATGCCATCCTCCTCTACTTTATATGTGGGACGCCTACCACAGCATGGCTTTTGCCAAGTGGTGCCAGGTCTGCACCCGGGATCCAAACCGGCTAATCCTGGGCAGCTGAAGCAGAATGTGTGCACTTTACCTCTGCGCCACCAGCCGGCCTCGGTTCATATTTTTGAGGATCTTTCAGGATCCAGCACATATTAGGCTTTATTGTTATATTAAAGAGTATTGAAAATTGGTGTCTATTATGATATTAAATGTTAGTTTTGGAAGATAAATCACATAAATGTGAACTATTTAATCAGAAGTTTACTATATACAGAGTAAATAAAGAGATAAAACCTGAGCTTTAACACAGGAAAGAATTGGAGAAAGTACTGGTTGTATGGCACCTGGGAGACAATAAAGTGCAGCGGAGCTGGAGGAAGAGAGGCACATGGTGACCCAGTGGTGGAGATGGCTTCCAACTGGCAGAGGGGGCTCCCAGTCAGCTTTTGGGACTGGATCCTGTGCCATCTGTCTAACCCAGGAACTCAAGGAGAGAGGTAAGTATGAGGATTCTGTGCTGAAATTTTCAAACGTTAAAAACATCAAGAGACCTAGGAACATGCATTTTTAAACACTCTTCTCAGGGAATCTTTCCAATATTCTATGACTGTTCCTCTCTCTCATCTGGAATTTCTCAAATTCAAATACTCATGTACTGGTAGATGCTTATAGAGTACCTGTTTCCATCTGAATTCGCAAGTTCTGATCCAGAAAACAACAACGACTTTTAACGTGAAAGAAAGGAAGAGACAGGAGGCAGAGACTTGGAGGCATGGAAGTTAACTGCTCAAACATTTTTGGAGAAACAGGTTCTTTTTCCTTAAAAACTCTCCCCTTTCCCACCCCTGTTACCATAACCAAGCCTCCTCAAACACATATTTATGGCTTAGAATTATTTTACACCCAAAAAATGATTTATGATGATATCTTTCAGGATACTATATGATACAACTTAGCTTCTTCACTACTTAAATGAACATTTCTTTTAATTACCTCCCATTCTCTGTGATTTTTATTACTGCTTTTATGGGTTCACTTACCCTAGCTACCACCAGAAAAGTTTTGAAAAATATGTTTTACAGATTTTTATGTGCTATTCATCCTGTTGTGACACTGGCTGAATCTGAAATTTTCATTGAAGTCATTGTTTGGGGAAATGTGTGTGTAATAATTCAGTCTCTGCTGTAAGTGCTATCCATTGCACACCGGGACACAGGGTGCCAAGGACAGTTTACGATGACCCTTCTCAAATGACAACACATCTCAGTTTCCCACAGCAGATCTTCTTCTGGAGAAAATTTATCAGAGAGCTGGGGATCCTATCGATCAGTCTTCATTTGGACAACAAAAATAAGAGAGAGTTTCAGAAGTGGGACCTCTTTTAAAACATTTATAAACAGTAATTTCACCAATTCCTTCATCAGCCATTGAAAAATGTACACAAAGGCCCGAGACGTTTCCACAAGAAAATGAATAACTTAATTTTTTAGAATTTCGTTTGAGTAGGGCAAAAGTCTTCAGCTCTTGGCCTTTGATGCTGAAAGGTTATCTCTGCCAAAGATTTTTGGAATTGGTCTTAAAAAACAAAAAATCATGAAGCAAAACAAAAGCAGACTTTGGTGTTTACATTCCACAGCTGAGCCTAAATGCAGGGTGATGACAAAACGGCAGGTTAAGTGGTCCTTAGCTTGTTACAGATAACGAACAAATTGAGACTCTAACGAAAGCTAGGAACCCACTCACTAGAAAACACACACACACACACACACAGATGTGAATTTAATTTCAAATGAGTTCCCTAACCCACACATGCTTCCATGAATTCCAGGTGAAGAACACATGATCTGTTCTAGAAGCTTACTACTTAGTGTGATCTACAGAGGAGCACCTTCTGCATCACCTGGAATCTTCTTAGAAATGCAGAATCTCAGGCTTTCATACGGCTCCAGTGAATCAGAACCTGCTTTTTAGTAAGATCTGCGGGTGATTCTTAGGCATACAGAATTTGAGAAACCCTGTTTCACATAGTCACACTCATGGAGTGTTTAGAATTAAAAATTTATATCTCAAATCACACTTGGAAGTGATTCATACTGTAATATTCTTAATAAAACAATATCTTATTTGTAAGTGAAAAGACAAAGGTTTCAGTAATGTTTTCAATGTGTTCAATGAGAAATAACCTCTTTTGCCCCCTTTCAACAGCTCACTTCCTGCTCCTTATTCCTTACTCTCCTTTGCCCTGCTATTCTCTTTGAGGGAGATTAGCACAAGGAATAGCTAAGTTGGAAATTAGAGCTGGGATCTAGAAAATTCCATAGGCTTTAGTCACTTTAAATTGGTTCATCGTGAAAAGCAATTCAGGAGATGCAGTGTTTATGAGCCAGAGGAAGTCAGGCATGTTACCACCAAATCTGTATACCTATTGGACATAAATCCTTACTGAACTTGAAGAATGGCCATTCATAACAATTGGTGGAGACATAGATTAAGAAATTGGAGGAAGAATTCTATTTAATGCAGTTTAGTCCTTTAAAGGGGATGGTGGGAGATAGCTTCCTGGCTGCCGGAAGGATTTAAGATTTGAGAGCAGGACTTGTTCAATTGGAAGAGGCTATGCTTCTCTCTAGAGTCAGAAAATAGTATTCAGACAGCTCTGAGCAGCTGTTCTGGTCTTCTCTGTTCACCATCCTGTCTTCCACACCAGGGCCCGTTTCTTCGACTGCCCCTTCTCTGTTGCTCATACTTGTGGTGAAATACAACATTAAGGAATTAGACCTCGTTTCGCCAGCCATTGAACCATAAAATGTACTTTTAAGTGCCTTCCACTTGATTCCGCTGCTTCTTAATATAAAGCATTGGAAACTCACTGGGCCCAATTTATAAGGCAATGTGGTCTCCAGATTATATCAAACCAGAAGCTCCTGAATTCAGTGATAACATTTTTGAGTAGCATAATTCATCGTTATTTGCTTTGGCTCCTTAAAGAAAATCCTTTCCAGACTAGCTTTTATTTTCCATATTTATAGTTGTAGAAAATGGAAGCATGAAGAGGTTAGATTACTTATTCAAGGCTACCTCAACCAAAGAGCAGAGGATCTGTGTCCTAGTGGAGTTTTATTATTTTCCTCCAGTAACTACTCTTTCAGCTATACTTTGCTTCTGCCAAAAAGACAAGGAAGACCAGTGGAACTCTTCCCATCACACGGTGCCAGTGTCCTGCGTTCAGTCCTGTACCATGGTAGGCATTAGGTCAAACGTGTGCACAGAGTGGCCTGTTTCTATTAACTACCTGAATCACCGCTTCAGAGAATAGCCCAGAAGAAAACAAACAATGACAGTTTTATTTTTTAACATCTGTTCCCATCTCCCTCTACTTTATATGTGGGATGCCTGCCACAGCATGTCTTGACAAGTGGTACATTGGTCCACACCCGGGATCTGAACCGGCAAACCTCAGGCTTCCGAAGCAGAACACGGGAACTTAAATGCTGTGCCACTGGGCCAGCCCCAACAATATAACTTTAAATGCAATGCCAACTGAAACCAAAGGTTAAATTAGCCATCTTGGACTTTAAAGGTATACTAGGTTAACATATTCTTGTAGTTTGCAATATGCAGTTTTATTAAAAATCATGACTCAAGTGACAACCAAGTAGAAAGATACAAACTGGGTAAGAGAATGGGAAATGTGAAAGAAGAATATTTAAGATGGGCAATTTGGAGTAGATTTGAAAAGACAGTCATTGCAAGTACCATTATTCCTATAAACCTCTAGGTGTAATTATGTTATAACATTTCTCTTGTTTTGAAATCAGTTGAGCTTATTCGTCATTGTTTTTCACCAAAAAAAAAAAAAAAAAAAAAAGCAGCTTGTTAGAATTCCTTTTACCACAAAAGATAAAGGCATTCTCTCCGAAAGCCTTGACATTCCAGTAAATAGAGAGATTCTGGCAATAAGAACATCAGTCCTCCTTCAAGCCTAAGATGAAAGTCACTGCTGTGAAACACACATGATGTTTAACACGGCAATTGAATTCTTCCTTAAGTCCCTGCCAGTAAGATAAAAGTTAGAAACATTCAGAAGATATCGGAGCTTTAAATGGTTTTTACACGTTCTTTTAGATACTGCAGGTCATATCTTTAGAAACAGTTTTCTGATGGCTAGACTCTCACTTCATTTATATCACAGAGATTTTTTTGTTTGTTTTCAGTGTGTTAGGTTTTTCACAACACATTTTCAATAGTCTATTAACACAGAGGTTTATGTGAACCTTTTTTATTTTGTTTCAAAATTTCCCCCTGCTCCCAAAGAAAGCACTGGAATCTGACACTAATTGATGAATTATAAAGAACTCTGTCAAATGCTTAGACTGCTTAAATGCTCACTATGTAGCTCAGAATCTTTATTCAAATGAAAAATCTTTCCCTTACTCATATTTTTTCACAAAACAAAGGAAAAATGCAGAGAGAATATTCATCCTTATTTCTGCAGCAATTCAGATTGCTAGAATTTCACGTTTCATTCCTCTTTAAAGAGGAGAGACTAATTTCACAGATGAGCATAAGGAGGATTCAGGGGAGCAAAATCAATTCCATAATTGGCATGATGGAGAAACCGGTCCTCAGGACTCTGCGCTGAGCCGCACTCCCTCTTCTTATGAACAGAGTGGATGTTCTTCGCCAATGTGCCATGGATGTCACTGCATGCTTATTTATTTTGATGAAGTTAAATTATTGAATAGAATTTCCAGGAGTGGTGGTTTTGTATTTTTTCCCCACTCTATGTAATTTAATTCAGCTTTAGCATAAGATGTTATTTATGGGTCAGAACACTTAGCATTTTATGATCAAATGGTTGTGAATTTGGAAATCATTTCATCTTGTCTTCATTTATCATCAATACCTAATCCTTTTGTCAACTCTCAAGATGTTTTGCTTCACCTATAATCATTAGACTTGAAATTGAAGGCCTGAATTCAGCATCAGGCTCTTACCTTTATTATTCTATTCTGACCAACTCAACAAATATTTATTGAATGCCTGTTATGTGTAATGGTTTGTATAAAGGTCCCAAGAATAATGATACACGATCCTGGAACAGTTTGCAAGTTATTCAACCTCTCTGAAAATCTACCTCTGCATCAATAAGGGTGATTATATTTACTTTTCAGGAGGCATAAATTCACTTGGAAATAAACTATAAATGGTGACAAAATGTAAAGCATTAGCCTTATTAATTTTACTCAAGCTGATTTAAAAAAAGACACTTTGATCCTCAAGATATCTCATAAATAACAAAATCTAAACAGCAGTAGTTAACCATGTGACTGATCAGGGTTCTTAGGAAATTCGAAAGAATATTTGCTGCTTTGAAAACAACCTATTCCTTATCCTTTCCCCCATCATTCTTTGCCACTTGTGAGGTCATCCACTCCTTAGTATAATCCAAGGGTAAATTATATGTTTCAAATTAGGTAGTCTACTAGGTAACAAAGTTCTGAAAATAGATTTTTTTTCATTTTCTATTATGATTATCTAGATGGCAGCTCAATACTTTAACCCTAGAATTTAACTGCATTAAGTTGATAATTAACCTCAACTTTAAATGCCACCTAACGATTCCTGGTGCAATATTTTATCTTATTTTTTTCACTGTGTCCTTTTGATCAAACTTTTTGACTCAAATTTTGATGCAGCTGTGATCATCCACTCCCTCCTCCCAATAACCTTTTGCAATTCTAAAAAATACCAGCCATTCATTTTTTACTCCCATTGACCCTCACATTCTCTAATGCACAATCTGAGTAATCTTCTCACATTCCTTAACTTTTATCTTCATTTTACACTTCCTTCTGCTATCTTTATTTTTGTTATTAGACTCCAAAGCCCTGGCCATCTGTGGTGCGTGCTGTTGAAAGCAACAGATGTCAGTTCCCTGGCTCCTTGCCTTCCTGTTGAGGGGTATGACAGACTGGCTAGGTGAGGTTAAGACAGATAGGCGCTATTCCAGAGTTCCTGGTTAGTCACTACTCTTGCTGTAACTTCCTTCCTCTGTCTAGCCAACATAAAGGAATAAAATATTTATTCAAATACTAGGCTAAACGACTCAACCTACCTGCTACAAAACAAATTCTTTCTGAGAGATACTTAGTAATTAGGATCACCCTAGAAGCCCTCTTGTAGGGGGAAAAAAAGTCAATCCAAAAATAACTATTTGTGTCACAAAAATACTAAATAAAATCCTTTGTTTCTCTTCAGTGTTATACTTCTCTGAATTCTTTAAACTTGGCCATTAGCTCAATTGTTGACCTTGGGCAAACTGCTTGACCTTTTTAGACCTCACCTTTGTCATCTATAAATGAGGCAGCAGTCACACAGCTTACTCATAAAATCTCCTCTAGAAATCGGTTCCCTCTCTTTGAGGCAATTAGCAGAGACCTTTCCTGTATGTATATACTAGAACACCGTGCTAGAGGAAATAGTAATTTATAAAAACACAAAGTATTTTCCAGTGTCACAAATATTGGTGACATATAAGGTAAATTTGTCTTAATTACAATTTACCAAAGGATAATTTAGGATAACTAGACCAAATCAAATCAAATTTCACCTATTCAAAAAATATACATCTGTTAGGAATAAGGACAGGAAAATTTCAAGGAGCTATCAAGATAAAAACATAGATGAGCATACACATGAGATAAAATTTACTAGGATGTAGTGTAATTTTACACTCTAGCATTGATTGGTGGTATTGGCTACAATAACATCAAATCAACACATCTCTCGTCCTTAGCTGTGCCAGTGATTAATTTGATCTGACTGGCCTGAAAAGTGACCCTCTTGTTTTACCTGCTAAAGGAAATCTGATCTGCCATGACCTCTGCCTGTGACTGATCTCAGCAGAATGGAATACTCGTGCTATCCACGATGAACACCCCCTTACCGGCCTACAAATGGCTCAGAGAAAGCAATTGTATTAATGTATTACGGTAATTTATTGGCAGTTTTGTGTGATAGCGTATTTACTGAAATGAGGCCTGCTAAAAAGACCAGGTTATAGCAGGAACACATGATTTCCCAACCAGCCATAAAATATAAATCAAATGCCTTTTCCGTCCACTGTCAGCCACCTCCACCCACGCCTTGTCCTCAATTCTCAGACAAATTGAAGCACACGCCACAATTTGCAGAGGGAAAATCAAACTCAATTTCGCAGTACAATGAAGAGAGTTTTGGTCTTGTCATGTCCACTGACGTATTGATCCCTAGAAGATTGAAAAGATCAGAATGTTCTAGGTTTTTGCTTTTATAAATAAAAATCTGGAGAAATGCAACAGATAAATGGAGGACAATATAGCACTTACGCAACTTTACAAAGATGCAAGAACTCCAGGGGGCTAACATTGTCAAACAGTGCTACGATAGGAAACTGACTATTTAAGAGGGCACATTTTCCTTCCCTTTAGAATTATAGCTCCAGAAGACAAATGGTCTCCTAACCCAGGTTCATTTAAAGTGCAGCTGATCATTTCATGGCTAAAAGGAATTTTCACTAGTGAAGAAAAAAAACCACCCTATCTTGGCCCTTTGTAGAATTTATGTCAGATCTATAATGCCATAAGCCCAACACTCCATCAAACATTTTCTATTTAACCTGAAAGGGCACTAAGTCAAATCACTTATATGTCCACCTCTGTGATTTGCAAATCGCACTGATTGCAGCCTCCTTAAAATGCATAAAGACCTCACAGGTACTCACAGCTATAGAGGAAGCATTAAGAAACACCTGCTTTATCACGAGGTGACGATGAAACTGTAAGAAAGATCATAAAATACCCTCGAGTCTCACAAACTAAATTTTTAACTCAGTAGGTGGAAGGAAAAACAATGAATGAACGAAATCTGTGTTTTCAGGTAGGCAGAATTTCCGTCGTTATGACAACAGGATGACTTTCTAATTACTATTTACTATAGAAATACTGCAAAATTCTCTACGACTCCATGGAGATCATATTCCATAATACGTGTCGCCCTATACTTCATATAAAACTGCTGCAAACACGGCTCTGTGTGTCTTATTGAAAGGTAAACTGAGGCACAGCTTGGCTATGCTGCCTGTGAAGAACCACACACAGGAATTTGAATTGGCAAAGAGCTTCTTCATTGATCGCTCTTTCAAAAGTTTCAAAGCAGGAGCTTCTCATTTGGCACGATCTTTACAAATTATAGCAATGCCTTACATTACCATATTCTAAAGTAATTACTTGCAGTAAGTAAAGATAAATTCATTAGGAAATTAGGTAGTCCTTTATTGCGAAATCCAGAATGAAATGATTTGAGGTATTTTTTTTTAAGCCAACAAGAGAATGACTTTACTTCATCAATCAGTGAGACTAAAGTAATGATTTTCTTAGAATTAAAATCTGTTGAAAGCTCTAAGTATTTCATCTTTTAGGCTAAGAAGCATGTTGTTACTGTTACAGCTAATACATTTGTCAGTCTGCTAATTTTCTTTTTCTATTAGAATAAGTAAACATCAGCCCTTTCTTAAAAGCAGACTATTTACCACGTGTCAGGAGCAATGCAGGGAGCACTTATTTGAAAATCATGAGGTAAGACATTATGAAATGAACAGGAGTCACAGGGAGACAATGAAGGAGAAACATGAAAGGGAAAGGCATTTAATAATGCCAAAGCAATGGCGAGGAGTGCCTCGAGGTGAGTGGGGGAGGGTGGCATTTAAGGGGGAACTATGAAAAATATAAAATCCACCCCAAAACTTAAGCCAGAGATATGGAAAATATGAAAGAAGAGATGGCTTGTAAGAAATTGTTCGAATAAAAATAAGACCAATAGTAAAACAAAAGAAGCCTCATAAATGTACAATGGAATAAAAGAAAATGAGATCTTGCCCACATGACATTAGATCAGAGAATGGTTCTTCGGATATACTTATTTTTTTGAGAGAATAGGTGCAGAGACAGAAGAACGGATTCTATTTCCCATCTTTTAAAGACATAATACACTCATTTATGCTACATTGTGTCAGAATTTGAGGCAGCTTTTGTATTATTGTAACTAGAAGAAAACAGTAACTAGCAAATGACTTTACCAGTCCTTTATTCTGTCTATTGCCTGACGTTCTTTCTAAAATTAGGGTTCTTTGGGGTCATTTTGTTATCATGGATCGCCAGAGAATGGGTTTATTTCTAAACCTTGTGTTCCAAACCGAACATTACTACCACAATAAAATCTTCATTGAAAATATCTTCAGAAAATCATTTTCAACTTTTTTACTGTGTATGACATAGTTACTCCAAAAAATAATCTTTACTTCCAAGCAGACAGGATAGTTAACAGTACAAAGTACCATGGCACTTTAGGGTTTTTTTTTTTTTTGATGTTATAAAATTGGTGTTCTTCAGTATAGAATAGTTCAATCTCTTACCTTTCCTCATTAAAACGTGAGTGAAGAAGGCTTGTGAGGAAATGCTATTCCTCAACTCAGAATTCTTTCACGTTTCCCATTGTTTTCTTATTATCAGCTTTGGAATGATTTAATTTAATAGGTTTTTTAAAAAAATTTATTGTTGTTTTAGTCAGTAAATAAGTTAGGCATAAACTAAGAGGTACTAACGAGTTCATAAAATTTCAAACTCACGCTTTCTGCAACCGAAAAGAGTAGGAAAAGATGCATCACTCGCTAGCTGTGTAGACTTCAATGTGCTCCTTAAACTCTCTGTGTCACAGTTTCCTTATCCATGAAACGGGGTTAAGAAAGTGACTCCCTCACAAAGCTGTTTTGAGGATCAAATGTGATGCTACAAGTCTTCAGAAGCACGCCATCATATAGCATGTTGGGTAAGACTTACTTATTGTTAGCAGTTGCAATTAACCTGCCATCTATCCAGAATACTACTCTCCTCTAAGGTTTTTTCCCTTGGTCGGTATCGCAGTGGGCAACAGTGCAGCCAACAATCACCAGCAGCACGCTCTTGACACAGGAATTGGTTAAATGAATTCTCTCGCTTCAAACTGTCCCTGTCTCAATTAGCAAGGACCTCACAGTTTCAGGGCAATATAAAGTAGCAGCCCGTTCTCATAATGTGTGTGGAGTGTTTATATGTGAGGGGTAGGAGAGGGGCTTGTGCCATACAGACCTGCTTAAATCCTAGGGTGGGCTTCTTTTAGGTTAGAAGGGCTATCTCCTGTGAAATAAAGTCATGACCTGCGCTGAGCCTATGTGTCAGGGAGGATCCCTTCCTGGCCAGGCCTGAAGTGCAGTGTGCATCCCAAGTGATGGAATTGCCATCCCTCCTGTGCTTCAGGCCAGCTCCCCGGGCGTGGCATCTGAGCATGCATATTACACACCACATGAATGGCAAGCATATCAAGAGGTGAAGCACACAAATCAATTAATATGGTGTTAGGGACAAGATATATTCCTAATATTATTATGAAGGTAATATTCATAATTGCAATCTTATTTTTCCAATTTTTTAGTCATCATGAGGCTTATGTACTAATCAGTGACTAAAATTGCTGTGGGTATGGATCTGAGCAACAGAAACTTACTCAAATGTATTTACACGATGGCAGATTGGCCATTTCAGCTGCCTCTGTCTATTGAGGGGGCCACCTCTGGTTACTTGGAACCACTGAACTTTACTGTCTTATGCCTGATATACTGAGGTTGTTAAGAATTATTCTAATATTCCACATAATTTTAAGCACTACACAGTTCTCTATCTCTATGTATCTACTTATCTATTGATCTATCTTTCATCTCATTTATCTCTTCCTCCTCTTCCTCGTCCTCATCCTCATCTTCCTCCTCCTCCTCCTTATTCTTCTTCTTCTTTCTTTCTCCCTCGCTGCCTCCCCTTCTTCCCTTTAATCCTCAACAGAACCAAAAAGGAGCTCTAGTTCAGCCCCACTGGATACCAGCTGAGGTCATAACATGAACACTGCATTGTGAACTGGAGACTTTCGTTCTCATCTCTCCCATCTGATTTTCTTAGAAAGGCATCAAAGAGATGTTACTTCCTATCTATATAAGTTTTGGAATTTTTATTTCTAAAATTAGTTAGCTGGACTCCACAATGGTTTTGCCACTCTTTTTTGGCCCTGGAATTCTGAAATAAGAATCACTGGAAGATGACTATTGAAAGCCTCAAAGCAGAAGTATAAGATTAAATGCATTTCTCTAAAAAGTGGTTTTGCAGGCTTTTGAACCTTTAACTCTAGTCTTGGAGTCTAGTGTTAAATCCTGGGATCTATGTGGCAGACTGAAGAACCAGGAAATTTTCCAGCATTCTCCAGTGGGCATACCTACAGTATATATTAATAGGACTGGACTGGTATTCAGGATTAACAAACAACTTTCCAAAGGAATGAAAGGCCCCTACAACCAGCCAGTTGCTTGTAAGGCAGATACTTGAGAGTTGTACTACAAATATCCATAACAGATTTGAGCATACTGAGCACGTAATCAGTGTTGAAAAGATATATTGCATCCAGGCCTCTCAGGAATCCTCATGCACTTAAGTAGAGTCACCAATCCTAACAACAATTTTAAATGTGGACAAGTGCACACTTTACCTGACTGAGACAAAAGTGGTGTATAAGGGACTTTCGGCTCTATTGCACTCATTGGCGGAGGTAGCAAAGGGTTGGCAAAGCTGCGGAGTGGATGGGTTGGTCGAACACAGGCCGTGGGGATGGTTCTGCTTGGTGCCTCCTCACTGCTGGGATGCTCAGGCTGAGTTGGGGGCAACATGGACGGCTGTTGGGTGGTTGGTCCTTCACTCACCGCTGCAATGGAGACAAGAAAAGCCATTGATTATTCCAGGACAAAACTTGTTTTCCCTGAGTCACTTGAGGGGCCTCTGGACAAGTTAAGAGAAATATGCCAAGATCTGGCCAATCCCTTCTTCAAGTTATGAACATCTTTATTCCTCTATCCTCTTATGTTTATGGGATACGATAGCACTGCTCCTTTAAACAGAAGAAATAGATCCACCAGGACAGGGATATATCTTTCAGAGAGTGCAGTAAAATATATACAGCACTGACTATATTGCCTAAACTGTCTGGGCCCTGTAATCATAAGTGATGAAGTGAGAAAAAAGAGTTATTTTTCCTTTCATAAGTAGCGATGTCAGTGAAATTCAATGTACCAAACCCGGCTACAGCTGCATTATTATCTACCAGCCAATATGCCAATTTTTCTGTGATTTAAACATGCCATGTCAACTGTCAAACAAATCAGAGTTACTGGATGCTCAAGGCATTGCTAATAAAATGATACAAATAATAACCACTATCATTATCTTCCCTAACAAAACAGAAGCACATCTAACTAAAAAGTTATATGTGAGATGATTCTGCTGGAACAAGATGCTTGAATGCAGAATTGCAATTTTTCCTCTTTGGTAGCAAACCTTGTAATTTTCAGTCAGATTACTATAGTTGAAGAGGTTTTGCATAGCCATTTGTGACAGCCTTTGGGTATTAGACAGTTTTGTATATGGAAACACACCTTTTCTCCAGAGAACACAGTTGAGTTAGACTAAATTATTGGTGAGGCAGATTCTCAGTCCTCAGTGCAAAGGACACTGTGACTTGACTTTATTCATTCACATTCAAAGTCAACAGGTCCAAGTTAACTGCAAATGAAAAGCACTGCATCATAGGTATAAGTGGTGATGAAATAAGAGTATGCTCATGATTCATTTCTTAAGAGACTTCTATTGGGTAAGTTGGAAAAAAATGCAGTTATAGATGATAAAATCTCACTTTCGAAAGAGAATTTTTAACCAGGAAATATTTCAAGATAATTAGTTTGTGAGCTAACTTTGAGACCACTCTCTGGGAGGCTCAGTGAGGTCAGCAAAGGGCAGAGGAGATAGAAAGAAAATCTGATAATGCTGAAGGGAGTAGAGATGAAAGATACCAAAGATCAAGACACAATATTAAAGATATGCAAAAGTGAAATGTGCCTTCAGAGGGTATTTGATATTAAAACTTATTTTTCTATATTCAGAAAGGGTTAGAGGTCCTCTGGGTCACTGAGCAGCATTCAAGCTTGCCACATTCAAAGACGGAGGAGGGGAGATGTCGGGTTGGCTGAGGACAGAATATAGCCACATAGCAACGAGAGCTAAAAAACACGTTTGATTTCTTCAAACAAGGAAAATTAATCAAGACAACAAACTGACCAGAAGTGCCTTATCTCTAGGCCAGGAAGATGGAGGCGAGGGGCTCACGCCTACAAAATCTCAAGGTTATAATGTGGGCTGCAAGGAAATCGTTAAGGCAAATCCTTGATGATATTGTTCTCAGATAAGGGCATGGGGGCTTCAGGTAGATGTTTATAAGGAGCTAAACTGCTTGTAAGAATGTAAAGGGGAGAGGAGCATTTGTGTGCTTATGTTTAATTAAGACTGTGTAATTAGATGGTTGAGAGAGGAGTTTTAGAGATGAGGAAAATTATGCAGATTTTACTCTGGCCTCATATTTGGTCTAAAGGGAAAAATGACCAAAAGCCAATGGTCCAAATAAAAATACTCTCTATCTCAGCTCTGGAAGAGGGAGAAGAAGCTGTAGGAACTTATATCTAGGTCCCTCTTCATTGCCAATGGGATGGTTTTTATTAAAGAGTCCATATTATCATATTAAAAATACCTCTCGAGGGGAAGAAATTTCACAGTTTTCCTCAGAAATCTGCCTTAAGTAATTGTCTCTGTTGAAATGGATTGCAATAAATTCATATCACAGTTTCAAAACTGCTTTAGCCATTAAAGAAAGAATATGTTTTGTGATGTCTTTATTTTCTTTATTCCTTCCTTCATATTTTCCTTTTCTATTTCTTCTACATTTTTGAAATGAAAAAGATCCATGTTGAAATATTATTGTGATCATAGATTTAATAAAATTTACGTGCACATTTTTAGTCTTCTGAAATTTAGTTTTTTAAAAACCTCAGGCTTCACATGAATTCTGATAACGTCACTCACTTTTGGGGGCCACTCTCATTCCTATTCTCTTTAATGGCATTGCTAATCAGCATCTCTACCATCAAAAATTCTCTTCATGCCCAGTCCTCCATCCCCGGGTTTCTAGCTGGTCGTTGTGATTCCCACTGGGAACACCACGGTCTGGATCTTGACTTTGAGGGAAGTAATGGTAGCTTGACACAGATGAACCAGCTCTTTAGGGAAATCAATCCTTAATATACCATATAATGAAAAGGGAAGTGCCTAATCTAATGTGCTAGGTGGGAATGCGAGGGCTATTCTCGAGACTGAATGCATCACTAATCCATAAAGACCTATTTTTATTTTGTTCAAAATGACAATTTTGCCTAATACCTAATACAGCGGACAAGGTACAGGTTTTCCACAGACAATTCATAATTCTTATATTTTTCGTGGAGGAAAAGTAAGGCTTTTCAGAACTGGCTGACATTTAAGGCAGTGAAAACTCTTAAACAAACACAGTAGCAACTGCTCCCCTGGAGAAAAGCTCTCATTTCAGATGAGTCCGTTTGGCCAGTTCAGGCACCAGCTTCAGGACACCTAAGTGAAACAAACTGGCTCAGTGACATGACATTTAGCTGTGCTAAGAGCTCTGAAAGCAAAGAAAACCTCCTTCCACCCACGATGTGCGGCCTCCCTGCAATTCAGAGTAAAGTGAGAATCAAATATGTGCTGGCAAGACACTCGTTTTCCAATGATGAAATAGCGGGAATTCATTGTACAAATAGCATACAATTACACAGCAGAGTCAAATCTCAAGGCACTTTATAATAATTAATGTCAACACATAAATAATTGCTACTGAATAACCAGCAAAAATATTACAAAAATGGAAATGAGGATTTTTCTTCTATCTAAAATCGCAATATTTGAAAGAAATATAGCACACCAATGACTCTAAGCAAAGACTTCAACGCACGAACAGTTCTCAGAATTCAATTCACTCATTAATCTCAGAAGAACAGTGCCATGCAATATTCTTGTGTAACCTCTGTTCCTTACAGCCTGGATATTTGAAAAGACCCTAGAGAAAATCCATGAACTCCATTGTGCTCCTGGTTTTATCTAGGTCAAGTCTCATTTGTTAGTTGACTTCCAATTTGGGGGAGAGCTGGAGCAGAAAAATAACATGGATAAAGTCAACTAGTCTTCCTACTAACAAAGACAGAACTAAAAGGAATAGTGGAAATCATTGAATTTTCTTTGGTACCTACCTGTTTCAAACATGAAGAAATAGGGGCACCAATTTTCTAGTGATTTGTAGAAATGAAGCCTCAAGACTGTCTATTGGTTGAGGTTTCCAAAATACAGCGCTGCTGGTTGTTCCCCAGGTTCAGCTCATTTGCCTCTTTAGACTAAAAGCAGAACTGCCGTTTATTAGCAGTAAGAGGAAATATTTGTCCATCACAACTATATAAATCTTTATCTATGGATCACTGAACGTGTGTAACGCCAATGGACAGTATCCTATAGCTTTCCTTTTGTTGCGGTAGGAGAGAAATTCAGCTTTATTTGTGACTTCAGAAAGCAACAGATCTTGGGGGGGGCAGGATTTTAGTCACTCAGTTCTTGAAAACTTAAAGGTCTTTCAGGTAACTTTGGAGGAAGGAGAGTCTCCACATTTGGTGCAGTCAAATTTTTCTTTTCCTATGTGCCTTTTGCTGTTTCTCAAGGTGACTAATAAGACATTTCCAGCCAGAGTCATGAAATGTTTTCTGCTTGAGAGAGAACAGGGATATTTAGAGTTCTCCAAGGCATTTAGAAACCGATACTGAATGGCTGGAAGTTAACTGGTTCTGACAATGATTTAGAGAATATTTAGTTTCCTAGAAAAGAGGGTACTTATTTATTTTCCTTTTTGAAGCAATCACTTAGTAACGCATATTAGTTCCTATTCCTTTTGCATTGCACATAGCATTGCTGAAAAATACTTTATGAGTAACTGAATGTATATTTTAAAAATCTATGAAATCTTGGCCAGGAGTAGAATGTCCGTGCCTTTTGGTTTTACATGATGTTCAAAAATTATTAAGCTAATCACACTGTTAAGAATCCTTTATTCACAAAACTTTATGTAATGGTTATATTACATCTTTTATATTTATATTATATATGATATAATAGTTATATTATGACCTTTATTTAATGATCCTTACTTTTAAATAAATAAAATAAAAAATTTACTAAGAGACTAGATTTTTCTGTATCCTTTTCTTTCTTTATGTGCTTATTTATTTCTAATAGACCTTACTTTTTAGAGCAATTTTCGGTTAACCATCACAGCAAAATTGAGGGGAATGTACAGAGATTTCTCATTTCCCTGACCTCCACATAGGCACAGCCAGCCTCAGTTACAACATCCTGCACCAGAGTGGTACACGAGGCTTTAACTACAGATATAAACAAATCTGTGGTTCCTAACCACAGATAAAAACAAATTTTATGCCAGCTTATTTATTGTTTTCTTTTTCACTGAAATTTAACTTTTGGAATCATTTTCCCCACGATTCAGTGAGACAGTTCTGCCTGCTGGACCAAATCAAGAGAAAAAGGAAGGAGTATATAGGATGCTGGATTTTCAGAAGGAGACTATGCCTTTAAAAAAGGAAAAGAAACGACAGGAACACAGCATGAAGAAAATAAAATAGCTAATCACTAATTTTAAAAAAGTAGTGAACTTTGGCTTGTCTCAGGCTTGCCGTAGTGAACAGATGCAGGTCATTGTACACATTCTTCTTACACTTTCTTTTAAAGTTAGAGAATATAGATGAAATCAAAAGAAAGGAGTAAAGAATGATCCAATAAGGAGAAAACCAAACTAAAATTATAAACCTCTCTTTTCTGCTGGGGAGAGATCATTTTGAAAGGACTTTAGGTTCTGAATTCTTTGACTAGAACCACTTTCTTAATTGTCTTGGGATTTGGAAATTTGGGGTTGAGGGATTTCTCACATCTTTCTCATTTAATTTCCTTCAATATGGTTTGGGGGACTGTTTTTCCTTGCGTTTTTGCACACAACTCTATTCTGTAGACATGGTGTGCAGTGAGAAAAGGGAAAATAAATCTAATTCTCTCTTGGCAGATTTTTGATGCCTTTTAATTCTAACCTTGCTACATCTAGACGATTTATGATTTCCTAGAGCTGTCCCTGTTGGGTTGGAAAAAATATAGCTATCCTGCAAATATATTTTACTGCTGTTACCATTTTATCTATTACAAAACAACCTATCTCACATAGCTGCTGAGTCACCTGTCCTTAACTAAGAGAAGAATGCCATAAAATCGATTTTAAAATGCTGTGCTTAAAGAAAAATAATAGTCAAATGGCATAGGAAAAATCACCAGAGTACATATAATAGCTTGAGAGTCTCTCTCCATTTCTACCTTCCTTAAAACAAATGAAGTACTATTCTCAGGATATAAAATCAAGATACAAAAATCAGTTGTGTTTCTAAACACTAACAACGAATGATCAGAAAGAGAAATTAAGAAAATGATCTCATTTACAATGGCATCAAAAAGAATAAAATAGTTAGGAATAAATTTAACCAAGGAGCTGACAGATCTGTACACTGAAAACAATAATTGATGAAAGAAATTGAAGGAGACACAAATAAAATGAAATATATTACATGCTCATGGTTTAGAAGAATGAATATTGTTAAAATGTCCATACTACTCAAAGCCATCTATAAATTCAGTCCAATCCCCCTAAAATTACTAATGACATTTTTCACAGAAAAACACCAAACAATCCCAAAGTTTGTATGAAACCACAAAAGACCCTAAACAATCAAGGCAATCTTAAGAAAGAAGAACAAAGCTGCAGGCATCACACCTCCTGATTTCAAACTATATTACAAAACTATAGTAGTCAAAACAGCAAGGTACAGGAACAAAAACAGACACATAGATCAGTGGAACAGAACAGAGAGCCCAGAAATAAACCCATGCATATATGTTCAATTGATTTAAGGCAAAAGAAGCAAGAATATACAATGGAGGGGAGAATACTCTCTTTAGTAAATGGTGTTGGGAAAGCTGAATTGTCATATGTGAAAGAAGGAATCTGGACTCATGTGAGATAGGTTGTTTTGTAATAGATAAAACGGTAACAGCAATAAAATAGATCATCTTACATCATACACAAATATCAACTCAGAATAGATTAAACACTTGAGCATAAGACTTGAAACCGTAAAACTCCTAGAAGAAAATACAGGCGGTAAGTTCCTTGACATCATCTTGGCAATGATGTTTTTGGATTTGACATCAAAATTAAAGGCAACAAAAGTAAAAATAAACAAGTGAGACAATATCAAATTAAAAAGTTTTTGCACAGCAAAGAAAATCCTCAACAAAATAAAAATGAAAACTACAGAATAGGAGAAAATATTTGCAAACCACATATCTGATATGGGGTTAATATCCAAAATACATAACCAACTCACACAACTCAATAGCAAAAAAACAACTGGATTAAAAAAATGAGCAAAAGAACTGAATGGACATTTTTCCAAAGAAGATATACAAATGGCCAACAGGTATGTGAAATGGTGATCAGTACCACTAATCATCAGGGAAATGCAAATCAAAACCACAATGATGGTTTCCTTTGCTATGCAGAAAAGGAAACCATCAACAAAACGAAAAGATAACCTAATAATTGGGAGAAGATATTTGCAAACCACATTTCAGATAAAGGTTAATATCCAAAATATACAAAGAACTCATACAGCTCAACAACAAAAAAACCAACAATCCAATTAGAAAATGGGCAAAAGATCTGAACAGAGATTTCTCCAAAGAAGAAATACAGATGGCCAACAGGCATATGAAAAGATGCTCAACATCATTAGCTATCAGGGAAATGCAAATCAAAACTACAATGAGGTATCACCTCACTCCGGTCAGAATGGCTATAATTAACAAGACAGGAAGCAACAAATGTTGGAGAGGGTGTGGAGAGAAGGGAACCCTTGTTCACTGCTGGTGGCAGTGCAAACTGGTGCAGCCACTATGGAAATCAGTTTGGAGTATCCTCAGAAAATTAAGGATAGATCTACCATATGATCCAGCTATTCCACTGCTGGGTATTTATCCAAATAACTTGAAAACACAAAGGCATAAAGCTACTTGCACCCCTATGTTCATTGCAGCATTATACACAATAGCCAAGACTTGGAAGCAACCTAGGTGGCCATCAAGGGAGGAATGGATAAAGAAGATGTGGTATTTATACACGATGGACTACTACTCAGCCATAAGAAATGACGAAATCCAGCCATTTGTGACAACATGGATGGACCTTGAGGGTATTATGCTGAGTGAAATAAGTCAGAGGGAGAAAGTCAAATGCCATATGATCTCACTCATAAGTAGAAGATAAAAACGACAAAAAAAAAATAAACACATAGCATTGGAGATTGGACTGGTGGTTACCATTGGGGAAGGGGGGAGGGGGGAGGGCAAAAGGGGTGATTAGGGTCACATGAGAGGGGATGCACTATAATTAGTGTCTGGGTGGTGAACATGATGTAATGTATCCAGAATTTGAAATATGATGTACATCCGAAAAAAATAAAAATTAAAAAAAAAACACAATGAATATCACCTCACATCTGTTAGAATGGCTATTATCAAAAAGACAAGAGAAGCGTTGGCAAAGATGTGAAGAAAGGGGAATGCTTTTGAACTGTTGGTGGTAAAGTAAATTGGTGCAGCTGCTATGGAAAATAGTACGGAGGTCCTCAAAAAATTAAAAATAGAACTACTATCTGATCTGAGTATATATCCAAGGAAATGAAAGCAGGATTTTGAAAAGGCATCTGCAGACCTATATTCATTACATCATTATTCACAGTACCAAGATATGGAAACAACCTAAGTGTCCATCAATGGATGAATGGATAAAGACGTAGGAGATACACACAATGGAATATTATTCAGCCATGAGAAAGAAGGACATCTTGCTTTTTGCAACAGCATGAATGTACATGGAGGGCATTACGCTAAGTGAAATAAGTTTGGGAAAGAAAAATACCATATGATATTATTTATATGTGGAATCTAAAAAGGCCAAACACATAGAAATAGTGACTAAAATGGTGATTACCAGGGGTTAGCGGATGGTGAAATGGGGAGATGTAGGTCAAAGAGTACAAACTTCCACTTATAAGATGAATAAGTTCTGGGGCTCTAATATACAGCATAGTGATTATAGTTAATAATACTGTCCTATATACTTGAAAGCTGCTAAGACAGTTGATCTTAAATGTTATGACCACAAAAAAGAAATGGTAATTATGTGACATGATGGGGGTATTAGCTAACTCTATGATGGTAATCATTTTACAATATATAAGTGTATCAAATCAATGCATTTTACACCTTGAATTTACACAATGTCACATGTCAATTACATCTCATTTAAGCTGGAAAAATAAATAAAACAAATGAAATATTACTCGAAATCTTTTTTTTCAACAATCATTTCTTAAAGATAAAAAAGGTATTGCCTAACTTATTTAACTAAAGAAAGCTAAAGCATTCATCCAAGTATTGATTCAACAGGAATCAATGAGACATCTTTAAATATAACCCACAGATACTTAAAATATATTGGAGGATAGTCATTTCATTACTAACTTCCTGGTTAGCAAAACATCTTAATTTCAAGCACCCATCACATCATTGTTACTGAACCAGTTAACTCTGTTTCTCCAGGACTCCCACATTGTGAGTTCAATGTACTGTGGAAAGACTCTAAGAGACTCGCTCCCAGAGTATATAAGTAGGATCCAAAGGACTGACATTGGAAAAGAAAATTCTAGTACCCAGGTCACAGGTAAAGCGATCTTTCCAAAGGATAAGAATGTTAGAATGCTACACATTTGACAAGACATCCTTGGTATTATTCATTTCTTCTTAGTAAAAAGAAAGGAAAATCATTACACTGACTTTTTCCTGCTCCGAAACCTCGGTCCACTGACAGTGTTGGGAATGGCACAGGCCGGAGGGTGAACTGCGGGTGGGGGTATCCACACGTGGGAGATGGAAGGATTCCTGGGTACTGGGCACTTTCTAGGGTTGGCACAGGGATGGCACTCACAACAGCTGCAAAACAAAGATATTATGATTATTTTTTAAATCTTTATGTATCTACCTAACAAGCAAAAAGGAAATGATCAATTTTCACATCTTCAACTCCATGCACGCTCTTCATAGTATCTTGTTAAGTTCCTTTACTTACTTCTCTTTCGAGAAAGTCCCTTTCTCACTTTAGAAAAGAAGCTCACTCCTCAAGCACCTTAATACAGAGCCTTACCCTGAGGTTTAAACTTTCTATGGTTTCAAAGAAAGAAACAATCCACCCTGAAGCCACCTTAAGGCTTCCTGGGTTTTGTTTTGTTTTTGTCATATTCTTTCTCCTTAAGTAAGAACAACATTAAGAATGTTAGGTTGTTCAGAAATCAAATATATTGTGTAGAGTGGGCTGAGAAAATGGGAATTTTCTGTTAATTTTGTGAAAGAATGTAATGCTTTTGAGATGTAGTATGGAGAGAGAAAAGTAAGGTATATTCTCAATAATCATGATAAGGATTTATATATAAATAGAAAGAAAATACCTTTAAACAGCCAAAACAGTGCAACTTAGTGACACATAAATTTAAATGTAACTGGATATTTTCTGAGAATGTCAAACATTTTTTAGTTATGCTGGCTTAAACACACAGATAAATATCTCACACCATATTTTCTAGGTTTAGTGAACACTGTCAATTCCATTATTCAATATCTATTCAATTATATCATATTACAAAATATTTACTCTAATTGTAGTCAATCTTCATCTTATATCATCTTACAAGCTGTTTAGTATTCCCTACTTCATATTAACAAAAAATAAAATTTAAACCAGCCACTGGGATGATCAATTTCAGCAGTATATTCCCGTCTATGAAACTAAGGGAGCTATTTCTGTTATATACATTATTTTTCGTTATACTATAATACTAATTACTGGAGTTTGAGAAGCACAGGCATGCACATTTGCCAAGAGAAAACCTTTCTTTTTCTGTCACATTCCTCTGACATAAGCAACTTCATAATCACACATACAAATTATATTATAAATCAGTTAGAAACAATATGTAGATTTAAAAAATATTTTTTAACTTAAAATGCAGAGTAATTATATTAAATATATAACACTTTAAATAAAAAGGGCTACTTCTAGTAAACTAGTTTTTAAAATTGCATTCCAGAATTTATTTTTCAGTGTATTTAGAACATGCTTATTTGAATTGAAAAACGAAGTCAGGCTTTTTCAGAAAAAAAGGTTTTGATTGATTGGTTTCACAATGAGGACTAATTCTTTTAAGTAGGTTAAATACTAATTGTAATGTTAACTCAACTCAGAAGAAAAAAAATAGCAGCTAAAGACTTACGTTTACATAAGCTTATAATACAAACATACACTTTCAGTTTATAAAAAGATAATGCTGCAAAGGAATAATAGCTGATCAATAAAAGACACTCACATAAATAGATGACATTTGTATATTATTCTGTGGGGAAAGTGAAATATAGATACTAGTTCAAGTAGAAACATGAGTGATGTAACTTTTTCTCTGTTAAAGAAGAGCTTCTTCACATATTTTGTAAGTGAATTACGGTGGATATCAAGTTGCTATGGTATTTTCATGCTTTTGGAGTTATTTAGAAGAGCGGTATACCAGAAAAATTACATCTTTCACAGA
This sequence comes from Equus asinus, assembly GCF_041296235.1. Classification (NCBI taxonomy): domain Eukaryota; kingdom Metazoa; phylum Chordata; class Mammalia; order Perissodactyla; family Equidae; genus Equus; species Equus asinus. The sequence goes on from NC_091796.1 coordinate 22,678,944, forward strand.
TTTTTATAACAAACTACTTTAAATGTCAAATTACAAAGGTGTGAGGTGATACAGGTTTTCCAAATTATTTTTGGGAAGAATTGAATGAAAATTTCTGAGTAAGTGGTATACAGCACAACGCCTCAATAAAGGTATTTTATAAAAAGTAAATTGTGGATATACAAACACATGAACAGACGCAGAAAAAAGAAAAGAAAAAAATGACAAGGAAATTTTTAAAGAGAATCAGAGATTCAAGCCAGACACCAGCCAAAACGATAACAAATCCCCTAAAGAGAGAGGTGGTCATTGTGTAGTCTTTGTGTCTCACAGTACAGCACAAGAGGTACTGCACATTTTTTCAAGTGAGTTAATAGGAAGGTGTTTCTAGAAGCAATATTTAGAAATCTGTCATTTTAACCCACTGGAGACTTTTTAAGTGGTTTAATGTATTATTTAGCCTCCTGGAGTGTATAGTTACCATAGTAATAATAATAATAATAGACCTGAATATATTTGTAAATAAAAGTCATATGATAACATAGTCTGTATTCAGAAAACTCAAAATCCCAGTCTCTGCGGCAGTCAATTTAATGATTTAACCCATCTTATGGATCAAACAGGATCATTGTACTGTCATTTATGTTGATCACCAGATTGCAAATCCTTCCCTGTGTTGACAAATTTTACTCATAAATAAATGCGACAATGACAGTCTCCCTTAGATATAGAAGGCACCCACTCCACAAATTGTGCATATTTCCTCATCACTATTATTATTTGAACTTAGCCAATATTTTATAATACATTTAGAAAAAGAATTTCATAAATATCTCGTGGTCGAAGCTGAATAAATTTGAATGGAGAAACATAAAATATTTTGGCAAGCCACAAAATTTATAAATTACAGAACTGAGAGAACCCAAGAGACTAAATTTATATTCCAGTTCCAAGGCTTTTGTTACCGAAGAAAGAAATTTTACTTTCTAAGTGTTTTGCTTTTTGACTACTAATCTAAGTACAAAAGCTTTGCAAATAATAGAAGGTCTTTAAAAAATAATAAATCTGTTATATGTTTCTGTATTTTGAAAATTCCCATTCTTCTAGTCCCTGACATGAAATAGAAGAGTCAGTATTCCACGCTTTGGTTTTGAGGTGTTTTGATCCATGATTCATTTCTAAAAGGGCACAGAAGTCTACAACAACTTACAAGGTAGTTGTTGCAAAAATAATCATTCTGAGTAAGTTGGATATAACACCATGCACTGAAGTGCCTTTTGGTATTTTCTCCTTAGATGTCAGTTTTGGGAGTCACAAACACACACACACACACACACACACACGCACACACACACATACGGACACTACAATTCAAAGCTTTCACTCCACTGCTCTGTTTATGGAAAGCAGCTCAGAGAGCGATATCATCAAGCATTTTCAATAAATCTCTGCTCTGTGGCAAAATATGACAAGAAATCTGTTCTAACACAGATTGCTGACAATTGAATTTATATCCCGCACTGATGCACAAAGATTTTTCAAGTAGAAATTCCCTTACCAAATTACTTAGCTCCCTGAACAGGGCATGTTGATATTTGAAAACTTTTATAACATTCTTAAAAATGTTAGCACTAAATGTGAGCTATAGGAAACCTAAAGCAGAGAGTTTTTTTTTAAAGATACAATTTTAAGAAATAAAGCCCTCCGTAGATATTTCTCAACACGATACTTGAAAGAACTGAGAGATTTGTTGAGAAGGAGAGGTGGAAAAATTTAAGAATAAAGATAATATTTGGAAAAGAGTTTAAGTGAAATGATTTCTCACACTGCCTTTCCTTGCCATTTCTTCTCCACAATGACCTGCATAAAATCTGGATTATTTGTCTATTGCCCTTGATAAATATTCTTATCTCTTTCACATTTTCAGGTATCCTTTGGCAAGCAATTATTACTGAATGGCATCCATCACTATCCAGGAACTCTACCAAAGTCCCCTTTAGGAAAAGGATGAACACTCATAAATATGTGTTCTGTAGTTATTCTCATCATAGTGGCAAAGAGCTCAGGCACTGAGGTCAAACTGCCTGGGTTCATTATGGAGTTCTGCCACCTGGTAGTGAATAAGTGTATCTAAGTGTACCTAGTATCTAAGATGCCTCCCATTGATGTCCACCACATGACAGTCACATCCTTGTGGAGTTCCCTGACACATTTTGCCAGGGTTGACCTGGTGACCAACAGAACACAGCAGAAGTGATGGTATGTCACTTCTAAACTTAGTTAAAAAAAAGATGGCGCGCTCTCTCTCTTGGATCACTCACTCTGATGGAAGCCAGGAGTCATGTCTTGAGGACATGCTGGCATCCAGTGGTGAGGTCCTTGTAGGAAACTTAGGGCTGCAGTCCAAGAGACTGTGAGAAACCTCATGAGACAGTTTGAGACCCTGAGTCAGTCAGAACTACCTACTCAAGTTATGCCTCTATTCCTGAGCCTCAGAAGCTATTGAGAAAATAAATGACTGTTTTACGCTGCTACATTTTGGGGGTAATAGACAACTATACATTAATTTGAGCAGGTTATTTAAGCGCCCTATGTCTTAGTTTTCTCATCATAACGTGGAGATAATGATAGTACCAACTTTATGGTGCAGTTGTGAGGATTGAAGAGACCATCCACAGAGAAGTGCAGCATAGTGGAGGGTCAGGAGTCAGCCCTTCAAGAATGCTGGTTGTTGTTATTAATCTGCAGGGCTCACAGATCCCCCTACGAGACTGAGCTGAATACCATTTGACAGGAAATATTGTTTAAAACACCCTTCTTATATGTCTATACCTTGATTGTGGTGATCCTTTCATGGGTGTATGCACATGTCCAAACTTATCAAATTGTATACATTAAATATGTCCAATTTTGTATGTATCAATTATATCTCAATGAAGCTGTTAAAAATAAATAAAAATTGAAAATATGACCACTTAGGAGCCAGCCTGGTGGCGTAGAGGTTAAGTTCGTGCACTCCACTTTGGCAGCCTGGGGTTTGCCAGTTTGGATCCTGGGTGCAGACCTATGCACTGCTCATCAAGCCATGTTGTTTCAAGCACACCATATATAAAATAGCAGAAGATGGGCACAGATGTTAGCTCAGGGCCACTCTTCCTTAGAAAAAAGAAGGGGATTGGCAGCAGATGTTAGGTCAGGGCTAATCTTCCTCAAAAAAAAAAAAAAAGAAAAATTATGACCACTTAAAAGATAAGCCAAATTTTTCACCAAGATATTTAAAATTATTGTCATTAAAATATAATTAGTTCCATTAAAAAACCAAAAACATCCTGTCTTACATTCAAAAAAGGAGTGCAATAGATTAAGATAGAGGCAATTAAATTGTTGTTTTTAACTCAAATTTGAACCTAAGGGAATTAGGACACTGTAAGATTTTTGAGATGAGAGGGAAAAGTCCTCCCTGTGGGGAATGAAAAGAACTGGAATTATGATAATAAAAAAAAATCTGGGGGCTGGCCCCGTGGCCGAGTGGTTAAGTTCGCGTGCTCTGCTGCAGGCGGCCCAGCATTTCGTTGGTTCGAATCCTGGGTGTGGACATGGCACTGCTCATCAAACCACGTTGAGGCAGCGTCCCATGTGCCACAACTAGAAGGACCCACAACGAAGACTATACAACTATGTACCGGGGGGCTTTGGGGAGAAAAAGGAAAAACTAAAATCTTTAAAAAAAAAATCTGCATCCTGGGCTGGTGCTGCAGCCTAATGGTTAGTTCAGTGTGCTCCACTTTGGTGACCTGGGTTCAGTTCCCGGATGCAGACCTACACCACTCATCAGTAGCCATGCTGTGGTGGTGATCCACGTACAAAACAGAGGAAGATTGGCACAGAGGTTAGCTCAGGGTGACTCTCCCTCAGCAAAAAAAAAAAAAAAAAGTCTGGGTTCAAATTCTGGTTCTGTCATTTATGAGCTAAGGGAAAGCCTTTAGTTTATCTAAGTCTAACTGGCCTATGTTTCCTGTGCTTTATACACATTTCACAAGATGAGATATGATGTGGAGGTGACTGGACCAGTGCCTGCCAAGGGTGGCTATGAAAATGTACTAAGATCAAATGGAGTACACTGTGAGCAGGAAACTGTAAGACCCCTCACAGCCTCCTACAGTCTTCGCTCCCTGGCCCTTCTCAATCGAGATCTCCTCAAATGAGCTATGGCTGTGAAGTCCAGAAATCTGAAATAGCTGTAAACATCTGGGTATACATTTTGGCACCATAAGTATCAGATGATGAGACTGCAGGAAAGGTAGATTCTGATCTAAGTCCAAAGGATTCTTTTGAGATGAGCTCGAGGCATGACAGTCCTTCCTTTTCTGCAGATTAGTGACTTTCCCAAGATGCTGTGAGCACATCTATCTTAATCTTTTACAAATTACCCCAGTACTCCCCAAAGACCTTGACTCAGATGAGAAAGGTCCTAAAATCAAAGACAGTGCATTTTGTTGTAGAAATCTCTCAGACGTTAGAAATTAAAGAATAATTAGGCGACATAAATCTTAAAAAGTAAAGGATCTTTACTTTTCATCTTGCTCTAGAAAACCTTTCTAAAAGCTATGTTTGTGTTCCTTTTGCATTCCATCATCCCAAATTCTTTACTTTCACCAACTCTGTCAGATCCCTTCTCGAATATTCCCATGTCTCTGATAAGCAAGCCATTTTTTGCCTTGTAAAATCTTTCCTAAAAACATGATTCTACACTGCACACAGGCACCTTTTTGAGCCTAAAAGCCATATCTTGACCGTGTCTGCACAATCATACTGATTTTGATAATCCAGTAGAATTACTAATCATTAATTGCATTTAAAAAGTCATTTGCTTATAGAGCCATCAATAAACAACCTCCTTATTTTCAACTCTCATTCATTAACAACTGTTTTTAAGCCCACTCTTATATCAAGCCTTTCAAAGGGCACTGTGGGAGCTATAGATGTGCATAAAAAATACTACCTCCCACAGAAATTCACAGTAAGAGGAGGAATGAAGCATGTCATTCAAGACTCAAAGAATAAAACCTGATTTTAATAATTTTGTAATCAAATTATTATTTAGAATCACACATGGGGTAATGATATTATTTCTATGGCAAATTTAAGAGAGCTTGAAATTTCTGCTCCTTGCCAGTGCTCTCACAGTTCTGAATAGCTGAAAATTCGTATGCATTGATGTTTATGGTACGAGAAGAGTTGTTTGCACTCATTACTCCTAAGACAACATTCTTCGTCAGGTGTGAGCATACACAAGGGCTGCAGGGTGATGGAATGAACACTCAGTTCTAGAAGGCTGTTAAGCTGGGACCCATCTTAGGATACTGGCTTCTCACACCATTTATGCAAGAGTCAAAGATGGATTCTGACTTGGAGTCAAATGTTTGAGAGATTGGGATTATCCTCTCACAGGCCAGTCCCTCTCAGTATCCATCTGTGTGCAAGAGAGACTTCTGGTAGTATAGTACCTTGAGCCAACAGAACTCCAGTTTTTAAAAACTGCTTTTTCTCATGTAGCCTTATTTCATTTCTCAGTAGCTTCCCAACTCATTGTTTGAGTTCTGTAGTCAAGTGACTAAAGCAGGGAGAAAAAGAGTTGGCTGCCAGTGAATGTTCTAGAAAGCCCCAAAACCAGTAGCCATGAGCAGCCTTCAAACTATCACAAGAGCAAAACTGTATGCCTTCCTTTGCCTCAGTCTTTTTTCTTTTTCTTTTGGTGAGGAATATTGTCCGTGAGCTAACATCTGTGCCAATCTTCCTCTATTTTGTATGTGGAACTGCCACAGCATTAGTTGATGAGTGGTGTGTAGGTCTGTGCCTGGGATCCGAACCTACGAATCCCGGGGCGCCAAAGCTGAGCGCATGAACTTAACCACTATGCCGCTGGGCCAGCCCCCTACCTAAGTTGTTTTACTAGACTCTTCAGGCTACCTTTCTGAGACTTCTTTTTTCCTTTAATGGCTGACCTTACATTAACTTTGTCCTCAAATATTTACAGGGAAAGAAAACACTGAAAAAATAAAGAAATTCAAAAAGATTCTGCCCAAGAAACTCTCATACATTAAATTATCTAAATTTTATAACTGATGTGATCTTATAGGTCATCTGCTTCCATCCATATCCTTCCTAGATCCAATTCCCCACCTCTTCTCCAGCATTTTACACAAGAAGAAAACACAGGTTGAAAATGGAAAGGGGATCTTTTCAAGGCCAATGAAATAGTTATGTTCCATCGAGTAATAAAATGCTAGAAATGTAAGAACATCTACATCTCTCCAGCAATTTCTCTCAGCCTAAAGTTGCTCATCCAAGGTTATATTCCACTTTCTGGGGGCAACCTGCATCAGAGACTACTGAAGACAGGTACAGAAGCCTAACGGTCACCCCTACCCGCTGTCCCTGCCTCATTTGGGACAACTCTGAAGGACAATCCCAGCACCAGAGCAACCTGTAGGGTCAGCTGAGGCCTCCACTAAACTGCATCACCAGTTTAACTTTTCCCTTGCCCTGATACAGGGCCCTTTATCCTCACAGGTGTTATTCCAGAAAGCATTTGCTAATAAATTTCCGGTGTTCCAATCTCTGTCTCAGAGCCTGATTCCTGGAAACCCAGGCTACAACCTTATACACCCTTGAAAAATTCAGGAAAGATGTACTTGATACTTCTGATTTCTTCTAATTAATTTCATTTATAATAAGAAAAAACATTTAAAATAATCCTTTGGCAATTGTAAAAATAGTCATTCTTTGCCACCATTTTACAGGAAAGAGCCCTGGATGGGGAATCAAAATATCTGCGTTCTTATGCTGTCTATGCTCTCAGCTGGGAAGTTTCTCATGAGCATCAGCTTACTGAGCTGCGAAGTGTGTTCGAGGGTTAGGTGTAGCATATGCCACACAATGTTTTCCACCAGGAATTACAATCTTAGACAAACATATTTTGCACTCCAATGAAATCAAATACCTTTTCCCATGGATTTTAAGAACTAAAAATCACTTCAGATAGTCTATATTTTATCTGCTAATTAACATTTTATAGAGCATGGTAAGGAACGTCAAGGAAGAGGTGAAAAATAATCTCACAAAAATAATGATTCTTAAGTGGAACAGCAAACATCTTCATACATGTGACTAGAAATCTGAACAATGCTATAATTTGGTTTATACAAGACTTGATCCAAGACTTGATAATCTAAATAATTGCAAATGAGGCTGTCAGTAGATGTATCTACTATTCTGAACGAAATCTTAATTCCGCCAAGATATAGATCTATAATTTTTTCAGCATAGTTATTTAAGGCCTATCAATCATGTCAGTTGCAAAGAGCCTACTTTATTTATCAGAATAGTCAAGAATTTATTTTAAAATAAACTTTGACTATATGTTGAAGTAATTTCTTTTTGTTAGATAGAGTTTTACCAATAGAGAGCTTGGAACTAACAAAAAATGTAATGAGATAAAGTTATTTCAAAAGATATATATAGTGGATAGACCAAGCAGGGGTTTGGGGTTCGGATTCTCAGAACCTTAGTTTTCATGTTTGTAAATTGGAGATACTACTGTCAAAAAATCTTTAAAAACAACAAAAAAAGATATAAATAGTATAAGGCATGCAAGGCATCTTTATTCTTGGAAAACCAGTATACAAGAGAGGTTCAGAGGTAGCCCAGGTGTGTCCTGGAATAAGTTTGTAAGCTGAGTCTCTGTTTCCCATCTGTAAAATCAAGATAATCTCACCACATCATAATATTATGAGGATTCAATGAAATATTAATTAGCAATGTATTTAGCAAGTGAATAATATTCAGAAGTTCTCAATACTTGTTAGATTTCGTTTCATTTCTCTTTCTTTCTAAGCTCATTATTTCCTTTCCTGTTTAATGAAAACAACTTTAACTGCCCTTAATATATCAGAAAATTTTATTAGAAAATATTCTATACATAAGTGATTAAAAAAGAACCCTAAAACACTGATGTGTTATAAACACAAGCCATTTTTATAATACTTTTACTTATTTGTTCAGTCATTTGACAGATGTTTAGCAAGCACCGATTTTGTGTCAGGTATCAAGCATACAATGTACGAATGTGAAGATGAATGAGATACATTGCCTCCCTATCCGAAAGTAATTCACAACCTGTTAGAGAAAGGAAGATTTGGACTTGAATAACTAAGGATTTGAGGCAGTACTATGTGTAATTAATGTCATGAAAGTGGTATAAGAAAATGCTATTCAAACATGAGAAAAGATTCCACCATTTCTGGATAGAATATTCAGAAAAGAAAGAATTTATGACAGCATCAATATCTGCTCTAGTATTTGAAAGAAGCATACAACACTCTTAGATAGAGGTAGACATTGAGTCATTCCAAAAGGTAAGAAGTGTTCAGAGGGAAAAAATAAGGGGCAATGTATATTTCTGGACTGACAAGTAGTCTGACTTGGCAAAAGTCTACAGTATACAAACAAGGACATGGCAATAGGAAACTAGAAGTGTAGACTAAGATACCATATGCTGAGGGGTTTGTAGTTGTTTTTTCTTGGCAGACAATGGAGAGCCATTGGAGAAATTTATGGAGTGGAATGCCTTGTTTAAGTTATTTTAAGAAGAAACCTGGCAAGCAGGATGTATGAGTCTGAAAGATGCTAGAGAGAGGAAGACTAATTTTGAAGATCCTTTGACAGTTCAGGTGTGAGGTCATAAAGGAGAGAATAAAAACATGACTCTTGGGAATGAGAAGGTGGCCAGGGATTCACAGATATTGTGGGGAAAAAATCAATGGGATAGGGGAACTTATTGGATGAGGAAGTTATATAGGGGACAGAAAGATTCTGAAGCACAATGATTTTTAAGAAGAAAGCTAAACAAGACTGGCACAGATAGAACTTAGTTACAAGAGGAAAGTAGCAGGAGAGGAAAAAAAGAGGCAGCTAAGTGTACAATGTCTCTCTATGCAGTGAAAAGAATGACAGGAAAAGGACAATAGCTTCACAGAGTATTGCAGCTGGGAGCATAATGATTAAGAGTGTAGAACTCTGAAGCTAGATTTTCTGAGTCCAAATTCTGGCTCTGCCACCTACTTGCTGTGCAACTGCAAGCTAGGTACTTAAACTCTCCAGGCCTCAGTTCTCTTATCAGTAAAACAGGAATAATAATAGTATCTACCCCATGGGTTAAACAGTTGGCATTTGTTATAAATTCGATATGAGTTTTTGCATTTACTATAGCAAAACTGAAAGATGTATTGGAGCATAGAGAAAACATGGCATATTGTAAGTAGAAAGAAACAATCATTAATTCATTCATTTGACTAAATTGTGTCGATTGATTCTTGCCACATGCCAGGCTTTGTTTTGGGTATTGAGGGTACAAAGTGATCAAAACAAACAAAATCTCTGTCCTCATAGAGATTATATTAAAATATGGGAAACAAATAATAGAGAAACACAAAAATGCAAGCAGCGTGGTCATATACATTAATTTAAAAAAAGAAATGAAGCAGAATGAAGAAGGTAGAGCGACTGAAGAGGCTATGTTAGGCAAATGCCAGGGAAGACCTGTTTGTGGTGGTGACAGTCCAACACAGACCTGAGGGAAAAGCCACGTAAGTATCTAAAGAAAAGAGATTCCAGGCAAAGAGAACAGCAAGTGAAGAGCCCCTGAGTTGGAACATGCATTATTCTCCAAAGAACAGAGAAGAGGGCCGTGAGGCTAAAACCAATTATAGAGAGTAGTAGCAAGAGGTGAAGTGAGGGTTACGGCTGGGGGTTGGATCATGTGGTGCCTTGTAGGACATGGTAAAATCACAGTATTTTATTCTACATGTAATGGGAAGTCAACAGAAGTAACATGACCAAATTCATATACTGAAAGGCTGCTGTGTAGATAACTTACTGTTGGGATAAGAGTTAAAGAAAAGAGACCAGTTACGAGCTTATAGCTATAGTCTATAATCCGTAAGAGATGGAGGTGGTGTAGATAAAGGCAGAGCAGAGGAGATGGGAAGAATTGGTCAGATTTGGGATAGGTGTTGTAAACAAGAACTACAGGCTTTGGTGAAAGATTGAATTTGGGGTGTGAGGATGTCAGAATAAAGAAGCATGAAACTAGAGCTTTTAATAGGAGTCAATGAATGAACAATGGTACCATTTATTTATTTATTTTCTTCTTCTTCTCCCCAAAGCCCCTGGTATGTAGTTGTATATTCTAGTTATGAGTACCTCTGGTTGTGCTATGTGGGATGCCACCTCAGCATGGCCTGATGAGTGATGCCATGTCTGTACCCAGGATCTGAATCAGCGAAACCCCGGGCTGCTGAAGCAGAGTAGGCGAACTTAACCACTCGGCCACGGAGCCAGCACCAGTGGTACCATTTATTGAAATGGGGGAAAACAGTAGGAAGATCACATTTGGGGGGAAGGAAAGGGAATTACGGAAAAGCAAGATTTCCATTTTGAACATAGCTGAATCAACTACTAGATTTCCATTTGGAGAAGCCGAGTCAACAGTTGATATAGAAGTTGATATGGATTCTGGAAACAGATTAAGCTGGAGATACAATTTGGGATTCATCAGTATTTACATGGCATTAAGGCCATTGGTACTAGATGACATCATCTAAGAAGCTAGTGTAGATGGAAGAGAAAAACCTGAGAATTGAGCCCCGGGTCACTCTCTGACTGTTAGAGATCGGGATTAAGAAGAGGAATAAGTAAAAGATACTGAGAAGGAGCAGCCAGTGGGATAGGAAGAAAACCAGGAGCATTTAGTATACTACAAGCCAAGTGAAGAAAGTGTTTCAGGAAAAAAGGTGAGAAGCAATGTCAAATTTTGCTGAGCACCTGAGAATTGACCATTTGATTTGACAATCTGGAGATTATTGATAACCTTAGCAACCATGATTTCAGTAGACAGGGACGGTGAAAATCTCATTAAAACTAATAAGGAAGATTAAAAAGAGGAAAAACTGAGTATAGACAGTTTTTAAAGTTTTTCAGGAAAGGGGAAGAATGAGGCTTTAGTTGGAGGGGAAGTGGTATCAAGTGAGAGTGCTTTAAAATAGAGGTTGTGACAGAATGCCTGTATGCTTATTGCAATTATCAGTAAGGAGAGACAACGGATGACACATCAAAGGGCAGGGATAATTACAGAAGAGTCTTTAAGTAAGTGAAGAGGGATGACAACAGGGAAAGAGCTGGTTTTAGGTAGGAGCACAAACACATTAACTAGATTTGATGGAAGGATAAGGATACCATTTCTGAATGCTTCCTTTCTTAGTCATAAAAGAAGAAAGATTATTAGCTGAGAGTAGGGAAAGGAGAGATGTATTGGGAATCTGAAAAGTAAGACTAGGTATAAGACATTCATCTTATAAAGTGAGACAATGATTGACTAGAGAAACACATTGGCATTTCCTAATAGATGACCACTCACCTTGAATTAGTGGTTGTAAATGCCCAGCAAGAAGGTGCTTTCTCCAGATAAAGTCAGCTGTTAGGATACATGGTAAGAGTTGGTAGAAGAGCTAATATAACCACGGCTGAATTTTTTCCAGGTGAGTATGATGCGGAAGGAGGACAAAAGATGATGAGGGTGTTTGCAAGGGACTGAAGATAATAAGTGACTATGGATTCTAAGCTGAGTTCAGAGGGAAATGAGAACACGAGGCAGATGAGGCACAGTGGAAAGGCGGCAGAGTTAATGGACTGGAGGTCTTAATGGAATTGAAGAATCGCTGGCAGGAGAGCAATAAAATAAGTGAGCAGGAAAGTAACGAGGTGATAGAAAATGGTATGATAGAAACTAACAATTTGTAGGGGTTACAATTACTGGTTTAGTGTATGACATGGAATTGACAAACTGAGGTGGGAAAAAGCCAATATCAGTGCAGATAACATAAAGGAACTAACACTTTAGGGCATTGGATGGATTATCTGCATAGATATTAAATTACCAGGATTGATCACAGAGGTAATTGGAAAGGAAGTGATCCCCAGATGCTAATGTCTTCAGTGAATGCGGGAGTATGACAGAAAATTTCAACAAGAAGGGTGTAGTAAGTGGATATCTGTTAACACTTGATTCAAGTGTGCTAGATCACTTACATCTGAAAATTGGACCTATTAAAAAAGTAAAAGAAGCAATGAGCATTAGAATAAGATCGATAATACCGACAGAAATTTTGGCTCTTTCTCCATCAATTCATATTTTTTACAATTCTTTAAATATGCAGCCATCTGTTTGCCAACAGACAGACCATTTGATTGTATGCAACAAACACAACAATAACAGTGTAAAAGCACTGAGTTCTAATTATATATGATATGGATATAGTCATTCTTTATTATGTACATTTGCCCAGAAAGTTCAGAGAAAACTTTAAATATCATTTGATAGTTTGATATAGAAAAGATGAAAACAGAAAGCACTTTGTTTCTTTATTGTAGTACCAATCTTTACTCACTAGGACTGTTGGATTGCGCGTCCATAGGAATCATGAGCTTGGCACGGGTAGCTCGGCGTGCAGCCAGTGACCTCTCCAGAGTGGACATGGAGCTCCCTGCTTCTTCAGTGTCTTGACCTAAAAGAAAAACGATACTCCTGAGAGACACATCTTCTTCAATGACACAACAATTCACGTCATTTCTAGCCAGGCACTACAGTGCTTTTTTCATTTTATTGATGTTTTAATAATAATACCTACTTTCTTGTTAACCAATCAATAGACTCTCATTGTACAAAGATCAATAAAATTTACCATAACCTCATTACCCAAAAAGAACCATTATTTATATTTTGTTGTTTATCATTTTTGTACATGTATGCATATGTGAAAGTGATAAGGTATATATTCATTTTTCAAAAGTGGCATTATATCATACATACTATTTTGTAAACTTCTTAAGGAAATAACAAGATTATCTTTCTCTGTCAGTAATACAATTTTTAACAGCTCCATAACATTCAATTGTACGAATTTAGCACAATTTATGCAACCAGTACTTAAGGCCCAGACATTAAATCTCATTTTAAAAACAAAGGAAATAAACTGCATTCTTCAAAAATAAGATTAGGAATATTTACGTAAATGTATTATGATTCTATAAAATGTCATACTAAAGAGTCATTAAAAAATAAGTAATAATCATATATGCATATTTGAAAAGTAGACAAAAATATATGTTGAGAGAAACAAAATTGAAGTTCTGAATAGTTCAGGCAGAAGACTTGCTGGTCTACCTTGTGTCTATTAAACTGAGGAAGGGGTAATTGAAGAGAGCAAGGCTGAGAAAGGGCCAGTGTGGATTATAGGCTTTCTTTCTCCTCATTTGGCCTGGCAAAGATGTAGCAGCTTCCTTTGGGTCAAGTGGGCACTTGAAAAGTTGGTCAGGCTTGAGTCTTTTTGCTGGCTGGAATTCACATAAGTACAGCTGTCCCACCAGAGGGCCTTTGAGGCTGACATGCAGAACTGTTCCTGGTGTGAGAGCTTTACGCTGTGACTTGATATTCTGTATCACAGAATTGGCCAGTGGAGGAATCTCATAGGATCTCATAAAGGATTCACACTTGTGTTTCATAAGGGACCCAGAATTTGGATGCCACATGAGGAGACACCATGTGCCCAGAAAAGCAGAAGAACTTCAAATCATCCTTTCTTCCCTCCCTCCCTCTTCGCCTTTGTCCTCTCTTCTCCTCTTTACCTCCCCTCCCTGACGTCCCACGTAACCAGGAAGAGCGGATAAGCAGGAGGAGTAGGTAAAGGTATTTCTGAAACAGACTGCGCCCCTCCTTCTGTCCCACCCCCACTGCTCCATTTCACTCCAAGGTGCTGAAGGATTTAAAGAGCAAATTGTGACCCCAGTCTTAAGAGCCAAAAGCCTAGCTGGCCATAAAGGAAAAATAATCTTTAATTTAAATTTCAGATTGTAGTTTTAATAGAACTGGACTATAGTTTAATAACTGAAAGTGACAGAAAAGTTAGGGACTCTGCTTGAGATATTATTTAAGGTCTAGAAAAGGAATACTCAGTACCTCATGACTGGAAATCAGTAATTGAAGTTTTTGTTTAAACAATTCTAAGCTGAGAAAGTCTAGTTAACCTGGTGCATATTCAAACAACTAATATATTTTAACTCAGTTTAAAAAACAACAACTACTCATTCTACAAACACATCATGAGTAGACCAAGAGATTTTTTTTTGATGAGAGTACTTGGTTGATTAACTTCTCATAAGCATTTTGAAAATGTAGGGACCCACAGAAAGTAAAATATCTTACAACCACTTTCTAGATTTCTTAGTGATTGTCGGACGTGGGCTGTTCTGCATCAATTCATTAAATGGTAGGCTACTTTTCTTTAGAATACTTTGTATACCAACAGAGTCTTCAGATAGATTCCATCAAACTAGACTAGTGATCACATAATGTGATTGCATGGGGATGACAGCTGATTTCCATGGTAATCAAGGCGAAGTAACAGAATAATCAATGTTTTCATACTTCAAGTGTCCCTGACGTGATTTTTCAAAGCAAGGAGTTGACATCAAATTTAAAATCAGCTTTCAATTATCCACAGACATAGTGAGCTCAAAAATGTACAAATGGCTTCAAATTTTATTGCCTTGACAGAACCCTTGTTCAAGATTTAACAAAAAGCAGTCAATTCATCTAGGCTTCACATTTTAATCTTTCTCAGCTGGATCACCACCTCTTAGTTTCAAGAAGCATTACAATTATAAAAGGCAGGCGAAAGGATGATAGAATAGAAAGTAAACCTAGTTAACTGACCAAATTTATAACAGATTATTTAACCATTGGAAAATCACCTGCAAATTAGTGGAATGGATACCTCCACGAAAGAGGGAGTGGAGAACTCTGTTATGGGGTTCAGAAAGGGATGTTTTTCCTGATGCCAGAAAGAAGAGTTACCTGAATGAGAGGTGCTTTTGCTCCCCAGTTGGGTTTCTGACTGGCTGTGACTGACTGGTGTGAGGTCTTGGCAACTCTGGATGGGGGAGTCCCTTCCAGGTGGGTCAGTGCCTGCTGGCTTCTCAATGTTTTTCATTTCCATTTCTTCATGATGAATCCAAAGATCAGGGGGCCGGAGGTCCTTCTGGCTGCCCTTCCTTTTGCCAACACTGTGAGTGGCCCGTTTCCTATGGAACAAAATTAGAAGGCAAATGTAAGTGCCTCTTTTCCACGGCCCTTCCTCTTTTTTCTCAGTCAATTCAAGTTAGAAGCAGGGAAGGAAACAAAAGCGCTCCCAGGAGGAAACCTGTGAAATCCAGGAATTGGCAGACTTGTCTTGGCTGCTTCCCCCTCTCCCCAGGAGATTCACCACATTATAGAAGATGTGGGGCTGAATCCCCAGGGCCACGGCTGCCTGCCAGAAAGCATCTTACTCCAGCTTTCCCGGCTGCAAATTCTCACACAAGGTGACAATGGGTTAGATGGAACCATATGCCAATCTGTGAAGCTAGGCATACGGTACCTGACTGTAACATCTGTTTAGGAGATAAATGAAGGAGTTGCTTCGAAAGGGCAAATAGAAATTAAAAAGCCAGAACTTGTGCCAGCAGTAAAGATTGGGGCTTAGAAAAATGTCTATACCTCAGCTGTATAATTTAATGTGCAATTGGGAAGCTTGCTATTTGAAGACAAAAGGCCACACGAGGACATTCTTAGGAGAATAAAACCCTTTTGCCTTGAGTCTCTAAGTATCTGGATTCAAACACAATAACACTCATTCTTTGAAAAGAGAAGAATACACTTTGGAAGAGTGCTTCAAATGCCTATTTTCCTCAACAAGAATTTAGCAATCATAAATTTATTTTTCGGTCGTAGTCTCTTCTTGGTGCTAGCGAGATTCATATGTTCCCTGCATGCTAAGTAAAGTAGCATGATGTTCCTGTTAGCCATTCTCTACAGCAGGGTTCAGAATACTATGGCCTGAAGGCCAAATTCACCCACTGCTTATTTTTGTAAATAAAGTTTTATTGGAATCCTGCCCAGCTCCTTCGTTTCAGTACCACAGTGTTAAATGGTTGCAACACAGACCATATGGCCTGCAAAGTCTAAAATATTTACTATTTGGCCCTTTTCAGAAACAGTTTTCAACTTCTGCTCTATAGTTTTATAATTTTTAAGTCTCCACTTGTAGCTTCTTCTTTTAAAATAATAATGGCTCTTCACAAGGCAGAATTCAGACAGTTAAATCTAACCTTTGACAGAAGCCCAAAGAAGTACCTTCTTCTCATTTTCCTCCCTTGCAAGGAATGGTTTATGAGAATAGTTGTTTTCATGGTCACTAAACGGTTCAAGCAAACTTCCACTTTCAGTGAAAACACTTTGCAACCTGTGCAAGGCCACTGAGAGTGACCTTGTTTTCCCAATTGTTGACTAAGAATCTTTGCACATATTAGGCAATTAATAAGTTTTTAGTGGTATGATTTGTTGAATTTGCCTTAACATTCTTTTTTTCTTTCTTGATGCATGCTGGGGAGCATAGGAGACAAAGAACCCCAGACTTACAATCTATCTAGTAGTTTAGTAGAGAAATAATGCAGTGTTTTCTGCTCTAATATTTTCCCAACAACTACCTGCATTTTGCTGATTTCCTGGCAGCTCCACAGTGACTCTAGACAATGGTCTATAATAACCTCTAGATCCTTTTCTTGTGTCTAAGATAACTCTCTGCTAACCATCCATTCCCTGAATTTGTTTCCTTACACTTCACTAGAAACTAGTGTGCAACTCACTCATAGCTCTGTATGTGATCTACTCCTGGTGACTTAGAAGAATTTAATGCCATTTTTAAACTTGGAGATTTCACCCTGTTATCTTTCTTTCTAACAAATCAAAATGCTAAATAACTTTAACCGCAGTGTGTACATGACGGCATACAGAGAAGTACCGGTTCCCAAATCCAGGACAAGACAGTCAGACTTTTCATGATAACTCAATATTTAAATAGCCTGTGGTAAGGAAATTTGACAAATAATTTTTGGAACTAGATACAAACTATGAATTCTGGTTTCTCCTTGCTTACATCCATGCCTTATTCATTCATTTATTCATTTACCAGTCCCTGTGACCTCAGTTCCAAGCATCCCCAGGTGTACTGCATTAAAAAAAACATTTCAAATCTGATTGAGGCAGAACTTTCTTGTGTGCTATGATTTCTAACCTCCGTCTGGGAAGAAATTATCATTCCTGATAAAATGCAAAAGCATTTTTCTGATGGATTTTGATCAAATCAAGACCTCTTCTGAGAAGCTACTCATCCAGCCAGCTGACAGCCAAGAATCTAAAGATCTCTAAACAGACTTTATTTGCTTTTTGTGTATATTCTATGAAAGACCACCTAACCACTTTTGTTTCCTATAATGTCTCTTATCAAGAGAGAAATCTTTGCCTTGGAGAGGCCTCCTCTGCCGGTGGTAGCCCAGAGCAGAAGGTTTGTAATAAAACTGACATCTGCTCATAACTAAATCACCTGAATTTGTCTTAAAACCTGTAGGAACGGTTGTCACCCTCGACTTCTGTCCATCTGTTGGTTCCCTGACATAATGACTGCTACTCATTGCAGCCCCCAGTTCCTCTGTCTCTCCATTGGAATCTTCAAAATTTGTCAGCAGACGAACCTAGGCCAATGGGTCCTGAACTGTAGTCCTCAGACAAAAGTATCAGCATCACCTGGGAGCCTGTCAGAAATGCGCATTCTCAGCACCCACCCCAGATATTATGAATCAGAAACTTGGTGGCGGGGGGCAGCAATCTGTGTCTTAACCTTCCAGAGGAATCTGATGCACCTAAAGTTTAAGAGGAACTGTCTTATTGAATTATTTGGTTTTGCTTGTTTTTGTTTTACAACTGATTTTTCTATTAGGTATAGAATACGTCACATGTTTATCCCTCTCCCACATGCTCCTTTCCTCACAGTTACCCGTAATCTGTCAGATTCCAAAAATAGTCGTAGGCTAGGAATGTCTCTTCTCACCCCCTGTATTCTCGAATAAGGCAAAGCAAGGAATCTTCCAAGGCTCTCTGCTGTCTCTTTCTCCTACTGGCAAAGCTTTCATGGTGTAATCAAGAACTGATGTTTTGTCTTTTATTTTATCTATCTGTCATTTATCTGTCATCTATCTATCTATCTATCTAATCTTACTTCTGCCCAGAACGCCTTCAGCATCCTATTTGCTTACAAACTACTTATTCTTTAAGAGTCCCTTCAAGCCTCTCTCCATCAGGAGGACTTCCTGACCCCTTAGGTCAGTGTAATCTCAGAATATCCAAATCATTTCCCTCATCTCTGTACCATTGACCCTGAATGGAACACAATCTGTTTTACTGAGCTGGCCAGATGCTCCCTGTGTGTCAACTGGTTTCCTTCAGTGATACTCGAGCAAATTCTGTTTCCTTCACTTCTCCAACATCATCCACTGTTTTACAATATTTATTCATTTGTTTATTCAGTGAACACATATGCAATGTTGACTATGTGTCAAGTAATGTGCTAAGTATTAGAAATGCAAAGATAGGTGAGACATTGGGAGCTCAGTACATGAATGAAAAATGGCATGGCTTCTAGAAATTTCTGCATCATTGGAGTAAGGAGCAGGCACTGGGACATGGCACGTAGTTAAGACGAAACAGTAGAGAGGACCAAATCATAGGGGGCCTTGGCTCCAACAGAAACATTTTTAATAACATCAGTAAGTCAGTGGGGAATTGCCGAAAAATTTTTAGCTCACAAGTTAACCTTGATCAGATTTGTTACTTTACATGATGCAGATCACATACTAAGCAGACAGTAATTACTTGAATTGAAAAATGAAAATTTTTCCTTATTGACTTGGGAGCATTTCCAAGTTCTTCTCTCTCTCTCTTTTTTTTTTTTTAAAGATTGGCACCTGAGCTAACAACTGTTGTCAATCTTCTTTTTTTTTTTCCTGCTTGTTCTCCCCAAATACCCCCAGGACATAGTTGTATATTTTATTTGTGGGTCTTTCTAGTTGTGGCATGTGCAACGCTGCCTCAGGATAGCCTGACGAGTGGTGCCATGTCTGCGCCCAGGATCCAAACAGGCAAAACCCTGGGCCAGTGAAGTGGAGCATGCAAACCCAACCACTCAGCTGCGGGGATGGCCCCTCCAAGTTCTTTTCTGATTATTCTTTTTTTCCTTCTTCTCCCCAAAGCCCCCCAGTACATGGTTGTATATTCTAGTTGTGAGTGCCTCTGGTCATGCTGTGTGGGATGCCGCCTCAGCATGGCCTGATGAGCAGTGCTGGGTCTGCGCCCGGGATCTGAACTGGTGAAACTCTGGGCCACTGAGTCGGAGCACAAGGACTTAATCACTTTGCCATGGGGCGGCCCATGGACCACTTTTCTTAACTAAACTCATTTAGGTTAGGGAAGGTTTCAGGAAGAAAGGAAGCCTGAATTGAGTGTGAAGAGTGATTACCAGTTAACCAGGAAAAACTATATTGGGAATATATACCTCCCCCACTTCCTCCATCTAAATCTTTCCCAAAGGTTTCCTACCTCCTAATTCTTCATATTGATTATTTTTATTCTACTCACTACTATTAAAAACAAAACAAAACAAAACTTATACTGGAAAACCCAGGGAAAACGTGTTCTAGATACGCAAATAAACCTGTATTTTCTGAGTAGGAATTAAAATGCATTGAAGTCCTAAGTGGCTGCCAGTTAAAATCCATGTGTGGTGAGTACTGAAAAATGATTAAAAATGTTAAAAAATTGAAAATGAGTGAAAGTGATCTATAGTGGTTAAAGTATAGTAGATTTCATTTGATACTCAATACTCAAAATTATTTTCGTCAAGATCTGAGTTGTATTAATACTTAAGACTTGCTGTGTATATCCAAATCAAATAGGAGGCCTAGTCAACCAGTGACTCTATCAAATAAACTTGAATTTTATTTACATATTTAAATGTAACGTATTCAGACAGGTTGTTGATCACCTATCCAGGTAACTGCCTTAGAAATGTGATAACCATGGGTTTCCAGGATAACCTAGACTTCTAGGATATTCTCAAGGTCAAATATTTTGTCTTTAGTATCTGTAGATGCATTCTAACTTATCATAATACATGTTCTATATTTTGGCCAGGAAAGTGTTATTTCTTTATCAAAAATCACAGAATAAAACCTCCCATCAATTTAAACTTTCATAAAACATAATTTTTCTATATATATTTGATTATAATCTCTATAACAGGAGTCTTTTTAAAGTAGTAAAAAAATTAAAACTAATAACTAACTAAAAAGAAATGCAAAATTATTTTTATTTCATATTAATTTGAAGCTAAATGCTTCCATGTGATTCTATAATTTAGTAGTATTCCATGGGGAATTCCAGTTTTTTAAAGGAAAAGCGGCTAATAGAAAGTGTTTAATCCTATTTCTCATTTGAGGAAACTGACATTCAAGGATTAGGTCTTCCTGTAGGTGACACAAGTAGTTTAAGTAAAGGAGGGTAGAATGAGAACCAGAACTTACGTTCTAACTTCTGTTAGTTATTTTATGTCATAAAAATCAAATCTTACCAACTAGAATGTGAATGAATCCAAAAACCTACCTCATTATTAAATATATGGTGTAATACACAAAAATATGTTTCAAACTCATTTGAATGCCATTCAAGTCCCTCAATAAAATGCAAAGAAAATTTACATTCTCCAGCACTCCCAGATAAAGGATATTGAAGAAGCTTATGAATGTGTTTTCTACTTCGTCTTATTAATTAAACTCCTGTTTTTCAGAGAGCCCTGTAGAGGACATTATTTCTGTTTCAGATTGAAATTGATTTCGCTTTCATCTGCATTACTTAATTTGTTCTAAAAGGTTCAACAGTGGCGGTATGGGGGGAGGGGTCCTCAACGAAATCAAGTCAAGCTAAATTAAAACTCAGAAATAAATTGAAGGAGAACATTTTCTTTTTATCTGTTAAGATATACAAACAAAAAGACCAAGATGAATGCCAATAGGTCTATTACTGAAGAAAGATATAGGATATAGGAAGCAAAATTGTGAAAATATGCCAAATAAATATTAAGACGCTTTGGGAGCTGGGTGAGGAAAACTAAAGTGGCAGCAGCATGAGAGCTATAAAGTCACTTGCTTTGCATTTTTAGTCATTCGTGGACGGATTTATTCTTTCATTCATTCCTTAGTTTTAAAAACAAGTCATACTCAGGGCTCAGTCTCTACTCGTCCTAAATAAAACCTTCAAGCTCTTACCAAAGCGCTTAGGGTGGGATTTAAGACAATTTGAGAGTTTCTCAAAATAGCATCAAATCCCACTTTTGCTCACTGGAAAGACTAGCATTTTCTTTGTGGAGAAACAAAATGTGATGAATCTAGTTCATCAGGTCTATATAACCCTCCAACATTCTTCTCACCACGATGAAAATGGAAAAAGCAAAATACCCCACTACAGATGGTTTAGTTAATTAGATCTAGTTTAGTGAATTAATCCATGTCTTTAAAACTATGGTGAAATAGGCCACGTTTGGGTTGGTGTCCTCCTCACTTATGTTTATGTGAATCTTTCTTAGTTCTGCTTCAGAGACCTGCTCTCCTGATGTTCCACCATTCTGTGCTTATATGGTCCGTTTCCTGGGAATGCTGGACCAGGAGTTGTCCAACGCCTTAGTCAATCACAGTTATTTTTTCCCCAGAGCCTTACTAAGTGCCCAGCACTCTGGAAGATCTGTGAGTGACTGTGACTTCCCAGGATGCTTACACATGAAACTGGCTCTGTTAAGCTCATTCTGTCTGGTTCCTGGTTCGGGCACAATGGAGCAGCACACCAGTTATGACCAGTTTCAAGATATTCCAATCTCATGAATGCATGAATTTTATATCATGAAGATATAAAATTTGCCTTGCACATAAATAAATTAAATACAAAGACTGCATCTACATCCCTATGTCACTTTCTCCAGCACGTCCATCTTCCTGTATCCTGTTTCCAAGCACATCACTTCAAAATGCTGGAAGGTACACTAGAGATCAACAAATAGGGTCAGAGGATTGTTAAAAAGAGAGAGAAAGGCTGATGTATTAATAAGGGAAGATGGAAAATTATTTGCTAGAGAATCTTTCTCTAGCAATGTGTGTGGTATATAGTTGTCAAACCAGCCACCTATGGACCCATGCCCCAGGCTTACAGAACCAGCACCATGCCTGAGGCCAAAAAAGAAAATCAAGAGAAGAACCCATTATAGTCAATCCAGTGAGAGAGTACAGCTGAAAAAGATATATTAGGCTGAATTTGAAAAGTGCTAGAGAGGCAAAGAGGCAAAGAATAACCAGGAGATATTGTTGATTCCCACAGCTAGCTGACCGAAGTTTAATATGCCAGTTATGGGGTGTTGCTGGAAGTGGATGAGCAGAATTAAAACCACCTTTCCATTCTAAACCTTGTACTTTGATGTATCACTCTCTACGTGTGCTATAACCTAGAGCTGCATAAGATGAAAATAGTTTTAAACCCCTCAAAATTCTTAATTTCTGAAAAATCAACCACAGCCAGGAAATCAGAGCCATTTTAAATTTCTGGAATCTCTCTTCCAGCCTAACTACTGCTTCCAAACTAAGCACTCCATAGTATTATAACTACATCAAGTTTGGTATTCTGTATTTAGACATTCATACAACAAGGATTGATTAAATGCCTGCAAGCCTCCTTGCCAAAAGGGATAAATAAGTACTTTTTGAGGAAGACACATCTCCAACCTTTTATACATAATTGCGGAGAGGTCCATAAGTAGGGACATGGTAAAATTCATTCTCTAAATGCTACTTAAGAAACACCTGTCCTCACTTGAAAGGAAGAATCTGACTTCGAGAAGTAAAATCAAACAGAAATGCAAAGTGAGTCTCCAAGTGGATTCTACTATTTAATCTGCAAGTCTAACCCTCACTCCCTTAAGTCATGGGCCTGGAATGGACCAACAGCAAGATTTTGCCCAGGTCAGGAGATAAGGAAAATGTGGAGAATTATAAAAGAGCACAGGAAGAGAGTTGTCAAAAATATAACTCAAAAAGATGGTAGTCGCGTCAAGCAGTGTCTTCTCTCCTCTTGGGAACCAGCTGTTACCTACTTTCTCTGCTGGGCTGAAGAGCGCCGGGTGCAAATCACAGCCACGATCACCACCACCAGCACTGTGATGACACCAACGGTGACCACAATGATCACAAGCAGGTTGCTGTTCTTCTGAGGAGTGACGCTGCCATGTGGGGGGTGCATCTGGCCAATGGGTGGCTCTGGGAAAAGACAGGCAAATGGAGGTCAGGTTTAGGGAGATGTGGCAGCCCATTGTTCATCAAGTTCTGCTAAGAGTTCCTATTGTTCTGGGCATTCCTGAAGCTGGGAAAAAAGTAATGAAAAATGAGAGGAAATATCTAAATTATCTACCCAAGAAAAATGAAACCTATGTCCACATAAAAATTTATACAGGAATATTCGTAGAAGCATCTTTTAGAATAGCCAAAAGTGGGAAAAGATCCAAAAGCCATCAACTGACGAATGGATAAACAAATGTGGTAGATCCATACAATGAAATACTTTCCAGCCATAAAAAGGAATGAAGTACTGATCCACCCTACAACATGCATGCACCTTGAAAACATTGCATTAAGTGAAAGAAGCCAGACACAAAAGGTGGCATATTGTAGGATTCCACTTATATGAAATATCAAGAATAAGCAAATCTACAGAGACAGAAAGTAAATTAGTGTTTGCCAGTGGACAGGGGAGAAGTGAATGGGTAAGAGTGCTAATGGGTACAGGGTTTCCCTTTAGGGTGATGAAATGTTCTGGAATTAGATAGCGATGGGGGTGGCACAACCTTGTGAATATACTAAAACTCACTGAATTGTGAATTTTAAAAGGGTAAATTTATGGTATCTGAATTATATTTCAATAAAAAAACAAAGAATTAAGCTGTCCTGTTGAGCAGGATGCAGGGAGGGGAGGAAGAAGGCTGCCTTGTACTCTAAGAATTCCAATATGACAAGAACCAGAGAAGGCTGGGGCTTATGAGAAAATACTACGTATTTGATGCTGTGAAAGACAAACTATTTGACACCAATCACTCACAATTTACTTCCATTCCTTTCAAGAAACTATTCATAAAGCACATTTAATTTTCAACCTGTCAAGGGTCTATGAATCCCACTTAAAAGCAGCCACTGGGTTTGAAAGTGTCATAAAGTCCTGATATGAATGTTTTCCTGTGTTCCAACAATACCTCATGGTAGACAATATTTAGGCAAAAAGAACAAAATAAGAAGACATTTTTGATAATTTGATTATGTAAACAAGAATGGCTAATGACCCTTTAAATCGCTTTCTTTAAACCCTCAGTGATCAATCAATTAGAAATACTCTGTTTTTATGTTTTATGTTTGTCATTGCAAGGTAAAAATTTTTTAAAAGTGAATATTAGCTTACAGTTTTATTCATAACAATTTAGAAAGTAGCAGATAGCAATGAGTTTGGATGTTTTCCTAGACATAAGTTTGAGTGTTTCTTTAACAATCTATATTAGCTTTCTATACCCCTTGAGCAAAACATTTAGGTCTTTTTCACCTCAATGCCTTTATCTGTAAAATGGAAATAAGAATATTTATATACAGTTACTGTCAGAACTAGAGAAAATACATACGAAGCAACCATCTCAGTGCGTGACACAGAGAAAGTGCTTAAATATCATTATACTGCTGAAACATTGATTAAATTGTTGCCTAAATTAATAATCTACCATGCCATTTGGGGCACTTCTGCTGTGGACTTCCAAAGGACAACATTTTTAGAAATTTTCACTCAACGTGAAAGCTAAACTAAATTCTCACAAATGAGCATAATAACCCAATACTTGTCTCTATATCAAAACACTATTTTTTTGACAGTTAGTGAAGAATCATTGCTTTTGTGAAGATAGTCACCTAAATTTAAATAAATTATTGCTGATTCACTAGTATTGGAAAAATAATAAGTGCTTCTGATATAACTTGAATCACAGAGGAGGAACTCATCAAAAGTCTTTAAATTACACTTTCTGTTAAAAAGTTCTGATATAAATGAAAGAAATAAGGTTTCTTTGAAGTAATTTTTACATTTACTACAAAGAAATGAGGCAAGTAATGAAAGGTCAGAACTTTTTGTATCATAGTTTTACTTATAATTTAAAAAGTCATTTCACAGTAGTATCTTGATATGCCCTTTCTGTGCTTAATAAATTAATTGATTAGAATAAATTAACCTTTTATGTGAGAGCTTACAATAAAGACAGTTCAGGACCTCACGGATTTTTATTAGTATGAGTTAAATTTAATAGCTCACCATTTTTGACAAACTTAGTTTGAGTCATACATAGCAGTACACCTTCTGAATATTTTTAAAAACCTTGTAAACTAGAATTTTTCAAATTTCTACTCTTATATCTTTCTTTCTACCCAGGAAGACATCGTACTTTCAGTCAGAAAATAATGACTCTAGGTTTTGCTGAGCATTAGTGAGATTATATTGATGTCATTTGCCTCAGAGTTAGGGTTCATGAGAACTCCCATTATAAATCTTTGACTCCAGGCCTTTATGACTTCCTCATAAAAGTTCCCATCAGTTTAAAACTTGATGGTCAAAGTCTTTCATTAATTTCCCAGTCTCAATTCAGAGGCTGAATAATCAGAATATCTGACATCAGAAGGGCAGTTAAGAAAGTCAAGCGCAATGGAGCCCGTAGACGCAGTTGATCCTTGTTATTTGCAGTAGTTGTGCTCTAGAAAGTCATTGCAAACTCTGAATTAGGGAACACTGAGGATTGTTTCTAGAGGAAATAGAGCGTTAGCTTCCTGTGAGCCTCTGGTCACAACATTTTCATCAACCAATCAATGCATAACCTTGCTTTACGTGAGTTTCTGTTTAAAGACACCTTATTTAAATATAACGTTGATTCATTACCATTAAACTTGCAGCCAACAGCACTGTAACTCATGCCTGAGAGAAGCTTAATTAACACACATATTGTCTCCATAAGGCATGTCACAGTCTTTTGTGCTTTGGAACACTGGAGAGCACTTCAAAAATATTTTTAGGGGCCTCTTTAAACAGTGAAACCACCAATAAAAGCCACAAAACATGCGAAAAATAGCACTAAATGTATTGCAGAAACAACACTTGTTTACAGCATGAGAGCTCAGACAATAAGGCAGAGCATCACCTTGTTCCATCTCAGCAGAGTTTGTGAGCACTGGGCTCTGCAAATCTTTGGCTGCTCTGCACTTGTCCATAAATGATCATAAAAACACCACAAGTATTGATTTGGGGGGTTACAGATAAATTTTATCGAATGGGTGAATTCGCAAATACAGAATCTGCAAATAATGACGATCCAACCATATATCTAAATACATCAAAAGAGTGCTCCAGGGGCCAGCCGGTGGTGCAGCGGTTAAGTGTGCACGTTCCGCTTCAGTGGTCCAGGGTTCTCTGGTTGGGATCCCAGCTACGGACATGGCACTGATTGGCAAGCCATGCTATGGTAGGCTCCCCACATATAAAGTAGAGGAAGATGGGCACGGATGTTAGCTCAAGGCCAGTCTTCCTCAGCAAAAACAGGACAATTGGCAGCAGATGTTAGCTCAGGGCTAACCTTCCTCAAAAAAAAAAAAAAAAAAATAGAGTGTTCCAAATTAGGAAAAATTTTAGACCTCACAAATGTAGATGAGTGTAGTTAAGAGTTCTGGGAGACAGCCTGACTCTAGAAGGGGCAAGATGACATTTCTCACCTTTCAGGTTCCAGGTAGAAAGCTGCGTGGTGTAATTCAAAGACTTGCAAATCTCCAGCATAACACTTTCTATGTTCAGATGAACATTTGAGATCCAAAGAGCTTATCTGACTTGATTCACACAGTACTAATTCCTGGCAAAGTCACTTCTAGAACCTGGGGTTTAGGATTAGTCTGGGCTTCTTGAAATCATTCGGGATAGATCATGGTTGGACAGTAGGTGGGCAGAGACTCTTGTAAACTAGAACTTGGGACTCTGGACCCCTCCAATTATTTTTCCAGGGGAAACAATTTTCAAGTTTTATTTCTGGACCTTTCCTTTGGCATTAAGGTATCTGTTGAGTATCTCATAGTAGTTTACCAACCTCAGAATGATCATTTCATGCAAAGAGCTTTTACATACACTTTATTTAGATTGGTTAGAATGTTATTGAGTTCTGAAAACAAGAAAACAAAGTTTTCAAAACTAGAGGGCAAATCATGGTCTTTTCTCCTAAATACAGAGTGCAAGCCATGTTTTACAGATCATCTAATATGATTCTCAATATTCAAAGGATTAATTAATAATATTGATTTTTTTATAGGGTTTCACCAGAATATCAACACTTGTCAAGCTTAATTTAATTTTCAAAGGTCAAGGTAAATAAAACAACATCTTTGTAGGGTTTGTAGATCTCTTAACCAAAATTACTAATTTTGCAAATTATAGGACAACAAATTATATACCAAATATATACTATATACCAAATTATAGGAGAGCAAATTATATACTAACAAAAATAAATTGATGAATTAACTTTCCAAATGAGAAAAGGCAGGATTGAATTGAAGCAACTTTTACTGTTGCTGTCATCCATACAAATATAAGCTACAAAATCACATTTTCAGAAGTGGAGTACTTTCCTGCTTAAGAACGTGGACCATAATCCAAAATCAAATGCATCATAAAAGTAAAATACTACCACATCACCACATATTACCTTTGATTCTACCTGCCATCAGAAAATAATTTAGGAAGCCTCTTCAGTTTCCTCAGTTTAATTAAGGGTC
This sequence comes from Equus asinus, assembly GCF_041296235.1. Lineage (NCBI taxonomy): Eukaryota > Metazoa > Chordata > Mammalia > Perissodactyla > Equidae > Equus > Equus asinus. The sequence goes on from NC_091796.1 coordinate 22,706,838, forward strand.
TCCAACTACAAGTGTAAACATGAACTACAGCTTTGTTTTTCTTTATTTGAATTCCAAGGCTGCCTTTTTAAAAGAGTGACATGCTATAACAGGCAGTAAAGGATTAGTGCAGTCTAAGTTTATTTGCAACTGGCTTGAATATCCTGACAATAAGCCATTACTTTATTACAATGCTTTGAAGGATGAATCCAGCAAGTGTAGGGAGAGATAGGACACCTCTATAATTCCGTCACTTTAAGAGGAGATGTATGAAGTTTTCATTGTGTGTGAGGTTCCAAAACTCAGATTTTAAGGGGGCCAGCCCAGTGGTATAGTGGTTAAGTTTGCATGCTCTGCTCTGGCAGCCTGGGGTTTGTGGGATTGGATCCTGGGCATGGACCTACATACTGCTCTTCAAGCCATGCTGTGGCGGCATCCCACATGCAAAAAAAAATAAAGGAGGATTGACACAGATGTTAGTTCAGGGACAAACTTCCTCACCGAAAAAATACCCCCAAAAACCCAGATTTTAAAATGTTCTTGTTGATGCAGCCTACTTTGTAGAAGTGGGATGGGGTTGGAGTTTTATTAGTCAGGATTTCATTTGTGCATCTTATTGGGAAATATACCCCTTTCTTAAGGCATAAGACATAAGCAGAATTTTAATTACAAAGCTAGGATTCTCAGATGCCTTTGCTGGATTCCTTTTAATAGCCGAAGCTAAAGTCAAATTACACATTTACTGTCATTTATTTGCTAGCAAAATAAAATAGGAAACAGATTCATTTTTCCCTCCACCATCCATGTCTCTGAGGTTATCAATTCACCTTAATTAGTCGAGTAGCCTGTAATAATTTGTTATCCCACTAGGGATTCTAGAAATGTTTCAGGTGTTTTGTTCATCTCATTCACTTAACATGAAATACCTAAAACCCAGAAAATTAAGTAACACAGAAAATTGAGGAGGGGTAATGTCAATAATCTATCTAAACTAGTTCAAAGCCACTGGATGCCATTCATCTATTTTATCTTCATGACTTTCTCCTGTGAGATAATGTATATCAGACCAAATTTAATTACAATTACATTTCTCCCTTGGAATCTTAAATTAAATGGTAAAAAAAAAAATAATACAATGACATGTATTTCTCTCAATTACTATCATTCTCTTCATCTGAAGTCTGACTCCCATGAAAAGAAAAAGTCCTGTTGATTTTTCTGTTAATGTGAAATTTGGGCTGTGGTTTCTTTTCAATCAGAGAATTTATTTTATTTTGAAGGTCAAGTTCAAATAGTCAATAACAAACCTTTAAACATGATCCAGAATTAGGATTGCCAGATTTAGTATTTAAAAATACAGGAGATGCAGTTGTTTGAATTATTTCTTGTTGCCTATGCAGAAGTACATTGAGATGGAAATCCCTTGCAATATTTTTCTTTATTTCATATTCATAGGCAGTTAGAAATGATACAAATTTTACTGGACACTGTTGTATTTTTAGTTGCTAAATCTGGCAATTCTATCCAAGATTAGAGTTCTTTAGGACATGCAGTTTAAGCGAGTACATCGTTCTGTGTCTGTGGCCTACATTTGCTCCATCTTTCATACACACAACCACCGCTCAGTAGTAGGTGGGAACTTCAAGGGGCTAACTGTTTTTTTTCAATTATCCATACCAATTCCCTCTTTAATTTCCTAGCACTCTGTCTCCTCAAAAAGTACTATCCTATGCCAGTACAAATAGTAGTGCCCTTAACTGGGGGTGAATTCCAATTTGAAACTCTCTGTAGAGATAGCATCTCAAGATCAGCTCTGCAGATGATTATAAAGGGGACAATATTAATTTCCAGCAGGGACTCCAAACCTACAAGCTCTCCATTTTGGGGTATAAAACCATACAATTATGTTCCCCCACACAATTTCAACAGCTACCTTCTTTACCCTCCCTCACATCCCTGGGATTTTTCTCATTCTCTTTAAACTTTCTGGCATGTATCTCTCTGCCTTGTCCACCAGGGTAATTCTCCCTGTTCGTTTATTGCTCCCCCAGTGATCTATTTTTCAATCTGTGTCCATAGCTCTCAGCAAGTGGCCTGCACGCAGCTAGGGCTTAGTAGCATTTCTTAACTGACTGCTTGAAGTGTGTTTGGCATATTGCCGAGACGTAATATAAAATTTGCAGGAAGAGAATGCATTAATAAAACTTGCAAAATTTGGAGAAGGGAACTATCATTATCTAAACCCATTTTATGGAGGTTTGATAAAATGGTTTAAACACTTTTGGTTTCTTTTCAGTCCCAACACATTCCTCCTCTCATCTTCCTGCTGTGAGGTCCCCAAAGTGTCTCTTGTGTATCTCAGAGTCCAGAAACTATCTGAGCCAAGCACTAGCTATAACGGATCTCTAAAACTCACATATCTACAAGAGATAATCATGTTACTTAATGAGGGAAAAGGGTCTGTGTATGAAGCAACAGGAAGTGATGAAGATTTTAGCAATCTGGAGAGAGCATCTTGGATATAATCTTAGAGAACCTTGACTAGAATATATTTAGGAAGCCTAAATGTAAGAAATTGAACTTCTCTGGTTAAATAAAATGCATTAATTGCAGAGAAGGGTATGCCTGGCAACTAGAAAATAAGGGTCAATAGGTAAAAAAAAAATATTCCTGAATCCACTACTGGCCAGAGGAGAGGGAACACTGAGCCTTTAACCAGAGCATCTGGTCTACCCCACGAATGCACATATCCTCTTGGAGAAAATAGATGCATTAGATTATCATAGCCTATGATGGGAAGTAATCACTTAACTCACCCACTTATTCTAATTTCTCACCTAGCAAGCAACTTTTAGATTGCAATTTTGGTGTCCCATATAGATTTTTAACAGAAGGCCATCCAAATGGATATTAATTCAGTAATCAAATTTTTCAAGAAAATTTGCTAAAGTGGCTAAATACATCACATTATTTTCATAAAATAAAATACTATACAGCAGCAAAGATAAATGAAGGAGAACTATTTGTAAACACATGGACACAAAGTTAAAGAAGAATGCATGTTGCAGTAGGATACATAGAGTATGATGCCATTTCTATAAAGTTATAAATATGTATAATAATATTATAACATTTAGGGATACATATACTTATACAGTAAATACCATATTTGGGAGAGTAGTTACATTAGTGAGGAATGGAGGGAATGGTGTAGTAGCCTGTGATAAAGAAGAGACATACAAGGTAGTTCAAGTGTATGTTATATATTTTATATCTTAACCTTGGTGATGGGTACACAAGTGTTCATGTTTGCATTTTGAATATACGAAATATGTTTTTAGTAAACCAGAACAAACCAAAAAACAGCAACCACAATACTTTTTAAAAAACCTATAAAAGGAACTTATCATATATACATGAGTCTCTTAGGAGTTTGGCTGATATTAATCCATTCTCCCAAAGTTTGTTTCAGCAAAACTGAGGACAAGATTCTAGAAGACAGCTCCAACAACAACCTGCTTGTTCCATGCAGTTCTAGCTATTACTTCCATCTGGTCATCCCCAAAGCCAACAGATGTACGTGAATGTTCCATTAGAATGAGCAGAAACAAAAGTTTAATCTTGACAACGTGAAGGAAAATTAGCAATAAGGTGCTAGAGGATTTTGAAGAGTAAACATACTCTCCTGGTAAAAACTCCCAGTAATTTCAATTTACGAAACTGAGTAGGTTTCAGTTCAATCTACCTTAGATATCATCTCTCTCTACTAAAATTAAATTTTTTGAAATATTTTAAATGCATATAACTTTAAAATCTACGTATTTTACAGCTCTGTATCATTTACGAAATTCTCTGTCCTTGAGCTTTTCTAACTGATTCTGTTTTGTGCACTTGTCAACTCTCATCAGCATCGTCTCCTGGTGGAATATGCCACAGGTTTGTTAATAACTTCACGTTTCTGTTATCCCCACTAAAACCTGAAGTCGAGAGTTCTTGGCACTTGCAGTCAATAGAAAATTTGCCTGAAACACTCTGGAATTAATCATTTAATTAATATAACTAACCCAGTAGAATATAATTTATATACTTACCATTGAGAGTGCTTCTATCAATCAAATTAGTATCAACTGGCCAATAACCGCCATCTCCATGACGACCTGTTTATTGGGAAAGCATAACAGAATGTTAGTGGATATACGACATGAAAGCGCTAACAAAGCAAAAAAGACAAAAATAAATATTTTAAAGTACACACTTGAATAAGATTATTTTGGCTACCTAAAATAAAGCCTGAGAATGTTAATATCATTATACCTTGTGAGAAAATGTTATCTCTTACGTGTGTGAGAAAAATCTGTCATGAAAATAAACTCTTCTAAACAAGCTAAATTCTATTTCTCTCTATTTTTTTCGCTACAAAAATCTGGGCCCCCTCTTCTTCTTTTTCTTCCAGTATATTTGTTAAAGTGTCACCAAAAGGTTCAGCAGTGGTATTAGTCTAAATGTTTTCCTAAACATCTCAAAAGAGACGGGGGGGCTGTTCATGGCTCCCAGAGAGGCAGATTCCCCTCCTTTAGGCTGCAAGAGGTCCCGCCTACACAATTGCCCATGTGATATGACTTTGCGGCAAATTATCATTATTATACTACAAGGGAACAGCACATGTCGTCTTATAACTGGGCTTTGAGTGGTCTTTGTGTTATGTGCCAAAAGGTGCCCAGGAATGAGATATTAAAAATGGAGTAAAGAGTAGGTGCTATGTCTCAGCCTACAGGGTCTGAATACTTCTTACAAACACACCAGGAAAGGAAGAGGTCTTCCTGAGTGTCACAGCAGTGGAAATACTGCCGGCCATTAAGTGTTGGACAGTTGTAAAAGTAGTATTGAAGAGAATTGAACCAGAAATAATTATACTATCATCCAAATTTAATTAATGGTGCTTCACCACAGGTAATCCTTTTTCTATTGCTACATTTGTAGAACTGTAATTCTTTGATTAGATTTTGCATTCTGGAATATCTATTAGGTAAATCATTCATAGAAAAACATTTGGGAGTTGAATCTATATGCAAACACATACAAGAATACAGCTAATTCTCCATTTTGTTCACATCAGAGGGTTATTTCTGAAAGCAGTTATAATCAGTGGATAACGCAGAGGAAGCCAACCGGGCCAGTCAGCTACAATAGCATATGTTGTTTTCTTACATGTATAGATTCTAGTTTTCTTCTTCTTTAAGACTTAAGTGCTGCTCTTGTGATACTCTTTTGCATACCAAGCTTGCTTCTTACTAAAGCTTTCCTAAGATCCCATCATTTTATTCACAAAATAGTTGTAAGGAACAACTTAAAGCTTGTTAACAGACCATCGATTCATGATTTTTAAAATTCTTTTGATATTCAGAGCCAAAGTTAGAATGTCCAGCTTCCGACAAGCAATGCAATAAATTAATCCAATCACACCATATTCTGTTTTCAGCATGAATTGGTACATTTAAAATCTTCTGGCCAATGACTGTGGGCATATAAAGAAGTGAGAATTAGGATGGAGGCTCTTATGTGTTCATGGGATGTGTGTGGGGGGTGGGGAGTGAATGGTAAGAGGAACAACTGAAAAAAGCAGCAATTGTGAAAATTTAGGTAAGCTGACTAAAATGTGGACAAGCCTAACCCTTTCTCAAAATTCCTTGCTTGCGTGACTCTGACACATTTGGGGTTTCAAGGAGCAGAGGATAAACTTTGCCCATGGGACATCGTAAGATCAATGTTGGAAGTAATGAAGTGAGACAGAAGTTCTGTATGAATATTAAGCTGGCTTTTCTCACATCTGAAATTGCAAAGCAGTCAGCCAAAAGAGATGCCAACAGCCCCATCACTTAGGCTAGTAAAGCAATAAATGATTCCTATTGGGAGTCATCCTGTATTGGCTGGAAATTAGGTAAATAGCCTGTGGAGGATTTTCCTTTTCCTCTAGCATCCTGACAAACATCTTTTCAATAAAGTTTCTCACTCTCCCAATTAGTTTGTAGGAAGATGCAAAAACAAGCCCACAGGCACATCCATATATTACTTAGTCATAAAGCTCTATGAGTATAGCACCCCTGAGATTTAGTGAGGCTATTAATTACATTGTGAATTTCAATAGGCAGAAGAAAATCAGACGTCATACAGTTAGAGCTCTCCGTGAGATAAAGGAACTTTGGAAATGCTTTCTAAATAAGAGAGGGCAGCTTTAAAGGAAAGCATTCATCCCACACAATCTACTGTATTGATATTGGTTAACTTGTTGTTGGTTATAACTAGATTGATACCACAAAAGAAAATGAAGTAACTCTTAACAAACCCAACAGAAAGTACTTTAAAAAAACTTGATATCATCAACAAGCAAGATTGGATTTATGGTAATTTAGAGTTCTTGCACCACTTCAGTAAGGAAACATAAAGCTCATTTCTGGGATATTGATGAGTCTAGGACCTCTTCATCTAAAGACATGAAAACCAAGTTTTAATTTTGTGAGCTGTTATGTTTTTATTCTCTAAAATATGTCTTTTAAATTCCAGGAAGTCTTTCTTTACGTATAAATAAAAAATTAAAATTAAAATGATTCTCCCACTGCTTGAAGGGAAGAACAACAAAGTCGTCAAAGGAGGAGATGCTGGAGACTTAGGACACTAACTGTTATCCTTGGCGTGTCACAGCATTTTTAAGGTCTTTTTGCTGTGCATCAAATATTGGATGTGTTTAGTCATCTTGGTTAACTTCATAAGCACTGATTTAGGGAAATAGAGGACTAATTAGATAGTTTATATCTTCGAGTCTAATTAGATATAAACTACTATCCGATCCCAGAGGTCTTAATTTTAGTAATGGAGCATAAAACTGCTAATAATTCATTCAAAATTTATTAAGTGCCTACTAAATGCAAGGCACGGTCTTAGATCCTCAGGGAAGTGGTATTATAAAAACATATACTAGATATGGAACTGGCCATGACAGAGTTGGTTCATTGTATCCAGATCCTGCATAGGCCTATTCATGGTTAATGTTAGCTAACTGTGGAAGGTTTTTAATTTACTCCAACTTTAAAGGTTTAACAATAAGTTCATCTGTTACTATAAAATCACTATTAGGTTTAATTAAAAATATTTTTTCATTTATCTAGTATTATCAAAAGAGCTACATGCAAATAAAAAATAATGTATTATTTTCAGTTTTATGTTATGTGTTCCAAAATTATATTATCATAAACCCCTGAATTTCTTTTTAGCATACTGCACTAAATCTCTAACATTTTTCAAAATTAAAAATTCCAAGTAAGTAAATGAATACATCAAATTTAAATATAACATTTGTGGAAATAACAAAATAAATCTAAAAGTATATGAGGTTTTTTTATTCAAATAAAGCTCACTGTGCTTCAAAAAATTGGAAATGGGTAGTTTTCTTTTCTTTATTATAGAATTAGTCATATCATGATTTACATGAAGACAGTGATCAAAATGTATTATATTAGTAACATATTATATTCTGCAGAATATAGAGACAAATTCTTGTATTACTCTGCACCCATATCTTCTTAATAATAGAAATGAGGATGAGGAAAATAATTAAGATGTTAAGAGTGATGAATTTATGTATCACTTTTATCTAGATAAATATTTTATTCAGATAAGTCCGTTAAAAAATCAGTTCTTTCAGAAAGTTTTGGTAATTAAAGCAAATATTTTCTACTTCTCCGTATGTTTTGAATCAGGAAATGGTGGTTTCAAAACGAAAAATAAATCAAAAGTAATGAGCCCATGGTTAACTCAAAAAGGAGAAAGTTAGTGGCTGTTTTAGAGTTATTCAACATAGTTTATAAATTTTAACATTTATTTTATTTAGGTCCCTATTAGGTAGATTCAAATCAGAAATTTCATGCTCTTTCCCTTGGTTTGCATTTTTAAAACATTGTAGGGGCCAGCCCTGTGGCTTAGTGGTTAAGTTTGTGCACTCTATTTCGACCACCCAGAGTTTGCAGGTTGTTTGGATCCTGGACATGGACCTGTGCACTGCTCATCAAGCCATGCTGTGGTGGCATCCCATGTAAATTAGAGGAAGATTGCCACAGACATTAGCTCAGCAACAATCTTCCTCAAGCAAAAAGAGGAAGATTGGCAACAGATGTTAGCTCAGGGCCAATCTTCCTCACCAAAAATAATATATTTATTTTATAATAAAATATTGTAAATTATAAAGCCATTTAAAGAATTTCCTTCTATATTTCATTTCAAGGTTAGATCTCATAAGGAGCCTTCTTTTCATTCTCTTTTGGCAAGAGACCTATGCTCCCTTGGACAAAAGTTAGTCTCCATGATTTCCCTGCCACTTCCTTTAGGAAGTGTGCTCCTTGCTATAGCTCTTGGTGCTTACCAAAGTGACATGTGTACTGTGTTCTCAATGTTCGTTGAGTGACTAACGTGAATTAGAATGCTTTCTAATGTGAATGAATTTTAAGTTACTACTATTATACAAGTTATTTTCTTGTTCTTACATACTACTTAAAATACTGCTTCGATACTTTTATTGTGGTGTTTGTAAAATGAAACAACATTAATGTTTACATTAAACCCCTGCTTTTAGCACATATGGGCATGATAAGAAATTTTCCCATGATAAAAAATTTTCCAGCACCTACCAAAGATTAATTCAATTGGGATTTCAGTTCTAGAGTCTGGTTTTCTGAGTGAATGTTTATAAGTTCAGGGAGGAGTGAATGGAAAATTAATTTGCAAAGGACATGGAGAAAACTGGATGTGGTAATTCTAATCTGTTCTTTAACCTATCTTCCCCAAATGGGGATAACAGAGGGTCCTCTAGAATAGCACCCGCACAATCAATCCCAAGAGAAAAACCATGGCCCACAATCTAAACCAAACAAACTGACTGGTCAGCTAACAAACATTTGGTATACATCCTTCCAAGAATGCAGAGCACTGAGGTATCTTCTTGATCTTCGAATTGGTTCTCCGAAAATAATTCTGGTGTTGATGATGGAAATTGCATTAATTTTGTGTCTTGTATAACCACTGGATAAAGGATATCTATTAATGCCACCTGAACACAGTTTTACTGTCCAATATACAGATCACATTGAGATATATTTAAAGCAAATAATTGTTCAGGAACTGAAAAATGTGTCTAAGAGATCAATTTGTCATCAGTTGATGATACTGCTGACTTTGAACAAAGGCATCAGGATATCTAAAAACCAGGAAGCAAAATCATAAAGCATGCCTAGGATATTTCAAACATATATTAATACAGAGAACTAATGAGCTCTCCTCACCCTTTGCTAAGGTTCAATACATTGTTTTCTAGTAAACACTGAAGAAAATTCATTGATTGAAAGAAAGTAGAATCTTACTACTTCATATGTAAGCATGGCTAACATGCTGGACATATATTGAGGCTTAGTGCTTAACAGATCCTTCTTGCCTTCCTTTCTTCAAAACATATCCTTACGTTTGCCACCTGTGACAAGTCTAAGAGCAATAATTTGTGGGGAGGGGAATGCACTTGGTGACCTACTCTGAGTCAGATACAGTGCAAGAGAACCAAATATGCCATTGCCCACCTTCTCCTCGACCGTGAGAGGCAGTTTTTTTTGAGTTTCAATTTCTGCATAAAATACAAACAGAGTAGGCTATGATGAGAAGTAAATTCATTTTTTAAGAATCCTTAGAAATCAATTTAAAATCTAAGATTATAAGTTCACACACAAATGTCATGAATTGAGTGACCATATAGTTATTATGAAAATCAGGACACTTTAAAAGTGAAAGAGGGAGCTATTATCAATTTTGCCAGGACCCAGGTATTAATCAGGACACTCCTGGACAAAATGGAAATTATAGTCATCATAGACATGAACAATTTAGACAAATGAACCCCTAATTCCTGGTTCTTGATTAACATCTCAGTTTGATTTTGGGTCCTCACTTTCTGAGGCATATGAGTAGTCTTTTGCAGAGTTTGGCAACCAATAGGTAAAGAGAAGTTGCCTGAGAAATGTCCTAAGGTAGGAAAAAATTTTACAAACATTGCATACTTCTTCTTTTGCAAGTACCAGAGTAAAAGCAGCACTGTGCCAGACCAGTTGGTATCTGGATTCCTGAACATGATGATAGATGTCAGCCAATGAGGAGAAGAAAAAATGTCCATATATATAATCCATAATATATATTTATATATGGAATCCATTTATATATATATACATATATCAGAAGCACATTGCTTACTCCTATGAATTCTTCCCCTGCTCATTCTCAGCATCTTGCAAAGGAGAATGGACAAAAATTCAAAAGGCAAATATCAGGGGTCTAGAGGACTTGGACAGATCAACAAGATCTTCTGCTCACAGAAAGAAGTTAGCCTCTTTAAAGATTTCAGGTAAGGAGAGCCCCACATTCTTATCTATATGACTCTGACTATAATTAGTCTGTGTTCCTTTATCTGGTTGCTGATGAAAACTTGTCAACTGCTCCTGATCACATATGTCATAAACTTCCACATATCAAAAGCCCAATAGGTTTATTTGTTACTATAATTATTATTCATATAAGTTTAGAATGACACTTCTGTTAACAATTAAATCATTAACAGAATAAAAAATAAACATGATTTAATAAGGTTAATGATATAGTGATTAAGAGTGGTCTCTGAATTCTTTCCTCCCACTGTACTCTCCTTGTATGCATTCTTCCCTGTAGTATATCTGCAATAATGGCCAGCATGCGGGTCTAAGAAATTACTTTTAGAAGCAACCTTGGGCACTTTCCTGGATGACTAGCTCTTGCCAAGAGCTATGTCTTCACCAGACTATAACATGGAGGATGAAGCAGAGTGTTTTGTGGATTTTAAAGGAGCAACTGTTCTCAAAGGCCACTGAATAATCCATGAAAGATTCCCCCACCTGGATGGCCCACAAACTTATCCCAAAGGCAGGTAAGATATCTTTGTGTCTGAGTGAAGTTGCCAAGCCGCACAGGGAGAAGTCACAGACGAACATGAGGCTTTTTCTTCTCCAAGTGCCTATATGTCAGAAAGTTGCAACTACAGTATGAAAGCAGTAGAATGTGAGCATCCTGCTGGCTGCACTGCTAGTATGTGTAAATAATAACACTGTTGGAGCACAGAATTTCTTTATTAATGCATCCAATTATGCTCCATCCATCTAGTCAACAAATGTATTGAGTGGACCCACTGTTGTCAGCATTAGGGATATACAATGTCTATTGCAAAGGTTCATAAATTAATGAGAAGGAAAATGTTAAATGAATAATAATAACCACACTGTAATATTAAAAAATTTAAAAAAATTATAAGTAGGTGGCACAATGGAAAAACAGGATGATTGATTATTTCTGCCTAAAAAAATGATGGAAGCCTTTTTAGGGATGACATTTGAATCGAGCATTAAAAGATGAGTGGAAATTTATCAGGTAGAAAAGAGAAAGAGTGAGGTGGGCAAGCTTAGAAAGACAGGCAGAGATTAAAAAATAAAACTCCCTATATGTTCTACAAAAAAGTCTAGAATTTACCTGGTAGGGGACAGAGATCCACTGAAGGTATTTTAAGCAGAAAAGTGACTCAATTACATATGTATTTTAGGATGATTGTTCTGGCTGAAGAATAAAGTAATCAGAAGAGAATGGTGTAATAAATAGAGTCAGAATAATATTAATTATGAATCTATGAGGCAGACATTATTAGCTCCAATTTATAGATGAGTAAACTGTGGCTCAGAAAGACTAACTAATATACTCATTTTAGGTGGCTGAATCTGCCTGACTCTGATGATGACGATTTTATCATTAGTGGGTGAATTAATAAGTAAAAGAAGGAATGGGGAGAGAGTTGTACAGAAATTAGAGCACTTCTTAGAGTTGATCCTGGTGTGTGAGTGTGAAGGTTTAGGTGTCTGGATGTGACTTGTGGTGGTAGCATCATTCTCAGTGGGACACACAGAACAAAATAGACTTTGGAGGAGAAAGGAAATAGTTCAATTTGTAATCATGCAGAGTGCTGGGACAAGTGAAGGTGACACTTCAGAAAAGGCATGGCAAAAGTGGACAAATAAAGCTAGGAAAACTCTTTGAAGATGACAGATACTGAGGTCCTATTCCTATTCTTATTCCACATCATCCATTCCTCCCTACCCCACACTCTCACAACCCAAACAAGAAATGATCAGCATCAACAGCCAAGAGTGAATGGGGTTTGCAGGGCTGTGGATCTAGGGGAGCATGCTGGTCCTCAGTGGCCAGTGTAGACAGTAGGTACCTGATGTTTTAAAAACTAGGAAAGCCTGAGAACTTCTGTGCTAGAGCAGAGAGAAATAGCAAAACCCCTGTTGCCAATTTATCTCTCTGTCATAGTGCACTACTCTGCAGAGTGGTACCTGAATGTCACCTGAACACATCCTGTGATCCTCACTTTTTGAACAGCTTCGTGGCATTTTGATTTTCCCATTCTAGGATTTCTCTAAATAAGGTCCAAGTAATCTTTCCCTCCATAACCATTTGTGTGGATTCAAGTTCTGCTCATATATTTAAAGTCCAGTCTTGGGTTTCAAGCAGTCTTTTCTACTACTACCCACAGTGATTTTCCATCTGAACCCTTATGATATAGATATGAGATGATACCACCAGATTTAGCATTTTTCATGTTGAAATGAAATGAAGAGTTTATATACTCCTCCTAACTATATTGCATGCTTCTTGAAAATGGTCCCATGGAACTGTACTTCTTTCTTATGCTTCGTCGCACCCAGTACAGTGCTAGGTACATACTTATCAGTAAGTTTACAAAAGTGAGTTCAATCCTTTCTATATTGCACGTTTGAAACTTCAAAAATTCATCAACACCCAATAGTTTTGATTTTCCTCCTTTCTGTATTCAGAATTACAAGCAGCTAGTGAAATGCAAGTGTATAAATTTTCTGCTAATAAGAAACAACAGGGAGGGTAGAGGTCAAGAAAAGGGCCAAGGAGTCCAAATCATCTACAAACATGACCACTATTTCTTGTATCACAGAGAACTTATTGTTTTTCTGTTTAGCTTTAATTTAATAGATGAATATTGAGGATACTTTTTACCTAGTGGAGAAATATTTTCATATCTTTTTCATCTCCTCCAAGATCAGTAATATATACAATATCCACATCCATGAGCACTATTACTTTTGGGTTATACAAACTAATCTTTTGATTAGATGGTAAAGTCTTTCTTTCCAGATTACTCTGTGACTGTTTCCCCAAAGATTTGTGTCATAATTCAACTCAACAAAGACTTATTGGGCAACTACAATATAATAGGTTTTGAATTAGAGGCTGCAGGTATGGGAAGGTAGGAATGACAACGTGAAGCAGACCGGTTTTCTGCCATCAAGGAGTTTACAACCTGGCCAAGAGATTAGGAATATAAACAGGAAATGATAAGAAATGCACAACATAGCAAAGAATCAGTTGGGTGTTACAGAGATACAGAACAATAAAAGACTGGAAAGATAAGAGAAGCTTCTTGGAAAAAAGCAGAATTGGGAAGGGAGTCTTAAAAAACAAGGATTTGACTTGGGAGAGTTAGGGAGAAAGTAGGGCCAAGGCTGAGGGGACGATACCAACTGGAGCCCAAAGTTGCAAAAATGCACTTTTTCCAGAGTGATTTGCGGATTCTTGTTAATGGACTGTGGCATATGTGGGGGAATACACTAGTTGTGAGGCTAGAAAAGGGAAGTTGGGGTCAGATAGTCACATGTTTGATGTCAAAGAACTGACTTCATTCTGTGAGTAACAGTGAACTGTCTGTGTTTTGGAAAGAAAATTGAGGAGACAGAGTTTAGGATTGATAGAAGTGGGCAGAAAATAAAGCTAGGAACCTGGTATTTGGCCAATGTCTACAGCTAAGAAGGACATTCAGGAACACAGTGAGTCTTACAAGAAGAACTTATTAAAGAAACCTTTTTGAGGACTTGTTAACAAAAATATCTACCTTTTAGGTCTGAACAAGTTAAAATTATACCATAAATCACATCGATTCTTATGAGTACCAAGTATGTTTTTTCTTTCAAAGTTACATACTAAAACATAAGAACTCCTGAGAGGTGGACCTAGGCAGCTACTTGCCTGCTTGCTGGGAACATGATAAGCACCTCAACAATCTATTAAAAGCACATTATTCATTTTATGCCTCTACATTTGCGCCATATTCATAATTTCTAGAATTGCAAAATCTTGTAGCTGAGAAAACCACAGGTGAGAATAGATTTTTCAAGGGGCTGCAGCAAGCCGTTGAATAATAAAGTGAGTTGAAACTATACACAATGATAGGGTAAAAAGAGGTTTTAATTTTCAATTAAACAGCTCCCATCAAAAGGTGCTAAAGGTTTCAATTTTTCAAACAGCAGCCTGGCTCCTGTAATCCACACCCTGAAGTATCTGGATTACATTAACTAAATTCCAAGCTTGACTAGACTGCCTTGAAAACCCTATTTCCCTGAAATTGGAAACAATTAACATTCTGTTTATTCATGAGATTAAACCCGCTGAGGTGTAAAACGGCAGGTGTAGCGTTGAGTACTCTGCCTGAATACCCTATTGAGGAAAGACAAAGACCTTTAAAGTAGGTGAACTTACAGTGAGGCCATTTAGGTTTCCCTTTCTTGATAACAAAGTAGGAGCCAATTAACTGACTGCATTCCCAGAAATGATACAGTGGTTAAGAGCAGAGATTCTGAAATTAGTTAGCCTGGTATGTATCGCGGCCTCATCACTTACATACTGTGAGCAATGGGGCAAGTTTTAACCTCTCTGAATCTCATTTTCTACATCTGTAAGGGTGCTATGAGAATTAAACATGATAGAACACGTACAGTGCACAGAAGAATAATTGATGCCCAGTGGGAATGCTAAAAATGTGAAGGGCTACACAAGATGCTATGCTTGAGTTTTTTATTCTAGTATCAATCCTAAAGCTTGATAATCTTAAATCTTGAGAGAAACCAAAAGATAATTTGGTCTAAAGTCATCATTTTACTGGTGGGGATGCTGAGAGAAGTTCAGTCACATGCCCAAGGTTGCACAGGAGGTCACAGTGGCAGGATGGTACCAGCATTTGAGGCATCTGATTCTATTCCACTGCTCTTTGAGCACACACTGAATGCCTGCTGATGGGAAAGCCAGAGCATTATCAGCCATCACCACGAGTCAGAGGAGAGTAATCCTCCCTCCCCAGTGGGAGTGCAGTTCTCAGCAGGCTGCCTTCATCTGGTTCTATAAACGGGTCTATGAATTGATGCCTCTTTCCCAGGCCTCGTATTTTAGATCACTCCTCTGCAGGTCACAGAGCATTAGAGACACTTGAGGATGCTTGAGGCAAGCGTCTTCTTCCTGATTCATTTCAGCAATGATGCAGATCATTTCACGAAGATTCCTGCCCCCTTAAGGTACTGTGTCATGCCCATAGCACCTACTCTAATGCCACAACAGGCAAGCATGGAAACACACATGAAATTGTCAACATTTGTGCTTACGCTAAGAATTACTAATTTTCACACATAGGCACTTCAAAGTGGATAACAATATTCAGGGGTTAAACAGAATATATGGATGCAAAAACAATCCTTTAAGATTAAAAGTTTTATCTCATAATCACCTTTGAGAAGTGGTCTTATTGTACAATTATGACTATCTTCCATTCCAACCCCCAAACAAGTGGCTTTCATAAATGCTTCTGTGAGAAGCTCTAAAAGATTTAAGCTAATGGTAGAAAAGCAAAAAGCCAAATTTTTCCTAAGTATAGAAAGAGTCTACAGTGGAAAGACTATGCTCTCTGGGAGTCAGAGAGAAACATTTTTGGGTTCCAGCTCTGCCCCACAACTATATTTGTGTGACCTTAAGCAAAACATTATCTTCTGCTTCCTCATCTGAAAAACTAGGAAGATAATCAGTGAAAGAGTGAAAGAATGAAAGAACAACTTTTGTTTTTGTTATTTTTGTTTTTTTTGTGGGTTTTTTTCAGGAAGATTAGCCCTGGGCTAACATCTGCCGCCAATCCTCCTCTTTTGCTGAGGAAGACTGGCCCTGAGCTAACATCTGTGCCCATCTTCCTCTATTTTATATGTGGGATGTCTGCCACAGCATGGCTGACAAGCAGTGTGCAGGTCCGCACCCAGGATCCAAACTGGCAAACCCCAGGTTGATGAAGTGGAATATGCGAACTTAACCACTGCACCACCGGGCCGGCCCCTACATTTTTTTTTTTTTTGAAAATTTATTGTTTGCAAATGTGGATGTTATGACCTGAACTGTGTCCTCCTCAAAATTCATATGTCGAATCCGTAATACCCAAAGGGACTGTATCTGGAGATAGGGGTCTTTATGGACGTAATTAAGCTTACATGAAGTCATAAGGTTAGAGCCCTGGTCTTATAGAATTAGTGCCCTTATAAGAAAAAACTTGAGTGAGCGAGTTTGCTCCCAGCCACGTGAAGAAACCGCAAGAAGGCAGCTGTCTGTGAGCCAGGAAGAGTGTTCTCACCAGAAACCAAATCTGGGGGACCTTCATCTATGACTTCTGACTTCCAGAACTGTGAGAAAATAAAATTCTGTGGTTTAATCCATGCAGTCATTGGTATTTTGTATTGGCAGCCCAAGCTGACCAAGACAGTGGAATTAGCACCATCCCTGTGTTTCTTGAGATAAACAACTGTCAGGATCAGAAATATGGTATTCAGTGCTGTGACTTCCCACTAATAAGATAACCCCAGAGTGAAAGCCGTTTGTCTTGTTCTTTAGAATATTCACAGAGCGGGGGAAAGGAAAGCTAATATTGGGAAATAACCATCCACAAACGTTAGATAGACTGACTTTAGAGAAATGTGCAAGTGTGTGTGTAGTTGTGTATGGATATGTGTAACATATGTGATGAATACTCTTAGTGGTTAAAAACAAGGGCTTGGGGAACATTGTTGCCTGGATTTGAATCATGGCCTTGCTACTTACTAGCTGTGTGCCTTTAGGCAAGTCACTTAAACTCTCTGAGCTTCAACATCTTTATCACTAAATTGGAGAAAATAAGAGTCCTTCTCTCACAGTATTGTTATGAGGATTAAATGAATTAATACAGGGTAAGCTCTTAGAACACTGACTGGTGCTAAGAGCTTCATATGGGTTCATTACCATTATACACCCACTCACACAGACACACACAAATTGACAGAGTTTTTACCAAAATATAGAAAAGAAAAAAAGAAAAAAATCTAAAGCAGAGCATTTCTGCACCTTTTGCACCCATTTCACAAAGCCCATACAATTTCCCTATCCTACCAGACCCTCCAAAAAACTAAACTCTGGTTAATTTCTAAAATTTTATAATTACTTTCAAACTTATTGGCCACTTGCACCTGGAAAAGTGTAGAGAAACAATTAGGATGTGGAATAAGAGATAAGGGGCTGCAAAAAAGGGGAATTATAGAGTAGGTTGAAATTAAAGGGTTAAGAAAATGCTAGATGTAATCAGTTCACAATTACATAAAGGTAAAAAGAGTTCTATGCAAATTTTCTATCATTTTCATACTACTGGTACTATTATCCAGAAGAAAATATTTTGCCCAAATCATAATTGATCCCAATATAACTGACTTTTTGTTGTCACATTTATGTTTTTCAGGGCTGGTATTAGATTTCAAGAAAAAATAATTGTGACAAGAGTCTAGGAAGACACTTCTTCAAAACAATCAAAACGTTTCCCGTTTTCTCTCATATAAGTCAAACCCAACCTCCTGTTTTTCTATTTAGGATTCATCTTTGCAAGATTAACTCTGACCCAAGGTGCCAAATTTTCTCTCAGAGGGAATTTTTTCCTCACCAGAAATTCAGCTCCCGTAACAGTGGGATCTCCTCACTGTGGGAAGGGGACAAATTGGTCTAACTGGGCACAATAAAGCATATTCAACTGATTTGCTATATGCTGAGTGGGAACATTCAAAACAGCTTTTTCCTATTATTTTCATCAATTTTAGAGGGATCTTTAATCTGGGTTATTTTTCATACACTTGGTCATCAACTCAGAAGATTGATTTTGTTTATAAAGAGCTTTTTAGTGGCCAGTAAATTTTATATGCTTTCCTGGTAAGAATTTAAAGATTTTATTTATAACCACTAAATTATATGTCATCAGTCCCTTTCAATTTTACAAGTGATTTGAGTTTGATGTAAAATTTAGAAACTATCAATTTGATCAACTGTATACCTGCCGTGATTGAATAAGGCACCAAGTAGTATAATATGTGACAGAATCTTTCTAAGTAATATTAGATGAAGAAAAAGAACAAATGCCCAAATATTTAATAGACTCAGCCACTGGCAATAATTCTTAGGAATTCCTTTTGTTCCTTATCATTGATCTTATTTCACTGTTGATGTGAAAATCTAAGTAAAATCTATGGAGAGTGTGTGATCAGAGAGACTATAGAACAATTTATTCTTTTTTCTTTCATAAAAGCACCAATTTACAAAATGAATCTTTTGGTAGGTTAAAATAATATTAAACAAAACAGTTAACTGAAAAAAATTACAGCAAAAAGCAATTACAAGGAATCCAGAGACAACTGGAAATCCATTTATTGAAAAGTGTGGGCATGTCATCAGCCAAGTGGCTAATACTGTAACATTTTATCTGTCTCAGTTACTTTTAATACATGTTTTGTGTGTTTTCTCTCTGTCTCTCTATATATTTTTCCAAATATAATTTCAAAAATTAGGAGTTATCTGCCTGTGGAAGCTCCAAATTCATTTAAGTTAAGAGGGCAATGAGGGGTTGTTTTAATTATTTGGTAACTGAAATAATAAGACCAGTCGAGCTGATTAACTATTCCAGCGTGGATTTGGCCAGCACTAATGTTTAATTTACCTAAGTAAATACATGCTCACTGACAATTACTCATCATTAATAGTTTTACAAATATTACTGTTTAGTAGATATTGATCTTATGAAAATATTTTAAGTGGAAGCCAGCCGGAACAGCTAGGCGATTAATGGAAATGTTAGCCCTGGGGGGACATTTCCGTGCACTGCATCATTTCTATTGCTCTGTGCTTGAAGCCCTAGCAATGTTCTCTTAAGCAGAGGCATGGTATAAAGGGCCAGAGACAAACCTGAACACAGGGTAATGAAATAAAATACTAGTCATGCAGGCAACTTTCTGCTCTTTGTGGGCCTGGATGTTTAATATTTTTCGAAAGTTTAAAAGTGTTCTTGTTGAAAAGAATATTTTCCCCAATCTCCAACATGGGGCCTTATGAGATGTGATGTTTGCAAGGAGGTTCTGCTGACGCTGGATGTCAAAAGCAAGAGACAAATTACACAAGCAGTACAATTTGAAACAAGAAACACTGACAACATTGACTATAACCAGTTATGAGTATTTCCAAACTCCCCCTTCTTTAAAGAATATAATATCCTCAAAAAATAAAACTCGCAAACTATTCTTTTCCTTCTCTAGCATTCCGCTAATTATTCTTAGTGTAAAATAATGGAATACTAATTTATGAGGCTACAAATCATGGTAACACAAATTCATATCTACCCGTGAATTGATGGATAACTCTTATTTATCTCCCATTTCCTTTGTGTAAAACCATCCCTGTTTCTCTACCCAAATGAGCTTTCAGCAAATGAGTGGAAAGAGGAGAAAATACTCCAAATTAAATCAGCATCTGATTCATGGAATAAAACTTTCTGACTTCTAAATTAATAATAGTAATGCCTTAAAAAAGTTGACCTAACTTTGTTTTTATTTATTAAAAGAAGCTCATTGTAGAGAGAAAGCACACATAATTTATGGTTTTTCTCTCTAGAGCTACAGAACTTTAATCCATAGCTCATGAAAGGTTGCAAGAGCAGCTTGAAAATTATGCTGAGCTTAATTATACTTAATGTGAATTATTCAGAAGTGCAGACAGAGACTAAAAATTTATTTCATACAAAGAAGCTTGACATTTTAATTGGTCCTTCAGAATAGAGACAAAACAATTTCCTCTCAAGAAAATTTACATCTTCCCTATCAGAGCCGCAGCCTCAGCCAAGCAGAACTTCATTAATAAGATTAATTATCATGCCAGTGTCTGCTTCATCAGGTGTATGGCCCAGATGAAAGGAGGAATACAAAATAATGACTGACATTTCTAAGAGGATTGACTCAAGGAGGGAAAAAATGACAGATTGAGCCACCATACCTTGGTCATTAGCCATTTTGTCAGGGTGTTCCACTGTGGGGAAAAAAGAAACAACATTATTAGACTTTCACAGTTCCCATCAAGAAAGCAGACATTTCAAATCAGCAGTTTTGTTAGCAAGTTCTCATATCAAGGCCAATGCCCTATTGAAACAAAATTGATAAGCAATCAGGGTTAACGTGATTATTTCTATTAAATAGAGGAAAAAAGTGGAAAATAATGGTTTTGCTGTACAAATGTGTTCTAAAAAATGCTATTTGTCACATTCCTCTAAACATAAACTCAGAATGATCATCATGCAAGTCTAATTAAAAACACAATTAACAGTAAAAAATGCATGTGATTACCAAGTAATTATCACCCATATATTTTAAATAAGTTAAGGAAGCTATGTTCTTGTATTCATTTCTTTTCAACAAAAAAACTTAACCAATTCTCACATGGATAGGGTAAAATAATAAAATATCATAAATATGGTTTAGTATAAATGGTTTCATAAATTTTTAGACATTGTGAAGAAAAGTCTTGAGCTGTTCATGATTTCAGATGAGTGATGAATAGTGTTCTTGAAAATAATATTTAAATGTTAAAGCATCTCTAATTTGGGGGAGGCTTCTTTTCTCTTAACCACATATAACTAGAGAGGAGGTAAATCTCTAGTACCTCTGCTTTTCTAGAAATTGTGATATGACATTTTGACCAGTGTCGATCTTTGTAAGTCTTCATTAATTAGAATTATTTCACATATATTTGAATTTCTTTGAGCTTTGAGACCTTTGGGCATATTTAACTCAAGTGTAGTCAAATTTGACGTGTAGGCTACTACACTTGCTAGTTTCTTCTTGTTTATGTCTCAGTTAGGCTCACACAGAGAAAAATGTAATAGCATTCCCATGGAAAGCAACCTATAACCTAGTCACTTCTCTCATTATGCGAAGTAGTCTCATTAGCACATCCATCAACACTGTTTGAAAAACAACTTAAAGCAGTTGCCTTACAGGTGGTGGTCCTTCCTTTTCTCAATGAAGCCACATGAATCATTGTCCAAAAGACTGCATAGATTTGAAATACTTAAACAATGATGTAGTTAACAAAGCCTCCTTCAGATGAACAAGATGTATCAATGTCACAACGTAGAAGGACAAATTTCTAAACCAGAAATAATTTACAATTTCTTTCATTTTAAAATAATATGTAGACATATTCTGTGGAAAGGATATACTAAGAAAGACATCTTAATAAGTAGTAGACTTTTAATTTTGAATCACTTTTTGGAAAATGGTGTACACAAGAGTGCTTATTATATTAAGATTTTTATAATCTTTAAATAAATTTTATAAATGTCTTTGTATCTCCTCAAGATTTAACAAATATTTTTCAATTCACCAGGCCATCTAATCCAATCTTTTCTAATCTAATCATTGCAATTTAATTTTTATCTTGATTTTCTCTCTCATTTCCCATTGAAGAATAATGACGTCTCAAAATACATTTTATTATAATATTAGGGGGTTGTTGATGAAAGGTGCTTTTAATAGGCAACTGCATTCTCTGTAGTTTATAGACAAAGATAGGATTCTAATGTAGCTTTTTTAGGAAGGACACTACCAGGTCTCCAGTAAGAATAAGGAAGAATATGTCAGGATCATATGTGACCACACAATCCAGGAAGGGTTAAAAGTTTGGAAGCTAGAACAGGACACACTTGAGAAACTATCTCAATCGGTATCTTACATTTATGGAAAACTGTTTGAAATGATATCAAAAAAAAGAGAAGAAAACCAATCTCATCTCCTTTCCATTCTTCATCTCTCCCTTTGTCTTTAATTATATACATGCATTATCTGCCCCCTAAGAAACTTTTCAAGCAAGTGACAAATAAATGTATCTTATAGTGGACAATCTCACCCTTGTTCTTTTCTGGATTTATTTTACTGTTAGTAAATCTGGACTGGCTACAACTTAAGAAATTTTGAAGGGCTCAAGAAAGGTTACCCAATAAAGTGTATTTCCCAACAGGGACCAAATATACTCTAACAATTATTTTTCATTAAAGACAAAAAATGGCTTAAAAGTATTGTAATTTGTGCCTTGACTTGATAATTCCTCCTGTCATTTGTCAGAAAAATCATGTATTTTGCCACAAAATAATTTGAAGACTAAAACTTTTTTGTATTCTGGTACAGAGCTTTCAGTTCTATATCCTTGGATGGGAGAGATGCACATTTCAGAATGACCATTAAGGATTCCCAGAGAATACACCATACTCTACAGCTCTTTTACTGCTTAAGATTCTGCTTCTCAGTGTATAGGAGATAACTTCATCCTTCTACAGAAATTTTCTTTGGTTCACTCCATCGGGAGCATCCTTCCTGCCTTATGTGATAGGCCAACATGGAGAAGCTTACTTTACTGGAGGGAACAACCTACGTGATAAGCAGAGATTAGCATGTCTTTCATATATCTTCCAAGGGTTCCTCAGTGTGTAGGTACCATAACACAGAGGATTTGGGGAAGGGAGGTAGGTATTTGCAGAATCTTATCTGGTCAGAAAATCACATTCAGCACTCTTTTAATTAACATTCCAAAGAAAGAATCACATACGCCACATATATGGATGTACATAAGGGTACAGTAATTTAATCCCCTTTTAATTATAAATATTCTTTTAATTAACCGGTGCTACTGATTGAGTTTCCTATATCTCTCTGTCTGGTGGCTAAAACCAAAAAGACAAAACTCTAGTCTCCAGTAGAAAATGCTTCTATCTTTGCAAAGACTGAATGTGAAAGGATAAAGCTGGGGGACACCTGCCTGGGGCATGATTTGCAATGAAACACTTGCCTATTACCCAGTAGACTGCTGAGAGTTTCCTCAGCTTCAGGACAACATGTCAGCCTTTCTCTCTGTCAAACAAAGTTACATCTGAAGAACACAGGCCTTATGTTTTCAAGTAGCTTTGGAAACTGAAAATCTTAAATCAGAGACCAATAGCGTAATTTTATGTCTTTTAGGGTAAATTTGGTTCATTGTGGCTTCAAATCTCTTATGATGAGTAATTTATTTACCTTAGAACATTTGTCATTGTAAGTAACATGTAAGATGCATGCATGTACAATATTAATTATCGATAAAGATGGGCAATATCAATGTTTCTGAATAATTTTAAATGTGCTCCAGACATCTGAAACTTAGTTTACCACATGAGCAAGATTTGTTTAAAAAATCTAATAGACTGTTAATCTAGCATGACATACTTAGAGTAGACAATGTTAAACACTCAAATGAGGATATTAGAAATAACTCTTGTGGACTATTATGACATATAACAAATTCCTGAATTTGTTCTTAGTTCAGAACATTATTTCATAGATGAGTTTAGGGCACTTGGGGTAAACAGTACCAAATGAGTAATGGAGTTCATTAAATAATATGCAGGCTGATTACCAGTGTGGCCTGTAAATCCTATGATAACTCATCACTCTGCTGCTTAATACATTTGGATGCCTTAAGTCATCTTAAACTCTGCCTGAGATCTCTAGTTGGCACGAATTGTGAGCATGAAATTAATTTGGCTCTTGTCTATAGATAAAGATGAAGTATTGTGAAACATTATCTGGTTACATTTCATGTTCCCACAAAATGAATAACCAGTTTCCTTTCGATTGCTCATTTGGAGTGAGACTGATTTCAACATGAAATCTGAAAAACCTGGGTAGATGAAGATTAGCACCTTTCCTTGTGCCTCCCTCTTAGCTTCCACTCTGTCGTTAAGAACTGTCAAGGCTGCTTAGGCTGAATGCTCATTTGTGTGTTCTTGGCAAACTTTCAGATTAGCTGTTACCAAATCCAGCTTTCGAATAGTTCACTCAATCAGAATTCAAAAGTTCACTATTTATTAGGGTACTTTTCCTAAGAGAATTGAAAAATAGACTATATAGTCATTCTAAGACGCTTCTGGGTGAAAATGTCAATCAGGTACGTGTTTCTAATTTTCCAGTTGTTTGCCATCATGTATTACTAAGTTTTCAGCCAGATATATAGGCATAGGCTCAGATTTAAGAGCCAAGTGTTCTTTAGAACAATACACATCATGCCTCAAATATACAACTTTAAATATCAGCTATGGAACATTCAAATTATTCTCAACTGTTAAATAACAGAAGCTCTTGAAACCATTTGTCCTCCAGAAAAATAATACTGTGTTCTAAAATAGAAAGGGCTTATGTGAAGATTATTTTTATGTAGTCACTATTCTTGGGGCTTAGCATTTTTCTGTATGAACATATAACGATCCTTAAATTGAGTAGCGATTTTTATTCTTGCAAGCATGTTGAGTTTTCATCTAGTAATCATAGTGCTAGATTTTTTTTCATTGCTGCTACTCTGGGTCCTTAAAATAAACATTCATTTTGTTCGAGATTTTCTGTCCTGTCATATCAAAATTTCCTTTAATATATAAGAACAATAGTTCTGGAAAGAAAATATTTAAAGTTGGCAATATTATGTCATTCACATAATTCAATGCTTTTTAATTTTTATTCCCTTACATAAAATGGTTAAAGGATTTCATTATATTTTGAATAGAACCAATATACATGAAATCAATACAAAATTCCAAAAGGATTATGATGAAAAAGTCAAGTTAAATATATATGACTTGTGCTGATGGCAGAAAATGTGATAACACAATGGATCTTTCTTTGACATGCTGGCTTTCAGCATAAAAAGGTACATTTTAATTAATGAAATAATTTTTTCCAGTGTATTGAGAAATAATTAACATACCTTACTGTATAAGCGTAAGGTGTACAGTATGATAGTTCGATTGACATATATTGTGAAATGACTACCACAATAGGTTTAGATAACATTCATCATCTCATATAGATACAACAAAAAGAAAAGAAAAAAATTCTACCTGTGATAAGAACTCTTAGGATCTACTCTCTTAACAACTTTCCTACATACCATATAGCAGTGTTAACTATAGTCATCAGGTTGTACATTACATCCCTAGTAATTATTTATCTTACACATGGAAGTTTGTACCTTTTGACCACCTTCCTCCAATTCCCCCTCTGTCAACACCCCAGCTCTGGCAAACACAAGTCTGATCTCTTTTTCTGTGAGTTTGGTGCTTTTTGTTTTTGGTTTGGTTTTACATATAAGAGAGATCATACAGTATTTGTCTTTCTCTGTCTGATTGATTTCATTTAGCATAATGCCTTCAAGATCCATCCAAATTGTCAAAAATGGTAGGATGTCTTTGATTTTTATAGCTGAATAATATTCCATTGTATATATATATAACACAACTTCTTTACCCATTCATCCATTGATGGACACTTAGGTTGTTTCCATGTCTTGGCTATTGTAAAAAAATGCTTCTATCAACAAGGGAGCACAGATCTCTTATTGAGTTAGTGTTTTCATTTCTTTTGGATGTATCCCTATAAGTGGAACTGCTGGGTCATATCGTAGTTTTATTTTTAATTTTTTGAGGAACCTCCACACTGTTTTCCATAATGGCTGCACCAACTTACAATCCCACCAACAGTGCAGAAGGGTTCCCTTTTCTCTACATCCATGCCAGCGTTTGTTATCACTTGTCTTTTTGATGATAACCATTCTAACAGGCATGAGGTGATATCTCATTGTGGTTTTAATTTACATTTTAATTTATTTTGAATGTCCACTGTAGTCATGTTTCCAACAGAGATGACGTAGGGCAATTTTTAACACAGACTCTCAAACTATTTTATAATAACCCAATAGGAAAAGAAAGGCAATAATAGGAAATGATTCAAACCTTTAAGAGTCCTGAAGAGGATGGGATCAGATAGGGGCCCCACTCCTTTGGCATTTCGTGCTTGAATTCGAAAGTAATACATAGTGTCAAGGTTGAGATCCATGATTTGATGAGTAAGCCGATCACCACTGATTGTTTCCATAATCCAGTCATCAATTGGTATGTTCTTGTCCAAGGTATAAAACAAGATGTAAGCTGTGTAAATAGATGAATGCAACTTTGTTTAGTGTACTGACTGCATGCTATACTTCTGCATCCAAACATTCATGTTTCCGAAATATAATTTGCAATGATTACTTACATGTCCACAATCTATAAACTACAGTATTCAGTTAGGCAAGCAATGATTGTTTTCATATTGCAAGAATTAGACAAATAATTGCTTCAATACACAGAACCTGAAAATGGAATAAGTCATTAGAAATAAAAATATCTGCCATATTAAAAAATGTGAGGTTTCTGCTGCTTATAAATCCTGATTACTGGTTTGTTCTAATATAGAAGCATGATGAAAAATGTGAAACATAGATAACAGGTCTGTATAATTTTCACTGTAGTCCAATAATGAAAATAAATGTTTATTTTGGTTTGTGCTTAAATAACAAGAATACATTGACAAATTTAAAATGTTACACATAAAGTGTTATAAAAATAAATGATATTTGATTATTGTAATGACTCTGTGAGGTCGGCAGGGGTACTGTTGCTTTCCTTCACAGATTATGAAGCTGAGGATGACCCAAGCTAGGTGGTGAAAGGGCTAGAGAGGGCTAGAATAATATCCTCTACTGCCATACTAAAAATCCAACACTGTTTCCGTTAGTGCAGGATTTGCCTAGTGCATCCCACCTAGGCAAAAAGAAAGAAAAAGTATTTCTGGATAATCATAGATTATTTAGTTATCTCAAATATTAATAATCTATCACTTGATAGTATCATTTACCCTCTGCATAAGGAAATATGATGCTTGAATTCTGGTTGTGTACTCAGCGGCAATAGTCTAATATGCACCCAAACAAATCCAGGTAGCCCTGTATAATATTCGCATTTGAACACTAAGTCAATATGGAAGCTAGCTTTTATTTAAAAGCATTAATTCATAATTTTATATTACACTATCTGATGAAACTGCAAAAGAGCTCATCACAGGTGTCTTTGCTACGTGAATATGGTGCCAGGCTCCACTTCTATCAAAAGTCTGCAGTGATATCTGCACCAGATAGGCCACAAAAGTCCCTAGGTCTATTCTTATGCACTGAATACATTCTTTGTAAATTACATTTTAAAAACAAGTGTATTTCTTTGATTCACTTATTCCTTTCTTTTGAGTCTCGTTTGCCCCATCTGGACTGGGGAACTTTACACATACATCTGTCAATGATTATGTCACAGGATTCTCTGACTCAGATTCACTTCCCTCCCCAAATAACTATGCACACTACCTACATCTCAGCACAAACCCTTACTCCAGGAAGACTGGTCTCCATACTATGCTTATTCCTACCTCCTGCTTATTCCTCACACCATGCCTCCTTTCCTCACTTTCTCTAGCCAAATCCTACCCATCCATCAGGGTCTAGTTTAAGCTACATCTAACATATGAAACCTTCTTCCATAGCAAGCCTCCTTTCTGTAAACTTTGTAATACACATCAATAAAGTGTAAGAGCATTTATATGATTCTGTATCGTTTGTCACTTAATCCCATAGTGATTTACAGAATTAGGCCTGGGTTTGGGGGATGCATTCTAGACAATGAACTGAAATTTCTTCCTTGAGATTCTGTGGGATTAAGCAAAGCTGCAAACTCCAAATTCAGAAGTCTATTTCCCTTAAATTCAGATCAATGCTGAAAACTTGCATCTATTTTGCTTTGGTTCTCACCTTTTCCCAAGTTTGGTGTTTTCCCCAGATCTGCCTAATCATAAGAACTACCTGGGGGCTGAGTACAAATTACAAAACAGAGACTCCAAGAAAGGGCATTTTGATTCAATAAGTGTGGCAAACAGAGTCTTTGCTGGCCCCAATTATCCCTACCTCCTGGTAGTCACACCTTTGTGTAAACCTTTTTGTCTGAGTGTACACAGGACCTAAGTCTTGCTTTTTCCCAACAGAATGCAGCAAATGTGATGGACTATCACTTCCATAATTATGTTAAACAAGATTATAACTTTTTTCTTGCTAGCCAACTCTATAGACTTTCTCCTTTGTTGGCATTGGTAAAACAAACTGTCAGATGGAGAGGACCACATGGCAAGGAACTGAGGGTAGGCTCTGATCAACAGCCAGTAAGGAACTGAATCCTGCCAACAACCACATAAGCTTGGAAGCAAATATTTCCCCAGTCAAGCCTCACATGAGACATCAACTTAAGCTAACACCTTGACTGTCACCTTATAAGAGACTCTGAAGCAGAGTACCCAGCTAAGCTGTGCTTGGATTCCTGACCAACAGAAACAGTGAAAGAACAAATGTGTGCTGTTTCAAGCTGATAGATTTGTGATAATATTGTTACACAGCAATAGCTAATACAATAGATTAATGGTAACCCTAGTGATCTACACCCCAGATGATTTCTGTGTTCAGGTAAGGTCAGGAATCGCTGCTTTAGCTGATATGTGGAATCTGTGTATTTTTTGGCATTTGTTGAGAAGGTGATGCTGCAGATATCAATGTCTTAAGATGCGGAGAACTCAGGAGAAGATAAAAAGCTTATCAAGATAAAGAATCTCACAAAACTTGGAAAGATTGTTTGACTTTTCCCTCTGGCTAATATTAAAATTGGAGGCATACAGTCCAAAAAGGATTGTGAAATATCATTGTATAAGGGAGTTGTTTTGACTCATGGATGTTTATTCATTTATAACTCAGCCCTCATGATCAACATCAATAAAATTTCCTAATATTCTTTCAGCCAGAGTGCTCTCCATCTTGGTCCCCAAAGAACCACATTGATTAAATAGAAGACTCTCGTACTGGTAATATTTTTTTTAGCTTTTATGATGTGCATATCTTATCTCTTAAAAGAATAAAAACATTCCTTTAGTTCAGGAGCCTTATCTTATATTAATTTTTATTCTTCAAAAAAACTAATAAAATAGTCTTCGCATAATAGGTATTGAAACTCACTTATTGAATGACATACCCCAGCCTGTAACCACATCAGTTTTACACTCATGACATTTAATGAGATTGTCAAAGTTTTCATGGGTTGTTGCAAGTCCATGATGAACCTGAAAGTTTGGAGAATTGTGTTCGCATCCCAGGTCAGCTACACATATTCCTGATTTTCTTCATTTAACAAATGAGAATATAATATTTGCCTTCACTGTGCTTTTTCGTATATAAAAAGTATTCAGTCAAGCATTTGAAAATGACTGTTCTGGCATCAAGTAAATAAGGTCGAAGTTTCAAGCATCAGGTGCTGATAATTCCAAATTGTATTTGAGCACTTTCCTGATATTTATGAGGAAGCCTGTGGTTTTCTGTACATTTGAGAGCTGAGATGGAGAAGAAAAACAGACTATATCATTCAAAACTCTAAAAATTGGCCTTAGAGAAAGTGGACAACTTCATTTGGATGTATGAGTTTGGTGTGTTTGGAGGATAGTAACTCCATTATTGAAATCTTCCCTTATAGATTTCCATATAACCACAAAGCTTGGAACAAATTCACTGGTTTCTCACTATCTTTCTGTACCAATATATTCACTTCTCTGTGTCCAAGTCTCCGTCATTCTCCATCTTTTACTCTTTCTTTTTTTCTACTTCATTTTTGTCTCTTACCCACCACTACTAGCCAAACAATGAAGTATTATATTCTATCACAAGCTGCAAGACCTGGGATAGTCAACTCGCCTGGGCACTCCCACAATGGAATCACATTTGTCTAAATACATATAAACTGTAATACCATACATCTGTCATTTTGACCCTGCTTATGCAAATAGGTAGTTGTAATTCCAGAGGCAAAGTGTCAGAAAGTGTTCAATTCTACCACTCTTTTTTTCCATACTTCTTCTTACTCAATATTGATTCCCTTCCATGGATCATGTAGACTGCTAAGTACCAAGAAGACCAAGATATGCGACATGACTCCTCCCAGCAAGAAGCCCACTGTGGGCTGTTCATCTTTAAAGACTTGATTCTGATAATCATGTATATAGCTAGATATATAATGAAAGAAGGATCCATTTCCTCTTTCTTTGTGGTGAAAAATTATAGGCTATGGATTCAGGAAGGCCTGACCTCAAGTCATAGCTCTATCATTTACTAGCTTTGCAACCTTGAATAACTTACTTCATCTGTCTCAATTTTCTCATCTGAAAACAAGTTACTGTGAGATAATGCATTTTCATATATGTGAGTATTTCTATTACATTCTACATAGTAATTACTTATAAATGCTACAGCTATTTATTTATTAATGTTAATAAAGCTTAAGGAAGTGTCTTATTTGGAAGAACTGGAGCTTTGGTTTCAAATCAAACAACATATTTAATAGAAATTCAATGATTATTCTACTCAATAATTATTAACTACCTACTAAGTATCAAGAATCTTGTTACTGGGGAGAAAGCATTGAACAAAATCTGAAAACTGGGGGCCGGCCCCATGGCTAAGTGGTTAATTTCATGCACTCTGCTTCGGCAGCCCAGGGTTTTGCCGGTTTGGATCCCGGGCATGGACATGGCACTGCTCATCAGGCCATGTTGAGGCAGCGTCACACATGCCACAACTAGAAGGACCCACAACTAAAATATACAACTGGAGTGGATTTGGGGAGAAAAAGCAAAAAAAAAAAGATTGGCAACCGTTGTTAGCTCAGGTGCCAATCTTAAAAAAAAAAATCTGAAAACTGTTCTCATGAAGCTTTCAGCCTTGTACTATAAGCATTTAGATGTTCTCTCATGATTACATGGAAAGAAGATAAATAAGAAAAACTCAAGACGACTAAGTTTCCAACTTTTGCAACTGGGTGAACTGTGGAGGGTTTTGAAACGATGAGAGCAAGATAATCCGATTTGGACACGTGATCGCAATGTGGTGCCCAGCTGGGTCCACAATCCTGGGTGGTCTTATAACCTATTACGGAATATAACAGAGCGTTATTTGGCCAGTTATGGTAGGTGATAGAAAAAAAAACCAAAGAAGGAGAAGAGGAGAGACAGGGATTGGGGAAATAGAATGAGGTACCAATAAGACAGGTAAGTGGAAATGTACAATATGAGGTAGGAATGTGTGTATTTAGAATCCTTGGATGGAGATAGAGATTTCAGAGACATTAGCTTGCATTCACTGAAGCCCAGCTATAGTATAGAAACTTTTTCAGAGAAGGTAACAGGGAATAAAAAGATCTGCATTTGGGGAAGCAATACTTAAGGAACAGGTGGATGAAATGTCTGCTAAAAAGACTGAGATGCTATAGTCTGGAAGTGGGAATAAAAGTGGTTAGATGACTTTACAAAAGTCAAGAGAGAAAAGAATTTCAAGAAAGCAGAATTGGACTAGAGTATCAAATGACACAGAAAAAGAGAGTATAACCTTTACTGTTAAATCATATTGAGAAGGAACCAATCTTTAAATACCTCATTCCTCCCTTTGTCTATGTTGGTCCTGACCATTTTTGCCACCACCACAGCATGGCCACTGACAGATGAGTGGTGTAGGCCTGTGCCTGGAACCGAACCCGGGCTCCCAAAGTGGAGTGTGGTGAACTTAACCACTAGGCCTCTGGGGCTGGCTGGGTCCTGATCTTAAATATTGTTGCATGCTGCATTTGTGTAGATCAAAGTTTCACATTTCTGACTGTACATTAAAATTACCTGGGGAACTTTTAAAAAGTACCATGCTCAATCCCTCCTCAGATAAATTAAATTGTAAATCAGTTGAGAATTACTGATTTGGCTCAGTAGAATACTAATAAGCTGGAGCAAAACGTAGTGTAATGGTTAAGAGCATGAACTTGAGTTTTAAATCCTAGCTCTGCTGCCTGTTGGTTATTAGACTTTGGGAAAGTTATTTACCTCAGAAGGCCCTCGTCTCTTCATTTCAAAGTGGAATAATAGGAATATGTGGCCACTTAAATACTAAAGTACTTAGCAGAATGCCAAACATGTAATAAATGCTTAATTCATTCTGAATAATTTTCTTCTGAAAATGTCAGTCCAAATTCCTAAACTGCCAGTTTATGATCAAAGAATTTAGACACTGGAATTGTCTGAATCTCCTCCTTTGTACTCTTTTTTGTTTAATCTTTTTGAAGTATATGTCTTTGCAAATTGATGATCTGGGTTCCATGCAAAGCACATTAGTAAAGCTGCTCCTAGAATGGATTTCAAATTGCAATAATAATAATTTGTTGCAGTGCTCACTGGGCATCAGGGAATTTTCTTAGTACTTTATTATAGCAATTCTACAAAAGAGGTTGTATTGCTATCCTTATTTTATAGATGAGGAAGTGAGACTCTAAGAGGTTAAATAATTTGCCCAGGCATCACCCTCAGGAGCTTGGGTTCTTACCCACCCTGCATACATGCCAGGACTTAGCAAAACCTAGAAATACAAAGGTAGGATGGGAGCACATCCCTCCACGTAGGCACACAGGTGCCTTGCCACATTTTCCTTTGCACTTTGCATGAGAAATAAAGTGCAGCAAATCTGAGCCCTTTGCCTACTGGTCTGGTATTTTGAATATTTTATCATCCCATTTTCTGGAAGTGTTTTGATTGAATGAATCAAAATATGTATAGAAAAGAAGTTGTCTTAAAGATTTGTGGGGGATCAGAATTGGCCACCCCAAAACGTGTCTCTTTGGCTTGATTATTTTTGAGGACAAAAGACTGAAAGAAACTTTGACCTTCCCCCTAACTGCCCAAAAGGATTTAAGATAGAAGGCCTGTTCCAAGAAGGAGCTAATAACATAACTATAGTGTAACATAAATTAGGTGTGCTAGACAGGGAGCAACCTAACAAGGGCCTTTTAATCAAAGTCCTCTCCATCTATCATTGTCTTTGCAAGGCATGGTCAACATTTGTTTACCAAACATTTGTTTTTCCATCTCCATGTAAATTGCCTTCCTCCCCTTTCAAGTCTCAAGACACTACCCCCAACATCCTCCTTTGTCCTTAGCTGAAGACAATATTTAAAGCAGTGGCTTCTGCCATTTTGGTGAGTTACTGTTTTCCTGGTTTCTCCCATGTATACACGTTATTAAATTTGTTTGACTTTCTCCTGTTGTTCTGTCTCTTGTCAATGTAATTCTTAGGTCAGCCAGAAGAACTTAGAGGGTAAAGGAATAGTTCTTCCTCTCCTACAGATTCTTATTATTTACTTCCTATTGAATTAAGTCAAAATATCTGAACTGAATAATCACAACTTGGCTTTAATAAATAAACTAGGTTCTTAAAGGTAAAAAGTGTTGCATCCTACACTTTTACTATATTATTGTGAGAGAATCGAGTTTTAGTAGTGAGAACTACTCAACATACAACTCTAAATAAAATATATGGACAAGGATTCTTACACACACATTGTGATTTCAGAACATAGAATTTTATTGCTTAGATTAATTTGCATTTCTTAATTTGGAGCAGGCTTCCACTTTTTCCCTTGAAAAACAAAATTAAGCTTCCTTTCAGAGTTGAAAACACATTCTATTGTTTACATTGACTATTTGATGAGATTTATGTAAATAAGAGCGGAGAACTGGATAGTATATAGATTATTTTATCCTTTACCAAAAAATATATTTTTTCCATCAGAACCTGTTTTTATTTTGACAACTTCTATTCTGTCTTTTTTCCTTAAACTCATTATCTGTTGATTTACCATATGCTTATAAATAACTGTTATAACATAATAAAATAGACATCATGTAACCAAATCAAAATCCACAAAAATATTGAAATAGAACCCATGAAAATAGATCATAACACTGAGGGGGGAAAAGAAAATTAGAATGAGCCAGCCTCAGTTTTAAAAAGGATGGCACAGTGACAACTGAGCGTATAAGATTTTGGGGAGAATTTATGTCCCTCTTCTTTTTCCATATTTGTCAGCTCAAATGAAAATTCTGTTTGCTATTGCAGTAAGAGCAATTTCCTAGAGAAAACAAGTCTTCAACTTAAATTTGAATCACATTTGGAATTTCCACATTATCTTTTCACTTTGGAAAATTCAGAAAGTAACTCACATAAAGAATGTGTGTCATCTGAACTGTAATTTTCATGCTTATCTCTGTATCACAGAATGACTGAATTAGTCTGTTAATTTATAATAGTGCCAGCCACCTCTTGTATGCAAAAAAGAAGAAAAAGGAGTGACTCTTGCATGTGCCTAACCCAATGGTTCAAGTTAATTAGACTATAATGTGCACATTTTTAGCTATACAATATTTTTCATAATAATTACATGCTATAGAGACATCTATTAAAAGCCTAAAGTGATCATTTAAATGCAAAATCCCTGATAGAACTCCATTATATTTTTCATACTAAATTAACATTACAGGCTTCTAATGGATGCTTTAATTAGGCACTGATGTTATCAGCAATATTTGGCAAAATAAAATCTGTCACTGTGAAATATCATTAAGTTCAATTTCTGTCAGTTAATATTAAATGTTTTCTGAATCTTATGATTTAAATAAAAAGCTAAAAGCTAAGTGAGAAGCTAAAAAACCCCAGACAAACCTTCGTTTGTGCCATACAAAAATACATGGTCATTGGTTGTCTTTTTTATTTTACAACTGCCAAAAAATTGGCTTCTTTATAGTCATTTATGCTCAGAGGCATTGCATTAGAATGTTGTCTTAATGCTCCACAGAAGGAATAACAAAAGGTCTATAGTAATTGAAACATACATCTTTCAAGGAGCAACTCAAATGAAGTGTGTATGTGCATATTTGTATGCCCATTAGAAGAATTCCACAGTCAGTAGGGGGCAAGAAGAGACAATCAGAAAGGGTCGGGAAGTCAACTGTGATGCTGGAACAGAAAACTAATATACAAAAGGCATGAGCAGTGCACACAAGTTCACAGGCCAGCAGAATAATGCTGGAAATAAAGCTGAGGTGCTTACCAGTAATTTTCCCATTGGCTTCCAAGGGAGGCTGCCAGCTCACAATGACAGCGCGAGGCTTCCCTTCTCGAGTAATGACTGTCAAATCCTTAGGAGCAGAGGTTGGGGCTGTGAGATGAAACAGAGACAGGGCCTTGTCATTGGATGTGAAAGGAAACAGACTTTTATGGGATTTCTAACCATGATGTTGACACTCAGAATTTATCACATAGTATAGCATGTTTATTTACAATTTCAAGTATTTGAATTAAATAAGCAAACAAAATACAGAAATTAATGTTTTTCCATGGAAGTTAAATGACTTCCAAAAGTGCGCATATAGAGAGGAGACTAGAATATGTGTAAATACAGAGGAGAAAAGTATAACTAGTATTTTTGAGTGAGTGCTACACTAAAAATGTAAGAACCATATAAGAAGAAAGAAATGTACAAATACTTAATGAGACTGTTGGCTATATAACCACAAGCCCACTAGAGCCAGTTGGAACAGACCCCATCTCTTATCAACAGAGTGATTAAGAATTGTTTTTCAGAAAACTTGCAGTCGCATAGTCACAGCGTGTGCAGAAGAAGAAATCTTGATCTGAAATGACCATGGAACCAGGTTCTTCTACCCATGAAACCAAAGGACGGGGACTTGACCAGAACTTGAAAGTTGGACTCATCAGAAGTGAAAGGTCCACCATCCAGGAAGATCTGGTGTTAAAACTCCTTCCCAACCTTACCATAAATGTTTAAAACCTTACCATGAATATTTAGAACATTATCACAAATGTTTAGAACCTTACTGTAAGTGCTTAAAGCCCACTGTCCTGCTAGTGTTTCCACGTGCCAGCTTGTTCTCCCTAACATCTTAAATTTTGCCCCAAATCCTGAATCAGGGTTACAGATCTGACAATACATCTCCCCGTTTCCTTGCAGATTGATCTAGTAATAAAGCTATTTTCTTTTCCAAAAAGCTGATGCCATAATTAATTGGCTTTATTATGCACATCAGGTAGGAGAACCCCATTTTTGTGGAGTAAAAGCTAAATGTCTCCAAGAGACAGAATCTGTTACAACTGTAGGATTTATAAATGAAAATGTCACCTAATTCTATTATTTCCTTAAAAGCCAAGGAAAAGAAATAATGCACTTAAACACAGGTCAAAACATCTTGCTCAGGGGCCAGCCCTAGGGCCAAGTGGTTAAGTTCGTGTACTCTGCTTCAGCAGCCCAGGGTTTCGCTGGTTCGGATCCTGGGCACAGACATGGCATCGCTCATCAAGCCATGCTGAGGCGGTGTCCCACATAGAGCTATTGGCAGAATAAAATGAAGACACTTAAAAAAAAATCTTGCTTAGGTAACATACTAGGTATCTCCTAACAAGAAGGCAAAGCAATATTTGAAAATAGAGAAAGTAAAGAATCTCTGAGGGTCTTAGTGTCGACCTGGTACGAAGTAAGATGGCACAAAACTCTACCTTTCTTAGTTAGAGGTACTTTTCCCACACGTTGTTGAAGGGAGCGGAATTTGTCAACCCAAAATATGCCTCTTTGGCATAAGGATTATTTCAGCCTGATGATTTTTAAGAAACAGCAGAGATAGGAGAAGCTCTGAAAACCAAGAAGTTACCCTTTTGTAAGAGAAATTTACATTTACAAGGGAAATCATTTCTAAGAATGTCTCCCTGTCTGTACTAGGATGAGGAGGATGACAGAATATCTGGAAACTCTCCTCAGAGGAGAAGGCAGAGACTTAAATCTGCAGAATAACAATATCCTTGTTTACTGTGATTTGCCTGAAAACTTGCCATAACTGGCTCCCAATCCCCCAACATCTTCTTTTCTCTTTAGCTGCAGATAATATTTAAGGAGGAGGCTTGGGCTATTTCAAAGAACTGCTCGGTTTTCCTGGGTATCTCCTATGTATACAGGAGGTACACATGTTATTAAACTTTTGTTTCTCTTTCCTCCTGTTAATCTGTCTTTTATTACAGTGGGATCTCAGCCAAGAGCCTAGGAGGGTAAAGAGAAGATTATTTTTCCTCCTCTACATTGTGCTCAGGGAAATTTTAAAGGTGACACAAACTGGCCAAGCCAGTACAGTATCTTTCAGGCTTCTTTTGATCTGCTTTCTCACTCTCTATGCTTTGAAATGCAGTTAGTTTTCCTTCTAGGTAGCCCACAATGCTCCAAGTCTATTATCCATAGGCTCTTTTAGTTATCCTTAAATTGACACAGGCAATTTCAGGACATATCTAAGTTCTACAGTTGGATTCTGGAGGAATTTCTTGATCTCTGCATAGGAATGCTTGTGTAATATAAGATGGGTACAATTTGGTCCTAATTCTGAACTCCTCTTCACTCTTACATTCTCTTTGGCTCTTCTCTTGGCCGTATAGTGCAGAATCTGAACATTATCAACACTCTATTTCCAGATACTCTTCCTGAATAGAATTCCAAATAGAGGAGACACCAAACATTTCCATATATCATATCATTTCATTTCCAACAACTTGATTCTCAAAACTACTAGGATTCCGTGTTAACTAAAGTTGCACTTAACTGCAATATCCTGACGAGGTACTTAATATATTTAAGTTAAAAAGGAAAAAAAGAAGGAGGAGGAGAAGGAAGAAGGAAGAAGAGAAGAAGAGGAGGATGGGGAGGAAGAGGAAGAGAAAACATAGGTCTCTGTAGTTGATTCCTGAATGAAGAGACTGCGTGTATATGAAACCAGAGCAAGGACATTCTTGTAAGAAAAGATGATTAGTTACACAAAATACCAAAGAGGC
Source organism: Equus asinus (assembly GCF_041296235.1). Classification (NCBI taxonomy): domain Eukaryota; kingdom Metazoa; phylum Chordata; class Mammalia; order Perissodactyla; family Equidae; genus Equus; species Equus asinus. The sequence goes on from NC_091796.1 coordinate 22,744,764, forward strand.
AATGCTGTCTTAAAGAAGGGTTATTCTCATAAAGAATTCAGTCAAGATATTTTCTAAGCACAGATAGGAAGGTAACATATAGACACAAATTAACTTAGAGTATTATGCCAAGCATAATAAGAAATTTTCTGATTATGGAAGTAATTAAATAATCTGTCTTTTTAACTAGTTAGAATAGTTTGTTTTTTCTTAACTGTGTTAAAATTCAAATTGATGCTTATTTAGAAAACAGTCAAATGATGATGATTAGATTGCTTCACTGAATCTCTTACTGTATTCAAAAAAAGATAAAATGACTCTTCAACTTTAGCTAGGAAAATAATACATTGGAGAGTTGATTACACTTTTTTAAAAACCAATCTACAACCAATCTAGTTTAGGTGTTATGCAAGTTTTTCTTTTTCCTCAAGGCGTGTGAGTGTTGGTGAATAGAGATTCTGGTATTGGAATCGATAGTTCAAGTGTTTAGGATTATCATATGAACTGCACACTACTGCCTAGAATCTGGAAAACAATGTGACCCTAACGACTTCAGTGAAACCTCTAAGTCTAGCAGAACAGAACGTCTCTGGTCTGCTCCTCTCCAATCTCATGGGATTGCCTGGCGTCATCTTTTAGAAATTCTTCACTGACTACCCATCCTCTTTGAATTAAACTTAAATAAATAGCAAGAAATAATAAATACCAGGCCTGCAGGATTTATATTTTACTTTCACAGCCTCATTTCCCCTCGTCCCATGAATACTGTGTTCCAGTCACTCTGAACTATTCATTAGTGCCTCTTGAAGACATCTTCCTGATATTGCTTGTGCATTTTTGTACAAGCTGCTGCCTTTCTTTAGACCATCAGGAATGAGTACCTGCACTGATGATCTGCCCAGGTCATAGCTCAATCATTATTTCTTTTGTGAAACCTCCCCTTATGTCTCCAGACAGGATTTATACTTGGATCTAGTTGCTCTGATTCCAACTTACTCAAAATTCTCTGATTGTATTTTTCATGTTATTTCAGGGTTTGTTTTTCTAACACGTTTTTCTTCCATATTACATTACAATTATCACAAAGATATAGACTGTATTTTCTTTACCTTTTATACCAAGTCTCTATCTCAGGATCTGACAATTAAAAATGAACATTATTGGAAACTCATAATTAATATCTCAGTTGACTGGGCAAGCACTGCCCTCTGGTTTATCTGGTTCTCAAACAATTTTTCCCCTGCTTGAATTTCTTGTTAAGTGTATGAATGGAAGTTAGCATTCAAGATTTATAGGATTCCCAGCCATGGATATCATATCAGGCATTAGTTATTAGGACTGTCTAGCATCCCATTCCTTCCTCCCTCATTTAGAGAAGCATTCAACTTGTTTCTTTGTGAACAAGCTGTTCTCTGTGTCCTGTGAGCATGGTAGCAACATCAATTAGAAATTTCATGACTTTCATCCCATTTGCCTCTTTAGCTGTCTGATTCTCTCTTCTGGGAAATTAAATATTGATAGAAAGAAAGAAAACACATGGAGTCAAATCATTGCGATGGCAGTGCCTTAAAGGGATGGTCCATTAGTTCCTTATCTCTAAAGCCTGGGAGTACTACTGGTTCCTGTCCCTTTCTGAGATCTCATTATTTCAGGTGTCCTTTCTGTTATTTTTATTTTACTTAAGTTAATTAGAGTAAAATTAAGAATTCATTACTTTGACAGAATAAAACATTTTGTTTCCAGAATTTGCCAGTTGCCCTTATCTTTATCATGAGCAACTTCAGCACAAGTGCATAACAACATAGCCACATAGAGTCTTTATATTATTGTAGAACCAGAAGCAAACCCTAGAGTTATTTCATGCACTTCATTTCCTTCTCACAGTTACAAAATCGCGGACACTTGTGAATTACTTCTTGCTTCTCATCATCACCCAAGGATCTCATCCACATGCTATTTACACCTTTGTCCAGATCATTATCTGTTTTGACAATCACTCTTCCTCCTAACCACATTTCTAAAAGTTAATATCTTTTTGTCAGCAAAGGGTCTCACCATTGGGGTCTCTACAAGGCTAGTCAGTTGACAAGACATTAGTAGGGTACATTCATCAAATCACATCTTAGCATGTATCTTATGTTTATGCAAGGAAAAAATGAACGAATTTGCTTGCTTTAAGCAGAAATTACTGCTCCTTCTCTTTCACTCAGAGAAAACCAAATGTCTTACAGGTTTACATTTAATGCCTTTCATCTCCTTTTAAGTAAAAAAGAAGAGCAGGGCCTTTATTCTCCCCACAGCACATAACTCATTCAGCTTGTCTTATTCTTCTTAAGAAGCTGTGAACACTGACATCCAGGGAAGTATGCTAAGAGAAAGAGTTAATATACATAAACATATAAAATAGAAGAAGAGGATATTGAAATTAAGTCAGATAAACTAGAAAAGTTCTTATAGGAAGAAGTATCCATAAAAATGTAAAAATATTTACAGTGAACTCTCTGAGTTAAGGTAGTAGCCTGAAATAAAAATTAGAACTGCATCACCATGGAAAAAATTCAAATGGAAAGAGAAATTCAGATTACCCAAAGAAGATTTTCATTGGCATAATTTTTTTAATTTTGAAATGTGTAGTATAGTTTACCCCCTAAACATGATATACCCTGAAACCAATTACAAAGCATGTTAAATCCTGTATTCTTCACATGTTGGATTTCTGTGAACTAAAGATGCCATATACACTGTATGTCTGTTAAGGTTATAAACTCAACATTTGTGATCCACAGTAAACGTGACTAATAAAATTTACAGTGGATTGCATTTACCTTAGATCTGAACTATTTCAAATGCCACGAAGGTTTTCCATCATGTTGTCTTATTTCCAAAAAGTGAACATGACCACCCAGAAACTTCTTCCGATACCCAGTTGAGGTTATTTAGAGTAAGCATCTATGAGACTACAGTTGTAATGCAATGTTTTATTTTCTATCTAATTTCTTTCCAAATACCTACCATGACTGTTGATCAAAGACACAAATGCTTTGCACAGAGTTCAGTGCATGGATTTCTGCCTTTACTTAAGTGTATTGAAAAGAAGGTTTATAGTCAGATCCTCTGAGTTAACACCCAGATTAAAACCAGATTACTTAATCCACTAGGGACTCATCTTCTTCTTTCCTAGAGTGGGGAGGATAAAATTACATATAAAAGTGCTACGAACTATAAAGTATAAAATATTTTATATAGGATAGGGTGTAACTTAGACATCATAGTGCACATACGTTCCAACTTCCACAGAACCTGAGACACACCATTACCAAGGATCAGAAGCAGACATTCCGAAGCTAGACTTTCTTCACATACCTGCTTCATACGTGGTGGCATGTGCAGTCATACTCCACGTGCTTGACCTCCTGTTTTTGGTTACCATGACCGAGAACTCATACATGGTGTTTGGTTTGAGGCCTGTTGCTGTGTAACTCAGAGATGTTGTGTCTTCTGACTATACAAGTGGGAAATAAGCAAAGAAAAAAAATGAGCTCTATCAACTTGGTAAATCAAGACGTGTAAAAAGACTTTCAAATAAGCTAGCAAGACAGGAGTCTATTTCCAAACAGCAGAAGAGCTGAGACTCAGCGCTGGCTCTACTCCCTTTCTGTCAACCATTTTCACTGGCTGATTGTACATCTAAAATATGATCAATAAAATCAGTGTTATGTTGTTCAAAGGGGCAGCTAGCTGATAAATTTTCCCAAGTGAGGCAATAACCAGTGACAGGACCAATTCCACTTCCTTCTGTCAATTCCATTTTTAAGGTTATCTGTACTGACTTTCACTTCAATGTATTTATAGTGATCAAAACATTTTTTTCAGAGGTTTTACGTTAAATATTTTATAAAGATTGTCATGATTATTTTCCACCAGCAGTAAAATTAATTTTTAGAGTTCTACTGCTTATGATTTTTTTAAAAAAAGGCTTTACAGTACAAACTTTTAGTGATTCCAGAATCTATTTGGCTATTATAAAGAAAATGGACAAAAGCAATGCTGTGTCGTGTGTCTTTTCTTTTGTATGCGCTTCACATTAAACATACATTTAAGTACGGTCACTGGGTGACTGACCAGGAAGAGAACAACAAATTGGATCAATATTAAAGCATTGTATTAGGGTTAGTATTATCTGTCTTCCGAATCCATTTTATCCTTCACAAGTTAAAAATATTTTAGTAGAAAGTAAATTATCTGTTTTTATTGTTTACTCAAAAGATCAAAATAGCAATAAAGAAAAAACAGGTTTAATGTCCCAAGTTAATGCATATTTTCTATATGATTAGGCAAATTTAAGACTTTTTATGCCTCTTATAAATATCAATTTATGCTTGATATTTAGATCTTGATCCTCTTACAAAGTTAGGTATTTATTTTTACTTTTATATTTATGACATTTGTTATATATCTATGTCTAAAAAATCAGGTAAAGCTCTTTTCCCCCACCTATGTGATACCCATCTCCTTCCTCAGTATTCTAATGTGGTATATCTTTTTTATTCCACCACGAATCCATCTTAGATTATAGCTATGAAAATCCTACATCTCATTACAAAACCAAATAAATATTTAACTGTACTAATAACATTCTGATGATGTGCCCATCTATCTTATTAAAGTGATGACCTTGTAAACATCTATCAGAAGCTCTTCTTAAAAATAGGTGTAAAAATGTGTGCCCTAAATAAATGTAAAAATACTTGATAGACTCAGGAAGATGGAATCCTATCAAATAAAACACAAAATGGGCAGCTAGGATCTGACATGCTGATATATAACTTCCAATCTTGCCCTCCTTCGCTATCATGAACACCCGAGACTTAGAAATGGAAATAAGGGGAGAAATGGGACAACGAGAAATATTCCAGCGAGGAGGGAAGGATTGCACTGATAAAGCTAGTCTCTTTGAGCATAGACACCACTGGCATTTGGGAGGCCACTAAGCAATATTGTGTTCTCGTTTATGTTCTAAAATGACATGCTTACATTCTATAAATACCATGAATCACTGAGCTTTCTTAGGAACTTCCTGGAAGGTTACTATTCTTCATAAATCCTTAATCCCAGAAGTACTTCAGAAAAACATAGCCACTTATTTTTGTGAGTATAGAATACCCAGGTACTACCTCTCTGAGCCTCAGTTTCTTCATTTATAAAATGGAGATAACCATAGCACTGATTTCATAATTATTTATAATGAGAAATAAGTCAAATAAAACACAGCCTCTGGCCCAGACTAAGTATTAAATAAACGTTAGCTACAAGATTTTATGCATTGTCTAATGTGATATACAATTTTAGGCATGTGTTAAATTCCCTATTGAATTATAAGCATCTTGAGGACTGAGAATGAGTCTTGCACAATTTTGTATCTTCTGTAATATCCATGCTATATCTAATAAGCACTAGTAAATAGCCAATGCATGTACTTTGAATCGAAATTCATATAAAACATCATGTGGTTAATCACTTTAGTTGAAAAGAAATTACAGAAAATTTCTCCATTTGATGAGCAAAGTCAATAAAGAGTTTGGACAATCAAAATACGAATATCTGCATTATAGTTTTATTTGGGACTAAAAGAAGGACCAGAGTACTCCTGATTCCTGGGTGGAGAGCCCTGGATAATGCCATCAGGTCATCTGAGTTCCAGCTCAAGTTTAATGGGAAATTTCTGTCAAAGTTGTACAAATCACCTGTATCTTCATAAAGACATCTACATACTTACTTAACTATCAAGAATCTACCTATTCTTTTTACAGTAGGTGTGAATATCCCAATCATATAGATTGAAAAAGTGAGACTGACCAATTTAAGTGACATGACAGGACATAGCAAAGCCAACTCTTCAGCTGGATCATTTGATTCCATGTATATATTCTTCCTCCTCTGTCATGTGTATGCCCTGCCTACTTTATATAGCTGTAATGCGAAGTGAGATATGACAGTGGTTTAAAAAGTTCAAAATGCAAAACCAAAGCATTCTATTCCCATTATTTGTAGGATTTAAGTTTATTGTATGTCTTTCTGGTGGACCTGATACATTCTACACTTTTCCTTGCTACCCAAAGCACCGAACTCTTTCCTCTAACATTTCCATTTCTCGGGGTGTGGATGTCGAGTATGTATGTGTGTATGTGTAAGAAGGGGAATAGAATGTTGGTAACTGAAAGCCATAGGTCTGGGAAGATGATGGAGAGAGGAACAGTTAAAATCTTTTTTCCATTCCCAAACTTCAATTCTCAATGAGAGAAATCAGCCATTCCTTACAGAGGATAGTTTTTAGGTTGGGTCTCACTTTACAGACATTCTTCATGAGACTCAATAATTCTCTCTCTGCTATATTAACTCTTCAGTTGAAATAACGTGCCTCAAGAAATTTTGGAACTCAAAACATTCTGCAGAAAACAATCATTGTCCTTCAGAACATTTCACATACTGGCAAAGTACCCATGGCTATTTTGTGAAATGATGTATTTACCGAGTAGAGCAAGTATAAGCATAAAACTTTTAAAGTGGTCTTTTTAAAGTAAATTTAGAATTGGGCAATCTGTATATAAAGAGAGACTTTTTAAAAGTGCTTTCATACGTTTCATCGGTTGTCTTATCTGATAATATTATCTTTATTTATATTTCCACTAAACCTTAAATTTAATACTGTAAGAGATGGATAGGGTACTTACAACATACCTTATATCAATGATACTATTTGACTTGCCTGGAGAGTTTTTCCAAATGCCTGACATAGCAGGGCGGCAATACCAAAGAAAACTATTTTTTAAATGCTTTCAACCAAAAACTGATTTATGATGAAATGTGAATTTTATGCCACTTAAAAGTTGAAAGAGACTAAAAGCAGATCCAGCATGGCTACAGAAAGAAAGAGTCAGACTTAGAAAATTATTGGTGGGATTTTGCCTTATCTCCAGGGTCTTTGGCATCAGAAATTCCCAAAGGATATTTTCATCCCCTAAATCACCACTGGCTTGAGGCTGGATTAAGCAAGATGACAGTTTAGTGGAAAGAAAATTGGATAAAGTATCAGGAGATCCAAATTCTCCTTGAGAGCTACTCTAGAGAGTGGTAAAGAGATGGGATGTAAGGAGAATATGAAGACGCTAGGGGGCCGGGGTTGAACTATTAGTTCCTTGGTTGTTGGGTAACATTTATGCTCCTATTTTCAAAGCTAGCTTCCTCATGCCAAACCATCATCTTGTGAAGCTTTATATTTTAAATGTGTTTTCATATATTATCTCATTTGAATAACTTAGGAATTCTTTGAAGTATATTTACGGAGCTGAGTATATTACTCATTCCAAAATTGTAAGTAATATGTAAAGTAACAACAACTAAACCATGTTTAACACCCTCTGTGAACTAAAACAGTTCTAGGTAGTAGGTGCTTGACAATCACATGTTGATCTTCTCATTTTTGTCCTGATTTGTGTATTGTTTGCACACACTAACATTGTGGCAGGATGGAAGTAACAAAATTGTCCCAGTCCGCAACTATCATTGGAGTTGCTGAGGCTGGCTGATAGAGATTTGAAAGTAGTAATGACAATGTCTCAAATACGTATCTCTAAGGAGCTTTAAGGGGGTTGTGAGATGAGTCAGTGATAGGCCAGGAATAAGGGGGCTGGTCTGATTTATGTTAGTTAAAGGGGAGTGTGCATTATGGGTTTTCTTTGTCTCATGAGGGTGTTTCAAGGCTAAATGAGGATGTAGATGCTAAGGGCTTAGAGCACTTTCTCAGGATGTTATAAAAAAGCTTCAAGTTATATATTCCCGGTCATATTCACTGTAAGATGGGTCTCTGTAACATTAATAGGGTTGCCTTTGGTGTCAATCTAGGTTCCAAATGAAAAGAAAGACACAAAAATCTACCCAGGAAATTACTGTGGAGTCCTGCTATTTTCAAAGGAAAATGGCATTTCCTTGCACAGAAGCAAATTATTTATACAAACCCAACATCTGGTGGAATTCAAATAACATTTTGCAGCTCTTGATGACTTTCTACCTTGCCTTAGAATTGTTTCCTAAAACATAATTATTCTGTGCTAATTTTAGATATTGAGTTATTAAAATGCTTTGTTTTTCCATATAGTGTCACTGCAGCAAAATGACTCATGGCAGTCCAGGAAGCATTTAAAACAATGTATTAAACAAATGACTGTTCATTTTCAATTTCATGCTATCAATTAGAACTTCACCTTGTATTTTGTGTTCGCAGAAAAGCTGGTCCTCCACCGGACTGTGTAAAGTCGTACTTCGGACGTTTTTTGGTTCTTAGGGACAGAGTTGTCTGCCCAGCTGACCCTCACGGCATCATGGGTAAGAGCCACAGCCTGTACACCTACTGGTGGGAGCATGGGGGTGGAGACATCTGGGACCGAGGTGGGGAAATCATCAAGCAAAGGATAATAATCAACTGGGTCAGTGGGATCTGGGTTTACAAACCCGCCAAATGAAACAAACAAATACGTAAAGAAAAGAGTTAAAAAAACAAATATCAGTGGTAACACATCACAATGAGTTAAATGCATGGCAATAATGATGAAAGAGAACATGAGAAGAACAGAAAAAAATACAATTAATTCAATCGGAAAACTCATCAAAAACAGTATTGCTACATTACAAAAATAGCTGACTATTTTCTATAATTTACTCATTTCCTTAGGGTGGTTTTATCAAATTGGCTGTCACTTCTAGTTATATATTTAAAAAGTCCATTTCTTCCTAGAATGTTGCACATTGCTTCTTAAAAGATCTAGTATAAAACTTATCAGTTTTATAACTACACAGGTAACTTGAAATAACAAGATAAAAAGGAGCATCTGGTTTATTTCCTCCTGCAAAAGAAATAAATGCCTATCTAACAAGTGGTTTTTTTGTTTATTTGTTTGCTTTTCTCTTCCTTCTCTAACTTGATTTGGTTTCTCTAACGCTTTCAACACTTCTTAGCTTATATCTGCATAAATAATGTTTAAGCAAGAAAAAAAACAAATGATAAAGACCAAAGGACCCTGAGGACTACAGCAATCTGTCTACAGCTGTGATTACACAAAGCCAGGCTGATCAAGTCCACAGGATTCAAGGGTACATCAGTTAACTGGGTTTCAGGCAGCACTTGGTGTGGCAGGTTTCCTTAGGTTGAAATCCTTAGAGAAAATGTAGAAGCGTACATTTTACCTATAGTCTCACAGAGTAATTAACTCAGTTTTTAGTTCTAAAATTTCAAGGTCCATGGGAAGACTTCATCCTCCTGGATGGAGAGACAGAAAGAACCACCCACAGGCCGATGAGATTTGTGCTGAGGTACACGCATGCTTTGATCCCTAACATAATCAGAATCTGTATAATGATGTGTGTACTTTTATAAAATTCTCTAGAAAGCTCTTGTACTCATTTTTATGCTGGAGATATCCAAATCAGAGGAGCTTATTTCGTGGCCACGGGAAAAGTCCAATTTTGAGCCTTTTATTTTATATTTAAGACGTTTAAAATTTTACCTTTAAACTATGTAACGTGTATTCTCACCAACAAAATACGAGATGAGCTCTCAGGCTGGGCCTGTGATGACCTTCGGGGAGCTGAGACCTACTAAAATGTGGAGGATCTGAAGCAGGGCACACACAGAGTTTATATTTTTAACAGTCTAGTTCCGAGCGCAGTGGCTGCTGACTGGTTTTGATGATTATTGCACTTTGTCCACTGCATTTCAAATGTCTATTCCCTACGCATCACTCTGTTTTCCAATGAATTATTTAGTAGTTTACCGGGCTGTGGTCTTTGGAGCAAAATATAAAACCCAAAAACAAAAATAGAACGAGAGGAAAGGAGAAAACAAGAGAGAGAAAGAAAAATGTGTGTTTAAAATTTAATGACAGAGCCCAGGCTTCCCGTCTTTCTTTTGATGTGTCTTTTTATTAAGGGCTCCTTTAAACCCAAATGGATCTATGAAATGATGAAGGGGGAGCTGAAGACCCTGCAGCCTCCAGGAGGATCCCAATCAGTCATTAGGTTGGTGCATCAGTGGGAGGTGTTTTTGCCAAACTAAAGCGGTTGCTGCCTCACATTACCTGTTTCTGTCCTTGGCTGACTTTCCAAGAAGACTGTTATATAAACAGGACAACTACTCTGAATTACAAACCCCTTTTTGACCAACGTACATTAATGAGTTACCCTATTTGTTGTTTCTCTGCTTAATCTAGTTTTGCTGGTAAAGTTATATTCACTGTATGGTCTTTCACAGTTACCATGTCTAAGGTTTTGAAAACTGGTGATTGTACATCAAGAAACGGTAATACTCAAACCTACTATTTCTGAATTTTGGAATAGTATACTTTTCAAGACATGTTGTTGAGTTTCTTTGAGTCTCAGCTCCAGAAGGTGCCCTTCAAATTTCAAGTAACACTATTTACTGGTATTGTTCTATGAAGTTACGTAATTCAAAAATTTCTACCCTTGGCCAAGTTATTGCTGCCTATTTTAGGGAATTTTCTTTTCAGGCATGGCTTGTCATTCGACTTGTCACTTCCTCTAGAGCTGCATTGTCTAACACAAAAGCCACTAGTTACAAGAACGATGTAAATATACATTAATTAAAATCAAATACAATTAAAACTTCACTGCTTCTGTTGAACTAGCCAATTTCAAGAGCTCAATGACCACATGAGCCTGGTGTCTATCATATTGGATAGTGGAGATATAGAGCATTTCCAACAAAGTAGCATATTCCAGTGGGTAGCAAGCATTGCTCTAAATACATACATGCTACATATATTGCTAATTATCTTTTCTCTCAGGACAGAAACTGTTTGAGTAGTTGAGTTAAAACCATTCTTTTGTTGGTAAATAACTTTTTTTCAGTCTTTTTTTTTCATACTCTTGAGTGCCTTATATGCTGTTGATTTTCAGTGATTGTATTCAAAAGAGTAAAGTAAATAAATAAATAACAAGTGAAAAAGACAAAATACAGCCTCGAAACTTTTGCTAAAAAGAGAAACCTATTCAATTCCTAACTGATGTTTTGATGAGAACCCATGAATTTCCAGTCCATATACTAAAGTTCAAAATGAGCTTTTTTTGAAAAAAATACAATTTTACCTTTAGATTGTACTTCATTTAGGCATTGATAAAATAGTTGAGAATAAACAAATTCATACCACACACCTCATTATTGCCCAGCCTTCTTCCCTTCTCCAGGCTCAAAATGTCTTGTTCTTGCAACAATAAGAAATAAAAGGCTTTCCAGCAAAAGACGAAACTCTCAACTTGCCCATTTGACCTGGTGAAACTTTCCTCAGCTTTAATACTGATACGCTCAGGAAGAGATGAGGCTCCAGGGCGCACCAACATCTTTGAGCATATGCGTGTAAAAAGCACCAGTGCCCGATACTTACTCTAGCCTGACGCATTTATTGCCTCTGACTTTTTATTTACTTTACGCTGGCCTCTTCCAAGACTGCCCATGGGAATGCTTTGTAGAAGCTCAGAGACAGCGAATGTCTTCTGTGTGGCTCTATGACACATTTATTGATAGAGTTTCTCCCAGAACCTTAACCTTTGATTCTGTTTATTTGTCCTTTGTTCTCCATGATGTGTGGAAACACAATAAAATAAGTCTGCTGCATCCAGGAAAAGTGTATGCTTATCCTTTGAGAAGGGCTCGTTTCATTCATTCCTCTCCAACCCCTTCCTGGCTTTTCTTCAATAGGGAAATTTCTCACACAATTTTCAACTTTTGCTGTCATTTAATTTCTCAGATCCATTAGGATTAGAGTCATATCAGGAAAAAAAATTGTCTTATGGATCACTGGTGTTTTAGAAACCCCTCTGGGAATGCCATATGCTGAGAACTGAAGATGTCAACAAACGTTAAGGGAAAAGAAGTTAATAACGCCTCAAATGGTTCTTCCGGAGCAACTTTTCAGTTTATCTGAACTTGACCATCTCTCCAACTACTACTTCTCCTCAAAAATTGATTTCCTTTTATTTTTTGAGGAAGATTAGCCCCTGAACTAACATCTGCTTCAAATCCTCCTCTTTTTGCTGAGGAAGATTGGCCCTGAGCTAACATCCGTGCCCGTCTTCCTCTATTTTATGTAGGATGCCTGCCACAGCATGGCTTGACAAGCAGTGTGTAGGTCCACACCTGGGATCCCAACTGGCAAAACCCAGGCCATTGATGCAGAACATGTGAACTTAACTGCTGCACCACTGGGTTGGTCCCTCTCTTTTTTTCTTTTTTTTTTTCGTTGTCTAAGTGACCTTTCTTTGAGGGCTTTGGTTTTGGTAAGAAAATAAGAGTTTTGAAAGACTAGCCATAATATAATTTTGAGTGGCCTGATCACCAGCTCAAAGTCACATCAAGGAGCAGTTGCTCAACTGCTAGTACCACGTGCAGGAAAGAGATGGCTTGCTATTAAAAATTATGGGACACACGTGTACAACCAAAGTGGCCTGCTGTTTCTCAGAGAAACTTGCTGCTGGCAGAACAAGAGAAGAAGGGGAACTGAAAATCCCAAACAGCCTGAATCATGTTACCTCGTAGTTTCCTTACCGAATCTCTATTTGCCTTCTCTCTCCATATTTAGAGATAACATACTTGACAGTAAATATTCTCTAGGGTAATACTTCTTATTTTCCCTTTTTGAGGAGTCATGAGTCCCTTTGATAATAGAATGAAAGATATATAGTATCTCCATAGATAAATGAACATATTGGCATGTAACTAAAATTTTGCATACCATTTTAGGTAGATCATAGATCTTGAAACCAGCAGCCAAAGATTCAAGGAGATTCTGGAAGAACAACTTTGCCTTACAAGGAAACCTGGTTGAAATCAGTAAACTGATGACATGCTCTGGAAACCATCACATCCAACTATGAATTCACTTTACAACTGTGTATTCTCAAGATCGTCTATGAAAGGAGCTTCCGGGTTTGGAAAACAAACTGTACAAAGTTCACATAAATTTAGGTGGTAGCAGAAGTCACAGGGTCCCACTATTTATTTTATGTTCATTTATTCCTACTTGTCAGGACTTCATACTCAGCCATCCAGGAATTTTCCATGTTCTCTGGTGCTTGCTGTCAAATCTTACTCTCAAGTCCTTTATCTTCGTTATGATGAAAATAGCTGATAAGTTAAATGAGGTCTGAGGGTCGTGAGTTTTGAAAAGGGGCAGGATCAAAGTATTCAATAAAAAGATGGAACTCTTGGGTTTTACTCTCAGATTTCAGACCCAAGACAACTGGAGGTGGTCATGTGATTTTTCAGTAGGACTCTGAACATGCGAGTTTCCAGTGAGCCTACAGAGATGTTACTTATTCCATTTTTGAGTAAGCCCAGCCTTGCTCACAAACAGCCTCCACAAATGGCTTGGATCTCACTTCCTTACCCATTCTTTTCTCAATTCCTTGAGCCCTTTTTCTCTCCTGTGCTTCCTTCACAGTCCAACTCACATAGGACTTCCTACAAGTGATAAGCCCTTGAAGCAGACCTTCCTTTTAATGTCCAGAGGCCCTGGGCAGTGTCGGGCTGACCTGCAGGCCCAGTTCAGGAAGAAGCTGCCTGTGTGACTCAGCCCCGTCCAAGCCAGCCCCAAGAAGTCAGTTCATCTTTGTCACATTAGCTTGAAGGACCCTCTGCAGGAAGCAAGTGTCAATCTGGGCACTTGGCAGCCTTTGTGCAGACACTCTCCTGCCTAAATTGCATTGATTTGAAACAAGCTGCTCAGGAGAATGAAGAGAGCTATGGGGGCACCAAAATGTCAAACTACTGGGAAAAGAAAGAGAATGAAAGATCTATATTGTCTAAGTCCACAGATTAATTTATAGACTAAATTCCTCTCTCTTAAGCTCGAAAACCGAAAAAATAATAAATTGTGTGTGTCTACACACACACACGTAAAGCTCAGAACATGACTGCACTCATTTTTGGGCTTTCTTTTCTTTGTATTTTGTTTTATTTTGCTTCAGTTAGTTACTTAGTTGTTTAGTTGTTTTTTTTTTTTTTTACCATAATTCAAACACTGACTACCTTGTCACAAGAGGATGAACTATTTTAGCTTACCTGTTATAGATCTGGTGGTGGCACTTTCGTATAGAGGAACTCCTTCTCCTGCATTGTTAAAAGCTTTTAGGGAGATTACATAATGGGAACTTGACTCTGGAGGAAAACAGAAAGAATACAATAAGTTGATTTATTTAGTGCACTGAAATACGGTAAACATTTTCCTGAAATCAAAGTTAATATAATCAGTTAAGTAAATTGTTGTTAAAAATGAGTGAGCTCGATTCTGGGAAGAAGGTGGCAATGGTAGCAATATAGTTTTTTGATCTTCCTGAATCTCCACCTAAAAAGAGACTGAAATGACAAGACAGAAAACCAATAGCATCTGGACATTTACAACAAAACTAGGTGATAAGGTATGTCTTCAAACCCTAAAACACAAGTGAATGTGGACACGCTAACAACAACCTTAAGATCTGCATGTTATCAGCATCTGTAAGAGAAATTGGAGAGAAGCACCAAACGTGAAAACAGGACAATTCTAAAATAAGGACCAGGTAATGCTAGAAAGTGCAGTAGAGCTGTTTGATGCCAGTAAATATAAATATTCTAAATGGCAAAGCCTCCTTTCCAAGACAGGGTTCACAGTAGAGACAAACCACTGGGAATAAATTTAAAATTTGAGCAGGATTTGGGGCTGAGACGGTGGCATAGTGGTTAGGTTCACACACTCTGCTTCGGCAGCCTAGGGTTTGCAGGTTTGGATCCTGGGCACAGACCTACACACTGCTCATCAAGCCATGCTGTGGTGGTGTCCCATATAGAAAAAGTAGAGGAAGACTGGTACAGATGTTCACTCAGGGCCAATCTTCCTCACCAGAAAAATAAATAAATAAAAAAATGAGCAGGACAGAAACAATAGAAATGAGGGAAGAGAAAGTCCAGATAAAAGCAGGACAGAAAAATAGTCATGAAAACTTAGACAGCAGGCTGCCATAGTTTTTAGTGTGTGTGTCAGGGGTTGACCAACTTTTCTGTAAAGGATCCAGATGGTAAATATTTTAGTTTTGCACACCACTTCAACTCTGTCACATATTCACCTGTTTGTTTCTTTACAGCTCTTTAAAAATATAAAAACCATTCTTAGCTCAGTGGCATCGAAACAAAAACAGGCCCTGGATCAGGTTTGACCCCCAGGCTGCAGTTTGCTGAGCCTTAAGCCCCAGTCTGACAAAAATGGCAGATTTTCTAAGTATTTAGAAAATCTATTTGAGGGGCTGGCCCAGTGGCGTAGTGGTTAAGTTCACTCACTCTGCTTTGGTGGCCAAGGGTTTGCTAGTTCGGACCCTGGGTGTGGACCTAGCACCACTTGTCAAGCCATGCTGTGGCAGCGTCCCACATAGCAGAACTAGAAGGAGCTACAAGTAGGATATACAACTATGTACTGCAGCTTTGAGGAGAAAAAAAAGAGGAAGATTGGCAACAGATGTTAGCTCAGGGCCAATCTTCCTCACCAAAAAAAAAAAAAAGAAGAAGAAGAAGAAGAAAAGCATAAAAAGAAAAGAAAAGAAAAGCTATTTGAACTTCTAGGAATGTAGGGAAATTAATCACATGAAAGGAAGCAACAAAAATCTGTGGAGGTTAAATTCCTTACAAAATAAAATGAAGAAAATATCCTTCCTATAGACAAATACACACACAAAAAGGATCAAATATACACAAGAAAAAGATCAACCTGCATTGTACTATTTCTAAATGAGCTAAACAACATTAAGAAAATGAAATGCCAGATAGGCAAGAGTAACATAAATTAGAAAAAACTCAAAAATTAGGTGACATAACCCAAGAAAGAACTATACGTAAGTGAAAAAAAAATTATAAATAAAGGGTCTCGAAATGAATAAATAACCACAACAAGGAGGAAAGAAAATACCAAAACAAAGAGAAATCAGAGAGAATACAAAAGAATTCAGGAGAAAGTGACAAATATTAGAGAAGGAAGACCTAACATAGGAATAACGATCGTCCTTAAGGAAGAAAATGAAAGAAAGGGAACAGAACAAATACTGAAAAACGGAATTCAAGAAATTTTTTCTAACTTAAAAAATCTTTTAGGCATCTGGACAGAAAGAATATATGATTTATAAAGGGGAAAATTAGATTACTAATAGACTTTGCCAACAGCAACATTTTATGTCAGAAGAAATTGGAGTAATTTATTTGAGATATTCAAGGTAAGAAAATATGATTCAAAGATTTTATAGCCAGCAAAAGTTAACTTTAAATATAAAGGGTACACCCAAACTGTTATGAACTTGCAAGCAATCAGGAAATATTGTTCCCCTGGTCCCAAGAACTACTAGAAAATGAGGTTTAGACATCCGAAATGACCAGAGGAGATACCGACCTAACAGCTAACTGGTGAACAATAAATTTGATGAACTAAGATAAAGGGAGGGTTAAAAAGGGAGAGACTTTATTCTGTAACAGGTACATGTTCTGGTATTGTAGATATCCTACAATCAGAAGGCAAAATTAGGGAGAATAGGGACAGTATATGCAAAAATAAATGTTTCAATAATTATTATTGATGGTGATACTATTATTATTATTGTTCTGAGACTAATGTAATATGGGATAAAGGAGATAAGTAATCCTGAGAAATTCTAATTCTATCCTCCTCGTGTCCTTGAGAATCAGATTCTTGGCATGGATGGAAGGTTATACAGATGTAAATCAGAAGAGGTTAAGTCAAGTCTTGTGTTCCCAAGATTCAACTGGAAAAATCAGTTTAAGCTCAAAAAGTATTTTATCTCTGTTCTAGCTCTGTCCACCACAGAAGTCTAGAAACATTGACTCTTTAACAACAAGCATCCTCAGCACCCAGACTGGGATTTTGAAAAAACATTTTGCACTGCAAGAAACAAGGGCTTCTTGAGAATTGGTTGATGTCTGGTCTGAGGTAGGAAACATATTAATCGAGCCTGAAACATCTTGACACACTAGATAGAAAGTAAACAACCAAAGACCAATAAGATCAGGTCAAATAGATTCAGGAATCACTTTGAAGAGTTGCCCACAGACCAAAGATGAGGACATTCTGAGCTTCCATAAAGATAAGCGTTGCAATGAACTGAAACCCAACAAATATATATAATTGCATGAATTCATAAGGATATTGTAAAGAAGAATAAGAGCTCGTCACTTCTAAGGTTGACAGAACCAAATGATTATCTTGAAAATTGGGTAAAGAATCTAATATTTACCATGTTTTTCTTAAATAAACCCTATCACTCTGTAATCAAACAACATATGAGAAAGTCTCTCCTTACAGTATTATTCTGACAAACAAATAAAAATCCAATGATAGAGTTCAAATTTTGCTATTTTGCAGCCCCAGTGAACAAATGGCTCTGGGCATGAACCATTCAGGATTGCTCAGATAAAGACATCTAGACATTATATGCCTCCTAATGAAAACACACTACCCTCTAGAGTCTTGCCAAAGGGATCGAACACACTCAGTCTGATCAAGCCTCTAGATCCCAGTGCCAGTCTGCGGGAAAAAGAGCAAAGGAACAGGTTCAATTCTGACTTATCATAAGTCATTACTCCGGACATTTGTTGCATGTGTTTTTCTGTATCTGAGTTTTACTTTACAATAAGAAATCTTTAAAAATGGATGAATTTATCTCTGACAGTATTCTTTGCAAATTGATCAAATGGATTTTCCTCCATGAAATTTTTATGTGACTAAATATTAGCATTAAAGATATTGACATTCCAAACCACAATGACACAAGCACCACAGTATAAGAAGAAGAAGAAAATAAAATTATATGTAATGTAGTCACAGGGTTTCTATTCAGTGAATTGCTTCTTCCACAAGAGGAGGTATTTATTTTTCAATTTATGTTGCCAAACTAGTTGACTAATTAGAAAGTAATCAATCAACAAGTGTTAAACACTCTTGGAGATCCAAGAATATTTGTAAAAGATAGACCGTTGCTGTCAGCTTACAATCATAATTCTGGGCAGAGAAAACAAGGAAAGACTACATAAAATTAAGCAGTAAAGTGTGCAAGACACCTTATGAATGTTATAGAAACTTAGAGGACTGAAAAATAAATGAGGGATTGGGTCATCAAAGACTTCTTGGCAGATACAGACTTGGAGCTAGGGTTTGAAGTCATGGGTAGAGCTTAGAGGTAGAAGGATGATAGGAGGAGAAAACAGGTCAGAAAAAAAGAAGGGAAATGTTGCAAACATAGTTACATTGGTCAGCAAAATACTTTTCTACTAGGAAAAATATCCTTTATAGTTATTGGAGTGGAGACTAATTCTGATTTCAAAAAAGTGATTTATCTACACAACTACAATATAAACATTGACATTAGGTTCAATATAAAATTACCTTTTTGTGGGTCAAATTGCATTTGGTTTCACCTAACAGTCATATCCTATATATTTGCACTTTTCTATGTGTTTGTTTGTCAAGGAAGTGAGAGATTAAGAATTCAAAATTCACATGCTTAGGAGTGAAGGTTTTGATTGTTTTGTTCCTGCTTTTAAGTCTGAGAGAGGGATGAAGAATAAGAGAGAGAGAGAAATTTGGCCACAGTATATCAGAGGCAGTAGGGCAGGCAGGATCCTAGACAGTAATTCATCTAAGGAGCAGAGGGAGCCACCACTCAGCTCTAAGATATTACTGGCATATGGAAGGCAGGGCTGGTGTTGTGAGATTTTCTGGAAATCCAAATTTTTATGTGAAATCATCAAATTTTCAAATGTTGGCGAATAATTTAAATAAACAAGATAAACCTGTGCTGGCCAAACAAAACATATTTCTGAACTGAAACTAGGCCTAGGGCCACTAGTCTATAACATCAGATTCCTTCAAACACAACTACGTGCAAATATACACCTAGCGTGGAAAAATAGATAATGAAGTCTGGACTTCCCTACTCAAGATGTCACCCATAATGTCAACAGCCGCTCATTAGAAACTGTATTATGTGGTAAGGAGGGTGAATATAACATAACAAAGCAGGTGCTCATTGATGCAAAGTGACTGAGTATGATTGTTTCATGTTGACCTCTCCAATTTAGATTGGAATTCAGAGCGAAGAACGGTCTAGTTCATCAAGAACGCTTGAACACCTGCTCAGGGTTAACAGGTGCAGCTTACAGGTGGTCAGCCTGGTCCATGTGATGCTGAATTCATCCCTTCACCACTCTGTCCTACCTCCCAGCTGCCCACTGGATATGTAACCAGACAACGCACTCTCTAAGAGCCTTCACAGCATCACTGTACTCTGGCATTCAGTCTTTTTGGAGTGCATACTATTTCTCATTTAAAAAACACAAAAGAAAAGATGTACCTTATCTGGTTTGTTCTCATTTTACTGGTGTGAATTTTTGTCTCAACCTGAATTACAGTTGCTCTCTAGCTCCTGAGCACTAGTCATCATTTCTTAATCTCTCCCCCATGGTAAGTGTGAGGTAATTGTCATTTCAATACTGACTCTTGCTAATATCCCTACCCATCAAGTCTCTAGTCTTCTGAGCAATGGCAGCTTCTTCCACTTGACGTCTAGCCGTGGTATGAGGTATGTCAGCAGACTCTGGAGTTTTATAACTTACTAGCTGTTTGGTTAATGAACTGCACTAATCGCTAAATTCCACAAATCCTAACTCACCTCAGGGGAGACCAAGCTTAAATTTAAATAAAAACTGGTAAAGGCTTAGCCTAAGGAAAGGTAAAACTGATTTGCAATGGAGTTGAAACTGGTATAGGAATATTGTACAGAGCTAGGGGTCTTGGAGACCTATTGGTCCAGTATTTTCCTGTCGTCAGTTAGTAATTTGACTATATTGCTTTGATCCCCTTATATATTGTGATGGAGACAACTCATTTGAGCGTGTATCGAGTGAGAAAGATGCAGCGAGAGTGGGGAGCCATGACGGTTTTCTCCCCATACAAAAGAAGGGTGTCATTTACTACTACACCGCTAGAGGGCAATGTGGAGCTATTTTCCCGCACATGCTCAGAGCTCTTAAACTTTAAAACCAGTAAATCACAAAAGAATTGTCTAGAATTGCTCCCGCTATAGAGGCATCAAATGAGTTAAACAGTTTTAATATTATCATAATGAATTCCAAATGAATTAATCATTAATTATGGTCAAACCTTATTGTTCAGGAATACACTTAATGACAATTATGAGAGTAAATTGATTTTTTTGGATTTGCTGAAATGTCACAGATACATAGGCTTGAAAATCTATCAATTGCCTCTGAAAAATAAAGTACAGTGGTATTTTCTCATTTGAATTCACTGAGATTGAATCATACTGAAATAACTTGGATTTCAGTGGATGTCCATGGACACTTTTAATTGTGGACATTCTGAGTAATTCCACAGATTTCAAATGATTGATCATATTTTCATCATTGTTTGGCCAACCTTCCTCTTACAATACATCAGATTTGGATAAGGGAGGCTGAAGAAATACTTAATAACTCTTTGAGCATCCAAAATATATGGGTCCTGGCTGGTGCCTTCTTTGTGGCTGGGAAAAAAGGGAATAAATTCACACATTGATTACAGGGCTGTAAAGACAAGGAATGGGTAATCGGGAGAATATTTGGTTCTCCTGCCCCAGACACTGGGTAGGTGAGAGACCCATTATTCCAAGAGCCTTTTTGAGTCTTGTCTGAAGGCAGTAAGATGAATATGACTCTCTGAAGCTGAGGGAATGAATCAAGAGATCTCCAGACAGCTCTTCAGGGGCTAGACTAAGATGCTGTACTTGGTAACAAGAGCCAGTGAGAAGAACATCATTATTTTTAATTAATATTTTGTGTGAATTAAATGCCACTGGCATGTTCCAGATTGACAGTCCATAGTCCTTTATTCATTACAGATTACATACTTCAGCCAGTGGCCCCATTCATGCCAAGTGCTTGTTGGGGCCCAGTCTCCACGTCCCTGCATCTTTTGCCCTCTCTGTCAGCACTGCCAACAAGTCAATTAGAGAAAATTAGAGTGGTAGCTGTTTTCCTCGTGCAGATGCCTGCTCAGTGCAGTGAACCAGGGCTATCACAAGCACAGAGCACAGGCCACCGGGTGACTGTCAGATGGTAAATATGACTGGACACCTCTGACTCCACTGGACCTGAACTGTTTAATTAAGTGTAATGGTTGGATAGCAAATACAGCTGATTGCATTGATCTTATAAAAGGATGAGCAATTCATATCCGAGAAAGATGCAATTTATGTAATACATTCGATGTTCAATTCTACTTCATTACATATACTTCACTGGAAATTAATTAATAGCTAACCTAACTAGCACCCTTATGAGGGGTTTGTGTGTTTTTTTTTTCCTTTTCTAGGAACACTGTCCAGAGACTAGTCATACTGCAACATGACTTGCTCATTAACCAGTCTCGCAGGCACCAGATACTCAGCTAGTCTGTGTGAGGAAGTATTTGAGTCCAAAGAAAGAGAATCGAAGAAAATTTTCTTTAATCTACCAAGGTCTATCACTGAGGGGGAAATTAGGTAAAAATAAACTTTATAAGAAATGTTCCAGTGCTTGGCAGATAGACTGTGCCTAACAAATATTTGTTGAATTGACGAATGTATGAGACTCAGAAAGGCCAAATTACTCAGTGAAGGTCAAATAACAAGTCTCTAATCAATCTGAACATAGAACTCAGGTTTCTTGCTCCCAAATTGCACATTCTAATACGTATAGGCTCGTGAAAAATGAATCCAAAGAGATTGTGCAACGTTTCCTCCTCTCACTGAATAATCACATTCAATTATTCTTCATCCGTTCATTTGTTCACTCGCTCATCGATTACAGTTGGACATCTGTGTGTAAGACGTGGCTATATGTTTCTAGGGTATGGAAACGTTTTGTTTTTTTTTTTTAAAGCCTTATTTCCCTTGATGAATCTTTTAATGAAGAAGCCGTCTTGGAAGTTTTAAAAAGAATAGAGCAGGGTGTTCTGGAATCAGAGAAGCTTTGTGGAGAAGATGGCAGTTTTGCTGAATCTTTTGATGAAGAAAGTTGAGGAGAAAGAGTGGATTAAACAAACGCAAGTGAACAGCTAATAGTGGTTGTAGCATCATGTATGTTAGGATCAAAACTTGAAGACAATGACAGTTTCTCCCCCTCCTCCTCCTCCTCCTCTTAGTAGTAGCATTTGTTGGATGTCTAATTAGGCCCTTTGTTAACTACCTCACATCCCTTATTGTATTTAGTCTTTACCTTAGTCCAGTGTCTGGCATATAGTAAATACTTAATAAATATTTGTTGAGTGGATGAATGATTATCCCCCTTTGATAGGTAAGTGGGAGAATTTCTAATTCCAAAGTTCAGTCTCTTATCCTCTGTATTAGTTGCCTTTTATTGAATAAGAGATAGTGAGTTGAAGAACATTTTGAACAAGTTTCAAATTGTGCTTTTAAGGAAATTAATTTCTCAGAACCATGTAGTCCATGAAATATGGAAAAGATGTTGAAAGTGGGTACACCAGAGGCTATTGCAATCATCCAGGCAAAGATCTCAAAGACCTGGACTGAGGTATAGCACAAACGAAGAGCCAAAGATGGGTATGAGTAACATAATTTGTAGATATATTCAGAGGGACAATGGGGAGAGGGGAAAATCAAGAATGACACCTAGATTTTGAGTCTGTTGGTGTGATTT
Organism: Equus asinus; assembly: GCF_041296235.1. Lineage (NCBI taxonomy): Eukaryota > Metazoa > Chordata > Mammalia > Perissodactyla > Equidae > Equus > Equus asinus. The sequence continues at coordinate 22,767,535 of NC_091796.1, forward strand.
TTCATCATTTATCTCAAAATCTTACAAAGTAGGTAGGGCGGGGACGATCATTTCTGTGTTAGAACTGGAGACACTGAGGTTGTAATCATCTCAGCCGGGGAAGACACAGGAGGAACTGAGTACCTTACACATGCTCAGGTTTGCTCCTCCGTAAAGCCAGGACTAGAAAATCTGAGGTTTTTCTGGACCATTCTGCAGAGCAGCATTGGTCACCCATTAGGGCAGGATAAACTTTCCTCACCTGCTTCAGTTGATGAGGGGTGCTTTGGCAGAGAGCCCTCAGAGTTGGAGAAATGACCAGTAAATGCTTTGATGACAAAGCACTACAAGCAGCTTACAAATGTAGCACTTAATGAAATGATTTCTCAGCAAAACTTGACATTAAGAAATTACCAGAGACAATATAACCAAACATCCAGGTTTTCCTCTTTTTGTTCATATTTCTCAAAGAAAAGCTGGGTTAAATAAAAGACAAGGTGGAAATATTATATGACCATCTAAGGACTCAATTAACAAGAAAAAGAAATGCTGTTCACTTAGTTAATTCAAGCAAACAAATCATTCCTTTGGTTTAAAAAGTCAGTCAAACTGACTCCCTAGCATAAAAAAAAGTAAAATAAAATGTTTTGGTTAGGAACTCAAAGAGGAAACATATCTCTCCCTTTTATGAATGCCCTCCATCCCTTCCTGTCTTCCTACTTCCTTTCTCCTTTTTCTTTACATCCTGGGCCCATTCTTTTCCTTACACTCCACTCATTCTTTTGGGTTTCTGAGAGAGGGGAAGCAAAGAAGGAAGTAGAAGGGACTAGAAAACAGAAGACATAAATAGAAGGAATGATAAGCAAATGAATACAGAGATGCTGAAGAAAGAGAGCAGATGTCAGGATAATGACTGGTGTCCTTGTGTAGAGAACTGGCTGCACCAGACACCAACCTGGACATGCTTTATCTCACTTATCTTCACGGGAACCCTAAGAGATGGGTACAGTGATGGTTCCCACTCCAGAGATTAGAAAATAAAGGCTTAGTGATGGTCATAGAGCTCACCAAGTACCAGTGCTTGGATTCAAAGCCAGGTCTGTCCCCCTTGCCAGTCCATGGTCACTGCAGGATAAGGACTGAGTAAGGCAGCACAGGCAAGAGGCCCCAAAGGGTCTGCACTCTCCTCAAATTGGAAAAGTAGAAATAAAGACACAAGACAGAAATAATTTGGGGATTCACTATGCCTCACTTTCAGCAGAGCCCAAATTGAATTTTTCACTTTTTAGTAATATATATCAACATCATATAAATACCATTTAATTTTCTCCTAAAATTATGGCATACTAGCATATGTCATGATGACCATTATTTTATACTTCAATTTTGCCTTTTCCCTCAACAAGTGTCTGAGACTTTATGTGTGTGTGTGCCTTTGTGTGCACGTGTGTGTATCAAAGTAGCCCCCTCAATCTGTCAGCTTCTGTGTTCAGTCAGGCTCCTGCCTTCATCTGGGCAATGCCATTTAATATCTGAATGCGACCTTTAAATACTCAGTATGCCAAATAGACGATACTCAAACACTCAAGTGGCATGCAGCCTGCATGTGTATATGTGTGTCTTTGCTTAGAATTGTAGTTGTAATTTCTCTATGTACTCTTGCTCTGTTGCTTCTGCTTTTTTCATTGTCTTTAGACTAAGCCCCATTTAAGGTGGCCCACTAAGCATTACACAAGAGTGTTGTCCTGCAGCACTTTCTGTGATGATGTAAATGTTCCATATCTATCTATCCAATATGGTGGTCATTAGCCACATTTGGCTGTTGAGCAGATTACTGAAAATGCGAGTAGCATGACTAAAGAACTGATTTTTTTTCATTTTATTTAATTTTAATTAAATTTAGATAGCCACATTTGGACAGTGCCTTCCACGTTGGACAGCACACCTATTTGGATTGGAAGCTCTGTTTACCTTTCTCTCCCATGGTGTTGCCATAGTTACTAAGGCCTTCAGGACAATGCCAAGGGCAGATGGAGCGGATTCAATGTGAGGATTCCTGCTGCTATTTTTCTCTTCAAATGTGAAATAATTCATTGCACTACATACTATGATTTTATAACCTGGGCTGAAGTTTAATTTAATAACCTATTCTGCAACCTGCCTACATATATCACACTAGACAATAAAAGTAAAGCATTTGTGTTGTATCTGATTTGATTTCTTAAGCACATCTTAATTAATTTCTATCCTCATGGCAATAAGATTGCCTCAACAGATCAAACTCTCAAGTACTCATGGTTTTCAATTCTGTGATCTAAAATTTGGATTCATTTGAATATATACTTGACTCAGGACAATATGTCTTGATGGAAAATAACTTTGTTAATAATGGAAAGGAACATTAAATTAATAATAATTCTAAGGTGGCTGCAAAATCAAACTCATTTTTACCTTCAGTCTTTAATAAAACATGAAGAAATGAAGTGAAAATAATTAGGTAAGAATAAAGATCTGGTAAATCTAATAACTACCAAAATAGCACAAGAAGTATAGTGTTAGGCCATTTGATCATCAACAAATATATCTTCTGATCTAAGGTCTCAAGAAAATCAACTGGCATTTTAGTTACTTATTAAGATTATCTTGGGGTGAATGGGTAGGAGAGGGAGAGAAAAATTTGAAAAAACCAAATGGGCTTAAAATTACCTGAGCCTATATTCAACCAAATGTCAACATTAATACTAATAGTCAGTAGATGTATGGGAAAAGTAAAGAATGCTGTTAAGATCAGGGAGCCAGTGAAATAAGAAGCAAATAAACTCATTGATTTCAGTAAAATATACTGAATTATAAATTACTGGCATACATCTGGATTTTAATAGACAATTTTGTCCATGTTTGCTTTAAATTGACTGAAATGGCCATACAGCTGCACGTTTGGAAAATTCTGCCGAAAGACTGTCAGCAAAGGGAGATGATACATAGCAACCTACCCAGTTGTGGGGAGACAAACAGTGGTTAGGCTGGGCTCTCTTCAGCCTCTGGTTTAGTGAGAAGTGGGAAGAAAGTAAGTAGTCAGAGAACATTTAGAGATATAAACTCAAAAAAAACCTAGAACCCTGCCTCAGTATGACCTTCCTGAATTCACAGGGCCCCTGGCTTTCGGTGAGAATTGCTGAGCTCTTAGCTTCCAGGCTCAGAAGGGCAGCGTTTTTCCTTCCACAGGGATTTTGTCCTAAGGAGGTGAAAATTCAGTGAGAAGTCAGCAAGAGTGGAAAGGCCACATCACTGGGATTAGACCCTCCGAAGCTAGAAATGAATTTGACTACTTGAAGTATATATATTCTAAAGCAATTTTCTTATCTTCTCTAAGCTCCATCTTTGTTTATCTTTTTTACATCTGTGAATGTGAATTGTATTACCTCTATTTAAGATTTACATTGTTGATATTATATTTTAAAGCAACTAGATACGAGGTCAGAATTCAATAAATGGTATTTGTTTTATTATTATGACCTATATTGAATGCCACCTCTTATGACTATTCATTATAGATTTTAAAGTTTTGTTCACTTTCTTGTTTGGAGGGGATCCTAACTTTCTCTTTGATGCCTATTCTGTCTCTTAAAAGCCTGCAGGAGCTATCACCCTGCTGTAGCTGTGACAAAAGTTAAATCTGTACTTCACCACTCCTGTGCCCTGCAATAACATTGAGAATGGTCATTCATCTGACTCTGTAGATTACAGGAGGAAATAAAATTGTGCTTCCGATCAGTCATTCTCTTTCCTCTGATGCTCGTCAGCCCCACTCCCTTTGAAAATTGGGGACCGAGACTACACTTCTGACCAGATGACCTGGCCCTGGAATAACTTATAAGGCAAGCAATGTCTCTGGTATTTGTTCCTCATTTTGAATATATCACTTAAGGGAGAAACAAAACTTAAAACAAGCTGCCAGTAGAAAGATAATCTCGCCATTTTAACACATTGTTGATGTGAAATATTGATTTATAAGTTGTCGTTCATCTTATTTATAAGATTTGGCCTTGAATCACTGTTGGTTGCTGTATTAAATCAAATCCGTCAATAAAATTTTCTATCAGTGAAGGAATTCAGAAGGGTGTGCTGTACTTTCTAAAAGTCTTTCTCAACGAAAATTTCCAAAAGACAATATGAACAGCAGTATCACTGGAATAACTGTTTAACATCGTAGGGAAAGAACTCAGAAGGGCCATCACTTACCTGTTTCTATAAATTTCGTTCTGTTGGCTAATCATCACATTGGTCTATGTGTGCCCCTATACATACTACACTAAGGAAAGGAACATTCTCAGTTTCATAAGTCATATTTAGTTCAGCCCATTATATTTAGAAATTCTTTATGTGTCACAGAAAAGGGAAAGATCAAGCCTGGAAAATAAATTCAGAAATATATATAGAACTCATCTAAATACCATTTCTAGACTTTGTCAAATTTTATAACTACCTGGGTTCTCTGAAGAATAAAGAAATGTAAAAATATTGTGAAAACATAATAAAAGGTTGAAATCCCAAAGAGAGTATTCTAGTTATTTTGTTGTTTAAGAATTTTATTTTATTGGGCATTACTTGAAATAGGAGGGCTATCAACAAGGACTAAGATTTGTTTTTCCTTTGTGAATATAAGCAATTTTTCCTGCAGGTTAGTTACTACAAGTAAAAATAATAAAGTAGGGAAGTATAATTAGAGAGAGATATTTAAATAATATAGTAGTAGTTTCAAAAATAAATCAAAAAATATTTTTCAGTGATGAGCGTTAACAAGTGATATCCTTTCCAAGATTCAAGACAAGGACTACAATATGAATGTATTTGTCACAAATATATTGTATTAGTTAGGGTACAGACCAAGTTTCTATAATAAAGAAATGCTAAAATATAGCAGTTCAAATAAAATAGAAGTGAGAATTTAAAAGTGAGCAGTCCAGTGCTGGTCATGTGGCTTTGCCATCCTCTGTGATTCCATCTCTGAGTCAATTCCTTGTCATTTCCCAGCTAGCAAGAAGGAGAAAGGGGCCTCACTGTTCACATGTGCTCATACATTCAGTGAGGGGTCAAGGCCTGAGGCTGGCATTGTCACGTTTACTTATCTGCGTTGGCCAGAACTTAGTCACACGGCCATCCACAACTGTGAAGAAGGTCATGCATGAAACTCGCCTTTAGCTGGGTGGCCATGTGTGTTGCTAAAATCACGTAGGTGGGTCTATTACTAAAGTCCACCGCCTTTGGAGGAAATTGGAAGAGACAATCCATGGAAAATTCTTTCCAAAAGAGAATGATATAATTACCAGGATGTTTCAGAACAGTGATAATTGTTTATACATGGTCTCTCCTTTAACTCACGTGCCATCCATGAGAATTGAGTATCCTTTTCGCTCTGAAGGCAGAGACCATTTTTCTTTATTTTTTATACCCCCAGTGCCTATCATAGTTTCTGGCATATAGAAAACATTTAAAAACTTTTTGTTGAATGAAAAAATGACTGGCTAAATGAGGGAATTTAAAGGTCAATGAAATGATATGCAAAAAAGATTAAACATCTTTGCCAAGGTCAAAGAGCTTATAGCTCTATAGAGTCAGGATTCAATCCAGATCTCTTTAAAGTTTTTCTCCTAAGAGATTCTCCTGCAAGAAAGTTCTGTGATAAAACAAGCCATCTGCTTGAGAGCAGCTCCTCCTCTGTAAACTGGAATATAAAATCTGTAATGACTAGAGCTTTGTCAGCAGAGGATTTGTTGTATTTCTTTTGTGAAATGTGAAAGATACTCATGCTGGTCTCATAAATTTCCTGAGCAATCACCCACTGTTCTCTCAGCCTTTTTGATGTCAGAGAAGTCTGTGGTTGACTGATTCTCAAATGAATAATCGTAGCAAGGAGGCTCATTTCCAGTGTGCTGTATTTTTGCTTATGATTATAAATAGTAAGGTTAACACCTGATTAATGGATGTTTTAACAAATGCTCAATACTAGAACGCTTACGTATTCCTGGTCTCATCCTTTACCCACCAGCTATAATGATTTCTGAACTGATTCCTTCAAAAACCATTAAATCTGGTAATGGACTAACTGGGCTCCTATCCATGGGTTTAAGTATTAATGCTTACAGAGGAAATGAAAAGTTTGCTGATTTTTCTCTATCCTTGAAGGTAGAATTTAGAGAGAGTTTGCTGAATATTTAACGTATGACAAAATTTCCATCAACGTGAGAAATATCATGGTGAGGACGTGAGTGTGTGTGTGTGTGTGTCCATATGGGGAGAGCTATAAAAGTTCAAAGACTGTGTCTAACATTTATAAATTTAAAATTATGAAATAATGTGTGTGGGAAACCAAGTTGGTAAATGAGATACCCGGAAAAATATAGATGTTATGACATTATTTACATATATATGAAGAAAAGCAAGTAGGAGACCATTGAAACAAGTATAAAAATATTTTCTCCAAATCACCACCTCCATTTATTTTTACTTTACTTATGGGTAAATATTTCATGAAGATTGGGATCTTTGAATTCTCCAAGTCCCTTTGCATTTCGTAATATGGTAGATATAGTGGGAGAAACCCTTAGAGTTTGTGATGCTTAATTTTATTTGTCCACTTGACTGGCCGCAGGGTACCCAGATGAAACATTATTTTCAGGTGTGTCTATAAGGGTGCTTCTGGAGGAGACGAGCATTTGAGTCAGTGGACTGAGGAAAGCAGATGTGAGTGGGCATCATGCAATCTACTGAGGGCCTGTATCAAACAAAAGGTGGAAGAAAAATGAATTCACCTCCTTTTTTTTTTCCACCTCACTGCTTAAGCTGGGACATTTTCTCTCATCTTCTCTTACCCCTAGACTGGGATTTACAGCATCAGCTCCATTGATTCTTTGGACTTGGGCTGAATTATACCATCGGTTTTCCTGGGCTTCAGCTTACAGATATATATGCACATATGCAGATATATATGTTCTGTTTCTCTGGAAAACTCTGACTAATACAGTGTTCTCCCACTGTCCATTCTCCACTTCTTCATCAATAAGAAAATCCATGAACATTTCTTGGGCTAATGTCTTGGCAAAATACAGATTACATTTTCCAGACAATCTTGTGGCTATGTTTCCATGAGGAAACAAGGACGATTTCTCTTTAACTATGAAAAAAGAAGGAAAAATCTGTATAAAAATACTTAAGTGGTTTTATATACTTTACCTCTTTAACCTCCCTAATAACCTCAAGAAATCTGTATTTTTATCACTAACTTGGAGATGTGGAAATTGAGGCTTAGACACACTCTTTTATTTGTCAATGATCTCCCAGACAATAAAAAGAAGGGCCATTTTCAAGCCATGCTGTGGCAGGCATCCCACATATAAAGTAGAGGAAGATGGGCATGGATGTTAGCTCAGGGCCAGTCTTCCTCAGCAAAAAAGAGGAGGATTGGTGGCAGTTGATAGCTCAGGGCCAATATTCCTCAAAAAAAAGGAAAAATGAAGGGCCAGATTCTAAGTTATGTCTTTGATTCCAAGTCTGGTATTCTTTCTATTCAGCCACAATTGGCAATATTGTTTCTCTCTTGGCACTTGATATATATTGATTAAATTGCTAATTTACAGCACTAAATTCCAAACCAGCGAATGCTCCAATAACACTATCTAGTTAGCTAAATAGACTTATCCAAGTAATTCTATTTTGCTGTTATTATAATGTTGATCTTGAACAATTTATTTATTATGATTTCTGAACCTCTGATATGTATCTTATTAATAATATTAATCAAACCTAGTCTGCTCACCGACTCTCAGGGAAGCCAGGCAAAGCAATGGAGACCTACACTTAGATATGAAGCAACTTGTTTTTAGAGAAAACAAATTGTTCCACCTATAAATTATTGGAAGAGTTACCATTATTCAATTCAATATATATTTTAAATCAAATACACATCATATACATTCTCTCTGTATTATGGGCAACTCTGGATGGCTGAGGTGGGGGACATAAGTTGAAGAGAAAGAAAACCATGAGAGACAGTGGACAAAGAAACATAAAGAGACCTAATGTGCGCGTGTGTAAGTGTGTATATGTATATGCGTGTGTGAGAGAGAGACAGAAAGACATGCACACACAGAGACAAAGAAGGGTAAGTCAAAAAAAGGTAGACTTTCAAACTTCTATAGTTTTAAGGAAAAACAAAAAAAAACACCCCTGAGGGATTCTCCGGCCAATAAGTGCCTGTGGAGAAATGACTTAGACTTCAGAAAATTAGTCTCCAGCTTTACAGGGAGTGGCTCCACTTGTTAGATATTTTTCACAGCTGTGCTTGACTTTCACCAGATAGCTCGTGGAAGACACTCAACCTGATGTAATACAGCACAGTGGTTGAGAAATGCTTTTGAATCAGGCAGTTTGAGTCCTGGTTCTGTCACTTATTTGTTTAGAGATTTGGTCCAAGTCATGTAAACCTTCTTAGCCTCAGTTTAACTTCATCTCATGGGTGCCAACCCATCTGGAACGTGGCATCGATCAGAGCACCCTCCTTGGAATGACTGTGAAGATCAAGTGAGACAGTGCATTTAAAATACATACAGCTTGGTACATAGTAAGTGCTCAATAAATGCTATTTAGTGCCATTATTATGGGCTGTGCAAGCCTGCAATTATTTGTAATGCACTTAAGAAGTGAGTTTCCTAGGTGTGTATTATTTAGCAGCATAAGCAACAATATCTGCTTATTTTATTGAACACTGTTAGTATCAGTGAGGGGTTTCTCCGCAAGGTCTAATAATAAAATATAGTTCACAGAAAATAAAGGTATAAATCAAGTAAAACATAGTTCACAGAAAATAAAAGTATAGTCTTCACATAAAAACATTTTCCAGTGTTTATAATAATAGCCTACTCAGGAAAGAGAAAACGATCTTAAACTAGATTTTGTTTCCTAAGATGCCTGATTCTTGCTTCAAAAGTAGTTCATCCTCCACCACACTGACAGCATCTGCTTTCTCCCCCCACACTCGTTCTCCTGAAGGCCAGGAGTGCTTGTTACGCTCATTTGACGGACTGAGGAAACCAGCACACAAAGTCTAAGTAACTTGACCAACAACAGAAAAACACCTGCAGGGTGCGTACTGGCATTTTGGAACTTCAAAATGCTTCCCCTGCCACTTAGATAAGTAAAGGATCAGGAGAGAAAATGGACACATTCACCATGTCATTGCCAGGAAACAGAAATTCTTACTACTCATCATCAATAAGTCTTTAAATACATTCCATTTGACAATGTATGTGTCCACGCTTTTCGTTTCTCTACGTCATCAAACACACATCCCACATTGTGTTCAAAATAACAGCCTCTAAAGTTTTACCACAAGTTCAAAGAAGAAAAGATGGTATGGCGGTAATACAGGATACTTGAAAAAAAATAATAACAATTGAGAACAGAATTATTATTCATGATCATGAGATAACATACTAGTAAATGACACTGATAGAAATAGGGTCAAATATAAAAAAAATCATCACTTTTCTGCCCCAATCCTTCAACCTGTCCATAAGCACAGTTTTGTCCAGTAACTTCATAGTGTTCTCTGATTTCTACTCAGAAATGACTAATTGGTGTATAAGCCTTGTGAATTAAATTACTATAAAGATAAATCACTTACTTTTATTATTGTGGGTGTAATTCCTGGCTCTGCTTTTTTTAATAAAAAAATTGATTTCTTTGCTGTAAACATGCTATGCTCTTAGCCAGGGAAAAAAAAAGCCTCTTGCAGTATTCATTGTATTCTATCCAAGTTTCTTTTCTGTCTTTTGCTGAAAAACAAAGCCCTTGCCATATTACAGAAAAAGTAGACCAGACAAATGCGAGATTGGTATGCAGCTTCTAATTTGCTTCTGGACATTAACGTAAGAGCTGTGGTTGACTATCCAGAAGAACACGATTCCTTGGAATAACTGCGGTAATATTCCCTTTGACTACAAAGTTAGAACCATCTTATTCTTCCAATTTCACTAGCAGGATATTCCATATGGTCATTCTCTGTCATTCTAATGCTTTCTTTTGCCAAAACCTTGCATTGCATGATGAGTTCTTTCTTAGCTTTTCATTGTTTTATTTTGTAAAACTGGTCATGCTGCTTTATAAATGGTACCCGGTTCAGAAAATTAAAAAAAATTTAGAAAGAGATTGAGAAAAAGCAATTAAGATTGAGACTTACTTTTTTTTATTGCTTTCCCAGGGCTGCTGTAGCAATTTATACAAACTTGGTAGCTTACGTTTAGAAATCTATTTTCTCTAGTTCTTAAGGCTGTAAGTCTGAAACAAAGGCGTCAGTGGGCCACTCGCCCCCAGAGGCTAAAGGGAGAATCCATCCTTGCGTTTGCCAGCTTCTGGCAGCTGTCAGCATTCTTCACGGCTACATCACTCCAGCCTCTGCCTCTGTCTTTGCACGAACCCCTCTTCCGTCTCTGTCTCTCCTCTTATAAGGACGTGTCATTGGATTTAGGGCCCAGCTAGCAATCCAGGAAAATCTTATGTAGAGATCCTTAATTTAATTACATCTACAAAGACCTTTGTTCCAAATAAAGTCACAGTCACATTCTGGGGGTTAGGAGATGGACATATCTTTTGGGGGTCCCTATTCAAACCACTACACCTTATAAAAAGGCATGTCTAAGAAGTCAATAATTGCTAAAATGTCACTTCTCTGCTAATTGTTAAGAGGGCTATGCTGACATTCACTTAAATGCTTGTAGAAGAAAATGATCCATTGGCTTATAACACTATGACTTCTCAGAAATACTCTAGACTACCAGCACAAATATTTAATCTCTAACGAAAGAAGTGGCTTACACAATGATGTTTAAGGGGATGAAAGCCTGCCTTATTGTCGTTCTGCTTTTACTTCTTATTTACATAAATTAACATACAATGGAGCATTAGAAATACAACCCAACTTGCTAGGTTTTCTTTTAATGATTTATAACACAATCTGTTATTTCTGACCTATATGGCCATTTTGTTAAATTCCAATGAGACAGTAAAATGCCTAGTTTAGGAAACAGCCATTCCAATTGAGCAAGTAGAACCTGAGGTAAAATACAACATTTCCAAGTGAGATTAAAATGTTTTTCTAACATTTGGGCTGTGCGTAACCAATGGCACCTCCAAAATGATTTTGTTAATTAAATAAAATATGTAAGTGATTTACATATTGGATATTTTACCTGATTACTTGTTTAACTAATTAATGTTTCAGGATAGACATTGCTAGAAATAATAGATTCTATTTGATTGCTGTCCTTAATTTGCTAACTTATCTGTACTAGTCTCATGACTAGTAAATGTCTTATTCTCCACCTTTGTACAGTGGAATACTGATCATTAAAACACATGCCCAGGGTCGGCCTGGTGGCGCAGTGGTTAAGTGTGCATGTTCCACTTTGGTGGCCTGGGGTTCACCAGTTCAGATCCCGGGTGTGGACACAGCACTGCTTGACAGGCCATGCTGTGGTGGGTGTCCCAGATATAAAGTAGAGGAAGATGGGCACGATGTTAGCTCAGGGCCAGCCTTCCTCAGCAAAAAGAGGAGGACTGGCAGATGTTAGCTCAAGGCTAATCTTCCTCAAAAACAAACAAAAACAAACAAAAACAAACAAAACAAAAAACATACGCCCACAGGCCAGCCCAGGGGCACAGTGGTTAAGTTTGCATGCTGTGCTTTAGCAGCCCGGGGTTCCTGGGTTTGGATCCCAGGCACAGACCTAGCACTGCTCATTGAACCATGCTGTGGCAGCATCCCACATAAAATAGAGGAAGACTGGCACAGATGTTAGCTCAGTGACAATCTCCTCAAGCAAAAAGAGGAAGACTGGCAACAGATGTTAGCTCAGGGCCGATCTTCCTCACACACAAACACACACAAAAAAACAAAAAAAACCCACATGCCCACATGTATCCACACTCACACATGCAGAACACCTGAAAAACAAATATTTTTAGATGTCCTATTTAATGGAATGATTTGCCACTTTTTTAAAATGGACTTTTAAAAATTCTTTACTATATAAATTGTAACTATCTGTCTCACATTCTGCTTTCCCATTACCACCACCCTCAAAACATTAAATGCCCAGGCACAGTCTTAAGAAGGAGAGCAAAATTCATATCATCACTAGCCATGGATACAGGGAGGAAGATAGGCTACAAAGTTTAAATGGCAGGGATAAGTCAGGAGTCACTCAAATGTGTATTGAGTCAGGACTCTGAAGTAATTAAGGGTATCAGAAGTTAGACTCCAAATGCCTATAAGGATATCAGGAACTTCACCTTGAGTAATTTTAGATATCGAACAAAGCATTTAAGGGGAATGACCAAGGTACAGAGCACAACTGCCAGTGCTAGCTGGGATTAATTGAATAAAATGGATTCATCTGTTTTCTTTTTCACAGCTCAGTTTTTAGAATAGACATGTTGAGGAGGGAAATGACATTTACCAATAATTATTTTACATAGGCAGTGAAAGAGTGACTGTCTCTCATTACTAAATTGCATATTAGAAAGGCAAACTCTGGGGTTCAAAGGTCACTACAGTGTAGTTTCAGCTTCCCTTTTAATCCTGAATTCCAGTTTTCCCAGGATTTTTTTGAATACAGAACATTACTTTCTCATAATAATGGATTTATGACAATGAGAAGAAAGGTTAGGTGGTCCGTAAGACTGATTGACTAGCTAAATGATTTGCACACAAGTTTTTTTGGCATTTGGGATTCAGTTAGTATCTCAACACAATGACTCTTAAATACACAGCATGAACTCACAGAATTTATTTGACAATAGCTGAATCCAAGAACGTTACGCATTTTGATTTTATTCTGTTCCATGCTCGCACTCAGGTCATCTCTATTCATTACTCCTGCCACAACCTTATATGAACTCACATTCATAGTTAAATTTACTGGGTCGTTGGGCCTTCCACCTCCCTTGCTTTCCCTTGTCTTTGTAGTTTTGTCCATACCATATCACTTCTTTTCCCACAAGAATGAATCCTACCCATGTTTTAAATCAAAATTCTCAAGCCAGTATTTCTACCAAAACTCTTCTAACAACCTCATATCTAAGTAATCTTCCAACCTACCAATGCAATTACTGCTCATGTAGAAACTTTTGATCTCATTTATTCTTTTCAAGCAATATTGCTACACTTATCATATAAGACTTTGGAAGCCTAGGATACATCAAAGAATACGCCTTACATTTCTTAGTACCTGTCACTATCCTCAACACGGTGTCTTATGCTTCACAGTCACTCAAAAAATAACTATATGTAATAAGTTTGGTAGGAAATGATAAACCATTTAGTCTTTTAACACACTGTCTACCGCAAGAGATGTTTTCTTTTTGTTTTCTAATTAAGCAACTGCCTGCACTATTGAAAATTCATCCATTTAGTGTTTTGATTAACGTCAACTAAATAGTCAAGAAAATTCAAAAATTAAATTATGACTCAGATAACATACATTATGTTTTATTGAATTCATCTACATATGTAAAATGAAAGCATTGACACCTACTAAGGTGAATTTCTGAGATTATGAAGGGCTAAGAAAACAAGATAAGAAGATATATTGTTATTTGGATTCATTAGAGGTCATATTCCATTCATAGCATTTAGAATATAGATACTGAGTGAATACAGGGAGAAATGACACCCAGCAAAGATAAGAGGTATATACAACTAAATCTGAGATAAACGATAGACATTCACATGTTTCTATGGAAACTCCAACTTAGAGCCCACTTATTAAACTGTCAGAAAAAAAAACTGTATTATAAAATTACTGATATTAACTTGAGAATAAGCAGGGATTTCCTGTGTAAATAACAAAATTACAAAATAATAATAACAACCGGGTAAGTTGACTTTCTTCTGGAATGGCTTGTATAGCATAGAATACAGGAATTTTCAATGATCTGTTCTGATCCGCCAGCCTAAAACACAGCTGGAGTTTTTGTTCACTATTGCTTCACTGTACATAAATGCTCTCAATAAGATAGCTGGGAATAAAGAAAGGGATAAAACTACCTTCCCTTTCAATTTTCTTTATCATTAAATGACTTATCTCAATGGGGTTTGTGAGCAGGCTTTTCAAACTTCAGGTCAAAAATCACTTTCCATAATTCTTCTTACACTCTGCTCAAACAAATACAAAACAGAATTTTGTTAACCAACACCTATAATATACTTCATTTCAAAATAATAAAATATTCTCTACATGGTGTTTATTCATTTTTTATTCATATATGTCAACTATTCTAGAGGCTGCTAAAGCGCATTGATTTTTCTGATTTAAAATGTTTGCATGTCATAAACTCAAAACTTCTATATTTCATGCATGAAGGGATTTTTTTTGATGGGGGGGTGATGCTGAGGTTAATACTATAATTTACATTGTATTCACTGAACTCAGAATGCACTCTGGGAGTTATAAAAGTTCACTTCTCCACAGGCTAAGAGACCTATTTCTAAAAGCACTCAAGTTAAATTTATTCTCCGAAAATACGATATGACAGTTAGGATTCATTCTTGATGAGATTTGTGACAGAAATCAGGAAATAGATTTAATGCAGTTCGGCATCTTTGAAAGTTTGGCATCTTGAAAATCTGAAAGTTTTGTCATCCTGAAATAATAAAATGATTGTTTAATTGTTTATTAAAGGACTTCAACTTCTGATCAAAATATATTAATAAGAACTGAATTTACCCTCCTGCCTCAATCAACTTTTTAATAAACCTGAACAGACAAAATCTATGAAACAACAGTTTTCAGATATTGGGCATCAGGCAGATCAGTCAATGATCACTGAGAGAAGAAAAACAAGATGATCCCATTGATTTCCCCAACTTATTGCCCTGAGAAAGTTTTCAGGCTGCAGAAGAGAAAGGGATAACCCAGAAGGAGCCCAGTGGTGTTTCTGAATTGAAGACACAGAGTTAGAAGCCTGAGATAACCAAAGCAACTGGAGTTTGTAGGGAAGAGTACCAGAGAAGAGAGAAATGCACAGAAGGAGAGTTCTGGAGGTCTAGAGAGGGTCTCTGTTGAGTCTTCATCTGAGAACTTATCAGTGTATGTGTATGAGAAAATTTCCCAAGACTGGGGAAATAACTGTCCAATAGAAGCAACGAAAAAATCTTTGGTGAAGAAAAGAAAAATCCAGGGTGAAGAATAAGTGGATTTGTACAAGTCAGATGGAAAATCATGTAATTCACGGGAATTTTGGCAGCATACTCAGAAGGTATTGCCTCAGTAGCATGGCAAATTAGCCCTGTGATATTAGATGGTACTGGTGCTCTGGTACCACGTAATAGGTTAAAAGGGAACCTTAAAAGGGTCAAAGTTTTTCCAAGTAACTTAATCACACCCTAGAACAAAACTCAAGAATATTTAAAAAAAACACAAAAACCTACAGCAACCCACAAGATAAAAAAATACAATATCTAAGAAGCACACAAAAATTATAAAATGTACAAAAAAGCAGGAACACACAATCCATAATGAGGATAAAAATTAATAAGAAGAAACAGATCCATAAATGACACAGATAAAAGAATCTGTATACAAGAGCATTAAAAGAGTTATTATAACATATTCCATGTGTTCAGGAAAGTAGAGACAAGACTGAGCCCGTTAACTAGAATGTGAAATATAGAGGAAAGACCCACACCAAACTTGTAGAGATAAAAACTACCATATGTAATATGAAAAACACACTGGATGGGATTAATATCAGATTAGTCACTGCAGGAAAAAAAAAAATCAGTTGCTTTAAAGACATAGTAATGAAAACTAGCCAAAATGAAACATGCGGAGAAAAAAGACTGGAAAAAATAATGAAGAATCAACAAGCTGTGGTACAACCTAAAGCACTACAATGTATGTGTAATTGGAGTCCCCATTTGAGAGGAGTGACAGTGGGATAGAGAAAAATTACTTGAAGAAATAATGGCCAAAAATGTTTCAAATTTGATGAAACCTATAAATCCACTGATCCAAAAATCTCAACCAACCCTAAGCAGAAGAAACATAAAGAAAACGTCACAGAGACATCATAATAAAATTGTGTAAAATTAGTGGCAAAGAAAAAAAATCTGCAGAGAAGCCAGAGAAAAAAGACAATGTATATAGAGGTACAAAGATAATAATAATTGTAGTAGGCTTGTTGGAAATAAGGCAATATAGGAGATAATGAAGTAATATCATTAAAAATACTGAAAGAAAAAAAAATTGTTGACCTAGAATTCCATCTCCAGTGCAAATGTATTTAAAAAACAACAACAAAATGAAAAAATCTTTTTTCAGATGTACAAAGATAAAAGAATTAATCACTAGCATAACTCCATTGCTAGAAATATTAATGAAGTACTTCAGGAAGAAAGAAAAATAATACTAGTTGAAAATCTGAATTAAGACAAAGGCATGACAAGCACTAAAAATAATAACTTTGTAATAAAGATATAAAATACATCTTTTTCTTATTTTTTAACACTTAAAGGATATTTGTTTAAAGAAAAAATAATAACAATGTATTGTGAGCTTGTATAGTATATCTGTGAGGTCAATAGTGATAAGTTAAAGATACATACTATAAATTCTAAACCACTAAGGAAGCAAAACACTAATAGCTAATGAGCCCACGAAGGATGTAAGGTAAATGATTAACAATGTTTAATCAATCCCCCAAAAGAGCAGAAAGAGGAAAAAAGAAAGCACAAAGAGCAGTTGGAACAATAGATGTAATAAATAAAATACAAATAGCAGGATGGTAGATATGAATCCAACAATGTTAATATTCACATTAAATATAAATGGTCTAAACACCTCAATTAAAAGTCAGAGAAAGTCAGATTAGATAAAAAAGCAAGACCCAATTATATGCTGCCTACAAGAATCCCACCATAAATATAAAGACACAAATAGTTTGAAAGTAAAATAATGGAAAAATATATATCACGCTAAAACACAAACCAAAAATAGGGTGGAGTTGTTATATTAATGTCCTACACAAAGTACATTTCAGAGCAAACAATATTACCACTGATTAAGAGGGATAGTTTATAAATGATAAAGTAGTTAGCTCATTGTTAATTCATAACAATCCCAAATAATTATGCACCTGATAACAGAGCTTCAAATTACATGAGGGCAGAAACTGATAGAACTAAAAAGAAAAATACTAATCCACAAGTGTTAATGCTTAATAAAGCAAGATGCCCAGACATCTGTTTTTCTGTCTTTTCCCTCTAAGTCAGCCTGGAACCTAGCTCACAAGGTAACAATTGTCAAACGTCCATGATCAAACTCTGGATCTTATACTTGAAGCTATGACTTGTGATTGATCAGACATTTTAGGTCCACATCCTATCTCACTAGATTATATTCTTCTATTGTTGCATTGAAGGGATTTGATTTTGTCAAAATACCTTGTTTTTCCCTATAGGAAGCAGAACTTCCTGCAGTAATGTGTTCTAGTATAAACCCTGATCAGGCTGGGATTTGGCCCCAGCCTCCTCTCTCCATACTAAAGAGCCAGGCTTTTACTGTTTATGACAATATTTATCTGAGTGTGTTAATGTAACATTTAACTTTTTTCGTTACAAAAATTAGCTTTGACTTCTCTTGTTAACTTTAGTTCTCCTGCTGTCTTCCTTCATTTGTAAAACTCGGAGGACACCTGACATTAACATAACGGGAAGGATGAATGAATAGATTGGTATTTGTAAAGTACTTGGAAGAAATGCACTGATTAGCTGTCTGTAAACACTAAATGACATGGAAAATTAAGGAGAGATCCAGATCGTATTGACCCACGTTCTAGAAAAATACAGAAGGTGGAGGAAAATTTTTGATTGAATACTTGAGTTTAATGTTGGTAGAATGAATGACTCACATAATCCTATATTTTGTGATTTGACTTTACAAATCAAAGATTATAAAATACAAGATGAAATGTGGAAGGATTATTTAAAAAAAGGAGAACAAAGAGGGAAGATTTAGTGATTTATATATATAATTTTTACTCCAATGAGAAGATCTTTTCTCCCTATTTCAATAATAGTATTCATCTTTTGTAATAGATTCTTCCAAATAGCCTTAGAAAATTGACCAGGTGTAAGACAATGCATCTGCTGTGCACAGCAGGGAGTAGGAAGTGAGAAAAGCGTTACAAACAGAATGGTATGCATTATTAATGAATCACCCTTAGGCTGCCCTTAAAGACTGCTAGAAAATGCCTATAGGTTTAGAAGACACTAACCTCAAAAAAATCATAAAAGACAAAATCCATTCTTCCTGATATATTCTGAGTAATGATCTCATGAAATGACTTTTTCTCTTCCGCTCTTACTCCTTTCTGAGCAACCAGGGCTCATGTTGAATAAATCTAACTCTCCCACTCAGAATTTTCTAATCAGCGTTCTATTATGAATAGAACAACAAGGAGTTTGAAGCTGAAACAAGGAGTTTACATTTTTGTCTTTCACACTGAGTTGAATGCCACTGTGTTGTTTAGACTTCTGATTCATACTGATTTCAGTAAATGAATATATTTTATATAATGTCACGCATTTGGTGAGTTATCAGAGTTTAAAAACACGCAATTTTCAACTATTTTTAGAATTGTATTTGATATAGTCTACTTTTAGATAAAGAAGATAAACTAGAACACTTATATACTTCAAGGTTTGTATAAATACACAATTCAAAGCCTATGGAACTACACTACTTATATCCACTAAACTACTGATGTAAAAATTGTAATAAGAGTAATACCTTATTGACATGTGCATAATATGTTTAACTTTAAAAAAAATTGCAAATAGCATTACTTTTATTATCTCAATTGAATCTTACAAACAGCTTGTGAGGTAGCATGCTATCCTGCTGTACAGATGAGAAAACTGAGACTTAGAGCATCCCACAGTGTGTGAATGGAAAGGCTACTGTGCCACATATGACCAATAATCCCTTGTCAGAGACAAAACTCACACCCTCGTTTGATACCATTGAATTCTAAACAAATTTAATCACAAATGGAACACCTATTTTCTCAATCTTTTTTTTATAAAAAAGGAGTTTCAATGATATTTAGAAATAGGATATAAACTTACCTTAAAAAGCTGAATATTTTTAATTAAGGCAAGACTTTAATATTTTTGCAATGATCACAATACAAACTTTGATATGTATTTCTCTTACAAAGACCAACTTCTCCACTTCTATTAACGTCTTTCAATATCTGGTGACTGTCTGACACCACAAAATAGGGAATAAAGGACACTCTTAGTCCTCATTTTCACTAAAATACTCTAAGGCCAGAGTTCAAATCAGTTTCCCAAGATTAAACATTATAGCAGAGAGAAAATGATCTGAACCCAGAATCAGAATCCCATTCAATATGATCTTTATTTACTTATTAGTTTGCTTTGTTTACATTTTTTAAATGAGTCTATTAAAGCTATATTGTCTAATAAACATCAGTGAAAGGATGATAAGAATAAAAGTAAATAATAATTGAGTATTCATGAAAAGAACTAAAAATATCTTTTTGTGCTGGGGTTAAAACCCTTCAAAAGAATTGATACATGATCATTAAAACCCCAAAAGTTTTAACTGTACATTCTACCTTTCATAGGGTAATGCCATATTCTAAGAACATTAGTTCCCTGTATATGTCTGCTAAGCCACCTTAGTGGGGGTGAACAATTTTAACTAATTCTCCTTAACATATGTGATAGTTTTAAATGGGCTGATTAGACTTGGACAGACATAAACCCTTGTAGAAATATTTTCCATGTTTATTTAATCTCAATTGGAAAATCAACAGCTGTATCTGGACATTTATAAACAATCACTTTTGTTCTCTGACCCTCATGAGTTATTAGGGCACATGATTTTTTTCATCATTTCCACTGTATAAGGACTTGAATACCATATTTTAAAAAAATGTCTAGTCAGATATACAACCCAAATTTAGTTTTTTAAATCACCAAACTTTAGTAAGAAGTACAAACTTTAGTTAGAAGACCAAACTTTAGTTAGAAATCTACTCCAAATGTTATTTTTTCAATTAAACTATGTATTCTACAGTCATTTGTGGTTCCCCTAATTTATTTTGTTAACACAAGTAAGTGTAGTAGTGCCAAATATAATTCAGATGGCAAATGCACTGCCTAGGAACTGATCTTATTTTTAGCAAGAATGTTCAACATAGCAGCTGTCCACAAATATTTCACAAGGGACTGACTGTGAGTTTGCAGTTCTGCCACGATGGAGTGAGCTCCCTTTAGCTTACACATCCATGGATAACAACTGTAAACTCTAAACAAAATACAAAAAAAATGAAAGAAAAAACCCAAGAATCCAAACTACTTATCTGAGGGTTACACAAAAGTAGACAGACTGAGGGATTAAGTGACAAATAAATGGCAAGCAATAGGATATATTGGAGAATCTGAGGAAGCCATTTGGTATGAACCTAATTCAGCCTGACTTTGTTTTTCCAAAAGGGGCTGATGTGGCTGTTGAACATGCATTGTGTATCTACTTTAAGCATTTTCTATGTCCCAAAGACAAGAACAAACGCCCTTAGGATAAAAGTGCAACTTCTCCCACATTCCCTGGGCTAGGAACAGATTGCTGCACTCACCTGTGACCACTCAGCTGGAGACAACAGACCTACTACCTGCTGTGTCCATCAATCACTGTGCCAACAAAGTAGTCCTATAACTATCGTAAAAGGGACATTTCAATCTCATGTGAAATGTGCTCTTTGAGGGTGTATAACCACTCTGTACTTCCCACTTCTGTGGTGCCCTTCCTTCCTTGGGCAAGGAAGGCCCCGGGCTGTATGGTCCTCACATTTGGCTCAAAATAAACTCACCCCAATTTTC
Organism: Equus asinus; assembly: GCF_041296235.1. Lineage (NCBI taxonomy): Eukaryota > Metazoa > Chordata > Mammalia > Perissodactyla > Equidae > Equus > Equus asinus. Next base: position 22,788,482 of record NC_091796.1, read on the forward strand.
ACTTATAGATTGGTTGTGGGTTATTTTCATCAACATAAGTAAGAACTTGGAGAAGTCAGGTAAGGGAAAAGAGGCAAATAAAACAGAGATGGGACGAACAGAAAACAGAAATAAAATGATAGACTTAAATTCAACTGTTTATATACTTACATTAAATTTTAATGGTCTAAAAACTCCAATTAAAAGGCAAAAATTTTCAAAGTGCATAAAATAGCAAGACCCAACTATATACTCCCCAAAAGAGACCAGGAAAACGTTAACTGTAACGACATAGGTTGAAAGTAAGGGATGGAAAAAGATAAAACGTAAACTGTAAGTATAAGAAGGTTAGAGTGGCTATATTACTAACAGATAAAATCATCTCAAAAACTAAGAGTACTACCAGAGAGAGAGACATTTAAAGTGCTAAATGAAGTGATTTACCAAGAAGACATAACAATTATAAATGCGCATTGGCTTAATAACCGACTCTCAAAATAAATGAAGCAAAAACGCTGACAGAATTACAGAGGGACAATGACGATTTTGTGTTTATAAAAGGTGATTCTGACACTCAATCTTAGCAATTCACAGACGATCAATCAAAAAATTTAGTAAAGACATAGATGATCTGAAAAATACTATCAAGGACCTTGATGTGATTGACATTTACAGAACTCTGTATCTAATCATTGCAGAATATACACTATTTTCAAGTTCACATAGTACATTCAACAAAATTAACAGTATGCTGGTCTATAAAATAAATGTCAATAAATTTAAAAATACTGAAATCAGAACATATCTTTTAATCACGATAAAATGAAATTAAAAATCAACAATAATAAGATATCTAGGAAAACTCAAAATTTGGAAATTAACACACAACTCATAGGGCAAAAAGAAATCAGGAAAATTAGAAAATATATTAAACTAAATGATAATGAGCATACATCATCTCAAAATTTGAGGGACAAAAGGAAAGTGGTGATTAGAGGAACACCAATAGCTTTAAATTCCTAAATTATAAGGTTTCACCTTTGAAATTAGAAACAGAATAGTGAAGTATGACTAAAATAAGTACCAGAAAAGAAATAGTCAAGATAAGAGCAGATATGAAAGAAATAAAATAGAGACAGATAATAGAGACGATTAGTAATGTCTAAGACTATTTCTTTGACAAAATCAACAAAATTGGTAAACCCATACCCAGGAAGATCACAAAAGAAGAAAGAACATAAATCATCAATATCAGAAAGGAAAAAGTAATTATTACCATAGTGAATAAGAGAATATTATGAATGAATAACTCTATGCCAACAAATGTGACATGAAGCAGACAAATTTTATGAAAAATTTAACTTGCCAAATCAATACAAGAAAAAGATACAAAATATAAAAAGACCTAAATGTGTTAAAGAAGTTAAATTCATTATAAAAGACTTCCTCAAAAGGAAATCTCAGGGCCAGCCTGGTGGTGCAGCCGTTAAGTGCGCACGTTCTGCTTAGATGGCCCAGGGTTTGCCGGTTCCAATCCCGGGTGTGGACATGGCACCGCTTGCTAAGCCATGTTGTGGTAGGCATCCCACATATATAGCAGATGAAGATGGGCACGGATGTTAGCTCAGGGCCAGTCTTCCTCAGAAAAAAGAGGAAGATTGAGAACAGTTAGCTCAGGGCTAATCTTCCTCAAAAAAAAAAAGAAAAAAAAAGGAAATCTCAGATCCAGATGATTTTGTCAGTGAATTCTATCAAATATTCCAGGAATAAATAATATCAATATTACACAAACTTTTGCAGTAGCAGAAGAAGAACAAGCTGTCCAATTAATTTTATGAGGCTAGTGTAAGTTTAATAAAGAAAAAAACTGAATAAAGTCACTAAATGAAAAGAAAATTGTAGACAAATATACCTCATGGATATAGGCATGAAAAGAAAAACCATTAATACATATTAACAAGTCAAATCTGACAATATAAGAAAAGGGTAATACATCATGACCATAGAAGATTTGTATGAGAAATTCAAGATTAGTTCCCCTTCAAAAATCAATCAATGTAATTCATCATATTAAAAAGAAAAGGAGGAAAACCATATGATCATTTCAAGAGATAGAAAATTATTTCACAAAAATTTAATGATTATTCGTGATAAAAATTTCAAGAAAGCTAGAAAGAGTAGAAAACTTTCTCAATCTTATAACAGACATCTACAAAGAACCTACAGCTAACATCCTATTTCATGCCTTCCCTAAGATCAGGAATAAGGCAAAGATGCCTGCTTCTACCACTCCTATGCAAAATTTTATTGGAGATCTTAACCACTCCAAGAAGGCAAGAGAAATAAAAGAAGGCAGGAGATCAGAAATTAAGTGTAAAACTGTTCCTATTTACGTAGGATATGCTTGTTAAATGGAAAATCTCGGAGCATCTCAAAACTACTAGTAGAACAAATAGGTGAATTTAATAGGTCTTAGGATACAAAGTTAATGTTCAAAAAACAGTTGTTTTCTTCTACACAAGCAGCAAACAGCTAGAAGATAAATTTAAAGACCAATTCCATTTAAAATAAGTCAAAAAATGTATATATTTTAGAACTAAAGCTAACAAAAACATTTAAGACCTCTACATTAAATACTATAAAATATTGCTGAAAAAAATTAATTTGAAAAATACAGTTTATTGCATGTCAATTATACCTCAATAAAACTGTTTTAAAAACTCAACAAATTGTACACTTTAAATATGTACAACTTATTATATTTGAAAATACCTCCATAAAGATGTAAAGGTAGATAAATTAATTGATTGAAAGATTGACCAATAGATTGGTAGATAGATAAATAGTGAGTTTTTAAAAGAAAGACTTGGTTTTAAATTAATTTTGCTAAACATTGCTAGAATTCAGATCTTGTGGATCTATACCATGTGTATACATCAAACGTGGCATTTAGGGCTTTTGAGTAAAATGTCAGAAGATTAATTATAAATATCCAATGGTACAAACATTGGTTAATGAAGCTCTGTGCCTACACTAGGTAGGGTTTGTTTTGTTTTGTTTTAAACGAGGCAGTATTAGATACTGTTTAAAATGGTCCAGTATTTCTCCTCCTGAAGCAGGTCACAGTGCCTGGTGTCTAAATAGTGTGGGGACTGGAATTGGCCACCCAAGATATGTCTCTTTGGCATGAGGATTATTTGAGGCTGATTGCTTTTGATAAACTGGGACAGGGAGGGAGGCTCTGAGAAGTGGAACTTGCTTGCCCTTTGTTAGGAGACATTTACATTGTAAAGGAAATCTCTATCTGTAAAGGTGCCTCCCTCTCTGTACCAGGAAGAAGAAAGGAGATGACCTTTTCTCTAAAAACTCTTAATCAATGCCAAAGGCAAGGACTTAAATCTGCATTTTATTGTGCTTGTCTGGTAATCTCCTGTAACTGACTTCCCTCCCCCTCCCAACGTTGGCATTTCTTTAAGGATTAAGCATCTTTCCTTAGGATAGGAACTGATTGCTGCACTCACCTGTGACCACCCAGCTTGAGACAATAGACTTGCCTCCTGCTACGCCCTCTGAGGTAGCAGACCCCTACCTGCTGTGTCCATCAAGCGCTGTGCCAACAGGGCAATCTTGTGACTATTGTGGGAGGGACATTTCAATCACATGTGAAACACCCTGTTTGGGGGTATATAACCACTCTGTGCACCCACTTCTTCGGTGCCCTTTCTTCCTTTGGGAAGAACGGCCCCGGGCCATGGTTCTCATAAAGCTTTGTTTAATTTTCCCTTGCTATTCTGTCTCATATGAATTTAATTCCTTCTCCGGCCAGACGAATCCACATTAGGTAGAGAAAAAGTCTTCCTTGCCTACAGTAGTGAATTATTATGCCTGATAAACAAAATGCTATTTGGAAGTTCCAGTCTCTCATCAAAGAGAAGAGGAGGTTTATTGGTCAATTATAAAGCAAATAGCTTTTTTATAGTCTAAAATACAGCCATGATACTTGAATTTATGCTAACCCTATGTTTTAATGGATTGTAATTTTCCTTAAATGATTTTTAATTGTATAACCATCATACAGTCCTCAAAACATATAATTCCACTATGTAACCAAAGTGTATGTTAAACGTATCTTAAGTTCTAATTTTTAAAAGGATATATGTTTCATTCAACTCCACATTCCAACTTTGCGAAGAAACAGGCATTTGTTTTATTTATTCTATTGAACGCTAGAGTAGGCATGTCAGTTTTCATGGAATCTTTTTGAAAGTATATTTAAAATATAATTTTAAAGCTTTAGAAACACAAAGTTGTCTAATATACACTTTGGCTAAACAGCGAAACCAGTTTATCTACATAGCCATGAAGACACTTGAAGAATAATGACAAAACACTATTTAATTTCATATTTTTTGTTAAGACAGGGGACTATGTTATAAAAGAGTATCAGCTGGTAGAAATTAAATACATAGATACGTATACATATGTATGTGTATGCGTGTAATTTCTCTCCCATAAAAGTTTCAGTGTAAACTCACGATTATCTATCATAGAGACAGGTTCGTATCCCATTTTACCTTAACAGTATTCCTAGCTCTCTAAAACATATCTTGCAAAGGGAAATTTCTTATTTTTTTTTGTTAAGTATTTGGAGAGATTTGCCAGTTTTAACCTCCTGAAGACGTCAACTTTACTGGACTTGGAGACTTCTAGAGTTCCTTTGTAATAAAGAGTATCATTATCAAAAGGATATGGTGAAACAATGCAGTCTTCCTTCGTGACTTCATTCTGAGTTTGTACCACATTCTCATTGCCCGAAAATCTGTGCACTGCCATGGGAATCTCTCTCTGTGGGCACGTGGCATCAAGATGAACTCTCTGAGATGATGTACACTGAATAATAGATAAATGAGAGTCCCCTGACATAGTTTTGATGGCCATAAAATCTAAGTTTTGTGATTGCTTTAACATTTAAACTAAGGGATTGACTGAGAGAATGCTATTTCTAAATGCCAAGCTAACCAAAATTGTGGAGATTTTCAGGAGGTGCTTCTCTTATTAGCATTTGAAGCAATCATAGAGAGAATGGGTCAGTGTGGATTTTCCTCCTGCACTGAGAAAATCTCTCCTTGCTAATGCAGGAAAAGCTATTCAAATTCAAATCAGGCTTCTCATCACAAATGTTCTGTTTGTGATGGACGTTGCAAGTAAGTAGCACCTATTTCCATTGACGGGGTCAGAGTACTTCATTGCAAGTAACACGGTGTTAAAGCAACAGGTAGAGCCAGCTTGCTTTTTGCTCTATGAGAATTGTTTAACTTCTTGGCATCCTATAAATGATATACATTTCTTTTATTTCCCTCTGTTAAAGATATAATCTCTGATTGTGCTATAAAAAATCAGATATGAAATGAATAGGAACACTTTTACGCACGTTAGCCCTCTCTGGATAAACAAACTTTCCATGAATTCAGAAATGTCACAATTCAAGTATCATATTCAGTAAAGTGAGGTTGAGTACAAGAGGACAATTCAGACTGGGAAGAGGTCAGGAGTGTATGTAGAGAGGAGTTTGATGACTCTGGGTTACTGGCTTGATTGAAAATTCCTTTTTTCATCTTGTTGTTTTACAGTCAAAATAACACAGCCACAAAGTTTTACCTATAAATGCTAAGGGAAAAGATGGTAATGTGACTAGATAATTCCAGGTTAAAGAAAAATTGACAGAATATCTTCCTAGTGAGAAAAAAGGCGAAAAATGTGGTTGACTCTCTTTATAAAAATTATTAAGATTAGAAGTTTCTATTGACCAGCGGAAAAAGAAAAATGATCCAAAGCAAGGGTACAGAGCAGGGCACCCACCACTGTGAGTCTCTCTAGATAAAATTCCCCAATTCAAAATCTAGAGAGGAAAAATATCTCTGTGTGTGTGTGTGTATGTGTGTGTGGGTGTGTGGAGATTGATAAGAGACGGATAGAAAAAGAAAGTTGTTTTAAGAATTAATTAATATATGCTACAAATTGCAATCAAATCTCAAAGAACAATTTTCCAAGAAATAAAATATTTTAAAACAAATCATTTATTTCCCTTAATAAAATAAAAACCACAGCCACTCACCTAACCTCTCAATGGAATAATATCGCTGTTTACTATCCACGCGCACTGTCTCGGCATAAGGGCTCCCAACACCGTAACCAATAATGTAGCCTCGCACCACAATGTTTGGGTTCAAGGGAGGAGTCCAACTCATGATGATGCAGTTGGTCTGAGGCCTCACGTGGAGAGAGCTCGGCTGGTCAGGGACTTGAGACTCTAGAATTCCAAAAGAGGCATCATGAGCGTGTCTGACAATAGAACATGCGGCATGGTAAAACTTCCCCTTTAAACAAGACTTAATATCATATTCCATAGATCCTCAAATGGTGCATTACTTATTGCTCAAGTTCCGCCTTGTTTCAGCGTGTGCTTCATTTTCCATGTTTGATTTGACTCTCACAGAATTTCTTAAGCACAACAGGGAGCTGAATTCCTCCCATAAGCAGTGCAACATCATGCATCTTTATTCTAATAGCTTTTTCTTTGGGCTTATTTTCTTTCCATTTGTTTCTTCTTAGGTATCATTAATAAGGGGTAAAATCAAGGTAGATGTAAAAATAATAGAAAGGGAAATGAAATGTCAAAAACCGTCTTGCCTAAGGATTATTTACTCTGATTTAACTAAAAACGAAAATAAGTGTAGCAGTCCTTTCTTAAGAAATTGTCAGGAGAAACAGTTTAGGGCCATCATTTACTCAGCATGATTAGAATGGTACCTGACCCATGGTTTATTGCATCTGTGAAAAGTGCATTTATTATTAAAGAAAGGAGACAGTGGCCTGGATTAAAGCCACACAGACATTGGAGTGTGCAGATTTGTCCTTTACCAGCTGTGAGTCCTTGTGAACTTATTCATCTTCTCTGCGTTTACTTTCTAATTAAATTGGCATTCCAAATACTGATTGACTCCTGACATAAATTTTCTTTTTTGTGTGTTGAAATATATAATTTGACATTCTGATTTTTATATCAACATTCTTTCCTATGGTCCCATCCTTAAAGAAATAATGTGTTTTCTTGAAATTTATCATCATTCAATTAATAAATGTTTATAGAGTATCTGCTATGTTTAGGGTACGGGCTAGGTACCCATGATGCTCAGGCTGGAGAAGAGAGGGAATATGGCAGACATGAAACCTGTGCTCTTGGAGTTTATAGTTTAACAGGAAAAACAGACAAGTAAAAATGCAGTTACAATAAAGTCTGTTAAATATTTTGATAGGTTTAATACAGGTACATGTGGCCTATTCTTTTTGAAAATCAGGTAAGTATTCTGGGAAGAAATTTAAGAAAGAATGTGCCCATCTAAACTTTAATAGTCTATTAAGAGCTTAGCACAGTTTCTGGTAATTAATAAGTACTCAAAAATATTAGTGATTTGAACTTTATTCAAGCTACTTGTGTTTATTTTTTCTTTCCTAACTGAAAATCTCTAAAGGTAATGTACATCAAATTAGGCAAGAGAATTTGATGATTAAAGGTAATATCACAATATATTTTTTCTCTTTGATGTAATAGAAAAGGTGATGCAATTGCCACTGCCAATTTTATCCATCGTCAACAGCACACTTTTAGCTTCAGTGTTAAATGGAAGCATGTCTTTTTTTTAAAGTAGGTACTATACTAACAACTTTTCAAAAGATGCTACATTCTAAAGATGCTACATCAACAGCATTTTCTAAGGATGCTTTTTTTTTCTGAAAATGCCCATTTGTGACCAAAAAGAGACAAACTATTATTTGTCTGCCCTGAAGAGCCTGTGTTATAATATGCAAAGTCTTCATAAAATTTATCTCAAAATACGGATATAAACCTTAACAGCAGAAACACAATGTTTGTGAAAGATTTCCCACCATAAACCCTAACTAAAAGCAATACAAGAGATGAAAAGGATGGATTAATACTTTTCAACCCTATTGCCACGGAAGCTCTCCAGTGTCCTTGAAATGGAATGGGCTTTACAGTGAGTTCTGTTTAACACATTTGAAGCTTTTGCTATAACTATTGAAACAACAAGATAACTGCCTACTCTTATATTTAGAAAATAAACCAAATACTATCCAGATTTTCCGCATTTGTGACTCTTTAAAAACAAAATGAAAGCCTAGTGATTTTAGTAACAATTTCAACATCTTTTAGAATAAAGGGAAAAAACTATTTAAAACGTTTTCAGAACAATAACTTTCTCCATCTTTCTGCAAACCATAGAGTAGCACCACTGAAAGTGAGTTAAGTTAGTACCCACTCACTTAGACAGACAGTAACTTAGAATTATTGGACTTTGAGGGTACCCAGAAATGAGGGCACGAACTGGCTCTTGAAAAGGAGGAGCTGTTAGCATGTAAGATTCGCTTTTACTTTTCACTTCATAAGGGTAGTTTCAATCCTAGACCCAAACCGCAAAACAATCTTAACACTATAAAAACTAAGGGTGTTAATATTGTTATGTATTGTATATGTTGCCACCTCATCTAAATATTTAATGGGTTTTTACCACTCAATTAAGATCATAGGACTGGAATGAAGAGTGTCTATCAAGGCAGTATTAGACCTAAGCCAGTCATAATATATGGCTTCATCATAAACATAATTGTTCTAGGGGATTGTCCATAATCCAGAAGAGCCCATTTGTATCCACCCACTCACTTTTTAATATACATACAGAAATTACAATTTTCCTTTACTGCTACATGAGTGAGTTTTCTCTAATACAGATGAGCTTATGGATTATGAAAGTGGTCACTATTGGAATGAACTACAAAACATCAATTTAGAAAACTTGCTTTGGAAGCTATGTGACTTGAGTACTCTTTGTTTGGAGACTGAGACTGAAATTCACTGCTCAGAGGTACACAAAAGATTATACAAGTACCTCTAGGACAACGATTACATATATAAAGCAGACAGAATTATTAAGGTAATTGTTGAAATAATTTGAAACCAAAGAACATATTTTGCCTGAAATATCCAAATTAATGAGGCCCAAAATTTCTACTGGAGTCTGAATTACCAAGATACCTGGGCCAATTGCCTTTCTTGATTATACTATGGAATTGTGGATTCTGTCTTGGTTTAGTTTGTTTCTAAAGAATGCTTATTATTCTTTGAGTGATGATTACAGATTTCTACTAATGAATAATGTTCACATATAGCACACTAGGAAATTCATCAGAATAATCCCTGTGACATTTCAACAATTTCTGTGCATCTCCTATGTGCCAGTGATAGTACTAGGTACTGGGGATATAGTTTGGGGGAGGGAAGACCAAGAAAATAAACAAACAAGAAATTCATGAGATCTTAGTAAGTGCTATGCTAATGGGATAGTAACTGACTCATCACGAAAGATATCCCTGGTAGGATCTAAGGTGAAAGATCAAAAAAAGCCAGTCAAGTAAACATCAGGATGCAGAGCTTTACAGGCAAGAAGTAACAACTACTACAAAGGTCCTATAGAAAGAGTGAGGTTGATATTTAAAAAAAAAACAAAACAAATCAAAGCAGGTCATTGTGCCTGGAACATAGAGGGTAAGAAGGAAAATGAGGATAAAAAGGGGTCAGCCAATGGGAATGTAAAATTGTGCAGCTGCTATGGAAAACATTATGGTGGTTCATCAAAAAATTAACAATTGAGAGACTGGCCCAGTGGTCTAGTGGTTAAGTGTGGCATGCTCTGCTTTGGCGGCCTGGGTTCACAGGTTTGGATCCCTGGCGCAGACCTCATCACTCATCAGCCAGGCTGTGGCAATGACCCACATATAAAATGGAAGAAGTTGGGCATGGATGTTGGCTCAGGGCTAGTCTTCCTCAAACAAATAAAGAGGAAGGCTGGTAACAGATGCCAGCTCAGGGCTAATCTTCCTCAGCAAAAGAAAAAAATAAATATCAAATTCTCACATGACTCAGCACTTCCACTTCTGGGTATATTCCCAAAAGACTTGAAAGCAGGGACTCCAACAGATATTTATACACCTGTGTTCACAGCAGCATTATTTACAACAGCCAAAATGTAGAAGCAACCCAAGTTCTATCCATCAACAGATGAATGGATAAACAAACTTTAGTAAATACAAACAATGGAATATTTTTCGGCTTTAAAAGGGAAGGAAATTCTGACACATGCTACAACATGGGTGAGCCTTGAGGATGTTATGCTAAGTGAAATACGCCAGTCACAAAAGGACAATAATTGTATGATTTTATTCACATGAGGTACCAAGGGTAGTCAAATTCACGGAGACAGAAAGCAGAATGGTGGTTGCCAGGGCTTGGGGGCGGGGGAATTAGGGGATTCTTGTTTAACGGGTACAGAGTTTCAGTTTTGCAAGATGAAAAGAGTTCTGGAGAAGGGTGGTGGTGATGGTTGCACAGCAGTGTAAATGTACTTAATGCCATTGAACTGTGTACACTTAAAAATGGCTAAGATGGCAAATTTTCTGTTATGTATATTTAAAAAAAATTTAAAAATTTAGAAGACCCTAATAATGCTTTTGTATTTGTCTGAGTGGCTATTGTGGAGAGGAAGTGGACATATTTGGGACTTCTGGTAGGTGTAGTCAAGAGAGCTAGAGATTGGATACAAGCAGTGTGGGAAAGAGGAGACTCAATGATAACTTGTAGATCTTTGGCTTGGGTAACTGATGAATGAAGTACAGAGATGAGGAAAAACAAGTGAGTTCTTGGGTGATATTAAACTTGAGACGCCTATTAGTTATATCTGTAGAGATATCACGGAAGTAGGTTGGCTATGTAAGTCTGGGGTTTGGGGAAAGGCCATGGCTGGATAAATAGAAGTGGAAGCCACCAGCATATAGAGGGTATTTAAAATCGATGTGTATGAATATAGATGCAGTGTGAGTATGTGTATAGAGAAATAAAATACAAAATAAGGTTATGTCATTGCTCTTCTCAACCCCCCCAAAGTCTTCTCATACCTCTTTTTAAGGCCAGGTTCTTTACAATGGCCTAGAAGGTCTTGTATGATCTGCTTCTTTCCCCCTTTGCTCTCTGTCCTCATCTCCAACCACTTTCCCCTTTGCTCACCTCACCCCAGCCATCTACTCCACATGGGACACTACTGTCCCTCAAACATGCCTGGCATGCTCTGGCCTCAGGACATTTGTATTTGTTGTACCTTCTGCTTGGGAAGCTCTCCCTCAGATATGCCTTATCTGGTACTCAGGTTTTTGTTATTTACTTTCCAGTTGTAGCCTTCCCTGGGTACCATATTTAAAAATTGAAATCTTTCCTTAATCTCTAATCTCATAATCTCTTAATAATCTCTTCTTTTCTTTTTCCCTATTGAATTTATTACCACTTATTGTGCTACCTATTTAATGTGATTATTTTATTATTCTTTGTCTCATCTCCTTCCATAAATTCTCCATAATTCCAGTACCTAAAACAGTTCCTGGCACAACATGCTCAAAAATATGGGCACAAAGTCTATATTTCCTATAAGGTTCAATACAATCATCATTATGTATAACTTTTCTTAAGTACAAAATTACCACGATTTTTCATAGCTCTCTCCATAAGAATTTTAAGGAAAAAATGGAGTAACATAGAAATAAAAGAAGATGAAAATACAATTTATTAAAGTTATTTTCTTCTAGTGGCCAGCAAGATTTGTCTCTGCCAGCTCCTGCTAATGAAAATGATGGCTGCTGTGTACGGTCTGCTGTGGATGGCACCACCAAGTGGTGTCAGGCAATTGGTCCTTTTGACCAATACGTACCTGTTCTCTATTTAGTGGGCTGCATTTTATGGATCATTCCGGTAGTGTTTTGTTCCAGTCCTTAACAGCCTACATTTCTTTACAGAGAATAACAAAAGGCAATTGATATACCCACTCTCACTCTTTCCAGACAAGTCTGATACATACTAATGTGCTCATTTCTATTGTCAGAAACTGTTCTTACCAATGGACATCATCTTCCTTAAGCCACTCACGTCTATAAACTTTGAATGCTATTTACTTGTTTATGTATTACAGTGGACAATCCCTTGTATTCACCGTTGAATTCTACCTTGTATTTTCTTTTACAGTTCTACTCCTATCACCTTCTCAGTTTTAACTTTTTAATTTATTTTTAAAATTTACATACAGCAAATTCACTCAGTGGTATATGGTTCTATGGGTTTTGACAAACCCATAGAGTCGTATATCCACGACTCCCTCAAAACGTCCTCGTGCTGCGCCCCCCTTACAGCCCTTCCCTCTTCCAATCCCTCAGTGTTAATTCAAATAACGAATTTTAAAATTTCATCCCTCTACGAATATAAGCTCTTCTGACTAATCTCGCTTATTCATTTTCAGCATTGAACTTTTTCAAAAGCATCTAGGTTTTTGTTCCTGTTCCTAATAATAATAATGACTAAAATTTTAGAGACCTATTACGCATAAATATCCTACTTGGCACTTTAATAAGTGTTTTATCATTTAACATTTCACACATAGTGTGTGCTCTTAGCTATTGTACAAAATATATATTATTTATCTCAATTTTTTCTTTTCAAAGTTAAGATTTATAATTTTAACTGTATTTCACATTTTTGTTTACTTTTAACATACATTTTCCCTCAATCTTAATTGTTTTAGGTCAAATATCTTAGTATTCCACTATTTTACTTTATTTTTAGCTACTTTTGTTTGTCTAGTATTAATTTTACTCTATCACTGTTCCTGAAAATGAATGGATGTAGATAAAAACAGAGAGTAGAATCGTGGTTGCCAGGGGCTGAGTGGTAGGGGAAATGGGAGATGTTGGTCAAAGAGTACAAGCTTCCAGTTACAGGATGAATAAGTTCTGGGGATCTAATGTACAGCATAGTGACTGTGCTTAACAATACTTAATAGTATTACATATTTGAAAGCTGCTAAGAGAGCAGATGTTAAATGTTCTTACCCACACATACAAAAAGATAATTATGTGAGATGATGGATGTGCTAACTAACCTTATTGTGGTAATCATCACGTTGTAGACATTGTACACCTTAAACTTACATACTACTGTATGTCAGTTGTATCTTGATAAAGTCAGAAAAAATTTAAAGAGAAAAAAAAGGTAGACCAAACTCAGGAAAAAAAAAAAAGGAAAGGAAAAGGATGGAGAAGTAAAAGGGGAGTAGGGGAGAAGGCAGTCAGTGCTCTAAAAAGGGAATTTTGACTGATTCATCCCTTCAATATCACAACAGTAAACTCTAAGTCTGAAAAATGTGTCTCCTGAATCTAAGTCAATTAAACTGGTAGATTTGTTTGGTGAGTAGTATTTGTCTATGTCCTTTAATTCCTGATATCGACAGTCTTACTCCTAGTGACAAATAAAGGTAGACTATTGCAATGAAGTTGTCTACATAGGCCCAGTAAATAGTTTGATGTCTTCCTGATGAGATAATTGACTGGGTTCCAGCTCCTATATCCTCTGCACATTTACATGCTGATTGTTGTTCACATTGATGTTAATAGGAAAAAGAAGGGAAAAAAGTAAGATATTTCTCAAGGAAAGGACACTCAATGCCATGCTCCAAGTTTAATCTTAACACAACCATCAAGATTCTTTCCTTCCCTAGTTCTCTCTTGCTTAGAGAAACTGCAGAATCCCAACTCCAGGTTATTGATGGGATGAAACTAGTCCTTTTTTGGTCCAATGTTGGACAAGCATGGGCTCCATCTCTTGAACCCTGATTTGATATGTACCACCAGAAAGTTGAAATACCTGTCTAGGGAGGAGACTGGCCTGTCAAATAGAACACAAGAAGAAAACCACAATGAAGTTCAATTTTATTTACAAACTCTTGACTTCTTGAGTGGGAAAACCTAAGCTTCACAATTAGAGGTGATATTCTTGATGTGTCTTTCAATATCTGGAAGATTTGTTCTCTCAATTTAGAGTTTAGGGACACCAAATTCAAAGATCATAAAACCTCATGAGTCTTGTATATGATACACTTGTAACATGAGTCATGATGCATTTTATCAGCTACCTCATACTGAATAATCTCCAGATTTTTGCCATTCAAATGATAAATCCTATTCTGAATAGGGTTTGGAGAGGAGGGTCATAGTTCTTGCCAAATGATGTACTTCCATTAATTCTTCAAGCTCATTCAACTCTAACTGGATTAAAATCATACTCACTCAAAACTCAAGATCTATTTGCATGCTCTAAATAAAGCAGAATATCTCTAAAATCTTATGCCAAGCTGCTCTCTAGAAAACTTGGGTTTTCATTTTAATATCCCACATGATGAAATGGTGATGCAGTCCCACATTTAAGGGAAAATATGCCAAAGAGAGCAAAGGATGTTTCTAGCTCTCATTTACCTGTAATTTTTTTGACTGCAAGAATGGGCATTAGTGAAGAATCACACTAAATTGTATGAGTTTAACATAGCTAATCCCTGGCTATGAATACTTATATATTCATCTATCTATTGAGTATTAATTGAACATCTGCCATGTAACAGGCACTGTGTAAAGCATGGAGAAATTCAAGTCAAATAAAGCATGATCTTTGCTTCTGGTCTACTGAGAAGAGAGGGATGCATGTTAAGATAGTATGCCCAAAGATAGAGGGTTTAGAGGAAAGCCATCTGAATGAAACCCAGAAAAGAGAAAGCTTTCTTAATAAAATATCCAGCGAGTTTCAAAGGACAATTAGGTGTGAAGTCATGTGAAAAGACACTCTGGCAGAAGTAACACTAAGTGCAAATGCATGAGATATGATGAAGTGTATCTGGAAGGATGTGTAGATATGCAGAGAGGTGATGGAATGTCAGATTTGAGGCTGAGGACAGGATCACAACACAATCACAAATCCTAAGAATTTGAATAGGAAAATAACATCATCAGATCTGGTTTTGAAAAATCACTGTGGCAACACCATGGAGTTAGAGGACAGGGAGCAAACTGGTGTCAGGAGACCAGGTGGGAGGCTATTTTCAAGCAACAAATGATGAGAGCCTGAAGTAAAGTATGGTGGTGGGAGTAGAGAGGAGAGGATGGAGTCCAAATCTGTTAGGGAAGTAGGAATTACAGGTCCTGGTGATTGAATGAATATTAGCGGGAATGAAAATGGAGGAGTTCGAGGATGGCAGGGAGGCTGCTGGCTTTGTGGATACTGGTATTAGTCCCAATGTGAAGAACATGGGAGGGAGAACACAAGCAGCTATAATAAGAATGATACCTTGGGAAATCAGCTTACAACTGCCAATTGTGTTCAAGGATGTGTGTTTGAGCCCTTCATCTTTGTTATACTTGAAAATACCAAAAGAAAAAACAACAAAGTCTTTAAAACCACCCGTGATCTTTCTATTTTTGAATTACATAAGAAATGATAACTTTGCCCTCTTTTGCCTTCAGTTCCATCACGAGAATCAACCACTATCAACTAGTTTGATGTAAGAGAAAAAAAAAAACTTCAAATTCTACCAAAAGTACTGGTAATGGTCTCAACACCATTTGTTGAATAATCTGCAGCTGAAATCCAAATTTATTTTTTATTTATTTCTCAAATGTAACAAGAAATATTTCAGTCCTCTACGTTCTGTTACACTGACCTACTTATCTATTTTTATGCCAAACAGTACTACATTGATTTTAAATCAGGCTTTATAGTAAATGTTAGTTCGTTCTACTTTTTCAAAATTTCTCAGAATTCTTTTACATTTATTCTCCCATATGAAGTTCATTCTGATTGGAATTATGTTAAATCAAGCATTAACTTGGGAAGAACTAACATTTGTATAGTGGTAAGGTTTTGCATCAAGAAACATATATATCTTTCTATTTATTCATGTCTTATTTTATATCTTTTAATAAAATGTTATTTTCTTCATATACATTTGTTTACAGCTTGTTAAATTTAGTCCCAGATATTACATTTTAAGTTGCTGTATGAAGGCATTTCTTTTCTTTTCAGTTTAAATTAATTATTGCTAGTAAAAGAAAAAGCTGTTTTTTTGTGTGTATGTCTATATATATACATATATATAAACCTACAACCTTACTTAATTTTCTTCATATCTCTAATGGGTTTTAAGTGTAGTTTCTTGAAATTTCCAAATATGCAATCCACCATTTGTGAAAATAACATTTTTTTCCTTATTTAATAAAATATTAGGCTTTTTATTTTCCTTATCAAAACCTCTATACTCTGTGGAATAACAGAAATAGTGGGAAGCTTCCTCGGTTTGTTTAGTTCTTAAAGACACGTGTTTAGTATTTTACCATTTAGCATAACGTTTGCTTTTAGTTTCTTACAAAAACAATAACATTTTGAAAGCTTCCTTATATTCCCATATTAAATGAGTTTTAAAAAATTGGTAATGACTATTTAATTTTACAAAATGTCCTCTTTCATCTATTGATATAGTTACATGATACATGACAGCACTCCTTTAAATTATACATTAATTAGATGGCAGTCTTTTAAGATGTACTGAATGTTGTATGCCCTGCTTTTGTATTAGAAGGGAATACATCTATTCCCTTAATGCAAACAACAAGGTTTTACCATCATGAACAAGAAGCAGCTTCATAAGACCAATGGTATTAGCATTTCATATTACTGTTAAAGTCTGATATCTAATTTATCAAAACCAGCAACAACAATAAGCATTTGTTGAGTGTTACATATCAGACACACTGTTGAGCACT
The DNA here is from genome assembly GCF_041296235.1 of Equus asinus. Lineage (NCBI taxonomy): Eukaryota > Metazoa > Chordata > Mammalia > Perissodactyla > Equidae > Equus > Equus asinus. The sequence goes on from NC_091796.1 coordinate 22,805,216, forward strand.
TTAGCTATTTTCATAGTTAATTTTCACAAAGATCCATTGATATGGATACTGTTGTTATACTCTATTTATAGATGAGGAAACTCAAGTCTTATGGAAGTTAAGTTACTTGGTCAAGATTATACAGTGGGTGAAGCAGGATTCAAAGCTAGTGATTAAGACTTTAGAGCCCAAGACTTCATCCACTACATTATACTTAGAAAAGTCAAGCAAGTCAAAAAAGGATCCAGCATTTCATGAGCACATTAAAAATTTTCCTATGACCAAGGAAAGGACTTGAACTTCTTTTAACATCCAAGTCTAGATAATTTGCATCATCCTTTGTACAGTGGAGCTCTGAGATTTTGAACAACCACTTGCCCAAGAACTAAAGTAGATTTCAAATTGCTTTCAAAAGTCAGTTTTGGCTTTGCCTGCAACATTCCTTATACATAAGACAAATTCTACTTGCACGAGAATAGGGAACTGGAGTCTTCAATTTTATGTTGGATTGGCTGCTCTACCACCAATTCATCTCATTCCAGAAGCCTATTTGTCAATTAGCAACACAGAATGTCATGGATGGCTCTTATCAAAAACCCATGCGAAAGAAATCCTTTTTCATGACATGCCACCTACATTCTTCAGTGCCTACAATCCTGTTCTAACATCTTTATATCACCAGAGGGCCACATTTATTAGCTCACTGGTGTAAACCCTACTCTGTATCCTCAAATCAGCATCATTTACTTGAATGTGTTTTAACAGTATGTTGTTGGCTTTCACCAAGTATTTTATCAAAATAATAGCCAAAAGAAAATAATTTCTATATTTTTAAAAATTTAAAAATCCATTTTATAAAACTTTGCCTAATATTTTTAATCTAACAGGTATACAAATAAGCCAGATTGCTTAGATATCAGGTGCTACAAGTTATTCTAGATGTAATGTAATTTCTTTTGGACCAATGAGTTATTTGGAAGTATGCTTTTACATTTCCAAACATTCAGGGTATCATCTTATCTTAATTATATTGTGATCGATGAATGTGTTTACTATGATCCAAGGACTTTAATGTCCAATTCTTTAGAGCCAAGTACTAAGTATTCTTTGAATGCTTAGGAAAAAAATATGATTCTCTAATTGCATGCATATTTCAACTATGTCAGGTGAATCTTCTATATTCCTAACTTTTTTTTTCCAATTCTGAGAGAGAAGTGTTAAAGTCTCAGCCACTTGTAAGTATCACACATCTTGATGTTTTTAAAACCTTATTTAACAAGCTATCCTTTAACTGGTGAGTTTAACCCATTTATATTTATTGTTATTGCTATATCAGGATTTATTTGTAGTATTTTATTATGCACTTTTAATTTTCTTTTTGTCCACAACAAATTATTATTTTTCTTCTTTTATGCTTTTGCTTAGACAGGCTTTCTCCTCTACTAGATAAGAAATTATACAGTCCATATCCTTCTGTTTGTCATATTTTCAATTTTGACATATATAACTTGCAGTCTAAACTTAATTATATACTTACTTTTCACAAGAACAGCACAAAAAACATCTCAAAACTTTTTAATCTCCATGATCTCCTCCTTCTTTATCACCTCATAATTGTCAACCTTTTAAAATTTCCAAAATATTATAATTTTTATTTTATATAATCACAATTTGTTCAGATATACCCATTTGTTCATATGCTACCTTATTTTGTTTATCATTTTCTCTAATAGTCCTTCTGGTAATTTTCTTTCTCTCTATCTTTTTTTAGAAAGTACATCCTGTACAAAATGATGGTGTTAGTAAACTCTGTTTTTCTTTATGTGGAAGGTGTTCATGTCTCTCCTTTTCTTGACTAATTATTTAGTTGGATACACAGTTCTAGGGTGATAGTAATTTTTTATCAGCACTCTGAAAATATTTTATTGTTTTCTGGTTTAATTGTTACTATTGGAAAGTCTCTATCAATTTAATTTTACTTCTTCAACAAGTAACCTGTTCTCTGGGGCATTTTAAGCTCTTCTTTTTAGCTTTATCTTTGGTATTGTACAATATATCAAAGGTAAAGCATTATTCTTGAATCTGATAATCCATGCATTTCACCAATTCTGAAAAATCTCACTTCTCTCTTCAAAAATTATTTCTCCTCCATTCTACTTTCTTTTGGAATTATAATTGATATATGTTAATTATCTCATTCCATGTTTTGTGTCTTTTAAATTCTCTCATTTTTCCCCCACCAGCATGTATTAATTTTGTCTTCAGCTACATTTAATGTATTTTTTAATACATCCAGTGACTTTTAATTTCAATGACTGTAATTTTCTCCTATTCAATTTCTTTACTGAAGTATAGTTGACATACAATATTATGTTACTTTTAGTTGTACAACATAGTGATTCAACATTTGTATACATTACGAAACGATCGCAATGATAAGCCTAGTAACTGTCTGTCATCTTATAAAGTGATTACCAGATTATTGGCTATATTCCCTATGCTGTATATTACATTTCATTAATTATTTATTTTATAACTGGAAATTTGTACCTCATAATACCCTTCACCTACTTTGCCCAGGCCTCCCACCATTGCCTCTGGTAATGATCAGTTTTTTCACTGTATCCATGAGTCTAGTCTCTGGTTTGTTTTGTTTATTCATCTGTTTTGTTTTTTAGATTCCACATTTAAGTGAAATCATACAGTGTTTGTCTTTCTCTGTCTTACTTATTTCACTTAGCATACTACCCTCTAGGTCCATCCATGTTGTTGCAAATGGCAAGATTTCATTCTTTTTAAGGCTGAGTAATATTCTATTGTGTGTGTGTGCATGTATATATATATATATATATATATACCAAATATATATATACTAATTTGTATATATATAATATGTGTGTGTATATGAATATACAAATTAGTGTATATTGTATATTATATATATTATATACACATATGTATATATTCCACATCTTCTTTATCCATTCGTCTCTTGATAGATACTTAGGTTGCTTCCATATTTTGACTATTGTAAATAATGCTACAATGAACATAGGCGTGCATATATCTTTTTGGATTAGTGTTTTTGTTTTCTTTGGGGAAATACCCAAAAGTGGAATTGCTGGATCATATGGTAGTTCTATTTTCCATAGTGGCTGCACCAATTTACAGTCCCACCGACATTGCACAAGGCTTCCCTTTTCTCAACATCCTCGCCAACATTTGTTATTGACCACACTTGTCTTTCTGATGATAGCCATTTTTATTTTGTTCTAAGCATTGAAAGAGACTTTCTCAAATCTGGCTTGACTTTTTGAATTGTTTTGAAAACATCTTGTTTATATACTTTGATTGTTAAGTGTTGTATGTTTGGGATTTGAAGTTTCATAACTTATGTCTTTATTTGTGGTCATCAATATAAAATTATTCATCCATTTCATTTGTATATGTATGCGTGTTTGTGTGTAATATCATCATCCCTCTGGAATCCAGTCAATTTGTTAGCCTAATAATTTGTTGCCCCATTTTTATTTGTTTAATATCTTTTTCTTTGTCTTAAATGTATATAGTTTAGGGGCCAGCCTGGTGGCACAGCAGTTAAGTTCATCCGTTCCACTGCAGCAGCCCAGGGATTGCTGGTTCAGATCCCCGATGCGGACCTACACATCACTTGGCACGCCATGCTGTGGTAGGCATCCCACATATAAAGTAGAGGAAGATGGGCATGGATGTTAGCTCAGGGCCAGTCTTCCTCAGCAAAAACAGGAGGATTGGCAACAGATGTTAGCTCAGGACTAATCTTCCTTGAAAAAACAAGAAGTATACAGCTTAATTTTGTTTATAATATGATCTGAAAGTCTCTTTTAAAAAGAGAAATTAAATTCAGTTTTGCTCATTATGAGAATTTGTTTCATCTACAAGCATTTTTCATTTTTCCTTCCTAATTATTTTATTTTATGTACTTTGCTATGTAAAGTTTTATTTATTTTTATTTCTCCAATCGTTTAAAATACATGTTTCAAAATATTTTTTAAAAAATGCATCTTAGCTAAATATGCAATTGGACGTGATGTTTATCTTCCATCAAATGATAGAAAATTTGGGGCTTTAGGTTAGTTATTTAGATAACTACTAAGTAAGTCTATCATCGTAGAACATACTGTTTATCTCTGATTCTTACTCAAACTTTCATTAAATGTTCAGACTCTACGGAATTCCAGATTTTTGAGCCTCTCATTTATTATAGAAAGTTATAGTGACTTAAAACAACACGAGTTTATGATGTTACATTTCTGAAGGTCAGAAAGCAAATATCAGCCTCAGAGAGCTAAAACCCAGGTGTTAGCAGGGCCAGCTTCTTTCCTGAGGCTCCAGCAACTATGTGTTTTCTTGTCTTTTCCAACTTCTAGAGATTGCCCACCTTCCTTGGTTCATGGCCCCATATCACTCTAACCTCTGCTTCTGTTGTCACATCTCCTGCCAGTCTGATCTCCCTTCCTCCTTCTTCTAACTTGTCAAAGTATTGGGCCCACGTGGATAATCCAGGATAATCCCTTATCTCACAATCCTTAACTTACTCACATCTGCAAAGTCTCTTTTGCCACGTGAAGTGGCGTATTCAAAGCTTCCGGGGATTAGGGCATGGACATTTTGGGGGGGCCGTTGTTTAGCCTATCATAACTCATATATACATTTTACCCTCCTTCCTTCCTTCATTCTTTCCTTCTTTTCCTCTTTCTGTTCTTCAATTTCTCCCAATTAGTCAAAAACTTATTTTTCTCATTTCTAATTCTTCTGCCCAGAGGTTTTCCACTTTTCAGATTCTAGTTCTTGAACCAATATGACAATTTTAATAGGCACTGTTCCTTCTTTCTGGGTGGTCTCATCATCTTTCATTATTCTGAAAATAAGCTTTAATGTGTTCCTTCTCAAAGTCATGTTCTCAGCAGATATCATATATTATGCAGGTTACACAACACAGGAGTTATGTCGTGGTTCACTTCTCAAATTAAATGAATTTGGAGTAATCCCATTTTGCCATTACCCGATCAGGCTAATAGGGCTAATTATCTGTGTCCTGGGGGCAGGAAATTAGAACCTGCTCCCAGGTTCCCAGTTTTTGCAATGTTATTGTTGCATTTTCAGGAGTCTCTGCATTGCTCATTTTTGCTAGCCAAACTCTTCCATTTTGGGGGTAGAGATTTCATTTTAACTTGCATCATTATTGATTTTATGTAGCAATTTCTACCTGTTCACTTCAAAATGTAAAAAAAAAAAAAGGCAGTACAAACAGATCACCAAGCTCCGTTTCCTGGAGGACACCTTGCTGAACTTCATCAGAAATTCTCTCATATCCTTGTGCGAGACATTTACATAAGAACTTTGGGGAATTATAATGATCTTGTTTTTTTCTTTTAAGCTGAAATTTTGAGGCACAAAATAAATATTTAAAAACTTCCCAGCTGTTAGTAACAGCAAACATGCTTTCCAGAAACCCTGAACAAACAATGGGATTTGGCTCTATAATTACTTTAACAAAACATCCTAATCAAAAGGGCAATGCATAGGGAATTGGACTATTTCTCCAAGTCACTGTTGGTGTTCACATTGCTTAAGCCAAACAGAGAAGCTAAGAGGAACTACAGAAGTCACAGAAGGAGAGGGGATTGCTTTCATTGCCTTCAGCTATGGCACAGAACCACTGCTTCTGTTTAGCTGACTTGCAAAGCTCACAGTTACCACCATAATGAGTAGATGACTCCCTTGCAGTTTACCAGGAGATTTGAAAGCAAAGGGAAAAAGTTACGCAATGCAGTGCACCTAGGGTGAGCTAACACAGCCAAAGCAGATTTCTTTGGCTCCAGCAAAGAATGCCTCTCATTTCACATGGTTTTCAACATGATTGCTTCCTCCTTATCCATAATCAAGGGAAATCAAAGCAATTCTATATGGAAACTTCTGACTTTAGGATATTTAGGACTCAAAGCTTTCCAACATTAGCCATGAAAGCTTTGGCAGCAGTCATTTATAACTTATTATATGATTTAAAACTTTACGTGAATAAGTCAAAATGAGATGAACATTTAAAGAAGATCTCCTTAGTTTAAATATATGTATATTTGGAAATAAAGATAATCATCACCGTGAGTATTCTTTGGATCCTACTCATGACCACTTCTGAGCTTGTCCATTCATTCAAATATTAATTCCTATCAAGGGTAACTTTCTTTTTTCTTTTTTGCTTGAGGGAGATTTGCCCTGAGCTAACATCTGTGCCAATCTTCCTCTGTTTTGTATGTGGGTTGTGCCACAGCATGGCTGATGAGTGGTGTAGGTCCATGTCTGGGATCTGAACCCATGAACCTGGGCTGCCAAAGCAGAATGTGCTGAAGTTAACCACTACATAAAGGGGCCAGGCCCCAAGGGGTTACACTTATTAATATTTGAATGATGCAGTCAAAAGGAAAAAAAAAAACAGGAGGAAGGAAGGGGAATTGAAATCTATTTCAGGGTATATCTCAGTGCAAAGAGATCATAGGCCAACAGATTCAAAAGTCCTTAGGACCAAATATATTTGGTCTTATTAATTTCTTAGAGCCAGTAAAACACTGCTTTAGAAAGCAAGTGAAACATATCTGTCCCACACTCATATGGTTAAATGCCTTGAAATGGCTATTAATTTCCATTATGTTTTAAAGTTGAACAACCTCAAATCATAATCCATAACAGCATTATGTACAAGAGTATCAACTCCAGCGGCTTTCTTCTATTACATTCTTTTTTTCAGATTGCTAATGTGTACATTATATTCAAGGACACAAACTGCCTAAGACATTATAATCCAAATGAAGAAATGGAAGAGTGAGAATAGACGCAATATTTGAAATGTGTTAAGATAATCTACTGGTAGAGGAGTAACATTTGACTAAGTGAGGACACATTTTGAACTAACGGTGCAGAAATAATTTTCCTAAAGGCATTCTTTTTGAAGAATGTCTACTATACTGTTCCACACACCCTTCCCTACAATTCTAGTTAACCCCCTTTCTCTGAAGTTTCTAGTTCAAGTACTATTTCTTTTCATCTAGTCTTTCCAATCAGTACAGTCATTATCTGTACTGTACATTATCCCTTAAGAGAACTGTTCCTCTCTCTTTCATGTTTGCACTCCCCATGACTTGGCACACTACAGGTTCCTAATTACATTTCATACTAACTGCACCCAATAAAGAAAAAGTAAGGAGTAATGCTGCATGCAGAAGAGGGACATTATTAAGCCAAGAGCATGGGAAAGTTCAAACAAACGCAATTAAGCAGCATTTTTTTAAGACTCTGTGCAAGAGCATGGCGTAGAGATTCCTGATTAAAATGGATGTATGAATTGGATTATATTTACATCTCATGGATATGAAAAGCATGCAGTTAAATGGAAGTTTTGTACCACCCAAGCAGCTGTGATTTTAAATTTTGGTTCCACTTAGATTGTGAGTCATTCAGTGAGGAGAAAAGGCCCATAAGTCAAGTGGAGAGCCCCATTCATCCTGGATATTTTATGGAAACTTCAGCACCTCTGCTCCATTTATTTTCACTCCTTCCAGTAAGAGATATAGTCCCTTAGGTCTGGGTAAATGATATGACCTCATTTCTTAGAATCTTTTGCCTTGAATCACCGTCTTTTATTGTCACTGGGTCAGTTCTAGAGGACTTTTCTCGGATAACCTCCACTGGACATTGACTCATGAAACCTGATCTTGAGTTTCAGCTCCGCAGTTACTAGCTGAGTGACTGATGAAGTTAGTTAAATTTTCTTAGATTGTTACTATTCTTTAAAATAAAGGTAATAATATATACCCCATAAGGTAGATGAGAGGATAAAGTACAAGTATATAAACTTTAAAAGTTATTTCTGAAGTAAAATGGAAAAGTAAAGCATTTGTGTGTATAGCTTATCTTAACCACCCTTTTATTCTTTATATAAGACAGATTACATCCTCATGACTTTAGGTGCAGCTGTCCTGGCCTCTTGGCCATACTTCAGCCACCAACTGGACGCCAGTCTCAGGATGTCTGCTCTTGCTGCTCCTTCTGTCCGAAGGGCTCTTGTCTGACCTATTCACATGGCTGCCTCCTTCACTTCCTGAAGGTCTGTGCTCATATTTTACATAACCAGAGAGATCTCCTCAACCCCCTATATAAAACCCCCTACTCCCTAACCATTTGCTATTCTTTCTACCATGCTTTATTTTTCTTCAGAGCATTTATCACTATCTCTAGCTCAATAAAATTTATATTCCTTGAGAGGAGTGATTTTATTGCTTTACCCCTAGGACCTAAAATAATGCCCTGCATATAAAGATCTTCAAGAAGAAATACATGCTGAATAAATAAACACTTGAATTAATGTTCCTTAACCTATTAGTGAGGGAGACAAGCAGTGTAAAGTGTGACTTTGTGTAGCTCCGCAACTTCTCAGTTTATATAACCTAAGACAAGTTAAATAACATTTTCTAAGCCTCAAGATACTTTTCCATAAAATCTAATATTACCTCAGGTTTGTCCTACCTGGTTTGGTCCATGTGTGCCTATTTCTAACATATTTTTTATGCTTCAGCCAGAGTAATCTCTTCAAAATGCAAATATAATAGTCACTATTTTTAAAAATCCCTTAATGATTTGCTTAGTATAAAGCAAGTTATTGCTTTAATGACATTCTTAGGACAAAGTTGAAGATCTTTAATTTGGTCTGGCAGATTTAGAACCTGTCCATCTTATAAATCTCCTCAATGCTGTCTCTGTGTTTCACTCTTGATGGTCTTCTTTTCAGGTCCCTCCTAGTGCCATGGTCTGTCTTGACTTAAAACCTGCATTTAGCTTGTCCTCCACTGCTCCTCCCTCAATTTCTAATGTATGCTTTTGCATAGCTAATTCCTATTCATCCTTCAAGTCTCCGTTTAAATGCAAGTCTTCTACATGTCTGTTCGTCCATCTATCTGTCTATCCATCTATCCCATGTTGAACTATAGGATATTGCCAATATTCAATCAGGTTTGAACTATCAAAATGGCAGTTTCCTATGACTTCATCTAGAATGTCTGTCTTTTTTTGCTATGCTGTAAGCTCCACAAGGAAAGGATTAAGTCTTTCCTATTTATTATTATATCCTCAGAGCTAAGCACAGTATCTGAGGCTGTTAGTAAGTTTCCTGTCAATATTCTTTGAATTAATGTGCTGTCACATGGCAGTAATTATCATTATTGTGGAAATAGCACTTGTTGATTGTTTTACCGCCACTGTAACTATTTTGTAAATCTGAATCTGTGACTATCTTAGGATCATGAATGATGATGAGTTATTTAGAAAGGGAAGAAGGGAAATATCAAGGAGGAGGAAAAGGAGAAGGAGGAGTTCTAGGAAGAGGTAGGGAAGACAGGCTTGAGAAAGAGTGATGGGAGAAGAACTAGGAAAGAAAAAAATGACGAAGGAAGGAGGAAGAGAGAAAAAGGAGAAGGAAAGGAAAGGATATAGAATTTTTACCTTGCAGTAACTTGAATACTCTCAGCTCTATCAGTTAAGGAATAAGGGAGTTTCATTGTCTGTTATTAAGGCAGTCATCCTGTGCCAACACATTTTCAATACACATGCTCTTCTTGACATTTTCTCTTGATCCCAGTTTTGATCACCTAGCTTTAAGTTTACTGATTATAACTTACTTTTTTTCATGTATCTCTGAAGTTTTACCTCTTTCATCTGTAACTCTAATTCTATAAGGTTATTTCTGTTTTACTATTTAGACTTTTTTTCTGTTGCTTCCATTACCAATTTCTCTTGAATTTTATTTTCTTATTTAGTCATGATGTTTTTATTTCAAGAACTGTTTCTCATCTGCTAATTTTGAAGATTTTGCTTATATTTAATCTATTGATATGTAGCTTTCATGTGAATCTCAAAATCTCATCCACAAATGTCTCACATAACTATGACTTAAGCACATAAGACAGATTGTTTTTTCTTTAAAAGAAATGAAGTGTCAATTATTAATGACCATATTATAAGCAAGTCTAAAATACGTATTGCTGTTTTTTAAAAGAATCATAAAAGGGCAAGAGAAGCTATGTAATTATATTTCATGACTATTATCAGAAATTGTAGCAGTTCCTGTGAAGAAAATGTACAAAAAGGTCAATTATTCAAAATACAATGAATAGAAAAAAATCAATTCAAATTATCTTGAAAAAAAGTAACATTATGAGGATCATAATGAATGCATAATTAATTTATATTCATATGGCATTGTTGAAGACTCTATATTCATTAATGGTTTTTTGTTTTGCTTTGTTTTGTATCTAAAGATACAGGAGGAATAAATATCCCCAATGTTGGAGTTTGTCAACTTTTCTTTTTAAAAAGATTGGCACCTGAGCTAACAACTGTTGCCAATCTTCTTCTCTTTTTCTTTTTTTTCTTCTTCCTCTCCCCAAAGCCCCCAGTACACAGTTGTGTATTCTAGTTGTGAGCACCTCTGGCTGTGCTATGTGGGACACTGCCTCAGCATGGCTTGATGAGTGGTGCCATGTCTGCACCCAGGAGCTGAACCAGTAAAACCCTGGGCTGCCAATGAAGCAGAGCATGCAAACTTAACTATTCGGCCATGGGGCCGGTCCCCATCAACCTTTTTTAAGGGGCCTTTTAAAGCTGAAGTAACTACGAAGATAGAAATCAGAGTGATAGTGATTGGGGAAAAGTCTTACCATCTAGATCATTCTCTGGGGTCTCCGCTGTGTACCAGTTGGAAGGTGGTCCAGTGCCATTGACTGTCATGGCTGACACTTGGAAACTGTATTGACTTCCTTTCTCCAGTCCTATGAAAGAATTTTCCACAGGGAAAAAAAGTTATTGAATAACAAGTATATCTAGTTGGGTTTCAAAACTTTTAGTAAAATTTTAACAATAGTAGACATGCTTTACATTGTTTGTGATTGTTGTGGTAATTATTGTTGTTTTGGCCAAAAGGGCAGGAATATTACAGTGAGAAATCAAATTATTTTTCACGTATTCTCATTTATTTTTTCCAGTTTATAAAAATGTATCCCTGAAAAAAGCCTCAGGGAAGACGCAGAATATAAAATATGAACGATGAAGAAATAACCAAAAATAGCAAGGATCATTTTTCCTCACAGTCCAGAAGAGGCTTGCCTATAAATCAGGAACAGTCATGCTAAAAACTTATGTCTCCATCATTCACTCAAGGTCAGTGATTATGTTTTTTTGGGCCAAGAAAGAAGAATCCAAAGCCACTGCACTTCAGCACAAAATACAAGGGCTTTTGTTTCTCAAAACCGTCACGAAGCATGCTTTATTTTACATCAGCTTCCATAGTAGAGCATGAAGAAAGTCCACCCCTGTGATAATTTGGGCATATCACATTGGACACAGTGATGTCATCAGGGTGTATTTTAGAGAGCACAAAGAGGACAGGTAGACAAGAGAGTGTCAGTTGATCATTAGTGTGATATGGGCAAATTTTTTATGTAAAGAATTTTCCTTTTAGCTAAATCTCAAAGTAGCTCATAAACATGACAAATTATTGTAAAACAAATGATACTTGTCAAAAGACCATATGACTTATTTGAGACGTTGAGAACTTGGCTTAAATTGACAAGCTCTTAAACCTCAAAGCGTTGAACAACCTTGATAAAGATAAACATATAATCTCTCATTGTTTTTTCCATGGATCTGAAACAGCACACACATTTGGTGCTAAGGAAAATTCATAAAGAAAACAAACTATTAGAGAAATGATGCTTATATCATGTAAAAAGTTCCGTATTTATAGATTTTTGCATAGGAAGATGAGTAAATTTTGGTACTTAAGGGGAATCCTAACTTACTATTAATAGGAGACATTGTTTTAAGTGATGGTTAGAATGCACTTGTTAATGTCAAGGGGCAGTGGCCTTCAATAAGTGGTGCTATTAGAGAAGACAATTTGATAAACTCACCCACACAAAGTTATCTATAACACAAGCATTGTTCTCTTAAGCTTTTAATTTTAATCTTCTTTTTTTTTTTTCTGCTTTATCTCCCCAAACCCCTCCTGTAAATAGTTGTATATCTTAGTTGCAGGTCCTTCTAGTTGTGGGACGTGGGACGCCACCTTAACGTGGCCTGACAAGCAGTGCCATGTCAGCGCCCAGGATCCGAACCCTGGGCCGCCGCAGCGGAGCGCGCACAAACTTAACCACTCAGCCACGGAGCCGGCCGCTAAGCTTTTAATTTTATAAAACAGACTGGAAGCTCCGTAAAGAAATGGACTGAGAATGATGTTGGTGCTGTTGTTGTTTTTGTTATTATTGATGTTTTAATTGCATATCCATAGAGCCCACTCCAGTGCCTGACACACGGAAGGCACACACACACAATGCCTGTTGAAAGATCCGCTAAAGCAGTGCCTAACACAAAGGAAACAGGGTAAACTGCAATGTTCAACATCATCAGCAAGGCAACGAACAGAGACTTTTGAACACAAGGCATTTGTCATGCCTCAAGTAGGCTTGTGCCCACTTGATTTGTCCCTTAGTTAACACAGCATTAATCTGATATTTGTTAACATTTGTACCCTTTCATAGGCACTGCTGTTGATTACTCAGGGAGAGGGATTATAGAGCTCTTCTGGGAAATTAAAAAACTAATAGGGAGAGAACCTTGGGAAGAAATGCTTACCTAAGCATTGCAGCTCATGACTTTCAGAGTGGTCTTCTCTGAAATAGTTTTAGACAATCAAGAATATACTCTTTTGTATTAAGTAGAAATTTAGCTTCATTTTTCCTTGAAATGGGTAGGCAATGATGTCAATATCATCTCCAACAACTGATTCGAAATACCATCTGTGATGGTCAGTTTTATGTGTCAGCTTGGCTAGGTGTTGTTGTAAGGGTATCGTGTAGATGTGACTAAAGTCCATAATAATTTTATTTTACGTAAAAGGATATTACCCTAGATAATTTGGGTGGGCCATGTTCAATCAGGTGAAAGGCCTTAAGAGTAAAGCTGAGACTTCCCTGAAGGAGAAATTTTACTTTTAGAGAGTAGCTTCAGCTTGAGAGTTCCAGTCTGCCTTTCCTCATGGCCTGACTGGTAGATTCTGGAATTGCCTAGCCAGCCATCACAATCACTTAAGCCAATTCCTTACAATATATCTCCTATGGTTCTGTTTCTCTGCTTGAAACCTAACTGACATACCATCTTACCACATCCAATATTTTGATATATAAATCTTTTTGAATGCCCTGTGTATTCTGTTCCATTCATTTGACTTTAAATCAAGAAGCGTTCATGTGCAGAATCCATCAATTTTTAGTAGAAGTTAGTTAAAACATCTCACTATAAAGTAGATATGCAAATTTCTCCTTATAATTTTGCCAAACTTTGATTTATATATTTTGCGTTCAGGATCTGTCAGAATCATTAATTCAGTTTTGATTAAACAAAAGCCTACTAACGACTTGAAGTGAACATGAGACGGCAGTTTAGAGACCATCCATTAAGTGTTTCCCCAGCGGGATCTCACCTGGCCGGCCCAAGTACTGATGAGAATGTCCCTTCCAAGCACGTGCAGTAGGAGACTGTCCATCTCATCCTCTCTATGACACCTATAGTGAAGGTTTAACACGCTGTATAGACTAGTGCCTAGGTCACTCTGATAATCCTGCCAAATTTCTTTGAAATATTATATTTTAGGTTAAAAATTTATTATGCATTTTCTTCTAGAACATAGCTGCAAAAATCTCTCTCTCTAAAAACACCTGGAAATTCGAGATTAAATAATAAAACATATTAAAATATATACATAAAATTCCAATATTAAAAGAGGTCTTAATGTCTAGTTAAATGGCTTATTTAATGCTATTTAGATGTACCTCTAACAAAGTGGTCCTTAAATAAATCAGGAATAGCTTTGGTATGAGAAAATCACCAAAGGAGGGAACCTACCCCAGGCATTTGTTTGTTAGAAATTTCTTCCTCAGATTGCACTGAATCTGTTTTACCATAGCAATACCTGCAGATAAACTCCAGTTTTACACAGTGGGATTAAAAAAGATCAAATTCCTCTTTCAAAATATCTTTACCCAAGTCTTCTGATTCTAAATTCACTGCCTTCTGTACCAAACCATTATCAACAGAATGAAATCTGTGAGTTTCTTCTACATCTAGATAAGTATAGGATGTAATGATGGGCAGAAGCAGACATTTCCCTTCTCCGAGAGGCTTTCAGGACATCACCTTCAGAATTCTGGGTTGCAAATGTTCCTGCTGCTTTGCCGTGACGGGTACTTGGCTGGGCAAGTTTTAGATCTCTTGAAAGCTCTTTTAATCTTAATTTCCCCTATAAAGTAACTAGGAAATAATATCTGCTTTCCTGTCTTATAATAGTCTTTTGAGAATCAAATGACAAGCTGCTTTTACAATAGTTTATAAAATTAAGCAATTAATAAATGTAAAGCTAACTAACATTTGCAGATTATTTTCTGACTTGATTTGCAAATACGCCATGATTTTGACCCAGAATACATCATTACTCCCACTGCAGAGATAAGGATAATAAGGCTCAGAGAGAGTAAGCAAAGGTTCCGTGTAGTGCCTTCATCACAACCAGGACTGCTCTTGGGTGAAGACTCTGGGCTCTGTCCAATCTTCTGCTGGGGTCTCACACACCACTCTTCAGAGACCCACTTGGCCTAAGCTGGGACCTAAGAGGGACATCAGCAGCAAATGTAAAGCATTGTGTAAATATGCAAGGAATTTTCATCTATAATGATTACATCCAGAGCTGAGTAATGGTCAGGCAGGCAGGAAAGAGTTAATGATTCTTTCTTTTAGATTGTTAGCGCCTGGGCTAACAAATGTTGCCAATCTTCCTTTTTTTTTTTTTTTTAAGGATTGGCACCTGGGCTAACAACTATTGCCAATCTTTTTTTTTTTTTCTCTGCCTTATCTCCCCAAACCCCCCCGTACACAGTTGTATATCTTAGTTGCAGGTCTTTCTAGTTGTGGGATGTGGGACGGCATCTCAACGTGGCCTGACAAGCAGTGCCATATCCATGTCCAGGATCTGAACCCTGGGCCACAGCAGCGGAGCGCACGAACTTAACCACTCGGCCACGGAGCCGGCCCTGAGTTAATGATTCTATTGCTTCGACAGTGGATCAACTTAAGAGATTAATAAAACTTCAAATTCAGGATAAAGTACAGTTAAGTTGTTTTCTTACTTGGAAAAAATGTTTCCCTGTTAGAAAGAGGAAGTATCTTCAAGAGTTATACCAATAATCACCAGGAACAAGCAATATTTTGAGCCCCAACATGGATAGCTGTTACCTAAAGATCTTTCAACACAGTATTCATTCATTCATTCATTCATTCATTGGAGGTGGTAGAGAGAAGCTTGTCTGTAATCAAAAGCTTTTTTGTGTGTGTATTTCTAAAAGTTGTTATCGGAAATGTCTTTCCTGAGTTGGGCTAGTGGAAATATTAAATAGCACTTTAAAAATAAATTGGTAGGAAACTTTTAATTTAATCACTTCTAGAGCTATGCAGCTCCAAATTTGCAAACATAATCTTCAATTTTAATTATCCAATAGACACCTCTTTCTGTCCCTGCATTATTCCACTGTCGCTTTATATACTCACACAACCAAACATTCATTACTCATGGTCAGCAACACGTTACTGACAGTTTGAGTTAAGGATATAGGTTTTCAATTTGGGCAGAATTAGATTTGAAGTTTTACTCCACCACTTATTAGATATGTGACTTTGAAAAATTTGCTGGCTCTCTTTCTTTGCCTAAGTTTTCTCATCAATAAAATGCGGATATGTACATTAAAAATGTTACAAAGATTAAATTTGAAAAAGTACATAAAGCTATTTTTTATCATGGAGATTTTTAAAGCTTTATTGAGGTCTACTTAACATGCCAAAAATTGCACATAGATTTTGATGAGTTTGAATATATGCATACATCCATGATACCATCCCCACAATCAAGGTAATAAACATATCCATCACTTCCCCAAAATTTCGTGTGTTCTTGCTTTTTTTTACGGCAAAAACACTTAGCATGAGGCCTACCTTCTTAATGATTTTTAAGTGCATAGTACCGTATTGTTAACTATAGGTACTATGTTGTACAGCACATCTCTAGAACTTACTCGTTTTGTATAACTGCCACTTTATATCCATTAGACACATCCTCGTTTCCCTTTCCCCATCTCCCCTGGGAATTACTGTTCTACTCTCTGCCTCTGTGTGTTTGACTATTTTAGCCACCTCCTATAAGTGGAATCATGCAGTATTTGCCCATCTGTGACTGACTTATTTCACTTAGCATAATCTCTTCCACGTCCATCTAAGTTGTCACAAATGGCCGGATTTGCTTCTTTTTTAAGGCTGAATAATATTCCATTGTATGTATATACCACATTTTCTTTAGCCATTTGTCTGTCAATGGATATTTGAGTTGTGTCTCTGTCTTGCCTGTTGTCAATAATGCTTCAATGAACATGGAAATGTAGATATCTTTTCCAGAACCTGATTTCAATTCTTTTGGATACGTACCCAGGAGTGGGACAGCTAGATCATGTGGCAGTTCTATTTTTAATTTTTTGATGAAACTTCATACTGCTTTCAGCAAGTGGTTATTATTAAAGTTGATATCGGTGTTATTATTGCTGTAAGTTGTTAAATTATTTTTACTATCAATGATCTTTTATAGATTCACATAATAGCCAGAGTCATTCACAATAAAGTGAGCTGAAGATGACAACATTGCGTAGTACGAGGAGCATATAACTAGGAGTTGAAATGCTTGCAGTCTAGTCAGGATCATCCCCTTAAGTAATGGCAGATCTTAGCAGTGCCGCTCATCAGATCTGTTACCTCTTTTGTAAAACAAGGGCTCTGGATGGTATGAATGGTGGGCTTCCTATTCCATTGGTCAGGAACCTATAGTTCAATCTCAATGTGCGTTTGTGAGTGTGCATGTGTGTTTGCTTACTGTTTCTAAGTATAATTTTATTCTAAAGGAACTATGATGTAGGTAGCAATGCTTTTCTTAGCAGGAAAAATATTTTATTGTTAAAAGCATATTGTGTTCTGCCTGTTTCTACCCCCACTACTAAGTGCCTTCAAGCTCTATAATTCCTCTATTTCTAATTTCTTGGAACTTATGATAAGAGATGGTGCATTATTCAGCAATGTAATTTCCCTTTGTTCCTCTAATGTTAACTTTGTTATAAAATTCTATGCTATTGTCTGAATTTTTCAGTCCGTAAAATACCAATGTATGTTTATCATTATGTCTATTCTACATTGGCCATGAAACACAAGAAAACTCTTAAATTCAATTGCAAACAACCTCCTCTGAAGAGCACTCAGACATTAATAATAGCACTGGAAAACTTAGTTGACATGGGTCCCCACAATGAAACTGATAGGAGTCATTTAAAATCCTTATTGTAACTCTGAATTACTTTGTTATTGCAGATGTCTCATTATCCTAGTAAAAAACACACACAACAAAAAACACCTGTCTGACAGAGGATTATAAAGGAAAGAGGTTTGAGTCTCTACATCTGAATATTTATATCATCCAAATGAAGCATTCTGTCATTTCCCATTTCCTAACAGCCAAATCAATATATCCACATATCATACAAGTACTGAAAATATGGGGCCATATCCTATACATTTTAAAGTGCTGCAGATCCATAAGCAAAATCAATTATTTCTGCATACTAGAAAGTGCATAAGTTACTAAATATATACTGGGGACAAGTCAAAACCACAGCTAATCTACCAGTGTGTAGTACTTCCTGGGTCCTTGATGCTTTGTAGCATTGGAGACATTCCCACAATATCTAGACACACAACAGGAGTTACTAAAACCAGGTCACAGAGCAGGGGAGAGGAAGCCAGAAGCTCTGCAAAACTTGTTTTTAATGTTTTAAGGGTATAAGGTTATTCCCTGGCTGTTTTTATTTCTTCATTTCAAATTAAAAATGAAGTCTGTGACTTTTTTCAAAAACTATCAAACACAGCTACAAATATAACTGCTCAGATTATGTTTGCTTTCCCAAATTCATTTTATAAGTATTGAAATGAAGAAGCAACAGTATGAATGAAGGCTTCAAATTTGGAGTCCAGATTCCCACAAATCTATAAAGATGGGAATGGGCATTTGTGAACTTTTCCAGTAAGAAGCTAATTAATTCATCCTATTTCTTTTCTTTTGCTCTGATGATATTAAACTAGAGTGGTGATGGGTTATCCCACGCTGATTAGAAGCTCTAATTGCCATGCATATTTTAGATGAATAACAATATAGGACTGAATTATTTATTTTTGAATAAATAAAGTTTATTAGAGAGTACAATTAAAAATGATTGTCCTTGAGAGGAAAAATAAAAGGAGTCTGTAGTGAGCTGAATGGTGTGTCCCTAAAATTCGTGTATAAGTAGAACTTCAGAATGTGACCTTATTTGGAAATAGAGTCTTTACAGATATAACTAGTTCAGAATCTTGAAATGAAGTCATCCTGGATTTAGGGTGGGGTCCATATCCAATGACTAGTGTCCTTATGAGAAGAGGAGAGGACACAGAGAGACAGAGAGGAAGGTGAGACACAGATAGGAGAGATACATCTACAAGCCAAGGAACATCAAGGATTGCTTGCAGCCATCAGAGTTTAGGAGAGAGACACAGATGGATTCTCTCAAAGCCTCCAGAAGGAGCCAATCCTGTAGACAACTTTATTTCAGACTTTGGGCTATTTTTTAAAAATGATTTTACCTTCTGCAGAGAGAAAATCCTAAAAGTCTGTATATATTCAGGGAGTCAGAATCTTGGTTTGATGATACTGAGCTAAATGTGTTAAATTCCACTTGCCAAAAAAACTCGTAAGTATTAAACAATTCACACTACCAAGTTCTTTTGGTCATGTGGCTACTATTCTTCATTTATTTTCCAGATCACTCTTTTCTTAGCTGTTCAGTGGGCATAGAGTTAGCTTTAGTGGTAAGAAATCTTTAATTTTGGTAAGCAAAAGTCATAATATGACATTAGAGTCTTTTTGTTTTCAGTTTACATATACAATTAAAAATAAGTATTTTATCGTTGTTACTAACATAAGCAAAAATCACTATTAATATTTTGGTGTATATATTACCATAAATATTTCCCTATTCAAATTTTGTTGGTTTATGAATATGAATGCATGCACTAATACTGGTATAAAACTGAGTTATTCACTTAACAGTGTTTTAAATATTTAACATGTGATTTAATATTTTTATATTACATCATTTTCAATAGATGTGCAGTATTCTATGATATGATTTTGTCTGAAATTTCTATATTTGGATTCTTAGCGTCTTTTTTCTTAATACTTGCTATTAAAGTAACAGTGCAATGAACATGCTTATAGTCAAAAACTTTGAAAAAATATGGCTGTAGAATTGGAATAAACTCCCAGGGGTAGAAAATCATCATACATATATGAAGATACATACACAGACAAACACACACACACACGTATATAAACATCTGTAGATAACATATATCTCTACACTTCTTTCCAGGAAGGGTCTAGAAATTTTCTGTGCCCCAAGTGGTATGCGAGAGCTTGTCTCTCTCTCACAGGCTTTCCAAAACAGAATATCATCATTCATTTTTATCTTTATTACTTTGATCAGAGGAAAATGCTAACCCATTTTTGTTTTAATTTGCATTTCTCTACTGTTGAGAGTGAACGTTTCATTATGCTATTGGCCATTTATAGTTCTGTAAATTGAGTATCCAATTGTTAGTTTTTCTATTAGAATGCTCATCTGTTAATTAATTATTTTATAAAAATAAGTTTATTTTATATTCTTAATCTTCATTTGAGAAGGAAAAGCAATGAAAATAAAGTTTTAGAGCTTCAAATGCTTCTATCTATTAAAAAATAAGTCTTTGTGCTCGCATCATCAGCACATATGCTGAACTTAGAATGATACAGAGAAGATGATCATGGTCCCTGCACAAGGATGACTGGCAAATTCGTGAAGTGTCCCATATTTTGTATGATATATGTGAAAGTTGTTAAGAGACTAGATCCTAAGAGTTGTCATCACATGGAAAATTTTTTTTCTTTTCTCTCTTTTTCTTTTTATTGTATCTATATGAGATGATGGATGCTAACTAAACTTATTGCGGCAATCACTTCACACTAAATGTAAGTCAAACCATTGTATTGTACACCTGAAACTAATACAGTGATGTATGTCATATGTATCTCAATAAACTGCGGAAAAAAAGGCTTGGATTAAATTATCCTTAGCGTCTCTTCTTCTAATCTAATATTAAATTTTTGAAAAATTTTCAGCAAGATGTTTCACTTTTGGTGAATTCTTTCAAAGGAAACTACGTGTTTTGCTAAGTGTCCCTTTAAGCACATACACCTCATTTCATCTTCAATTATTTTTACTTTCTTCTCATCATTTCATCAGGGAAAAGGACATAAGATCTTGGCTTTACTTAAGCTTTTTAAACAGTATGGTAGAGTGCCATGACTTCTGCTTAGATTCAACAATACCCACCTAGGAGATTTTGTCCAGACATAAAACAAGTTATGTGATTTTTGGTGATCTATCTTAGAAGCACGCTCACCATTATGCTAAAATTTTATCAGCATAAAAGGCAAAAAACATGAGGGAAAACAGGTTTTGATCAAGTCTGAGTGTGGGCTGAATAAGTATGGGTTTCCCCCAGTATCCAAAATTTCTCTTTCTACTCCTTCACTTTTATGAAAGATCTACATTAGCACCACCTGTTTTTGCTAACTGAAAGAAATCCAAAGAGGATTTTCTCTTTTATGAAAAAAGGTGAAAAGTAATAATAGCGTTCAGCATTTATTATGCAGCGAGTCCTTATGCAGGCCAAGCAGTCAAGTATACTGTCATATTCAAGACTGCCACATCAGCCACATGAGCCACAGCAGATGACAAACCTCAACCTTTGACATGGAGGCAGGCAGACCCAGAAGGTCTAGACATTCGTGACCTGCCTGTCCTGATGGATTCAGATGATGATGAGATGCTATTAGATGGCCTTTTTCCTCTCTCTCCTACACCCTACTCCTGTACCTTCCACCATCCCAACCTCTGATGACTCAGGTTAACACACCATCACCACCACCACCTCTCACCTTCCAGTGTGCTCACTGTCTTCCCAATTCTGGTAAGTAAAACTACACAGTGCATACATTATTTCTACTTTCTACAGCCTGTGTATTTATCATATCATTCCTGCTTTTACTATATGTTACTGTCACTTTATGTTATATGTGTTATTTGGTATGATTTGGTAAGCTATTTTGGGGGTCTGGGAATATTTGAAAATTTTTCCCATATAAACTAATGGTATTGCTTCTTCACTTTACACCATCTCAGCTTACCAAAGTTCTCACAGGAATGCTCTACTTTCAGATAGCGGGGGAAACCTGTAGCTTAAAGTGTGTGTGCATGCTATGATTTCAAATGAATTTACTGAGTACTTTCTATAGAGAAAGGAATTTGATAAGGGCTTACTTTCTTTTTTTTCTCATTTGCAATGATAACTTACTTTATCCATTAGTAGTAAATTATCAGTTTCAGTTTGTATATTGTCCTGGACCCAGTTTATCCACCACTCCAGATTTGCTCAACTTCATCCACCAAACCTTGCCATGAGCCACTGCTATATGGTTTGCTTCCTAAGTCTCTGGCAATAGTTCACGCTCTTAGGGCTAAAAAGCCCTGAGTACTGCTGTTACCCTGGAGCAAGCCGCCGCCATGTAAGGTGCCACTTGACAAGGAGAGAACTCCATATTCGCACACTCAACAGAGGCTCTGGCTTCCCAGGGGGTTGTTTGGAAGTACGGAACACTTAACAACCTGTGGGTGGACTTTGACCAATGATAGACAAGAGAGAAACTGCTCACGCTTCTTACCCAGCCATCGACTGTGAGACGTAATAGTTCATGTGGCCTCTCCAGAGATATCCCATGAGGCCAAGCAAGCTTTGTGTTTGTTCTAAACTTGTGGCCAGATTAATAGTATGCCACCATGATTGGTTTCTCATCTTCCTTGCCTCACTTCCTTAGTTCTCTCACTCTTGGTTTCCTGGGCTTGTACTCCCAAAGGCATTACCTTGAAAGCCTGCCTTAGTCTCTGTTTTCTAGGAACCTGGAGTGGCATATCTTAAGGGTTCCAATAGTCAAAGGAAATACATGACTATTCATTTTATAAAATAAAAACCATATTCTCTAAATACTGCATTGAAACTGGATCCAGTTTCCACAGGGAAGCTTGACCTACCATTGGAGTTCATCCAATATGGCTACAAAAGTGAATTTACTTTTGTTTAGGGAAAGTAAAATAATCTCTCGTTTATTCTCACACTACCCTTCTCCCCATTTTCCAACCCCATCCTCACCCCTGGAGGTTAGGGAAGGGGAAACCAAAGTGACTTAAACTTGGAACTATTTGATTAGACTACTTTTAAGTTATTTGACAATAGGAAATACTGCTGAATCAGCAGTGCTTAGAAACTAATATGGATTAAAAAGAAATCTATGAAACATTTATTAAGATGATGTTACAGAAGCCAAATACGCAGTGAAAGCATTATAGAGACCATCAGGTTAAAAATATAAAGGTTATTCTTGTTCAGACCAATAAATGTCACCTGCCGGGTAAAAAAAAAAGAAAGCTTCCTTGAAGTGAGAGTATATTTTATTCTTAAAGCATTTAATTCATCAAAACCTTGCAAGACTGCACCATGTGAACACTGACCTGTGAACAGGTACCAGAGGTTATTCGGCTCCAGGGTTTCCATCTCACCCCTGCGGGTTGTCTTTCTATGTCGAATTTTATAGCCAGTAATAAATCCATTTTGTGTTCCTGATGGAGGAGGCAGCCAGCTTACTTTGATACTCTGTAAAATAATAGATGTAAATTAAAACATTGGAGAGAGGAAGGACAACAGGACCGGGTCAAAGAAATGACTCAAGCCAAATCTAAGTATGAATAAAGCAGAGAGGCAAGATTGCCCATTATAGCCAAATTAAATCCATTCTTACAATCTGACAGTATTCCTATTTGCCAGATTTTGACAAAAACACACAATTAATTTGATTGATTACATGAATTCTCTCCTCTCCTTTGAAAATGCAACAAAAATGACAGTAAAATATTCTAAAGGGTATAAACCCATAAGGAAATAGAGAATAGGACTCCAGTGGATGAGAGATGTTAACAAATATTTAGGAGGTGTAAACTGAGGGAATTGTGGTGACTGAACCAAAGGAGAAAAATGAAACCTAAATACCCCCTTAAGAGATATTAATGAAAACAAGGTGATTTGCATGATGAAATTCAAGGAGGACTGGAAATTGTTGCTTCCTAAGCACCTTGGAAGGCAGGACTGAAGCATGATGCTGAAGTAAGAGATAGATTGCAAGTCCTTCCTACATCCAGTAAAGCCAATCTACTAACTTTCTCTGACCTTGGAGTAGCTGAGAGCTTTACTCTCTAGGGATATTAAAACAGAATCCATGGACTCAGAGAAATCTGGCACAGAAAAGTGTAGGGATGACAGAGATATAATACTGCCAAGTCTTCCTTCCTCTTGTACCTAGAGCTATGGCAACCCAGTACATACTTTCCAGGAAGAATATCAGATAATTGGTCTCTAGAGAAATTATAAGTTTGGCCCTAGAGAAAACAACAGCCAGGTCCCTAATCAATCCCCCCAACAATGAGGCTCCCACTTAATAACCCCACTTATGCACTAGACTTTGCAATTGGCAATCAGTTTTTCAGTATTTCACTTAATGTAAACTGACAATTTAAGACTACTAGAGATTAGAAAAGCCTTTAGCATAAAAGACAGAGGAAAAAATACATAAAAACATAATAGCACTTGAAGGAAATAACATTAATGCTTAGAGGAGAAAAGGGATACAAAAAGCTGTCATTTGGGGCCAGCCCCCCAGCTGAGAGGTTAAGTTCATGCTCCGCTTCAGTGGCTCAGGGTTCACTAGTTCAGATCCTGGGCATGGACCTACACACTGTTCACAAGCCATGCTGTGGTCGCATCCCACATGGAAGAACTAGAATGACTTACAACTAGTATATACAACTATGTACTGGGGCTTTGGGGAGAAAAAAAAAAGGGGAAGACTGGCAACAGACGTTAGCTCAGGGCCAATCTTCCTCACCAAAAAAACCCCCAAAACAACTGTCATTTATGCCCTGATAATCTAAGAGAAGATATTGCATACATGAACAGGATAAAAATATAGGAATAATGAAAGCTTGTTTTTAATAAGGGCACTGGGCATTGGTTTACAACATTGTGTAAATTTCAGGTATACATCATTATATCTGGCTTCTGTATAGACTTCATTGTGTTTACACCAAAATTCCAGTTTCCATCTGTCACCATACATATGAAAGATTTTTTTTATTATTTTTTTGTGAGGAAGATTCAACCTGAGCTAACATCTCTTGTCAATCTTTCTCTTTTCTTTGCTTGAGGAAGATTAGCTCTGAGATGACATCTGCACCAGTCTCCCTCTATTTTTTACATGGGACACCGCCACAGCATGGCTGATGAGTGGGCCAGGTCTGCACCTAGGATCTGAACCCACAAACCTGGGACACCAAAGCAAAGCACCCAGAACTTTAAACACCTGGCCACAGGGCTGGCTCCCTGAAAGATTTTTTTGAAAAGCTTATGACAATTATAATTTGGTGGCAAAAATGAAATATGCAATAGGTAAGTTGGAATATAAATTAAAAGAAATCATTTAAAATTCAGTGGGAAAAAAGATACTCATATGAAATTGGAGAGAAAAGATATTAGAGGTTTAGTTCTTAATTTCCAACATTCAACTAACAAGATGAAAGAATGAAAAAGCAGGAAAAAGAGAATGCAGAAAACTAGCAAAAAAAACCCCCAAAAACCCTCCCCCCCCCCCCCGGTAAAAACCTTACAGAAGGGAAAAACGTGAGACTCCAGTCTGAAAGGGATTATGGAATGTCTACCATAACACATTAAAAAGAACCACATCAAAGCATGTTGCTTTGAACTACTAGAGCCCCAAGAAGAAGAGAGGATCCAAAAGCTTCCAGAAGGGCGGCGGGGGGGGGGGGGGGGGAAGCAGGTCACACAAAAAATGATCAGGAGTAAGAATAGTAAGAAGTGAGATTTCTCAACAACATTTGAAGTTAGAAACAATGGAACAATACTTAAAATTCTGATCCTAAAGGATTTTAACCTAGAATTCTAAAGCCAGACAATAAATTGTCAAGTATAAGGAAAATATAAGTAAAAGAATATATGCCTGTGTAAGTACAAGTACAAGGATATTTCAGATACACATGATTTCTAAGATATCCACCTGTGTTCCCTTTATCATGAAGCTAATGGGGGGTGTGTTTGAGGAAAGTAAGGATGCAAACTGAGAAAGAAAAAGATTTGAAATCCGAGAAACAGAGAACCCAAACTGGAAAAAAAATATGGAATTTCTCAGTGAAGAAAATTGTAGCATGATATAAGATTAGGCGTGGTGAGACCCCAGATTCTAAAGAGTGTATATTGTATAATTCCATTGATATGAAGTTCAACAACAATCAAAACTAATCTACAGTAATATGAATCAGAACAGCAGTTGTCTATGGCAGTTGCACCGGAAAATTGAATGGCCATGGGTAGAAGACGACTTTTTGGGGTAACAGAAGTATTCTGCATCTTTATTTCATGTTTCTTATATGGATGGATACAATTGCCTAAATACATTATTATGAGCTGAATTGTGCCCCTGCTCCAAATTCCTATGCTGAAGTTTTAATTCCCAGGACCTCAGAATGTGACTGTTTTTGGAGATAGGGCCTTTAAAGAGGTCATTAAAGTTAAACGATGTCATTAATGTGGGCCTAATCCAATATGACTGGTGTCCTTATAAGAAAAGAAAAGATTAAGACACAGAAAATACAGAGGCAGACCGCGTGAAGACCCTAGAAGAAGACAGCCATCTATAAGTTAAGAGAGAGGACTCAGAAGAAACAACTCTGCTTATACCTTGATCTTGGACTTCTAGCCTTCAGAACTGTGAGAAAACAAATACCTGTTATTTAAGCCACCTGGCCAGTGATATTTGTTATGGCAGCCTAGCTGACCAATACACTCATGGAAATAAACACTTTAAGATCTGTATTTTTCTCTTTAATTAATTACACCTCAATGAAAGAAGAAGAAGAAATAGAAGGACAATGAGGAAGAGGAGAAGGAAGAGTAGGAGGAGGAAAAGAGGAAGAAGATTGGGGAAAGGAAATGGAGATGGAGGTGAGTAAGCATGCTAAATCCTGACATAAAAATAAATCGACAGATGATCTCTACAACTGGTGAATTAAAACTGGGGAATGAAGGGACAGCTACACAAGCACATTATTGAGAAACATAAAGGTAAATGCCGTAAAAGAAATGACAGCTAAAAGCAATGGACATGGGAGTCTGAAGGGAATGGGAATAGGATTTGGGGAGGTCAGGGAAGGGTCTATTGGTTTTTGTTATAAGCCTACTGATACTATTTAACTTTTTTTTTTATGTTTTGCATTATTTTATTATGTAACAATCAATAGCTAATACAAAGTCATGATTATTGCCATATCTGCATACTATTAATTCTATCACATATTTTTTCGGCTTTATTGAGGTATAATTGACTAATAAAATGATAAGATATTTAAGATGTCCATCACGGTGATTTGATACATGTGTACATTGTGAAAGGATTTCCACCATGTCGTTAGTTAACACAACTATCACCTCATATATGTATCTTTGTGTGAGAACATTTCAGTTCTACTGTCTTAGAAAATTTCAATTATGCAATACAGAGTTATCAACTATGGTCGCCATGTTTTACATTAGATCCTGAGATTTTATTCATCTTATAGCTGAATGTTTGAACCCTTTTACCAACTTTTTCCTATTTCCCCCAGCCCTCACCTTCTTTTTTTTTTTTTTTTTTGGTATACATTACATCATGTTCACCACCCGAACACTACATATTTAAAGTGCTAAAAGGAAAAAAACCTACAAGCAAGAATACTCTATCCATCAAGGTTGTCATTCAGAATGGAAGGAGAGATAAAGAGCTTCCCAGACAAGCAAAAATTAAAGGAGTTTATCATCAATAAACCAGTTCTGCAAGAAATGCTGAAGGGACTTATTTAGGTGGGAAATCAATGACCACAAATAGAGATAAAAAAAAATTATCAAAAAAAAGCCAAAATAACAACAATAAAAAACAGGCAATAAAATCACTTGTAAGGTAAAAGTATAGTAAAGGCAGCAGATCAACTACCTGTGAAGATAATATGAAGGTTAAAAGACAAATGTACTAAAATCACCTATTTCAATGATAAGAGGGTAATGGATAGACACACACTAAACAGAAGACTATATATGATGTGAAAAACATATAATGTGGGAGGAGGGGAGTGAAAAAGTAGAGCTTTTAGAAAGAGGTCAAGCTACAGAGTCTATCTACTCAATGTAGACTGTTATATGTATAGTATATTAAATAGGATCCTCATGTTAACCACAAATCAGAAACCTATAACAAACAGGAAAAAAAGTAAGACAAAAGAAATCAAACATATTACTAAAGACAGCCATCAAACCACAAGGGAAAAGAGCAAGAGAAAAAGAAAGGAACTGAGAAGAACTACTAAAACACCCCAAAAAAAGAAAAAGTGGCAAAACGGCAATAAATACATATTTATCAATAGCTACTTTAAATGTCAATGGAGTAATGCTCCAATCAAATGCCATAGGGTGGCCAACTGGATAAAAAAACAAGATCCATGTATATACTGCATACAAGAGACACACTTCAGACCTATTTAACTTTTTAAAAAATAATGTGCATGTAATACTTTGATGAAAATTTAAATTACTTTTTAAAATAAACACAAAATTGTCCTTTTGAGGTGGTAGAAATAAACGACTGATTGTTAGAAAGAGAACAGACATAAACTCAAGGAATGGATTTGTGAGCCCCTTATGCCCACAGTCCTAGGACCATTCTGACCTCATTTCAATTGCGTGGCAGTGTAGCAGCGGCAGAGCAGTATTCTCCAGGGAGACAGAAGCCTGAAATCCTTCTTCCTGATCTACTACAAATTAACTAGTGCTCTACAAATAATCAAGTTCCGTTCTAAAAGGACTTAAAAACTCGTCCGAAATCATAGTTACCTGCTAATGGTTTTAACAATTTCAAAACATGTGCCAACTACAGTTGATTCTCATCATTTGCAGTAGTTATGTTCTATAAAGTTGCAGCGAAACCCGAATTCGTGAATATTGAAATATCGCTCCTAAAGAAAATACAGGTTTAGGTTCCTATGAGTCTTTGCTTATATCTTTGTCAACTCACGGATACATTACCTTATTTTATGTGTGTTTCTGTTTAAAGACACTTTATTTAATATTATTGTTAACTCCTTCACATTGATCTGGTGGCTAACGGCACAAGAACTCATGTATGAATGAAGCTTATGTGATTCATGTATTTTCTACATAAGCCACATTGCAGCCTTCTTACATTTAGGAACACCAGACAGCACTTCAGCACTTCACTTTGGGGGCATTTTAAACAGTGAAATCACTAACAAAAAGCGAAAAAAAAAAAAAAAGCAAAATACGTGGCACTTATTTGACTACAAAAAGGACACTTTGAGAAGTCTTCTTTTGAACAGAGCAGTTTGTTGAATAGGGTATCTTCTTTCTCAACCTCAGCTGGGAATGTATGCTTCCGGAGACTCAAATTTTTCACCGTGCCGCATGTGCATGTGTCTGTGAATGACTGTAAAGGTACTGTGGGTATTGATTGTGGGTTACAAATAAATTTTAGTGGGTAGGTGAATTTGCAGCCAGCCCGATGGTCTAGTGGTTGATTTGGCATTCTCCACCTGGGTTGGTTTCCTGATTAGGAAACCTCATTACCTGTCTGTCAATTGTCATATGGCAGCTGTGCATTGCTGTGATGCTGAAAGCTGTTCCACCAGTATTTCAAATACCAGCTGGGTTACCCATGGTGGGCAGGTTTCAGCAGAGCTTCCAGACTAAGACACACTAGAAAGAAGGACCTGGTCACTAAAACAATTGGCCATGAAAGCCTTATGAATAGCAGTGGAGGATTGTCTAATATAGCGCTGGAAATTGAAAGGATGATGCAAAAAGACTGGGCAGGGTTCCCCTCTTCTATGCACAGGATCGCTAGGACTCAGACTTGACTGGACGGCGCTAACAACAAGGTGAATTTGCAAATATAGATTCTGCAAATAATAGGATCAACCATAATTATATATATAATTATAATTGTATAATAAATATGTTTTAATAATTTTAGAGGAACTTAATTAAATAGAATGAATCTGATTATTTAAATTGTCAGAAGGAGTATGGCTCTCCTGAGACCATTTACTTTGTCCTCACTACCCTTTAAATGTGAGAAAGTGAGTACCACTCTTATCAATACCTGTTAACGGTTTTTTTACACTTACTACAAATCTAGTGATGATCTAAACACTGCACATATCTACACGAGTTACGTTTTTTATTCTCGCAATGACCCTGTAAGTTATCTGCCGTTATTCCCTTTGTACAATGATGTAAACCGGGACACAGAGTACTCAAGTAACTTAAAGCTGCACACCCAGTAAGTGATAGAAGCAGAATCTGAACTGAGATAATGTAAGTCGGAAGCTGGCATTATTTACTATTTAATATTGCTTCCCATGGGAGTTCAAGAGGCTGAGAGTCTAATTCATTTGTTATTCGTTCAAAATATATTACCTGCCTCTATGTTGTGCTTTAAGCACTGTCTTTGGGACTATAGAAACACTCTAATACGTCATGGTGTATCCATTCTGGCTAAGGAAATAGACACATAAACTGGCAATGAAAAATAATCCCAGAAAATATAATAGAGGGAGAGATCAATTCTGTCTCATGGGGTCAAGAAAGACTTTGCAAGAAGCTCATCTTTAAAGTGTGGGTAGGATGTCACAGAGGGGATGAGAACGGTATTCAAGGCAGAGGGACTATCAGGAGCAAGCTCAACGTGTCACAACAATGGAGAGCATCTTCAAGTGAAGATCAAGTAGTCCCTTAGTGGCTAGAGCAAATGGGACATATAGGACAATTTAAAGCAAAGGTAGATTTGAGAAAAAAATTCAAGTCTTTTAGGTCATCCTAAGGAGACATGGTAAATCAATGTGCTAATTTGAGGCATTTGGCTAAGTTATTTGGGAGACAAATTAATGAATAAAATAATAATATATGGCACTGGCTCCCAAATAACTCATAACCTTTAAATACACACAGACTCACTCACTCCTTCTCCCCTTCCACACACACACATACATGCACAGGTGTGGATGTGTTCTTTGCTCTCAAATATTTTAGAAACTAGTAAAGAAAAACAACCCAGATTTGATGAATAGTCGTGCCTTATACTTATATTCTACTACTCATCTTATTTTTATGTTTCAATGATTCAAGGTCAGCATAGCAGATATTATCATATTTTACAATTTTACAAAGGAGGAAATTGAGGCACAGAGTTAAATGAATGTGCAGAAGTCACCTTGTACCATCACTCAGGATTATCCAACAGTTAAGTCTAATGTTCTTTTCATCATTTCATGCTAAAATAAGTAATCAGAGAGTCTCTACTTGGGAATTCTACTCACCTAAATTCTCCTACAGATTATTCTTGGAAGAAACAAAACTGAATTTAAATAATTAGTTTTTAACATATCCAACAGGCCTTCCCATAAGTAGCCCTTGGTAAATCAAGAAGGGTCATTTTCTAAGGACTACAAGCTTGTTTTTTAAAGTCAAAATTAAATTCAAATAGAAAATGAAGATATAAATGAAGATATTAAACTTTAGACCAAGAGGTGGAACCTTCTGATTTTCAGTTAACACTTTGCTATGGCTCTGCTGAGTGACCTCTCATAAGTTTTGTAAATGACCTAAATTCCAATGCACAAATTGAAAAAGGAAGAATAATTGTGCTTAGTGTGTCTACCAAATGATTGTAAATCACTTGATAAGCCTGGAGAACTTAATTATACTACTGATTACATGAGCAATACTTAGTTTTTGACAGATAATAATTTTTATTTATCATATTTAAGGATTTCTCATGATTGCATAAACTATTCTCAAATAGCCGATACCTTATTATCAATGCCTAGCAGCAATTAATTAATAGAATCAGTTATACATTCTACACACCAGGAGGTGAATCCCCTTCATGGTTATTATTCATCTTGGAAGTAATTTTATCATTTTTATTCATCCTGATATGTGAGTAGAAAGTAAGTTTATTAGCATCTTTTGTGCTTTATCTTTGATTTCAAGCAATTGAATCAATTCAATCAGCAGATTGAAAAAACTCTGAGCGTCAAATTCTTCCTGTATAAATTCCTCTGCTGATTATATGGCTGGATATCCCCAATTATATTGTTTTTGGAAGTTAATTGAAAGTGTTCAGCGACTTTTTCCTATTTAATGGTATAGCGTATCTTATTTTCTGTATGAGACCTGTTTCGCCAGTGCTCAGTAGCTCAGACTTCATTGCTCATTCCCTCACCAAGTGACCTAAAGCTGTCACTGTTATTGGAACATTTCTTGTAACATGACCTAGTCTTTGCGGGCAAGACTGGTAATGATTTTTATTAAAAGTACTTAACACATGACCTTTGACTTTTGAAAAATCAATTCTAGTAGCTGTGACTTGACTTTTGGTCCTTTTATTACTTGAGAAGGAGAAATTAATTCTTTTCACTTTTGCAATGTTCTATCTTGAATCAAAGATTAATTTTGCTTTTTTTTCAGATTTGGAAATAAAGAACTGCAAAATTTAGCTTCTCCAAATCCCTCCATTCCCTCTTTGGTTACCATGAAAAGGAATTAGTTTACAATAAGCATGGTGGAGAGCAGTCGGTGTATTGATTTAAAGGAAAGGACCTCGTTGGCCATTATTCCTAAGTATCTGAGACAACCTTGTGCGATTCAGTGATGCGGTATTATCTTTTTGATGGGCTCTATTAATTCATTCCTTTATCTTTCCTTTATTCTAGATGCATATGACTAGTAAGTAAGAAAACAGGAAAAAAATAATTGATAAGTCCATCACCTAAAATTTTTTTCAGAAGCCACATTTCATAAACGTCTATTTTCAATATCATCTATCCCATTGCACACTGCTGTTTTGCTTTACTTTTTCTAGAGCAGACCTCAGGGGGAGACAAGCCCTTCTCCAAACATATTCAGTTATTGTCGTAAAGAGCCTTTCTTTCTTTTTTTTTTAAGTGGTTTTACCTGGATAGCATTTCCGTAGAAGGGAATTGGAGGGCACCATTTGAAAGAAGGTCCTTGAAGCAAATACGAATGCCTTGGCTGAAACATAGCAGGAATCTAAGAATCTTGAAATTTAATTGAAAATCAGTTTTGAACTCTGCCCCTTATTTCTGTTCTATAATTCTGGTGACTTATGGAATCTCATGTGAAATTGCTTGAAGAATGAAATGTGTTTTCAGTACCCATGAGGCCCTATGGATTTTTATTAAAGAAAGTCTGTCAGCACTTCTAAAGAACCTCTTTTTATTGTATCCCCCATCCATCCCCTTATTTACTTTCCCTCTTCCACTGCCCTAATTAAGATCTTAATTAACCATTGCCCAGAATATTGCCATGGCTAACTGATCCCAATGCCTCCAGTGTCACTCTGCTCACGCTCATATTAGTCATCTTCCTTATCAGAGAATGAGCCACTTAAGCTCTTTGAGCCCAAGTGTTCTCACCTGCAAGAGGTGCTAATAACAGTACCTACCTCAAAGGATGTGGTGTGGATTAAAGGAGACAATGGGAACATGCTTGGAAGTTCCATCAGAGTGCTGGTGCATAATAATGATGCAATAAATTATAAATACTTCAAGGGAAAAAACAAGGAAAGAGAAAAAGAGAGTGAGGGCCAGAAATGAAGAGATTAAGAGATGGAGAAGGGGAGAATAAAGACAGGCAAAAGTAAAGAAGGGTAGGAAGGAAGCAAGCAAGACCATGTACAGTAACAACGCTCAGAATGTAGACGTACTTATTTGTGTATTGACTCAACGACTTGTCTTCCTCACATCCAAAGGAGCACTGAGAGAGATAAGTTACCTAGTAACACTTTTTAAACTCCTTTTCTTCTATGAATATTTAGTGAGCAATTTCCTGTGTGAGTACTATTCACATTTCTTGTAGCCAATAGAACCTTCAGGCACGGGTAGTGAAGAACAGACCTTGGGATAGTGCGGAGACTAGAAGAATGCAGAAAAGTGAAGAGATGCAGGCGGTATATATTTTTGGAGGTAGACTTGACAGGACTTGGTGATTTATCAAATGTCAAATCTAAAGGAGGAACACTCCTCAAGTATGACTCAGGTTTCTGACATAAACAACTCAGTAGATGATAGTGCATTTACTGAGATAAGGTTGTCTGATAAATAATCCACTTTCAAAAAAAAGTTCCCTGGACCTCCCAGTAGCATCAATAAGTGACAATTCACAGAGAATGTACAAACAAAGGCTACCTATATTGATAATATTCTAATTAATCTTAGGAAGGGCATTTTTCTAATTTTATCATTTGGAATAAATAATATCTTAGTCATATCAAAATTATATAATAACAGCATTTAATATTGAACCTTTGATATTTATCTAAATACTTAGTAAATATTTCTATTGATGCTAAAAAGATATAACTGAATTTTAAACTGGGATAGAAATTAATAAAAAGGTATTTTAAACTCTTATGATGTGTATAATTGTGTGAACAATTTCCAAAAACTGTTTTGCCTTTTTATAAACCTATACACTTTATGGTACTAACCAAGTATGGGTTTGATAAAATATCAATAGGATATAGTACAGGTCTCTATATATTTTTCGTAAAGTTAGGTACTGTTCTGGCAGATTTGACATGTTGTTACTTCATTATCATAAATATGCAGTCTCCTGTGATCAGTGAAGTTAAAAACTTGAGTAGCATACTGAAATTGGCATTCTTGAGTTCACATAGGCAACTGTTATCCAAAATGACCTAAAGCCACGTGAACAAGTACTTTATGTGACACATTTCCAGAGTTGAAGTCTGCTAGTACCACAGAAAGTTTGAGTTAAATATTTGTGTAATAATAAATGCATGGTTATATACAAATTGAGTAATACTTGATTTTAAATACAATTTTACACACGTCTTAAATTCAGGGAGGAAACATTGCTTTGTTTTATTAAAAAAATGAAAGCTAATCCGTTGTGACTTTATTTAATGACTTTAAAATAACGCACACATTTCTTCATCAATAGATCTGTTTAGGTGTAAAATAGTCCTCTCTTTCTCTCTGCCCTGTAGGCCTCCTTCTCCTCACAGTTCGTGCCAGTGGAGCATCCATCTAAGAATTAAGCCCTACTTGACCTACTCTGGAAAATTCCCGTCCCTGTTTATGTAATATGCTAGGCCACACTGGGACAATTTCTCAGGTTGCTCAACTTCAAATCAAATACTGCAAATCCCCTTTGATTTGGGTCCCAGTTTTAGTAACTGGTTTCTCTAGTAGGGATGCTGTCATGCTTCTCTGTGAATGTTCTTTTGCTTTGTTAATCTGCCTGGTTCATCCAAGACATTCACGTATGAGTCTTCCAGCAGCTAGTGTCTCCTTTCTGAATCTATCAGAGGCTGCCCAACTTCCCTGACAATATTTAATTGCCTCTCTGAACCTAGACATGTTATCTGCCTTCACACTCTGAATTGCCCAAACCTACTGGCCTTCTGATTCACCACCTGAAGCACCTCATCAGCCCTTTCTGACATCACTTTCCCGACACAACTATCTACCACTCTCTTTCTCTGGATACCATGGCCAGTCTTCCCAAAGGACCATCCCTAATCATCTGACTTACTCTTGTATAGGGGCATGACCCTCCTCCTGACACTGGCTCTGAACTCCATACCCATTCATCCCACAGATCTGTCTTTTTCAGGTGTATACAATGTGCATGCATCAGATTAAACAAAAATTCACACACCATGAGAAATGTCATCTGGAATATGCTCCATTTCTTATATGTTCCTTTTTTTATATTTCTTAGCTAACATAAACTGAGTTGAATTTAAATTGATGTTATAAAATTGGATGCCACCACTTTTCTCAGCTCTTTTAATCACATGCTGAATGCTCAACCATCACAAATCCAAGGAAAAAAGGGGAAGCTGATAACTGACCTAACCTACTTCATTTTAGCAGCACAGGGACTTTGAACCAGTAAATTAAGGTCAAACATATTTCCAAACCCTCACTGTGAGATTCCCCAATCCATCACTGTCCACAGAGACACAGGGTACCTGGTGTATATTGACAATTTGGCCATCTGGTAGGCTAGTATTTTGCACACTTTGAAAGTAACGTTTTATAAATATTTCTTGAGTTACTCAAAGATGAGGCTCGGAGTTCTATTAGGAGAAGAGTGGACAATAGCTGAGTGTGGACTGTGGACTCTTCTCTAGTGGTGTGGCTAATTCAACTCTGGCCCCAGACCTACATGCGCATTCTATGTAATAAACATTAGTTGTCTATTTAAGAATTAACTCCAAATTTTAAATCAAGCTCAAATCCTAGGCATAGGTGAATGCAATATACTGGAATCTCCTTAATTTTTATGGCTAGTGCTTAGAAAATCTTATTAGATGTTCTGTCTAGCATGCAGCTCTGAATTGTCGTTTAGAGAGTGAGAACAGTGTTCTACAAATAAAGGATATTCAATAAGAAGAAGAAGACGGATGACAGGAAGCATACTGTTCCACTCTGTTTTTCATTAATTTGCCAAGTGACATTAGGAATCATTTATCCTAACCGCATCAGTGGTGCATCACGCGATCATCCCCATCTCCCACCTAGTTATTGGGAAGTGATCAATGAGAAAGGGCTTAGAAACCTGAAACCACTGCAAAATACAAAGTTTTATTTTGATTTTTAAAATTTTATAATTGTTATAGTTAGTAGTAGTAGTATCCACATTTGTTTTGAATTACACAAAAAGGCATTGAAAATTGAAGCAATTTTTCAAAGAATTAAGTCATCAAGTCACTATGGCCTCACATGATTGGATATTGAAGACATAAAAAATAAATGAATGAGTGATTCTCATTGAGTCTGAATTGCCTTCATAAAGACTTCATCTGATTGAAATAACTAGATGACGGTTCCCTGGAAACAACTTTCTTTGCTACTCAAAAACCATTTAGTGCAACGTGTGAAGAGCTGGTTTCTTTATGGCAGATTTTACCATATTCTGATGAGTGGCTCATAGAAACAGTGCTTTCTCTATTGATTACCAAAACCCTGTTGGAGCTGATTCTCAGATATGCAACTATGTATGGTCTCTATTACTGGAAGAAACATTTTAAAAAATCAATCTTTCCTTTCCTGCTAAGCTTTCTTGGTCAACTAAATAAAATTAATCAAATACTCCTAAACTAACCAAGAAAATCACCCTCAAACGCAGAGTATGTAGTCCACCTTAAAGGGAAAAGAAAAAGAAAAAGATATAACTGGTGTGTACCTAGCATCCTCTTTTTTGTAAACTCCTGGACTTAAAATGGCATTTTTTTTTCTCATGTGATAATTTGCTATGCATAGCCTAGTAGCCAGGCCTGTTTTCTTCGAGGTCCTGGAAACCGGGAATGTAATTTCTAGGAGGTATTCACATTTTGACGAAATTCCATTACAATAAAGCAATTTGGTTGTTCCCTAGAGTTCATGATAAAGCGATCTTAAGAGTAATACATTTCAGAATTTGTCAGTATCAATAGACTTTATTCTCCAGTGCCTAACTCATTCCCTGGAAGTAAGCTGGATGTTTAGGGAGGCTCATTAACTCTTTCAGATCACTAGCTCCTTTCTCAGACTATTCATTTTTACTAGATAAAACTACTAAAAGCAATAGAATAGCCTCAATGCAGGGACTAGAGTTATGAAAGCCAGAACACAAATATATCAGGGGAGTTTTATGTAAAATTATACCCTTGAAAGGCACAAGAAAATAGACCAATGTACAATTTAGAGCAGAAAATATAGTGTCCACTCATTTCCCATCTCTTTTTTGTTTCAGAACATAGAAGCCAAGATGCTATTTGAGCAGTAAGGAGAATGGCATAACTTCAGAATAACTGATTTCACCAGACATTTAAGCATCCTGACCCAAAGAGATAAGAGTTTAAATGTTGATTTGTGCTATATGAAAATTCTTTCACATATGGGATGAAATGAATTTATCAAGAATAACCAGTAAGAATTCAGGATATTGCAATGATGCACTCATGCTAAGATGATCATGATATACCAACTTGGTCTCTAAAAAAATGAAACATTAGTTTAAAGATTGCACAATGCCCAATAAGAGAATAAAACCCATAATTTTGATGACAACTTATACTCAAAAATCCTTTTAGAGTAATAAAACCAGAACTTTTAAAATTATTGTCACAAAAACAATTTCTACCTAATGTTTGATGGAAGAATTATGATTGCAAATCAGTCTTGTACAGAACAATGCCTATTTTGCTTTTATGTATCAAAATTTAGACATGTCCAATATTCAAGGACAAATACATATAGCTGAGTCTACACTAAATAAGGAAACAAAATCTTACTATGAAACATTAAAAAAAAAAGGCCGAAGCAGCTACTTAACAGAGGCATATCTTCAAGCAAACCATCAAATTAGGCCCTAAGTAATTAATCTCTGAAATGAGCAGGCTTTCAATTTCAGAGCAACCATCTCAAAGACACGACTTACCATGTAATTACATGGGACATTACAATGTATTTATGAGGTCATTTGTTACAATGTACAGTAATTACAGAGTACTTACATAGCTATTTATGTCTCATAAAATGAAGTGAGACTAAATATTTTAATTGTGTTGGAGAAATGAGGGAAAATATTTGAGTTCCAAATGTCAGGTGAGATTATAGGTCAGATTCACACAACTCATATTATCAGCTGGCTGCTTCCAGAATCACAAGTGTTTTGTGATGCTCTCTTGTTGGAAACAAAGGTTTGAGAAATATTTCTTCCAAGGATGAAGTAAGTGGAATTGTTCTCAATTTCAATTTCCAGATAATGCTAGAATACAGACCACTAATATAATTTACTATCTACACATTACATCCAAACCATAAGTGTCCAGGTGTCAATAGAGTTGCTGGATTAAAAACAATGTCATATGCAATATTTTCATAAATGACACACCATACAACTCAACAGAATAATAAAATAACAATCCTTATGTTTTTCACTTCACTACTTTGGATAAAAATCATATTTGCTCAGATTTTCAGGGCCTCTCTTCTCAAACACACATCCTAAACCCATTCTCATTTTCTAAAAAAGAGGACTTCGAGTAAAATTTTCAAAGCTGTGTTTTTATCCAAGTCTCCTCCACTTATCCCAGCTTTTACTTGAACATTCTTACTTAGCCTAACAGGTGAATTATGGTGGCTGAGAGAAGAGCTTTCTATGCTTGTTACCTCTGAAACATCACTGACATATGAAGAATCAAGACAGCTCAGTGGTCTCATAATTGTATTGTTGATTTTAAAAATTAAAATTAAAAATATTTTTAAATGCTTAATGATCTGTTCTCTTCGGATTAATGCCCAGAGCAAATTTTGCTATTATTGACAGGCATTGCTTTATTAATTTGTTCATTAAACATTCTGAATGCCTGTTATGTTCCAGGATGGTGCTGTCACAGAGGCATATTCACCTAGAACACTCTCCTTGAAGAGTATGATCCTTTCCAGGGAGAGATTCTATGATGCTGTTGGTATGTTGGCCTTACTAAGTCTATTAAGCTAAATAGACACACCATACTATGGTCTCTTTTGGGAAAATAAATTCTGGCTTTATATTCAAAGTTTATGCCTTTAAATTAGAATGCCCATTATTTGATGAATCATGAAATGCAAATATTACCCAGCATTTGTTTATTCTTGCTAAGCTGCCTCCTGTTCCTCTGATTCAATGATTAGAAAGTTCGAAATAATTTTGAGTGATGATGGTATAGACAAAATATTCCTTTCTAAGCTTTAGCCTGTCTTGTGGACTTCAACAATCATTTTTCAAAAAAAAAAATGTCAACTCTTTTTTTTGTCATGCCGATATTCTAACCACCAAATTGCTATAAATATGTGAACTCATTAATTCCTGAAAAGGCTGATCAGCAGGTTGACAGTGATACCACTGCAGCCTCCTGGTAAAACAGGGATTCTATCAGTGTTTAATGACTGTTAACACTCCTATATAATGGTCCCTGAGTTTGCCAAATCCAGATACTCAGGGCCCACAGAACCATCTGCAGAATGTTGCCTGTTAATATGCAAATGAACCAATTAAAATTCACAGACTCATTCAACAGCCAGTCAGGTCAATTCTGATCAACTCTACCAGTTTTATTTATACATGCAGGAAGAGCAGGTCCTTTTCCCACTAAAGTTCGGACAAGCTACTCAGAGAGTAGTTGGGAACATATTCTTAATAACTCCCTCCAATTTAAGAACAGTAAGAAATAGTTTACTTTTGAAACAAATATTATGGGTAACTATCAATACTTCAATCAGTATTTCAATTAGATATGCAATCATTATGTGTCTAATTGATTAACAATTAGTAGCGCTTGTAGTTGGCTGTAATTTTAATTACTGATAGCATTATTGTTGATTACTTTAAATATCTGCATGAGCACTATTGGATTATAAAGGAAAAAATAAAACAATTTCAGAATAATTAGTCTATTAAAATTAAGATTAAAACCAATTCAACAAAGTATTTTTTAAAGATTTTTATTTTAAGCAATTTTAATGGATTTTCCTTAAATTATACAACATGAAGAGAAGCTACCCACTGATCATTTTAATGTAACTAATCTGTCATTTTGCTAGAAGATGTGGAAGTAGTTCAGAATAAGCCATTGCCCATCGAACAACAGGCATGAGAAAGAAGGTCCTAGGTAAAAGTAGATAACAATAAAGCCCCATTTCCAATCTCCTTTATTAAATAGTCATTTTTTTTTAGAAATGGAAAGGTCTGTTGATCCTTTGTCACGAATATGTCAGACTGGTCAACAGTCATCTTTAAATGAGATTTGGATTTCTTTTTAGGCACAACAAGAACCTAAACAATTGTTTCACACACAATTTTTAAAGAGAGAAAGACAATTTTTAGTTAAAACATCTTAAAACCAGGCCACAGTAGCAAAACATTCTGGTGTGCAAACTACTGTGTGTTTCCATTTTGGTATTCTGCGAGAGGGCTTGTCACAAATGAGGTGTTTGTATTAGAATCATTAACTCTTTCAAACTTAAAAAAAGTTCTACACAGTTTTGTACTACTACAACATATCTTTTTGAGGATTTAGGACCTCAAAAAAATTATTGAGGCACAAGCTACAGTAACTTTTTATTAATCTTTTTTCGTATAAATGAAATATTTGTGCAAATGACTGT
This sequence comes from Equus asinus, assembly GCF_041296235.1. NCBI lineage: Eukaryota > Metazoa > Chordata > Mammalia > Perissodactyla > Equidae > Equus > Equus asinus. Next base: position 22,845,904 of record NC_091796.1, read on the forward strand.
TTTAAACATATTCAGAAAGTTTATTTATTTCTTTTTAGAAACTCTCCATCATAAAAATTTTCAAACATATACCAAATAGAATAATATAGTAAACCACTTCACAATCTCTAGGATAGCTATGATAAAAAAAGACAGATAATAACAATATTAGTGAGGATGCGGGAATGTAGCGTATGCAGCGGTTTATACACTGCTGGTCGGAATGTAAACCGGTGCAGCTGCTTTGAAAAATAGTCTGGCAGTTCCACAAAAGGATGAACATAGAATTAAATATCACCTAGCAATTTTTTCTAGCTATATACCCAAGAGAATTGCAGACATACATCCACACAAAAACTTGTACACAAATGTTCACAGCAGGATTACTCATAATGGTGAAAAAAAGTGGAAACAACTTAAATGCCTGCCATCTGATGAACGGATAAACAAAATGTGATATACCCATACAATGGAATATAATTTGATCATAAAAAGAAATGAAGTAGCGATACATGCTACATCATGGATGAATTTTGAAAACATTATTCTAATTGAAAGAAGCCACTCACAAAAAAACCCACGTGGTCTATAATTCCATTTATACGAAATGTACAGAATAGGCAAATCTTCGAGACAGAAAGTAGGTTAGAGTTTGTCTATCACTGATTCGGGGATAGCGTGGAAGAAAATGAGGGGTACGGTGTACAGGAGTACCTGCTAAAGGGTACAGGTACAGGATTTCTTTCGGAGTGATAAAATGTTATAAGATTAATTGTGTTGATGGTTATGTAACTTTAAATGGATGAATTGTATGGTGTGTGAATTATCTTTCAATAAAGATATTGCAAAAAAATATATCTCACTGCACTACAAAAAGATAGACTAGCATAATGAACCCCAGCGTATCCATCATTGTCTTCAAATTCTCAATTCATTTTGACTGTTATTATATAGATCTACCAAAGCCTCTGCACTGAGATTTTTATTAAAGAAATGCTGAATATATTTGTAAAGTGGAGAAACACACTTACATTTGTGGGTCTTACTGTAAGTGGGAGGAACATTCCGGAGGGACCTGAATCCAATCTCTTTTTGTCCCCCATCAATGGTACAGTGCCCTGTACACATGGCACTCACAAATGTTTGCAGATGTTATTGGCACAGATTGGGACCAATATGGCCTCCAGTTGGAGGCAGCATGCAGAGCAACTGGGTCTCACTCGATTGTTTCAGGTGCTTCCTTTGAGGACGTTTAGAAAGTAAGGTACGATTAGGGGCTGAAGTACCTGCAAAGAGCTAAGTTAAGAGATCTCATAAAGGTGATGGGAAAGTTCATGGAGGCTCCAATCCAACTCCTTTTTAAAATGATTCTTGTATAACAGAACTAGGCACCAAAACATGGTTCCAGCCTACAAAGAGTGCTTTTTTGGGCGTGGGGGGGGGGGGGGGGGGCGAGTGCTGTGTAGAGTGGAGGTTGGTGAATTATTGCATCAAAATGAATGGTTAAACTAGATGTGAAGTTTACAAAAAGTCTCAGACAAATATTTTATATGCTCACTGATTTGCTTAAGCCCAGGAAAATGAAAGGAGGATATATATAAGGGAGGATATATATAATGTTTTCATGTCTATGTGCTTTCTCCAATAGTGCTCATCACAGTTCTAAGTTTCCATTCAGTTGTATATTTTACTAAAGTCTTTTTAGCTCCCCACAACTTAAGCTTTTAAACTTTCCTGCTATTTCTTACCACAGGATCCCTAGCATCAAAAATGATGTCTAAAACTTAGAATATATTCAATAAATAGTTGTTGAATGAATTAATGAATAAGAATTTTAATGGAACTGGTTCATCATTTAATCAAATTTCACTTTAAACCATATTACTTTCCTTTTCTTGATTCCAGCATAATGACTGCATTACCATTACACTTAGAAGACGTTGTGTGGGCCTGATTTTGGCTCACACGTTCAAGGAAGAGAGAAATAAAAGAATGCCAGATAGAAGGGGCAATAGCTCTTGAGGAGTCTGACAAAAGTTTGAAGAAAAAGAAGTCTAAAAATTCACAGTGTGCTTGTGAGAAAGAATGATTACCTAAACTCAAGTTAATTAAATTGTAGTGAAGAAAAACCTATTTGAATTATGGTTCTCCATAATTTCTACCAGGTGATGTCCTCAGCTCCCTAGAGTAAGAAGGGGCATATGTTGGGAGGGAGAGTGTTCAGAGGAAGAAGGAAAGCATGGAGCCCATAGTCATAGTATCGAGGAAGAGGGTGAGTAGGATGGGCAGGTCATGTGGTTGAAACCTTATCAAGCTAGATACTTATGAAGCAAGGTGGACCCAACTTAGCATTGGTAAACTCATGCTAGAGTTAACGAAACATTAATTTAAGTAATGCCAAGTAAGTAACAATCATGGTGCATGTATATATTTCTGGGTAAAATCACAAATTATAAATATATATATACATATATATATTCCTACAGACATTGATTTTATATAATTGTAATACTGGCCCATGGTTTAATTTTCCTTCTCAAATTCTTTGTTGTGGCATGAAGAAAGTAATCTAGGAGAACGGCGGAAGAAGCATAACCAAAGGGTTATCTTTTGATATTCTACTTTTAATTTTTTATCGGTGCTTATTATCTAATGCCTTTCCTTTCAAAATTGGATTGAAATATTATGAAAACATCTTTAAAATAGCATGGGTCAAATCAGTAAACACTTCCTTCATAAAGACATCGAGTCTAAAGTTTAAAAGAGAGAAAGAAAGTGAGTTCTTCTTTCCTCCCTGGAGTAAATCAGAATGCACTTGTCAGTAGCCAGGCAAACAATAAATGTTTTCCTGTCTGCGCAAGTTTATCACACTACAGCCAACCTACAGTTAAACATTTCTGCTCTTTAAACTCAAGGTTTATCACATTCTTGAATTTTGGCTGAACTCTTTACTTTTTGCTCTAAGCTTTGTGATTCATATGAAATATTAAAATGCTTGAACAAAAATATTTCTCCTCTTATGAGTCACCTGCAGGTCAGTTGTAAAAACATTCACTTTGCAATAATAGGTCAATGCTGAATTACCAATTCCTTATTTTATGTCTCCTTTTATCCTTTTGTTCATTAGTAAGGTATATAAAGTTCATGTGATACAGCCACTGAATATTACCGGGAAAGGTAAATGACCAGAAGTCACCAGACAACATTCTACACACATTGATTTTCTTTTTCTGAGATTAATGACTAGGGTCATTCAGTGCAGGCCTTTAAATTTTGTACCCGGTGACATTTATTTAATTAGAAGTCTTTTTTTGCTCCCTGCACATACTCAGTAACATGAGGCTAAGTACTGTCATCTGTGTATCTTGTATCTTAACTTAGAGATGAAAATAGTCCCTTTTCACTTTGTTATTTCTCGCCTCAAAGAACATGAATATTTCAAAAATTGGCTTGAAAGTGGAGGATAGGAAGAAGGGTGTGAAGAAATGTTAATATGCAGAAATGATTAAATTCTAATGTTCCACATATATAAAACTTTAGTATAATAAAGTCCAAAGATATTAAATAACATTTCCTAATCAATTTCCTTCACTGCAGATATTTTGTAAATGAGGACATAGAGGCAAATTTACTCTTGGTTCCTTGGGTGTGGATTATACAAGTCGTTAATTTTCTAAATCTCCGCTTCAGAAATTTCTAAAAAAACTCTTCTTGCTTCTTCAGTCTTCTAGGGGAAGATGTGTTCATGGATAAGAGAGGAGATGACACTCAAATCATTGTTCCTGCTTGTCAGGTGCTCTTGTCTAGGCAACAGGGATGTAAAGAGAGAACAGATTTGAAGTCAATGGGCCTGGGTTTGAATCCTATTTACTGCCATTTACTAGCCAAATGACACACCTGTGCTTTTAACTATATTTTACAAAACATAGGGGGAATTTTTAAAAAAATACACCTAAGGAAAAACAACTAGAAAATAATAACCTCATGAGATCCTTGTGAGAATTACATATGACAACATTTATCAAGGTGAGGCATGCTGTTGGTGGTGAATAAAGCCACTTCTTCCCCCTGCAAAATTATCAGTGCTCCTGCAAGGGTGATAAGGAGAAAGGGAATCAACTCTCTAAACTGAGTGTGTTTGTTTTCATTTTGAAAGTGTTTTATCCAAATTACATTTCTCCCACTTCCCTTTATTCTACCCCAATTAGTGGTGTACAATGTTTCAGAGTACTATTTTGGGCTTTCAATAAACTGTCTATATGTAATAATCAGAAGTAAAGCTTTTTAAGCATTCTACGCAGTCAGCCTCGTGAATTATGGTGGTATACTGGTAAATCGGCTATCCGACAAAAAAATCACCCAGATTGCATTTGCCAATTTCTGTGGGTTAATACTTCCACAGTGGCCAATTTCAAGCTAGCAATGGTTGAACAACCACCTTGCAAAATTGCTGACTATGTAACAATTGGCTCTCTGAACCAGTCCCAGTGGCTCCAATACATGTCAGAAAGGAATATGAAGCCAGTTTGCCAACAAAAGTCACAAGTCCAGAAGTTCAAATGAGACAAGTTTATATGGAACAATACGTTAAAACCAGCTGCAAGGTCCTTGAGGCAAAAACCTTTCTTTGATCAAGGTTTTTATCTCTTGTACTACTTGGAAATCAAGAAATGTTTATAGATGGAAAGACTAAAACTCATATGGCTACAAAATATTTTTTGTTTGTATTGATCTTATAATCTGAATTTCTATTAAAAATCAGGAAGAACAATAAGACGTTAAATTTAGAGTGAAACCAGTAAATAATACCTTAAGCCTAACCTCAGTTTACTAGTGCTTGCAAAACTACTAAGATCCTGAAAATACATCAAAAAATTGAAAGTACATGGAAAACAACATATGCATCGCAGCTATATTCAAGAATTGGTAAATATTGTTTTTAATTATACAATAATGGCCACATACTGCATCATGGTATAAATATTTAAAAAGTTGTTCTCTTATGAAATTGCAGGAGTTCAAGATTTTAAGCATCTTCTAAACAACCCTACTCATTCCAAGAAAACATAACATTTGGCTGGTATCTCAGGTTCTTCTGAGCAGAGGTTCTGTAAAAAGAGGTGATTGTACATTGCTACTTTTCTGTATATAAATATTTATGAATATTTAACATCATATTATGAAATAGTTGATCTCTTAAGTTAAGCCATAGAAAATGGCCAAAAATCAATTTTTTGACCAACAAAAATAGCAATTTCATATGGTTCAGATGAATAGATTGATTTTTATTCATCTAGTCCAACCTTCTCAGGGGTTTTTTTTTGGTAGGGAAGATTGGGCCCAAGCTAAGACCTGTTGCCAAACTTCCTCTTTTTGATTGAGGAAGATTCATCCTGAGCTAACATGTGTGCCAATCTTCTTCTATTTTATATGTGTGTCACTACCACAGCATGGCTTGACGAGTGGTGTAGGTCCACCTCCAAGATCTGAACGTGCTGAACTTAACCACTATGCCACCAGGCTGGCCCCCTTTTCAGGTTCCGATAAAAGAAATAGAAGCTTCAAGGACACGTTAGATGTTTCAGCTGCGATGATTCAGAAATTTTTCATAATGCCTACATTATGAAACAAAATGATCAGTTTTGCTCAATTTTTTCAACATGCTAACTAATGCCGATTTTGAGAGAGAAAAAAATATTTCATACCAGAGGACACCTGTCAGAGGGTAAGGCACCTGTGCTAGGAGCTCAGCAGCAGCATAAATAAAGCAGGGGAAGTTCATAGGAAAGAGCAGACTTCCTGGTAAGTCCAGAGCTTGCTCCTTCATCCTACCCAAGATCATCACAAAGGAATTTAAATCAGATGGACATTCAAAGATTTGAGACTAGAAACAAAATTTGGTATTATAATGTGGAATGACCTTCTTCAGCAACTTCAGGAACATTTTGTTTTCTTGATATACTGTTCCAAAAAAATAGATGACAACAAAACCCACAAAAATCTCTGACATGTAAGCACTAATGAGATTCTAGGCATTATAAAATAAATTAAATATTGGAGAATAAAATAAATATTGAATCTGAATGTCTGTAGAAAATAAAAATAGCAGTTTGCATATGACAAGATTGTATCTCCTGTGATCAATTCTCTCTGCTTTATATTCCTTCAACAAGTAAGAGGCAGTGTCATAAAAAGATTAATCCACAGGTTTCTAAAACAACCTAGATTGGAATCTCAGTTTTAACACTCAACAGCTGTGAGTTTTGGAGTGCAAGTCACTCACCCTCTCTGTCCTTCACTTTCCCCAACTACACAATGGGAATAACAACACCAATATTGTGAGGACCAAAGAGGCAGTGGATGCAAAGCATTTATGAGTGCGCTATTCCCAATACCAAGGCAAAAAGTGAGTTCTTAACAGAAAGAGATTGCAATTAATTCAGTTAAGGAGAAATGGTAGAGTCACATCATGGGGGAATTTTTTTTTTAATCTAGAAGGACTTTCGAAAACTAACAACAGAAGAGAGAGAGCACAAGAAGTGGAGAAAGTGTAAGAAAGACAACTCGCTTTAGCTCTACCACATTAACTCAGAAACAGTAAACATTAATCCTGTGTCAACTAAAGGAGTTAATACAGCCTTTTGTCATGAAGACTATTTCACGGAATACATATAATTGGTATGGTGGGTGGGTTAAATTCACATTTCACACATCTAAGAATCATGTAAAAACCTCATTATGGCTCCACAAAAATGAATATTAGTTCCAATAGGAAAGAATTTTTTTTTCTCTATGTAAAGGAAAATTCTAGTCTTTTCTTTTTTAAAAAATTTTTATTTTATTTATTAATTTTTTAATTGAAATAATGTAGTCTTTTCTTGAAAAGATATCAGCATACTTTCCCACATCCTGGGCCCATATAATTCCCAAGTGTGTGAATGAAAGATCCATGAGATTAATTATTCAGATGTTTTATATACATAATGCCAAATATCTGCATGTTTGTGTTTTTGTTCAGATGTTAAGTGCCATAATATATATATGCTATTTGTCCAGTCATATGCCTGTGAATATTTTTGGACTTTTGTTATTTATTAAAATCAATCCACACAAAAGAAAGCCATATTATTCTTTGTAAAGGAAAAGGAAAACAAAATACCTGTTGCGGTCCCAGTTATTTATGTAAGTACAGACTATTTAACTGTGAAAAAAACCCACACAGTCACTATTACTTCTCAAACAAAGCAAAAATATTACAGCTAAGATCTTGGAATATGCCATTCTTTTTCTCTCTGGATGCTTGTGTAGGAACTTTGCAGCAGCAGAAAATTGCCATCAGATGGACTATCATGATAGCTGGTGGCTTTACAAATGTGTGGTCAACCTGGAGTCCCACTGGCTGTAAATATGCCAGCATGGCTGCTGATCTGCTCTGTGCGCTGAGCCCCTGTGGAGCTGGGTTTTTCTCCAGAGTGAGGGCTTTATTTCTCCAGATGATCTCAGGATCACTTGGGCACAGTCCACTGAGAGAGGGAAGATTTCACCAGGAGACTAGCTCACTGGTGTGCTGCTCAACTGTATCATCAAGATTGCAAAGGGGAGGAGAGTTGGGGGCAAGGCAATGATTCTTTAAAATCTCTGTCAGAAATTGAATGAGACAAAGCCATTCCACAAGATTTTCTAATTTTGTCAAAATTATATCTGCTGTCAAGTGAGTTATTGGAATGTTGAAGCAGTAGTAAAATTGACAGTGCTGGATGAATACTCAGGTCGTGTTCACATTTGGCAAGTAAAATGCGGTGAGTGAACAGAATAACAAGCAACGCAGGATCATCCTCATTCAACCCAAAGACAAAGTGAGTGGAACACTACGAGACAGCTGAGTGAGGCGACCGGCTGGGAGTCCCACTCTGCAGAAGATGTAAGCCAACGTGTATCCAGGGATCCAACAGTTAAATAGGCTTACAATTCTATTCCTGGCTATGTTCACTGCTGACACTTAATATAAACAGTAAGTTTTTCAGTGGCTTGGGCTATTGTCTGTAATGAAACATACCTGCTAAAATAATGATACGTCGAGTTTCCAGAGCTGCCAATCGCCAATTTGAATAGCATGCACAGCTTAGCCAAATCCCCTCTAAGTGCATCAAATACAGAGGCAGTGCAAATCCCTAGAAGATTGACTGGTGGCTAACTCTATGGCCGCCTGTATCCTTGAATTTTGTTTTTACCTTTATTTCCTAAATCTCTCGGACAGATAAGTCTCAATTGATTCTTGTTTTAAAGGAAAAGCACATCTGTGTACCTCATTTCCACTCTAACAATTTCATGAACCTACAAGAAATGATAAAATATATGAAAAAATTACTGTTTGGAGTAATTTAGAAAGAAACTTGAAATAATAATATTTGAGAAATTAAAATTCAGCTCGGTATGTGTGTTCTAAGTATCCTTGTTTTCACTTTCAAAGTAGGTTGTATACATTTAGATTGCAGCATTCTAGTTCTCCTATTATCTGACTGCCCTGTTGTCTTGGTCTTTTCTTTTTCTAGCAGCTAGCACTGATTAAGTTGGGTTTGGTCTTAGGTTCTTTATTCCTATCATTCTACATCCTTTGTAGGTCACTGTTTTTAAATCAGTTTCCATGGCTTCACCTATCACCATCAATGGGTGCCTAGCAAAGCTAATAATCCTGGTTCTAATACTGACCTAAGTCCCCAAATCAAATTTCCTATTGCCTTATCAACATCTTAACCTCAATGTCTTATTAATACCATAAACCCCAAATGTCAAAGATCATATTTATTCCTAGTGCAATCCCATCATCAATTTTGGCTCTTTCCTCTCCCAGACTTCTTTGTACTCAAGGAGGCCTGAGACTGTATTGATTTTATTTTCGACATGTGTCTTAGACCCATTCCTTCCTTTCCATCTGCAAGATCGTTACCCTGGTTCAGCTCTAATCATCTCTCACTTGAGCCACGTCAATAAACTCCAGCTGGTCCATTATTTTTTGGGGCACATGGCATTAGGAATATCCTAACATGGAAAGATCGCTGAGTAAAGAATGACATTTAGGGTAACTTGGTATTGCTCTTATTTTCCAAGGTTATTGACTCCAATCAAAGTAAAACAAGGACAGTGGAAGGTGAACTAGAATGAATTTGTGATCTATCTAAAAACAAATAGTGATGTTAAAAAATATTTAAAATCTGGAAATAAAATAAAAGGCAGGTGACATTCTTTTCATGGGGATTTAATAGGCCTATACAAGGATCGTTTCATTACCTAGGGTAATGGACTTTGTTAAACTTATTGTTTATTATTGACTAAGGACCCTAGCTTAGTGAACTTATAGATTAACTGGTAGATTTCCTGTCCAGTAAAAATGCAAATAATTTCTATCCAGTAGGGAAGAAAATGTCAAAGTTTGTAGTTTATTACCCAATGGACATTAACCAATTTCATAACTGTCTTAGCAATTTTATTCTAACATTCCTTTATTAAAGTGCCCATAAATACCCACCTTTCCACCTTCCTAGTTCCATCATTAATTAATGAGATTAATAAAATGTTTGATATGTTCATTTTATATTCATATGGGAGTCATATTTTTAATTTTTTGAAAGTTATGCTTTACCAATGGCTTAAAAATAACTGATTCTTAAGAAAACCTGCTTTAACCCATAAAAAGTATCTTCATTTGCATTGCTGATATAAGGGTAGAAAAAACTATTATAGCTTGATTTAAAAAAAATATTTAAGTCAACAAAATTTGTTTATATACATTACCAGAGGTTATTCTTTTGTATCTAATATTACACTAACTCTGGAAACACCAGACCTACCTGAAACGCAAAACCAACAGGAAATTAAACAGAAGAGACCTTTGCTAGCTCTGCTTAATTTTTTTAGTAGGTTGCTGCTCACTGTATCATCATGACCAATTTCTCAAAATAGCCATGGTTTTTACTTGAATACAATGGCATAATCTTTGGCAAAAGCTTTGTGCTCAAATCTTTCTGTGCTACACTGTAATACAATAAACTAAAGGAAGCCAGCAAAAAAGGGTTGAATGAAAGGACTATCAGTTTAAAACCAATTAAAGAGCACTCTTTCTCTGTGACATGTTTAGTCAGAATATAGAATTTAAGACTGAGGGAGAGTATACAGTTGATTAAGTTTTTCGAAGGTCAGTATAATTTTCTGGTAATCGCAATGATGACTGAGAGGAAAAAAAAAAAAGTCAAGTCTTCTCCAGCTCCACTGAACAAACATCTTCACCTTCTCACGACTCACGTAGCAGTGATAGCCTTAAGCTCAGAATCCAGCACTTGACTAAATGCGAGCTTATACTGTTCTCTAATAGTTTTTGGAATGCATATTTTACCTTCTATAATGGGAAGGCAATCACAGTCTCAACTAATTCCACTGTTCTGCACAGCTGAGATCTTTTCTTACTTTCCGTGCATTTCTCCCTATCCTGAGTATGCACTAGAGGCATCAAATACTAATTATCTTTATTTGACTTGATTGGCAATTTGAAATCATTAGTGCAGTTGGGTTTTATAGCTAGAGGATGAGATTTGAGAGTTGCAGCCTTGCAGAAGAAACAGTTCTTTTCTGGCTTTTGGAATATACCCTACCCAAGATGCAATTGTCTGGGGTTCAATGCTCTGCACACTGCACTCTGCAGAAGAATCACTAAGGGAATCTTGTTAAATGCAGATTTGGATTCGTTGGATGACTCTGATGCCTGAGACTGCATTTCTAGCAAGATCCTAGGTGATGCTGATGCTGATGCTGATGCTGCTGGACAAGAGACCAAACTTTGACCAACAAAGGCTTAGGTAGTTTGTTTTAAAAGCAAATGGCAATCCATTTTAGGCTTCTGGTTTCTGAATAAAATCAGGAAGCATAGCCATCTGTAATATGGATAGGAGTTCATCTGGGCTTTTAAAACTAATCTCTTCTTATTTCACTGAGAATAATATGCTTCTGAAAATCTAAACTAATTTTAGGAGTAGATCTATCTAGTCTTCTCCTATACAACTTGCAGTGACATCTTTGCACATAGAAAAACACTTCTTCTTAGCTTGACATCCAAGTCTCTTTGTAAACTTTACCCAAATGACTAACCAATCATGCCTTTTCCTTCTTCATTCACCAGATGCCCTTACTCATATGCTACACATATTTACTTGGTTTTAGTTAGCAATTCCCCCATACCTGGGAAGAATTTCTTCTACTTCTCCACCACTCCTTTTCCTTCTTTAGTATCAGTTCAAATGTCACATCCTCCTTGAAGCTTCTCTTATCTTCCTCTTCTGCCAAATTCCTACTTAGAGGTAACTGCCCCTCCTCCTGCGTTCCTACAGAACTTTGGGCTATGTAGACAATAATATTGAAGCAAATGCCATTGTAGTTAAAACCACAGTCTATGGAGACACATATGCATTAATTTATTCAACTGGCCCAATTCTGACCTCTGTGGACTACAAAGGTTGCCAGGATAGAGTCCTTGCCTCAAGGAACTTACATTCTGGTATAGGGAGACAAATGCATAGACTGATATGAAGGACTGTTTCAACTTATGATGTGTTGTGTGAAGAAGATAGATTAGGCTAATGCGATTGAGAGTAACGGTGGGGGAGGGTGGATGTTGTTTTAGCTGGGAGATTGGGTAAGGTCTTTCTGAGGAAGTGATATTCACGTTACTTGAGACCTGCATGAAAAAACGGAAGTAGAATCTGAAGATTTGGAGAAAGGGTGTCCCAACCTGAAGGAACCCAAGGATCTCCCAAGATGAAGCAAGTGCAAAAATCCATAGGACTAAAAAAGGCATGTTTGATCACTGACATGTCAGACCCTAAAGAAAATACAGAAACCAGATAAGGAACAAAAGGAGAAAATGAGGCAAAAGGTAGAAAGTAACGTTGTCACTGATGGCAACAAGAGTCCAAACTAAACTGATAGTATCAGAAAAGAGAGGATCCTTAATTGCTCCACAAGAAAGCTTCAAGATTCTTCCCATGTGCCTCTTTCCACCATTATAGACAAAGTGATACATAGGAGGGCAAATACTTCAGTACACTTTGGGTTTCCCCCACAAGTTCTTTAATGTGTCTGGTCTGCAACACCAAACAAATAATGTATGTAGTCTCCACTGACAACCCACTGATACATAGTTTCTTTAAAAGTTCACACTCAGTGTTGAAGACTGCCTTAAATGGTATGTATCTTTCCTCTACAGCTACAGACACAGCTCAGTGCTTTAGTCTCCTTCAATTAGAGAGCCCAGGGATGTCAGCATCAGCAGCACCTTTTGAACGCTACAGTTTCTGCTGGTGCCACATACAATCCCCAGTCGCAGGGGAATCATGAGACACGTGGTAGAGAACAGAGATGCAAGTTGCATGATATCCTTAGTGTCTTGTACACTTACTTCATACCTAGAAATCACATATAATGATAGCATATTGCAATCTATTCTATTAAAAATCTTTACAAAAACAACACTGTCTGCCATAGCAATTTTGTTCCAAAAAGGATGAAAAGCGAACTTTAAGAGGTAGAATTGTGACTGGATTATGGGATTCTGGATGACGTAGGAACACTCAGGACTCCTTTAGCCACTACACACAATCCACGATTGGAATAACATGCCACGATTCTCCTGTAGACTCAATAATGGCCCTCTCACCCACTGTCCTCACTTAATTATAAGAACATTTTTAATTTACTAATATAAATTTAGATATCTGTAATTTATTTCAAAATTAAATAAATATATGATAATGTCTTTGAGAAGTTAGAGCATAGTTTCATCCTGTTTTGCCTCATCTTCCACCTCCTTTTTCATTTTAAATACATTTAGAAAAATTCCTTTTAAACTTATCTTGCAGCTTGTCAATGATGCTTCTCTTTTCCACATCCCTTAATTAACTCTATTCCTCAGGCTTGCCTGGGGCCCTATTGATTTCTCTTTCTCACACAATATTATCAGTGGGGAGGAGTTGCTTCTATATGACTGTGGAGCATATGTGCTGGCGCCTCACAGCTGTGCCAGGGCCACATGTGTGATGTGTGGCCTCAATTGAGATAACTCACTTGGACAAGACGAGTGAGCCCCTCAAGTGCTGTTGAGTTGAAAAGAAGATTCATGTCGAAGTAACTGGGGTGAAAAAAATAATGTAACAGAAATAGATATGACCTAAGAAGATAGGCTATGAGGAAAAAAGATGTGATGTGTAGAGGAACAATATTTTCAATGGCATGGAAACCCGGTCAAACAAACGTAGAATTTATTTGCAAATAGTCAGCTCTCAGGCAACACTTAGAAACTTAATATTTAATTTTTAAAGTAGCATTGAGTACCAAATTATTTTCTTGACATAAAGGACTATTAATCGAATAATTTGAGGGTGTTTTTAAAAAAGGATTTTAATGGCATTTGCTCTTTAAATCCTAACCAGGTCATAATTTGCTAACCCTACCCATCAAGTTACATTTTACTGAAATCATTCAATATAGCCATTTGGCCATTATTTATATATATATATATATATGCACAATGGTGAATCAGGTGAGGCATGTCATCCACATTACAGGGTACTGTATTAATCACCAATGGTAAGAGTACAAAAGGGACCGACCTAGAGAGAATTCAGAGGCTTCTTTATAATTTTTTACTATAAAAAATATCATAAGGTGATTATTATTCATAAGAGTTCATAGTTTTGGCTCTATAGGACTAAATGAGATTATTATATCTTAAATATCATCGCAACATCACTACATTTAATTTACAACTCTGTACCACTTGCCTGCATGTGGCTGATCTTACTCCTCTTGAAAATGCAAGAATAATCAAGCTAAATTATTTCATTGAGTAATGGATCATTATCCCTCTTTTACTATTTGCTACTGACTCGTAATCAAGGTTCAGATCCAATCAATAATTGTGTTCTTTTCTCACTAGGTGAATTTCTATTTCTGCATCTGTGTTGAGTCTTTTATTTATCTCCATATGAAGTATTATTCTCAGAGAATCATATATCAATTTTGGGCAGTATTTAAATAGCCCTTAAGAGAACAGGTTTTCTGAAACAATCAAAAGATAAAATATTTATTTGAAGCTTGTTTTCTAATGAAAATATTAAGAAGTGAATATCGCTACCTCAACACAGTGTGAGGTACTAAATGCTCTTATACGTACAAAGATATTTTGAAAAATGTATAAAGGCTACAGTTACATTGCAGGGCTTAGAACTGTGTTTGGCCCAGAGTAGAAACTCCATAAACAGTTGCCAAATGAAAAAAATGACTGACTGAATGAATGCATGAATAAATGAATTCCATGTTGAAATGAAAATGATCTGAGATAAGAACAAATGTGACATAAGTAGATCCATTACCAATTCATCCTATAAATCAGGATCATTTTGTGATAATAAGTAGGAGAAAAATATATATTTTTGGCAACTAATGACAATTGATAGTTCTTTGAGAAAGGATGTGTTTCAAACTTCTGATGGGAATAATTGTTCATCAAACATAATCTTACACAGAAAAATACAGTTTATAATCTGCATTATTCCTGAAATATTTTGTTAATTGACCTTATATTTCCCCACATTTTGGATCTGAAGAATAGGCTAGGGAAAACCCACTCTACTTCTCAGACGTTTTTGGCCTAAAGCCAAATGAACACTCCATCTGATAAACTTAGCTAAGCAGGCATGTACTAAATGGACTCAGATCAGTCAAGTCAGTTGCTTGCTTGAATTAACTACTTGTTTAAACAAGTTAATCAGTCAATTCTGCCAAAATACTAGGTCTCCTAGCCCTGTATTGAAGGACCAGTGACTTTGAAGCAGGGAAGATATAATTAAAACATCTTATCGCAACACAGAAAACTGGGCAAAATTGGTGTGAAGCTAATGGAGAGTACACAAATGATCTTGTCCTAGCAAGGAGCTTTAAATAGAAAACAAGTTGCTACATCCATTAACTATAAAAACAGGCAAGGAGACAACAGATTCGCTGGTCTTTTATTACTCTGTAACAATTCTATCTTAACTTAGGCTCACAAGGGGAGATGCCTTGTTTGGCAGGCCCGGTCGGCTCAAATGGGCTCAAAACTGGAGTCAATGATTCCCACCTCTTGGTATTTGTGTCCTGTATAATCTCTTCCCCTGGAGTCTGGGCTGCACCTACTGACTTGCTTCCAATTAACGGAATACAGAAAAAGTGATGGGCACAGAAAGACTGTGGCGTCTGTCTTGAGTTGCCCTTTCTGTTGGCTTGCTCTGAGAGGAGGCAGCTGCCATGTTGTAAACTGCCATATGGAGAGGTCCATGTGGCAAGAAGCTGATGTCTCTCACCAATAGCCAGTGATACCTGGATGATGTCAACTGCCACACATGTGAACTTAGAAGCAGATCCTCCCCAGTCAAGCTTGGAGATGAGACCACAGCTCCAGTCTATACTTTGATGACAGTCTTGTGAGAAACCCTGAGCCAGAGGCACTCAGCTAGGCTGTGCCTGGATTCCTGACTCACTGAAACTGGGAGATAATACATGTTTGTTGCTTTAAGCCATTAAATTTGGGGATAATTTGTTATGCAGTAATAGATAACTATCATATACAGCCTCCTCCACTCTGTAGGTCGTGATGTAATTAAAAATTACCTTCAGATAGCTCATCCGCCTTGATGAGGGCAGACTGCTTAGGAAATCTGCATTCAGTAGTGATTGTCTAGTTTGTAGACAAACAAGTACTCATAAGTACCAAGCAAAATACTCCAGTATTATACATGGCTGACATACAGCTTTAAACTTAACCTTAGAGCATAGCAGAGTGGTGAGCAACAAAATCTCTGGGACCAAACTGCCTGGACTCAACACTGAGCTCCGATAGATATAAGGGTTATGCTCCATTGTGCTAGCTATTAAAATTTTTGCACCTCAGTTCCCTCATCAGTAAAATGGGTACTTCGCAGGGTGCTGTTACAATTAAACAAATTAAGCAAATTTAATATACTTATAATAGTGCTTGACACCCAGTAAGCACTGCAAAGATATTATGCGCTTATATTGAAAAGGAAACCCTGAAGAGTTTTCTCGTAATAATCAGTAGAAATTATAAGAGTAAAACTTTAGAAACATGCTCATAATAAGAGGAAGAATTTTGGGGGGTAAATCTGTGGATTTCAAATCTCTGGGATTGGGATAATAAAATATAATTCTTAGAGTTTAACAATTGGAACAAATGTGCCATGTGATATTTTGGAGCTAATTACATTTTCTGCATTGTGAGGTACAAGGTGAAATTGTAGGAAGTAGTGAGTCTTTTATTTCAGAATTCTGTGTTCTAATAATTTTAGGGCAAAGTCTCTCCACATATGAATCCTGCGAAGCAGGTTGACACATCTCTTTAAACAAGCCTTCAAAACAGTCATTTTAATTATAAGGTCTCTAAATTCCAGGATTGAGACCATATAACTAATTACATATAGTTAAGCTTTTAAGGTGATTTTGAATATCCTGCTCTTCTTATATAAAAATCTTCAAATAAAAAAGCAAAGAATCACGAAAGTCTCCAACTGGGCAGTCTTTATTATAGTTAAAATATTTGGCCCAACATTTTCAAAGCAACTTGCAAAAGCTTAAAAAGATTTCTCAAATCCCCTACTGTGATTGAACAAAAGCATCCTTCGAACCAAGAGCTTGTGGACAGTACTCTTTTGAGGCAAGTGGGTGATCTATAGATGTTTTGCATCTGTCTTAGGAAATGGGAGGACAAATACAAACTTGGGGAATTTTGTCCCCATCTCTTTTGCTCTTCTACCTGGCTAGAATGAGGTTGTCTCATTCTTTCATTGTCACTATTTGCAATGCTACTTGTCCCGGCCCAGCATGAAGAGCCTGATTAATCAGCCTGGATTCTCTATTATCTTATGAATACATCACACTCATTCCTTACCCCCTGCTTTAAAGAATGTTGTTCTTATTATATGTCATTTATACGTCAATTAAGTCGGTAGAAAAAGAATGTTACTCTTCTGGCATTAGGATAGACTGTCCCAAGTATCAATCTATCCTAATGCCATCCGTTCTCCAGGCCAAACCCAAGGACAGTCATCTCTAGAATACTCATCTCATATTAGAGATGTGCTCTAGATTCAGATTATCCATGTGTGATTTCTGGGTTTGCAGCCAACTGTGCATTTTGGGAATGTTTCTAAACATTTCTTTGCCACAGCTTCCTCATCTATAAAATGGGATCAATAATAGTACTGACCATGTGGAGCTACTATGATAACCAAGAATTTAATATGTGCAAATCACCTAGCATTGTGCTTGGCACAACGCAGGTATTCAAAAGGCATTAATCATTAATGTTATTGCCATTAGTATTATCACTATTACTTTTGTTAAAATTCTATGTTTGTCTCTTCTCCCATTTCTTGCTTACAGGAGAATAATTTTACCCTCTGCTTTTTCTGGGTTTATACGGTGGCGAGCAGATGGCATAGTTGAAACCATCACCTTGGATGTAAATTTGTTCCCCAAGACAATGACTAGGTTTTGGTGTAAAATAGAACATTGCCACTAAACTTAGGACATCAGAATGAAATCTCTTTTGATTTGGTAAATACAAGAAAAATTAATATATGTGTGTTGTTAAAGTACAATAGAGAAGATAAAAACTTACATTTTTGGTTAACATCACATTTTACCACTTGTAACAAATAAATGGAAAACACTAATTTCATCAAACTGACAGCAAATTAAAATGTCAATCTCTCATGCATATTCACAAATGTACATGTACCCACATCCCTCTATCGGAATAACAGGAGATCAGCTATTTTTGTTGTGAACTCTACACCTGAGTAAAGCTTGCCCCGGAGGTGCCTTTCCTGCTGAAATCATCTGTTCACTAATGGACAATATTCTTTCCTCTAAAAACACATTTCTAGTGTAATGACCTGGAGACTAGAGTCTATAAAGAGCAATTGCCCTCCATCCCAAAGGTGGTCTTTGTAGTCCTAAGTCCCGCTCTACTCATCTATCCTCATTCTGCACAGCTCCTCTCCACAGGCCAAGCCCGGTCCTCTGTTCTTTGGCTGACACGCAGCGGCAGCATCTGTGGCCGCTCATCCTGTTCAAGTTGTCATCTTAAAGACAGAGAAAACCGAATAGAAATGAGGCCTCCTGAAATCAATGTGACAGTCTTACAATTCACCTATAAAAACATTGCCATTTTAAACTTATGAGAGTTCAGCAGATGGACAGAGATATGAATCTTGTCATTTTTTTTTAAGGCCGAATAACAAAGGGAAGGAAGAAAGGAAGAATGAGAATGGTATTGCAAATGAGGAAACTGAAGGCTGAGAAATTCTGATTAGACATATTCTCGAAAAGAGCTTATTGAATATGTAAGAAGGCGTTTTATAGCTTAACATTTTCCTGGGTGAAAGAAAAAGATATTTCTTAATTTTAATCCAATGTGCCTAATAAAGTGATAATTCTTTCGATTCTAACTTGTATTAGTTTGGAAGTACACGTTTTCCTCCCTCCAAAAATCTATGTGAGGTTACTTTAAAACTCAACATATTTACCACAAGTTCAATTTACATATATATATATATATATATGTACGTGTGTGCGTGTAAATCATATTAATTCTAATTTGAATTGCTAAAATCATTTTTTGACAAATCTGTAAAAATCATGATGCTTCAGGGTACAGAAGAAATGACCCCCACTGAGAAAAAAAATCTTTTCAAAAGCAGCCAGAGAAAACATTTAATATTAATCTTGCTTCTGACTAAATTTACCTCAGAGACCTTCTACAAACTCATTTTTGCTGTCTGTGTTCAAGTCAAATCAAATATTATAAATACAATGGAAGCTCTCAGCAACCCCCAAAGTAATAAGTTTGCAATTCGGTGCTCTCAGAGGGGAATCTTTCAGTGTTGTAAAATGCTTACTTATTTATGCCTGCCATATAATTATAACTGTGGTTATAATACAAATGAATCTTATTCAGATGTAACCAATCTGTGCCAGGTTTGGATTTTATTAAGTATCACACTTCAGAAATCTGCTAGTCACAGAGCTGAAAATCTGTTTGACTTATGTCCACTCAACTTGACAAATCGAAATAGAAAGTATCACTCATTCTTCATTAACAATATTTCAGATATGCTTGGAAATAAGCATTTGAAAATACAAGATATCAGCACTCACAGCTCTGAATAAAGTAAGTGACAAATTTTTGGCAAGTGTCAGATGTAGAACAAGAAAAAATGGCCAGGAGTTTTATCCAGTCCTAACCTAGTGTATGAGGAAACTATGAAGTCATGTCTGGTGATAACTATAGCTGGGTTTAGGTGCTTTGCATTTTGGGTGGTGAGTTTTGGACAGGAGGTTGGATTTTTATTCTGGTCAAGGGTTTTATTCTAACCAAGGTTCTCTAGTTGAGGAATATAAGCAATAATGGTAAATAAAGGAAGCTGTTTTATAATATTCCTTTCCAAAGGGGTCCAAGATACACATGTGGCTCTCCTGGGGGATATACTCATTTCAGGGTAGTAAAATGAAAATACACAATCGGTCAAGTAAGGGAAAAGCTAGTTTCAAAGGAAAAGACACAGAAGATGCTCAGCATCATTAGCCATCAGGGAAATGCAAATCAAAGTCATGGTGAGATAGATGCCACTTCACACCCAATGGGATGGGCATAATCAAAAAGACAGATAATATCCTTACCAGTGTTGGAAAGGATGTGGAGAAATGGGAACGCTCATGCACTACTAGTGGGATATAAATGGTGCAGCAGCTTTGGAAAACACTCTGGCAGTCCCTCAAAAGGTTAAATATAGAGTTACCATTTGACCTAGTAATTCCACTCTTAGGTATCTACCCAGGAGAAATCAAACATACATTCACTCAAAAACAAATATCCATAGTAGCAAAAGGAATACAGTGTTGACACGTGCTACAAATGGATGACACTTGAAAACATTTTAGTAAGTGAAAGAAGCCAATCCCCATAGACAATCTATTGTAGGATTCCATTTATATGAAATGTCCAGAATAGGCAAATCCACAGAGACAGAAAGTAGATTAGTGCTTGCCTGGAGCTGCGGGGCACAGAAGATGGTGTCTGACTGCTAATGGATACATGATAAAATCTTCTAAAATCAGATTGTCATGATGGTTATACAACTCTGCAAGGATACTGAAAAAGATTGAATTGTTCACTTTAAAAGGGCAAATTTTATGTTATGTGAATTATATCTCCATAGAGTTATTTAAAGAAAGAAGAAGAGTGAGCACAGGAGAGGAATCAGGAATATTGGGTTGGATCTCAGCTCTGCATGTTCTTGAATAAGTCTCTTAGCCTCCAAGTCTCATTGTACCCTTGGCAGTGAAAAAACTAAAACCAAAACAAACAAAGAAAAACTGAAAAAGGACACACTAGGTGAGATAATCTCTTCTAGCTGTTCCAAGCTCTGTCGTTCTAAATATTCACAGAACATCTATTATGTGGCCCATGCAATATATGAAGAATGCAATAAAAATGCCTCCAAGATAGGACAGCAAGATTATAAAGAAAGTTGTAGAGGCACACAGAAAAGAAACAAGATAACGTGAAATCAGGTACTAAGATATATGGTGATAATCATAAAACAAGTAGAACTTCTAGATTGATGTGGATCTGAGGTCACTGACCTGATGCTTGGTTAAGATCTCATGGGTGAGAAGTGGGGAGATGCCCAGAGCAGGAATAAGCATAAGCAAGACTCAGAGGCAGAAACTTGCATGCAGGTAGGTGCCCAGCTCAAGTGAGTGAATGGTGGGAAAAAAAGAGGATTGAAAAGGTGGGGCAAACCACAGAAAGTTTTTAAAGATGAGTCCAATATGCTTCACAGAGGAACCTAGAAGAACAGAAATATTACCACCAGAAAATGGATTCTTGGGAATAGGAGCCAATTTGGGGGAAGATCATGGGTTCTGGGTTTGACATGATGGCGAGGAGACCTGTAAGCTTCTGAAAGGCCCAAGTCATATGTCAGAGCTGAGGATGTCTATTGAGAGTCATCGACATGTATAGCCTTGACATTTTTAATGATAAATTTATTTCTAGGGCCAGCCCCAGTGGCCTAGTGGTTAAGTTTAGTGTGCTCCACTTTAGCAGCCCAGGTTCAGTTCTGGGCCACAGACCTACACCATTCATCTGTCAATGGTCATACTACGGTGGCAGCTCACATACAAAATGATGAGGATTGGTAGCAGATGTTAGCTCAGGGTAAATCTTCCTCAGCAAAACAAAACAAAACAAAATGATTATTTCTGGAACTATATAACATGTAAGCATCTTTGCTTTCTCTGTTCCCATTAACATTGGAAGGTCCAGGAAGTAGGAAGATTAAACTTAATTAGGCCAGGATTCCAAAAAAATAAGAGGATATGGCCAGTTAGGAAGAAGGAAAATAAAAATGGTCTCCAAATTCTTGAAACATTCTCTTTAGCAGAAGAAACTTCTTTTGTTGTCAATCATCACATCTATTTAGAATCTGATAATGGTGAGTCAAGCATTTTCTAGGTTCCCTCTGTACCTAGATTATTTCTTCAATACATAGTACACTCTTAGGACTGAAATTCATCATCCAGAAATTATTTATGACATGCAAAATGCACCTTTCCCCTCCTAATTCCTCATAGGCTGTCACTTCTATCAGTAATATTGAGCCAGATTATAGCTCAGAAACTTAGTGCTAATGAGACCAAGGACCTAGGTTCTCATTATACAGTCTTTGGGAAGAACAGAAAAACACACTGTTTTCCGTAGACTGCATCCCTAATGACATCCAGTTGCTTCTGACATGAAGCGTGCTTTGCTTAAGACGAATCCACTTTCCTACCAGCAGAAGTGTAGGCTTGCTTTCACAGTTCACTCCTGAGCACATAGTGGGCATTATATGAATAGAAAACACTCAACAAACTCTTGCTGAATGTATAATCCTATTTAAATAAGAAATCCTGAAACAGAAATTGTAAGATTCTTTTTCCTCTAAATATTACACAATAGTCCTCAATAACCTTCTTTGAAAGTAGCCATCACATCTTTCTCAGGATATGAAAGATGTTCCTACCACATTACTTGACATTATGTCATATTGCTCTGTCCGTGCTGATTTTATTTCATCCTTATTATGTTCAGTGAAAAATGATGAGGATTACTGAGCTAAAGGCAGAGCCATCTGACATCTACTTTACAACGAGCTGAGTGCCGAGAGCAGGTCTCCCTTCTGCTGAACCTGAGACTCATACCAGCTTTTCCACATTTAGAAGAGAATCAGCAGTTCCACCTACTCCATCTATGAGATAACGGAAGACGACCATTAACTACAGTTAAACTTTAAGCAAGGGCATTCGATGGGGATTGTCTAGTAGGCACCACTGAAGCATGTTCTTTTTTAGTGCTACTTCCCAACATTCCGTGTAAAAGAGTTTCATGGTGAAAGAAATTTGGGAAATATTAGGACAAAGTTAAAGAGGTTTTACTACAAGAAGACTCCTCAGAATTCTTCCTATGCTAATCGGATTAGTGAATTTTAAGAGTATAATATAGGAAATAGGGTTTCCCAAATACATTTAGCCTTTCTTTGAGAATATAATTTGTGCATCACTATATCCCACTTAAAATCAGAGAATGTGCCTTATAGAAAGTTTAAATCATTGTCAACTTTGAGTATTTTTCTCTCTCGAAAAATAAAAATAGTTTAAAAGTTTCTAAAAAGAACAATTGCAAATCGAGAAGAATAAAATATTAGTGGGGCCAGAGTTTATTATAAGATTATTCAAATACTATAAATATCATTAAAATTATAAAAAATGTGAAAAGCAACATTTAAAACTACTAACAGGATATCAAATCCAGTAAATACTTAATTGGCTTGTATTTTAAAGATTATTAAACCAAATCAAAACTATATTGCACCTATCTAATATAAAACTTCTTTTTCCTTTAAGTCTAAAGACATTTGGAGCATACACGGACTGCTTCATAGTTATTTTAAAAGCAGTATTAATAGTGGTCACAATCCTTTTGCTCCTGATATCTACTTCTGTTCTGAAAGCTTTTTTTTTATTAAACATGACTTAAACTTTCAATTTTCCAAAAATAATATACAAAAAGTTAAACTATTAAGGTATAAAAATACATTTTAAAATTGTGCATTCTGTATCATATTGAACTCACTCAGAACAACAGAGATTAATTTTCTTTAATATTCAGATAGATATTCATATTAATTTAGTTGGAATAGCCATAGCTGATCCCTTCACACACCTATCCAGTTCTCAATGGAAATTTTCATGCCCAACATTTATCAATGAAAGACCAAGAAATTTGCACTCATGCATATTGTGTTATTAAAAGCTTTTTAAGAAATTACCATTGCATATATGTAATCTTTTGTTACAAATGAACAACTCCTCTCATTTTATGGAAATATTGTGAAATTGTTTTTAGGCAGAAATGGAGTTTAATATTTGAGAGAAATGAATTTAGTAATCTCCTGAAGACATGTGTTCATTTGCCATTTTGAACCCTCCTTTAAATTCAGAACTGAGCCAGCCCTGATGGTCTAGTGGTTAAAATTCAGTGCTCTCACTGCTTCAGCAGGCTGGGTTCAGTCTCGGGCACTGACCCGCACCACTCATTTGTCAGTTGCCATGCTGCGGCAGTGGCTTATATAGAACTGGAAGGACTTAGAACTAGAATATACAACTATGTACTCGGGCTTTGGGGAGGGGAAAAAAAAGAAAGAAAGAAGGAAAGATTGGCAACAGATTTTAGCTCAGGGTGAACTCTTCCCATCAAAAAAAAGGCAAATGCTTTCTAATAAATAAATAAAATTCAGAACAATGAGTAATTCTCTGAACAAAGACTAAGGAAGAATGTCTATGATGTAAAGAGTTTTTATTTATCTTTTAAAATTTATCAGTGTTTTTCATTATATAAAGAGAAGGAGGATATCTTTTAAATAATATAACTCCTTGAGCCTCATTATCTCCCTGGGGAACCATGCTCAGTACACATTTAAATATGTACGTGAAATTTGGCACTCATCATCTCTTCTGAAAGTATTATAAGGTATTTAGAATTTGACAGGATTTTAGCTTTAAATGCCTGTCCAGGAAGATCCAGGGCCAATGAATTATATTAAACTCATTGTATCTACATATAATGTTAAAAGAGAAATTATGTCAGGTGTCATATCCCATCATGAATGGACTCTTGAATATCAGAATTTGTAGAAAAGAGAGTTTGGTCTGTCAGCCTGTACATACAGTTTTTTTGTTTTTTTAATTTGATTTTTGGTTCTTGCAATGAAGAGAAAAAAATGAGTATAAGATAATTTCCTGCATTGGAATAGAAGCGTGTGTGGTGGGCTGGGCATGTGTCTTTTTAAAGAGTGTCGCATCTCTGATTAAGCACCTTTTGGGGAGAGGGGATGAGCCCAAGGATAGCCAGTAATACAGATCTCCTCTTTCCATTTTGAAAGACTGATTCACTTGGACTGGAGTAGTTACTGAATTTACATTTTAATGGTGATCCAATGCTGGTAGCTCTTGAATCGTTCTTTCTTAGGAATCCTAGCTGAGGAAATCCAGTATGACTTGGGGATGACGTCCTCCTGGAGGCAGACTTCATCATCTTAATTTGGGCTTGTAGGGGATCAGAAACAGCCACCCCAACATGTGTCTCTTGGCTTGATTATTTTTAAAGAAAAAGGACTCTGAAAGAAACTTTGACCTTCCCCCTAACTGCCTTAAAGGATTTAAGATGGAAGGCCTGCTCTAGGAAGTAGCTAATACTGTAAGAGAACTATAGTACAATGTAAACTAAGTGTAATAGACAGGGAGGAAGCTAACAAGGGCTTTTTAAGAAAAGGCCTCTCCATCTCTCATTGTCTTTGCAAGGCATGGTCAACATTTGTTTATCAAACATTTGTTTTTCCATCTCCATGTAAATTGCCTTCCTCCCCTTTGA
Source organism: Equus asinus (assembly GCF_041296235.1). NCBI lineage: Eukaryota > Metazoa > Chordata > Mammalia > Perissodactyla > Equidae > Equus > Equus asinus. Next base: position 22,870,961 of record NC_091796.1, read on the forward strand.
GGTCCTAAACCACTACCCCCAACATCCTCCTTTGTCTTTAGCTGATGATAGTTTAAGGCGGTAGCTTCAGCCATTTTGGTGAGTTACTCAGATTTCCTGGGTTTCTCCCATGTGTACATGTTATTAAATGTTTGATTTTCTCCTGTTCTTCTGCCTCGTGTCAATTTAAATCTTAGACCAGTGAAAAGCAACCAGAGGATGGAGGAATAGTTCTTCCTCCCCTACAGGCTGCTGGAACAAAGTACTATAGACTGGGTGGCTTAAAAAGTGAACACTTATTTCTCACAGTTCTGGAGGGTGGAAGAGTGAGATGATGGTGCCAGTATTGTCGGCTTCTGGTGAGAGGCCTCTTCTGAGTTGCAGACTGACAACTTCTCATTGTTTCCTCACATGGCGGGGCAGAGAAGGAAGCAAGCTCTCCCATGACTTTTATAAGGACACTAATCCCATTCATGGGGGCTCCATCCTCATCTTATCCTAATTACCTCCCTTCCTAAGTCTCTACCTCCCAGTATCATCACGTTGAGGGGATAGGGTTTCAATATATGAATTGAAGGCGGGGCACAAAAATCAATGTGTAACAGTCATCCACGCATTTGTTACCACTTTAGTGATGTGAATCTTGGCCCACTGTCTTCTCTCAAGTTTGCTGACTGGGTTCTTGACCTCCAGAAGGAAATTCAATTATTTCAGAGCAAAATGCTACAGCAGCTTTGAGTAAACCCTCTGCTCATGTCTCAGATGATTGTTTCTTTATGCTCAGGGTGAGGATATTTGCTTGATAAAAGAAGTAAATCTGGTTGCTCTCTCCAAGTTAAGTAATCGTTCATTCTTATAATGAAGGAACCCTGGAAAAAAATCCCTTCACACATTAGCTTTTAAAACTGCCCGGATGTTTTTGACTTCTGAGGCTATATGACACTTTATGCTAATATATTTGAAGGAAAACACATTTCGTCTAATCAGACATTGTTTAGACACCTGCCATCTAACACTGATTCCTACATATCCTTCATCGCCCTGTCTCAGGCAAAGCATCGGTTGGTTCTCAAATTAACTCATTAGTCACGTAGAATAGCATTGGGTGGGGGGATGATTTCTTATACAGCTGTAAATAAAAATGTCATGGATTTATAATTAGCTTCAGTCTAACTCCTCAAATCTATGTGAGAGATTTCTTAGCCTGAGAAATTGGATCCACGTTTTCTTTCTGACACTCCCACTAAGCTGGCTTTGAGAAAGCTCGCGATCCTGTCCCCTTAAAAGAACAATAATACAATATAATTGACATGATGGTTAATTAGCTAATTTCTTCAGAGCACTTGTCACCTCCTTAGGGAGGGTAACATTAACACAGAGAATTTTTATGATGACACCAAACTGGTCTATACTTTATTTGAGGCAACATGGCACTGAGTCTGGAGTTAGACATTCCCAACTGAAGATGACATTCAGAATCACCTCTAATTTAAACCCTGATTCTAATATCTAATATCGAGTAGCCTTGGACAAGTTCCTTAATCTTGCTCTGTTTCCTCATCTGCAAAATAGAGATAATAACACTTGCTACCTCATAGTGTTTATTGAGAATGAAGCGAAATAATACATATAAAGTGCTTATGATCATGCTTGAAATAAAATAAGCTTTCAATAAATATAGGCCATTAATATAGGAAGCAGGATTGGATGGGAATTTTAACAGTCTCAAAAGACAAAGGTAAGAAACATCTGTGGTGTTAGATTATCAAAACACTCCCGATCCAACTGACGGGGTTCTGGTCATTTCTATCTCGTTCAAATTAAGCTCATTTTTTTTCATATCTATTGACCTATCTATACATTATTTTCTGGTATACAATGATATTTTCAATTAACTAATAAATAAAAATTAAACACAAATAAAATGAGGTAGACTAGACAATTGATTAGGAGTAGGGAAATTTAAGTGCAAATCGTGTTATTATTATTAGTTATGTGACTCTATCCCTTAGTTTCCTCACCTCACTTTATGAGAGCAAAATGAGAGCATTGGTTGTAGTGAAAAATACTACATAAATGCAAACCATCACCATAAATTGAGGTTTTAAAATATAAGATTTCTCTCCAGAATTGCTTATTTAACCCAATTTAGGGCTTGGTCTGTTCTGTCTTAATCAATAATTGAGCCTTCTGTGTGCCTCCCCCCACCCCAGATGGATGGATAAGTCAGCCTCCTGAACTCAATGACCATGTCTTCCACTCCTTCAATCTTGCACAGCCCTGCTCCTAGTTTTGGGCCCAAAGAAATACCTAGAAAGATATCTGACGATGGATCATACTTCATTGTTACTCTTGCTGGATCTAAGAATATTTCAGTCTTTCTTACAGAATTTTTTAATCCTTTAAGACTGCACTGATTTATTGACCTAGACACCTTTAAATTGCCTCCTTGGGGTCTGAAAAATATGCATTGTTTTGGAAATAAATTTCACATTTCAGATATTTTTGTGAAACCTGAGTTTACAACAATTATTATTCTCTCTGCAAACACACTAGCACACCAGCCACCTGAAACCCCTAGAGTGACTAAGTCATTCTTTCTCTTGTCTTAGCTCTATTTTTCTCATGTTCTAATACTTTTTATTTCTATTTCAATTTTATTTTGTCTCTTTATTGTAGACCATCTCTCCAATCCTATGTAGCGTATAAATAAACACATGCAAAAATACATATATATACAAGTGATACAACATCTGAAGCGATTTCTTGAAAAAAGTATAGGTCAAATATAGTGAAGGGTCTGAAGCAACATATTTGATGTTTTTATTAGGTAAAATCATTTGGATCAAAGCTGACAACTTTTTCCTGGCTCCTATTTTATTGTTTTTGTGGGAAAATATATTCACCAATAGGATAGTAGAATTCTGCAAAGGTAACTACATATATTCATATATACATTCTGCAACCATACCACCAACTTTTAGCATGGAGCTCGTTTCCCTATAGGAGTCTGCGCTCTTTGTGTACTCACATTTCTTTAACAAAATGGAAGATTTTTCAAAGAGGATTTACCATTACCTTTGTTTTATCTGTGGTATCAGAACAGAGGGCTGCATTCCCTCTTTGACAGGCGAAATTTTTAAGTTTCTTGTAGAGGATACGGGCCATGCCAGAGAACATCTTCCTGGAATTCTTCTACACCCAGTCCAGTGGGCTGAGATGAAGAAACCTCAGCAGGAAGAGGGTGATGGTGACACCCTGGAGACAGACAGTGTTGTTGAACGTCCAGGGGTGGAGGGAAGATACGGAAGTAACAGCTGGGGACCATGCATTTATTTACCCACTTCAGTGTACTGGAGATGACAAATCATGGATGACAGTGGGATGCAGTGCTTCATCAATGAACTCGCTAGCCTAATGACTAATGATGGTAAGCATCCTTTCTTATTGCTATTGGCCATTCCTATATCCATTTGCTGAAATGTCTGTACACACACGCACACACACACACACACACACACAAAGTGGATAGTATTTTATTTAGCTTTTAACATTTTTTTTAAAAGAAAATAATGTATATGATTTCAGAGAGAATCTATATTCATTCTAGATGAGAAGATTAAGATTAAGATTAGGTAAACTGTAGGAAGATTCCCCTTGAGCTGGGATTTGAGTTATAGGTATGATTTGGATAAGTCCTTGATTATTTAGCACATTCAGGAATTCAGGAATCATATTCGTGTTATACCTATAGGACATAGCACAATATTCATTTCCATTTAAACCAATTAGTCCTAGCTAAAAGGTGCAGAAACACAAAAGTGAGGGGAGTTCAATGTGAAATACGAAAGAGGGCACACTAAAAATAAAAGATAGAAATTTTGTGTGCTGGAATAAAGGCTGATTATGGTGAATCCTACTTTGCCAGGCTAAGATCAGACTGTCTGTAGACAATAAGGAAAATTTATGGAGAATTTTAGAGCAGGAAACTGCTATAATCATAGAGGTGCCTTAGCGGCATCATTCAGAAAGCAAGATGTGGGGGGATGGGACTGGAGACAACTATCTACGAGATCAAGAAGTCCCCATTTAAGGGCTAGACGAAGGAAAAGGAGACCACAAAGGAGATGAAAGAGGATGGACAGAAGGACAAGAAGTTGAAAGAAGAGATATATTCCAGGAAAAAGGAATGATAAACCATGCCAGACAAAGCTCAACAGTTAGGAAAAGACAGCACAGAGGTCTTGAGCAACCTTGATGAAAATATGTTCAGGAAAATAACATAGCCAAAGACAGATGGCAGGGTTTGAGGAGTCAGGGGAGGTAAAGGAATTAGAGACACTGAGTGTGGATAATAGTTTTTAAAGCATTAGTATAAAGGAAAGGACAGAGACCAAGAGGTTAAAATACCTTTTTGTTAATATGGTAGAAAGTTGATTATATTCAAATGTAAATAAAGAAGGCATTGAGGGAGAGGTTGAAGATATAAGTGGGAAAGGAGAATCAGAGTAAGACCTTGAGGAATCTGGAGGTCATGAAACACAGGGAGGGGGGTGGTCACTAGAAAGGACAGGTCTTCCAGAAGCCTGAGGGAGGAAGGAGAGGAGAATGAGGACAATGCCACCTAATCTGTAGGTCTTGCAGCTGTGCAGATGCCAGGCGAGGTCAGAGGGAAACAACGCAGAGGGATCTGCAGTATGGTAGGGAGACTTGGATCAGTTAGAAACAGTTGACTGCCAAGCTACTTGCCCAAGGCATACTAGACAACAGTGGAGCTGCAACTCCGGCCACTGACTCTTTACAGTGGAGTCATTTACCTTGCAGCATTCTGCACTCCTCATTTACTCTTTTTTTTCTTTAAATTAATTTGTTTTTAATCCAAAATGGAAGTTTTTACAGAAAAACATTATAGCTTCCTTTGTGGAATGTAGACTTCAAATATTTTATATGGTGAATTTCTAACGATTAAAGAAATATAATAATAGAAGCCACTTAATCTGATCATCAATATATTGAAAACTACTTCCTGAGGGAAGTTCCACTCCATTCCAATTTTTCTATACAAGGAATAATTCTCTCTTAAAGATAGAATTCTATCATGAGTCTGAATTTTAAGATCTATTAATGACTTTTCAACACCAAAGAGTATCTGTACTTCAGATACTGTGAGGGGCTTATTTTCAAATTATCTGTCTCTAACTCCTATCAAAAACCAATTAAACTTTGAGTATTCTACGATAGAATATCTAATTTGATTTAATGCCTATAAAAATCTGATGCCCGGAATGTATTATTTTAGCTCCCTTATCAATGTCATCAGAGATTTACAATTAGTCACGATGCCATTAACTTTTACTGAAGATTGATATAAATGCTGACCATATAACCACATGGCTGTATTTTTGGTAAAATCTACCCAGAAAGAATCTACCCATATAATAAGTTCCTTTTAAAATTTGGTAATTACGAAAAACATTTCTTTCAAATGTCGTGTTTCATATTATAGCAGATGTAAGGAAAAGTCTGTAATTCACTGTTTACTTTTTGCCTTGACAGCAAGAAGCTGAGAGTCAAATTTGGGACAATAAGAAAGTAATTATCTTACATTTCCAGGACAATAATCTCTATTTCCATTAATTGGCACATACATTTTTATCCTTATTTACTTCATGAAATATATAGACTCCGAGTACCTCAAACCTGTAGTCATAGCCTTGACGTCTCATAAAATGTTAACTGTGAAAATATCAAAAACAAGTGACTTCTTGGAACTTTCTATCAACATTTAGTTGGAGACTTTCCTTGGAATGGTACCCATCCCATCCAGGTTACTTTAGGATACAACACACACATTGACAGTTTACTTTTCTGTGTTAAAAACTAATTATAATCTAATAAGAATTGTCTGTTCAAATAAAAGATAAACACGTATTTTTTATCAAATGATATAACAAAAAGGAAAATGTAATGAACCAACTCTGCAAATTGTGTAGATTCCTAAAGCTCATTATAAACTATGGCAATCCACAGCACATGTTCACACCAGGCCTGATCCAGTGGTCCTAAAACGAGTGAAACTCAGCAGCAAACCAGTAAAATCTCTGTGCTAAAATTTTTTATGATGAAGGAATGCAAACTAAGCCCCGAAGGTGCCAAACAGAAGCACCAGCAGTCATCCTGAGTTTCCATCCACACAGGGTAAAATGGAAACTTTTAGGCAAAGATATCACTTGTTCCGACCTGTCAAAAAATACCCTTGCCTAAAATACATATTTAGTTGTCAATTTTTATTGAATTATTAAGATGTTTTTCTGTATTTTTTATTTTGTGGTTATACACAGACAAAAAGGGATATTCTTGATCCTTGTGCAGTGGTGAAAGGGGATACTTTATTTTCTTCTTTTAAAGTCAGTGTCTAACTTTTCCCATTGGCTAGGACTTTTGTATCAGGATGGTGCTTTGATATTGAGTATCAGCAACCTTAGTTAAACTGGCATCAACAACAAAAAGTTTAATTGGCTCACAGAACTGGTAGTACAAAGGCAGGATGTGGGGAACCCAATCTGGCTTTATTTATTGGCTATTTTCCAGGCTTGGTTGTGTTCCAAGGAGAGACTTTGTCCTCAATCTGGCCTCCTTCGTGGTCATAAATTCATGCCACCAACTAGCATCTAGGACAACATGTGTTCTCAATCACTTCCAGTGGGAGAGAGCAAAAGTGCTCCCTTCTAAGAACAAGGAAAACATTGTTTAAGACCCCCTAGTAACCCTTTCCTCAAGTCCCATTGGCCAGAATTTGATCACAGGACCATGCTAGAGGTAATCATTGACAAGGATGTAGGATTACCAAAATTGTCATAAACTAATCTGGACTCACCTTTGAAACTTCCATTGGGGTCAGCATCTCCTAAACTACATGGAAGGTGTTAGAGAGGGATGGATATGCAAATAAAATCAAGGTGCTGTTGGAAAGACAGAGTGGGATGGATACTGGTCAACAAACAACAATCCCTATGTATTTGTTCTGTATTTATGGAACACCTAACAATAATTCACTTATTCATCCAGTAAAAGTTTATTGAGCATCTTCTATGTTCCTGGCACTCTGCTAAGCCAAAGGATACAAAGAGATTGCCAGTGGAATGGTTGATGGGTTAAAGTAGGTGGCTGAAAGGCCACTGGATTTGAAAAGTCGATAAATTATGAAACTAGAGTATTGAGTAGAATGTCTACATGGATATTAAAGCACTCAGATTTAGGGCTAAAAGGTAGGAAAAGAATTCTGTGATTGTGTTAAGAATAAAAGGAGAACGTTTTGAAGTTCAATAGACTTAAAAGGAGGTCCTGTCAAGTGTAACCAAACCAAACATGGCTAATTCCCAAGCAAGAGCAGTCTGAAGGGCCTGTCTTCATTAGATAATCGGGCAACCAGCTCCAAACAACAAGATTTAAAACAAATAACAGCTTATAAAATGATTTCACTCAATAGCTACATCAAATCAACATTGATCTTCATGTCTTTTATAGACCCTCCGCTTAAAACAAAACCAAACAAAAGACAAAAAAGAGCGAGTGTCCAAGTTACTACTTCAATTATCTAAGTCTATATTGTGTAGACAGTCTCCTATGCTCTTGCATATTTGTGAGACCAAGGTATGTATGTAGATAAAATTAACGTCAGCTTATAAAATAATCTTTACTATTTATAGGCACATATAATTTTCCTGGAGATATACACATGTGCCCCCCAAAATACAACTATTCTTTGAAATGTTCTCCTTGTTCTCTTCTTACAGAGAATTATTTTACATATAACAGTACATGAGAAGTCCAAACAATAGTACTTACCACACTGTTTCTTCTTCCTGGGCACCCAGCAGGATCATATTCCCCCATCTCCCTTGTAGTCAGATTGTGGGCCAGTTGACTAGATTTTAGCCTATTGAATATGGATAGAAGAGACAGCCACTTCCAGGTCTTGCTCCTAAAAATAACTGGTACCATGTCCAATTTTCAAGGAATCAGACATTTCCTGATCCAGGCCCAATCTATCTTTAGAGCTTCTTGATCCATAATACTCTATCATGTAGTCTTTACTTCGGTAAAAGTGGATAGAGCCTTCCTGGACCCTATCATTTCTGTGACTATGTTCCTGATATTTCCTTTACTTAAAACATCCAAGTTCCCTGAGTCGATCAGCTTAGAAAGGTCATCCATCTTTTATAGGCTATATTGAATTTTGTCTTCTTTTCTAAGTATCTTTAGAATCCCAGCTTTGACTGATCTCCATGAATCTGCAACTCCAGGTAACTTTTCCATTTGTTACCGTCAAAACACACTTTATGATATGCAAGCTTTATGTGATTACTCTTGTTGTTCCCCCACCAGAAATGTACCATGAGAGACCTTCCATTCCCATTAAACTCCTATTCATCAGTCATGACCCAGATAAAAATCCCACTTTGGCCATAAAGCCTTCCTTGACCAACTCAGCCCTGAAGTAAATTCTGAATTCTTGTACCTCTTATCTGCACAACTCTTTGAGTTAATCATAAATGGCTTTGAGGTATCTTTATATTGTTGTCCTCATCTATTTAACTCTTTTCTTACTTTAAATTCACCTATTTATCTTCTTCTCCGCTATAAGTGACTGCATTAGTCAGTCCAGATAAAATTAGGAAATATTAGCTGAGATATTTATCATTGTATTTCCTTGTGCCTGACCCTTGCCCATATCCAAGTAAGCACATTTTGACCCCCCTCCCCATATACACACACAGAAAGAGAGTATTTTGATATACAAAAGACAAAGTCCTAAAGGAAATCAGTTCATAGTTAGGGCTGTAAATATTAGATTGGAAAGAAAGTAAGTAAATAGCCACACAACGCTTGCTTGACAGTAAAGATTGCCTGGGCTGGAGGAGAAAGATGTTAGATTTAGATGACCCTCAGAAAAGGGTCCTGGAGCCTGGAGCCTGGACCCTGGGCTGAGTCTGGGAACAGTGGTGGAAAATAACAGAAACCCTAGAGGTTCAGGGGAAATCTGAGAGATGAGGGTACTTATGCTTTTGTCTGTGGGTGAAGACAAGGTGACAGCAAGCCTCACAGAGAACTACTCAACAGCATCATTATGCTAAGTTCATGTATCAGAAATGATGGTAGGTAAGGACCTGAGGAAGTCTGACAGGGCCCACACCAGACAGACTTGTGAGGACATCTGAAATGCTCCCACAACTCCAGGAGTTGCTGTGAGAGGCTTACAAACTTAAAGTAGCAAGGGTGTTGGGATGAAGTGGATGTAAAGTGACTTTCCTGACAATTGGAAGTCAAGGCATGACTACGACTTAGCGGTGTGCACCGGGACAGCAGATAAGATATCCCCTATTGTTTGAGGCTATAGAGTAGGGTTTTCAGTTATTTACAGTCTAAGACATCCTTACTGATATCCAAGGCTTACATGAAATATTTTATTATTCATGGGGGCAGTTTATAATTTCTAAGATAGTCTTGCTTAAGGAGACTGCCCTCATGCCTAAAACCAGAATACCATCAGGGTAAGCAGGCCTACGCCTAGGGCCTGAATTTGAACAGAAGGTTGACACGTCTGATGTTTCTCTGCATTTTCCTTTTATACAATGCTATTCATGTGCCAGGAACAGTTCCAAGTATTTTCTGGTCTAAATTCATGTAATCCCCCAAAAAACTCTATAAGGCAGGTCCTATTTTCCCTCACATAACAAATGAGGAAACTGAGGCACAGAGAATTTGAACTACAACCCTAGGTAGTCTGGCTTCAGACCCTGTGCTCCTAACCACTAGCCAGGCTACCTTTTTCTCAAACTTTATTTTATTGAACTTGAATTCCAAATAAAATCATACCTGAACCACAATACATAAAACGGATGACAAGAAGCAGCTTTGAGTGAAGTCAGCAAGGGGAATTCAAACAAGTTATAACCTCATAAATCTCAGATTTTTTTAAGCAAAAATATGAAAGGAGAATTATATGAATTCTAAGATTTTTTGTAGCATGGGCTATAGTAAAATGATGTTTATGACATTCCAAGACACAACTCTAATGACCTTTTCTCAGGATATTGAGGTCCAGGCACAAGCAAGAAAACTATTAAATATCTAAGAAAGTAAACTACCATATCTGTTAAACATTAACATCAGTTAATTCACATTTTAGAATGAGAACATTAAAATGTTCAACAAATCATTTAAAATAATAGGACATCTTGCTTTCAGTCTCCAAAGGCAGGGTGAATTACTTAATATGGTGTGGGCTGTCTCGATTTTGGTATCATGTGGATGATAGCACATACTGTGATTCTGGGATTTATGAGTTGTGCGCATAACACAACTCAAATTTGTGCTTGCTAGTCTCTAGAAACGGACCCCAATGAACCATACTCTTGTGTAGTCCCACCCCACTTGGTACACACGCATCTTGAAATCCAGCTGCCATGATATGAGAAGCTCAAGCTTCATGATGAGGAGAACAGAGGCACGGCAGTCAACAATTCCGGTTGAGTTCCCAGTAAAGCCAATACCAATAGCCAACATTGCAAGTAAGCTACCTTGGATATTACTGTCAACTCAAGTCCCCAGATGCAACATCTGCTCACATCACATGGAGCAGAACTACAGAGCTGAACCCAGTAGACCCACAGAATCACAAGAGATCATCAAAGAGTTATTGTTTTAAGCCACTAAATTTTGAGGTGGCTTCCTACACAACAATATATAACAAAAACATATCTGCGCTAGAACACTTGGTTCAAGTCATGTAAAATTACCCTGAGGGTCACATGGATTAATTGATCATAGGCTCTTCACCAATTTTCAGTCTCAGCCCATGTAATAGCAAATAGTAGAATTGGAATATCAACTTTTCTCTAAGTGGTTCATATTTTAAAGGAAAATACTTTTCAAGTCCACAAAATGAAATTGAAGTAATAAAGTAACAAACTTCCCAAGGAGAACCTTCAGTTTCCCATGGTGGAAAGAATAATGCTTGGTGTGGCAGGAGAAAGTGCTTTGCAAAAAGCAGTTACATCTGCAACAGCAAAATAACTGACTGTTAATTGATACAAAACTGTGTATAACGTGCAGAAGCCAACTCATATTTTTCATAATCATCAGAGAGACTATCTTCCTCCGTGTGATACCATGCTGAGAATGGTAGGGCATTGCTCTTAACAATTAACCTCTGAGAACAACTCATATCTTGCTTCTTTTTCCTAATAAGCTTGCTTGAGTGTTGAATCCACTGCAGATTTAATTAGGAAAAAAGAGAGAGATTTTTACGACTAGATTTCGTCAGAAAAATCAGCCAAATCTGTAGAGTCAAATAGTTGTTCTCACTCCTTCACTTCAGCTGAGTGACCATGTTGTCTATATAAACTTTATGTGGCTACTGCTCTATGAAAATCTCATTTAAAGGTAGAGCCTGAATCCTGCATTCCAATAGTTTCCAAACTTCCGAGAGTCTCAAATTTCCTTGCAGCTTCTTACACCACACGATCTGCAGTAAATCATTCTAACTCTTTGCTGATAGCACCATGAAGCATCATTCAATGAGTCTGCCAAGTTTGCATCCTTTGATTACATTGATACGGAAACTACTGTGAATAGTTCAAAAACAAAGTGACAGCTGGTCCCTGCCTCATCTCATTTGTTATACTCTGGTTGCTCAGAGAATAATACGTGTCTCCTTGGTAGGCATTTGAAATTATTTTCAGCATCTGGAACAAGGAGATCCTTAAAACGTGATTGCTAAAGATAGCAGCCAAGTTCCAGGGCCTTCTTGAACTCTCAGGTTTTGGATTGATTTATTTCCCTGTGGTCACTGTTGAAGTGTCTTCCCCAAGCTGGGCTACACGATTCTTCTTTAGGAGAGAAATATTTCTTTCCAGAAAATCTACAATACAGTCAAAAGTCGTCTTCACACTCCTAATGTGGACCCGACTTTTTGACAGCTCAAGTGATATTTCCTTCAGTGCCAGCCTCTGTGCCACGTTTACCAAAGTGGGACTGCCTTCCACATCATTCTGCTTCTCTTTTGAATCCAAAAGTACCCACAGCTTAGAGTCACATCAGTTCAACATATTGAAAATGTTCCTGCTTAAATCACGGTCATACAGCTTTTATAGCTTTGGGGTCCTCTCGCTTACCATTTACAGGACTGTCATATCTTAAAATAAGGGACAAAAGAGAGCGCTTGAAACTTGCAAGTTCACTGACCAGATGTCAGGTTGTCCGGGACACACACAGACACCTCATCATTCTCTTCTAGATTAAAGCATAGGTCTGGACATTCTAGGGAATAAGGAAGATTTTATTCAGTGACTAAAAACAGTATGTGTTTTATTGAGAGACTGGAGAATGTCATACGGGTCCATTTTTCCAAACAACTGACCAATGGTCTGCATGAGAGTCTAGTCAGCATATTTTGTAGAGTAATTTAAACTCTTGATCCCAAACATAAGTTGTCATTGACAGTGGTATCACACTGCTTTCTTGAATTCATTTGGTTCCTAAATACTACCATGATGGAGTTAAATTTCATTTTCTATCTCCCCAATAAGACTAAAGACTCGCTACAGGCAAGGGCCTTGTTTTGTATTATTTGTTTGTTTTTATCATGAAAAAAGTTTGCTGTACTAGGTATCTAATACATAATTGTTGATTATGTCATTTTTACATCCACCCCTCTTCCACTTTCCTGGGAAAGTGAAACAGATATTGATTGAGCAAATGCTTTGTTTCAGATAATGTACAAGATGCTTTATATAAGCCAATTCATTTCATCCTGAAAGCAATTTAGAACAACAGAAGAATAGCTTCTTGTTTTGCCCATTGTAAACATATATTGTTAGGCCTGAAGGTCTTCTTGAAGGCTCCAAGTTAGCTGATTCACTCTCGTTTACTTTCTAAATCAAATATTTAACATTCCTCTCTTGCTTTGAAATTTGTAGCTAGAGTAGTTGCCTCCTTGTTACTGGCTATGGACTGGGCCTCAGTCTTCCTAGAGTCCTCTTCCATTTCTTCTTCAGCACAAACCCACAATCTCTTTTCTTTCTTTTTTTAAAAAATGAGTTTCAATGAGACGTTTAAGCGGAAAAGAAAATTTAACAACAGAAAGCCAGTTACATTGAAGAGTGGAAATTAAAATTTTAATTTAATATATAACTTTGATCTTGATATTTTATCCAGCCCCAAACTACAATGGGATATCACCTCATGCCTGTCAGAATGGCTATTATTAAAAAGACCAGAAACAGAATTGTTGGAGAGGATGTGGAGAAAAGAGAAATCTTGTACACTGCTGGCAGGGATGTAAACCGGTGCAGACATTATGGAAAATAGTAGGGAGATTATTCAAAAAATTAAAAATGGAACTACCATATGATCCAGCTATTCTATAATCCCTTTTCTGTTTTAAGAATTTTATTGCAAGTTGGGGCCAGCCCCATGGCCTAGTGGTTAAGTTTGGTGCACTCTGCTTCGGTCGCCCAGGCTGGGTTCCCGGGCATAGACTTACACCACTTGTTAGATCATGGTGAATCTTCCTCAGCAAAAAAAGAAAGAAAGAAAGAAAGAAAAGAAAAGAATTTTACTGCAAGTAAAGAGAAGACAGAAAACAAAAAGTCTTGGCAAGACGTAAAAAGGTCCTATTCCTAATACTACCAGACTGATTCCCCTTGAGGAGTCCAGCTTCTGGCTAAAAGTTTATGTGTGACCATATGTGATTACAAAAGCTTTACCTGGCAGGCTCTGGGGGGAAACTGCCCCCCTCCCCAGCCCTGACTCGGTGCACAATCAATGTACCGTAGTCTCTGAGGGAAGTTGTAGTCAAGGCCTCAGGCCCCCCTAGCTGGCAATATTAATGCTGTTACATAAATCTTCATTCCTAGCCCAGAGGCTTCTTTTCCTGGAGGCTTTGAGCAGACGCCTTAGGTACCTCTACCCAGACCTCCTTCTGAAGAAAAGAGGGGAAACCATGAAGACCCTTTTCCATTTGATTCAGGTACTCAGCACTTTTCCTCTCCTAGCCCTGTTCACCCGCCACCCCCCAGGCCCAGAGTCCATGGAACTGCGAGATATGCTGTTCAGGGCTCCCTTGGCAGTGAGAAACCCTAATGTCTGTGCTGATCCACCTGACCCTCCACGAGTGCCGTTCCATGGGGGGAAAATGGAACAACGGAAAGTTGGCGCTTTCTCAGTTTGCCTCTTGCTTATATTATTGCAGTTATGTGCTTAAAGCCTTGACTGTTACTTCCATTTTGGCCTCTTTCCTTGATTGGCTACTATGACATGCAGCAGCTCAGCTCTCTCCAGTTCAGCCAAGTCCTTGACACTCAGACATTTAAGGTACCAGGCAGCCTTTTTGAGCCCAGCTCTAGACTTCACACACCTCGCCATCTCTATTCCCTGGATTGCCCTGACTGGTCCTACTGGAACACCGCCACTTCACAGCCTCTGGGCCAAACAATACTTAGGGACTAAGTCCTTTCGGAAGTTCAAAAATCTCTGCTGCCCAAGAGGTAACATTTCCAAGGTCTTCTTGACTCCTCCAAACTTTTCAATGGTTCTTCTGCATTAAGAGCACAGGCTAAGACACTAAACATATTTTTCTCATGTGTTTAAGTCATATGCACATAATAGAACAAGATGCTATAAAAGAGAAAATAACTGTCATTGTTACAAATATCTTATAAATGAGTTGACTAAATGTAAGGTTTTTGAAAATGACTTTGATAAATCAGTCTGTGAGTGTAGACACAGCCTCAGAGAAAATTGGAAGAAGTATTAATAATGAAGATGATAATTACAGTCTTTGCTAGACACTGTGCATTTAGAGGCATTATTTTAATTCTAACAACAATCTTATGAGAGTGAGGACCTAGTATTAGCCTGAATTTACAGATAAGGAAACCAATCGTTTAGACGGATAATTAACTATAAAAAAGTCACACGGCTGAAAAGAGGGACTTAAAATTGGGTCTGTTTGACACCAAAGCCTTTTACGCCTTGAAGATTATTGTCTAACACATTTTCTACAAATAATCCTACCTGGATACAACTGAATAGCGCTACGTCTGATCCTTTCAGTAATAGAACCAGGATTGGTAGCTTTTATTTCTCTGCTTTTCATATATAAAATTGACGACAACTATGGCAATCACAGAGATGATTGTTGATTCCACAGCAGTTATAGCAGATTTTTGATAAGACACAGGGTGGGCTGATACCAATCTCAGAAAATGGGAAAATATTTGATATAAGGAAAAATAAAAAATGGAAGCTTTCTGTGCTCTTGTTCCTGTTGCTTTGTGATTTACTTTTAAAACACTAGCATTTGTCTGTAATTTTATCTGATTTCTCTTCCCTTTTCAAAAAATCCTCAGGAAAAAAATTGTCTAATATAAAAATAAATTAAAACTCTGTTATTTATTCTTCTGGAAAACAGTAAAGGTAAGATGGTTTCTGATCGTATATTATACATTGGTGAGAAAACAGTGGTTTTCTGATTCTAGAAATAAAATTTTGAATGTCTAAATATTTTTACTTATTTCCTTACTATTCTTCTCTAACAAAAGTAAAATTACAAGCATAGCCTTAATGCTCTGTCTTAGTACTGATTAAAATGTGTATTATGTTACCACTTTGCTTATGTAGCACTTTCACATGTTAAGATAAAAACCATAAATTATAGTATTATATCTGCCCTTGGGTAATCAAAATAAAAGAATTCTTCTAGTAGGCCATCGGAAATTCTGTAAATCATATTCTCATTTCCACCCCCCCTTGAAGTGAAACCAAGAAAAATCAGAGATCTTTCCATATAACTCTCTGATTCGTGGGGTAAAATATTAGTCTTCAAAACATTTGAATTCCTCTGCTCAATGCAGGAAACAACGATGTAGGAATCCACCCTGGGCCTCACTAGAAGTGTTATTTCCCCCTCACTGCTGGTTCTGCTTGTGAATTCAATCATTTATCAGAACGAGAGCCATCTCTAGTCCACGGCCTCTTTCACCATGAGCCACCACGAAAGAGTTAATAGCAGCGAACATTAATATCTGGAGACAGGAAGAAAACTGCAGTGATTCATGGTTATTTGGAGTTTGAAGAACCACAAAATGACACACCTGGGAGAAACTTTGAAGGGTCATTTCATCTTTTCTCTACTTTGGGCTTTTCTTTTCTCTAGTTCCTGGAACTACACAATGGAGAACGGTAATGGGCTTTGCTGGATTTTTGTGAAGGTTAAATGAGATCGTAACAGACACTGAAGGTCCTTTCAATAACTATTAGCTGTCTAACTTCTGAGAGGTCACATTCTGTAGGTAAACATCCCCTATCCTGAGGCTCAGGCTCTCCTCTCCTCTCAGCACACCTTCACCATAGCATTTCCCAAATTCAGTTTTACATGTTTGGCACTTGTCTCACTCCTCCTCTGGGCAGTGAGTTCCTTATTGCAGTGACGCTTCTCATAAATCATTTTTAGTGTCTACTACTATTATAAGGATCATAAGGAATAGAGGGGCCCCCTGCAATGCGTGTGTGCTTGGACAAGTCATCAATATCTCTGATTCTCTATTTCCTCATCTTCAATGGAAACAGTAATATTTCAATTCTGTCTATGTCAGAGCTTTTGTAAGGATTAAGTTGCATAATTATAAGATTACTGTTTCATTAGTTATTGTACTTATAAAGGCATTTCCAAAATAGTTATAATCTTATATAAAACAACCATAGTACATAAATTTAATATTTATCCTCAAAAGGTATTAACATTGTATAATTCTAGGAGTTGTGATTCACCTAGATTCACCTAGAACACCTAGAATCAAGCACTATATATCCCCCGTTTATAAATTAGAAGATCCATTAGAAGAGTAAGAATTAAGTAAAATTCCACAGATACAGCACATTTCTCTATATCATAAGTAGAAATAGCTGTCATGAATAAAATAATCATCAATGCATACTAGATAAATTTAAAGAATATAAGAAACACAATGACTTTTAACCACTGACCGCTATAAAGTTTCCCATGTGAAGGTCAAGCGCAGAGCTCTATGAGGCTCTTTTTGAAAGTAAATGATTTAAAGGTTTGACACACCTTATTTTCTTAGGTCTTCTCAGTAATAGATTCAGAGGTTAAATTCCATTGTATACTAAGGTCTTCTTCCTTGGTGGTGCCAAGACAATGAGCATCTAGTTGTTTATTTAAATTGATTGTGTGGCTAATACATAATTTTGAAAGTACAATGTTTAATGCCATCAGCTCAGTTTGCCACACATTCTTTTGGCAGAAAAAAATGCTATTTCTATTTGACTTTTTATATTAGATAATGATTTTGAAAAACAATAGGAATCAGAATTTGACTTCTCTCACAAGCAATCACTTTTAAATAAGGCACTTTTGGATATAAATTTTCTGGAAGATCCACTGAGTCATTACAGAATTATTAAAGCTACTCTTTGGATTACATATGTAATCAGTGACAACAGGCTAGGAAGTACAGGCAGACCTGTTTCTAGCCAAAAATCCAGTTGTCCACTATAATGCAGGCATCCCACATGATCACTCAGATGACTACTGATTGGCCAAGATCATAAGGAATGAAAGGAAATCCAGTTGAACTTTTTGAACAAATGACTTGTCTGACCCTCTCTTTATTCAAATACTAACGGAGATAATAAAGACTACCTTATAGAGACTATTGTGAGAATTAAATTTAAATATGACAAGATCTGGAAAGAACTTTTTCCCACTGCTTGGTCATAAAAGCCACTCCAAAAAGCATTAGCCCTCTTTTTGCTTTATCTCAGTCACCCACATATACATGTGTTTGGCAGAAAGTTCTTTTATGGCCCTTACCTTGTTTAATTATGATGGATAATCTAGTGATCTAGACTCTACTGAGAATCTATAACATTTTCCTACTAAGATTATATGTTCTTTGTACAGAATAAAGTTTAAAAAGGAATATAAATAGTAATTCTCTATCTTAAAGAAGAAGAACAACTTTGGAAAACTTAGACAACCTGATTTCAACACTAACTATATGCACCATAATGAAGACAACATGATATTAGCATAAAGATAAACAAGCAGATCAGTGGAACAAAATAGGGTCCAGAAATAGACACAAATATACATGTTAATAGTTTTCCAACAAAGGCGCTAAATAATTCAGTGAGGAAAGGGGAGTCCTTTAACAAGTGGTGCTGGTAAAACTGGATATTTATAGTAAAATAAAGGAACTTGGTCTCTTCTTCAATCTGTACATAAAAATTAATTTAAGATAGATCATAGAACTGAACGTAAAAACTAGTAAAACACAGAAGATTATCCTCATGTCTTGGGTATACAAATCTTGCTTACACAGATCACAAAATGTACTAAAACTAAAAGAAAAAAATGATAACCAGGACTTCACCAAAATTAAACATGTGCTCATCAAAAAACAACATTAAGAAATTGAAAAGGCAAGCCTCAGATTTGTAGAAAATATTCACAACACAAAAATCTAATAAGGACTTGTTTCCAGAATGTTAAAGAATTCTGACAAATCAATAAATTAAAAGATTAACAACCCAACTTAAAAAACTGGGAAAAATAAAATGTTCAAATGGCCATATAATAAACATATGAAAAGATATTCAACATCCTTGGTCATCAGAGAAATACAAATTAAAGCCACAACAAGATACGACTATACTATGCATTAGATTTGCTAAAATTAACAAGTCTAACAATACATGTGTTGGTTGGGATTGGACAACTGGAACTTCCAAACACTGCTGGTGGGAAAGCAAATCGGCAAAGCTATTTTGGAAAACTGTTGCTACTCAAGTAAGACATATATCTAAATTCTGACCCAGTAGTTCCACTTCTAGATATCTATCCAAGAGACAGTTTACGTCAATGAAAGACTTGTTTAAGAATGTCATAGCAGTTTTCTTTACAATAGTCCCAAATTGGAAACAATTCAATATCTATTAATAAGAGAATAGATAAACACATTCAATATATCTATACAATGAAATTATACTTAGCAATAGAAAAGAACAAATTTCTGTAATACACAATAATATAGATGAATCTCAAATACATTATGCTAAATGAAATATGCCAGACACAAAAGGACAAATATTGTATGATTATATTTATATGTGGCATCTACAATAGGCAAAATCACAGTGACAGAAGATAGCATAGTGGTTACTAGGGCCTGAAGGGTGAAGGGAATTGGGAATGACTGTTTAATACATATAGAGTTTTTGTTTGGGAGGATGAAAAAGTTCTGGAGAGAGAGAGTGGTGGTGATTGCATAACATGAATGTGCTTATTGCCAATAGTTGTACATTTCAAAATGGTTAAAATGGTAAATTTTATGTTATATATATATTTTACCACAATTAAAAAAAAGCCAAACAAATCTAGGGTTAAAGTGTGTGTGTGGGGGGTGTGGGGGGCAGATTGGGGGGGGAATTCTAGTTATTTTGTTTCTGCTCTCCTAACTTGTGGTCTTACAGTGTGGTATAGGTACTTTCATACTTTTCTCATCAATCTTTTCAAAAAAAAGGTAATAGATGCCTGGAAGACAAGAATCTATGGAAAAGAACAGGGACATTTTTCTAGGAGTACTTTCCCCTTGTAACTCCGTTCACACAAAAGAAAAATCATTCTAGGTAGCACATGCCATTTGAAGAGGTTTAAATTTTCATTAAAGTGAGACAGCAGACAGGCTTTCATGGAAATAATGTGAATCTGTGCCCACATCCAGCAGGGATAATGATTCTTTTAATTATCAGTTACTGGGCCAAATTCAAAAAGACATGATGGGCAGGCATTAGGTAACTAAATAATAAATAGTAATTGCATTTCTTCCTTTGCATTTTAAAGGGAAAAACACCTGAGAATCTCTACTTGGTATTCCTTACACAAAGCACCCTCTGTGTCATGAAGTCACTTGAAATAATGTCATTTGGTGCTGTGCATCCAATAACTTTAAATAACATCATTAACATTAGAATGAAAAGAATGGAAATTGGCTATCTAGAAGGCATCCTTCCTCATACTTATGAGGGTTCTCAAACAAAAATTATGTGATTCTCTCTTTGTGACACATATTTCTCTTGTATAAGTAATAAAATGAATATATTTATAAGGAAGAAGGGAGGAAAAGAGGGACAAACCACATGATTATCAAAAGCTTCAGTTTTAAACCAATCATTATGAAACAAATCATTATCTTTTCAAGAAATTTAGGTATTAAAAGTCATTATCAGGGGCCCGCCTGGTGGTGTAGCAGTTGGGTTTGCACGATCCATTTCGGTGACCCAGGGTTCGCCAGTTAGGATCCCTGGCACGGACCTATGCAGTGCATATCAAACCATGCTGTGGCAGGCGTCCTACATATAAAATAGAAGAAGATAGGTGTAGATGTTAGCTCAGGGCCAATCTTCCTCAGCAAAAAGAGGAGGATTGGCAGATGTTAGCTAAGGGCTAATCGTCCTCAAAAAAAAAAAAAAAGGCACTATCAGCTCACGAGAATTTGAGTGTGCATCTGTGCTTTCTTTCAGTATAGAACAGAGTAAGTACTAGGTTAAGGAGACAACTGCAGTTTGGGGTCCAGGCCTGTTACTAAATTGTTGAGGGATTTAGATGTGTCTATATTTTATACAGTTTTTAAAATGAGGGACTTGGATTATTTTTCACTCTAAAGCTCTTCCAAATGTCTCATTGAGTTGCTGTTTAAGAGAACAATAGTTTTCTGTAGGGTACACCTATGATTTTTGTAGTATATCTGGCTAAGCTTTTTGTGACTTTTCAGGTCATGAGGGGACAAAAAGCTGACTGGCCAATACATTTTGAGGCTAGAAAGATGGAAAAAATATTTACTTTATTTCTGTATCTTGCTTTTCTGTTGACTCTTGGACTATTCCATATAAAAGAGTATTTAAACCAATCATGATGTCATAAGCACTGGACCACATTTTTGGTGCCAAACATAGTTCAGGAGAGTTTCAAGTAAAATCAGATACTGTTCAGTAGGAAAACCAGGAAGTCAAGCAGGAGAACCATTTTCCTTTTTATCAACTCCTTTTGTTATGGCTTTGAAGCAGAATATGACAAACACATTGACCCTGAAACTACAGGAAATGAGATGAAAGGGGAACCTGTAATAATTACCTAAATAAATCAGCTTCAAATACTTTATGAAAAATGTATAGAAAAACTGTTTCTTGATATAGTTTTAGTTTGAATGAAAAAGGGCTAGGTCAATGGACCCCAACCCCTGCATTCTGATTGACTTTTTGGATATGGGGAAAATGTGGATTTTGGTGTAAAGCAGAATAAATATCTGAAATATTTTTGTGCATAACACAGAGAAAAATAGGGAAAACTCAAGGAGTATTAGATTAATAGCTGATATGATGACTATAGGGAAAGAACTAGAAAATGTATAGGAAAGGATTAGTAGCTTGTTTAGTGTCCTTCAGATCTAGGCACTTCAACCATCATAGGATTTTCTCCCATAGCACTCATTAGCTTGATTTTAGGAACTGACAAGGAAGTTCACAGGAGTAATAAGAGGTAAATGATAATAGTAAATTAAAGCTAAATAAAATAAAATGAAAATAATCTTGAGGGTGCTGAATATGGTTAGCCATATGATCAACCACAAGGTCCAAATTGAAATGAGAGTGAAATAAAGGGAAAGATGATAAATGGAGAAAAAAAAATGAAGGGATCAAGCTGAAAGTGTTTATGAGGTTAATCAGTTCATTGAGAGTGAAGACAGTAGCGATCTGAAAGGAAAAAGGAGCCATCATTTAGGATGGTTTTGGAGTTAAAGGTTTTCAATGAAAGTCCCTTCAAGGGGAAGAAAACAATGTTAAGGGTGGTCCAAGGGTGATGGATGGATTAAAGTGGGAGAGAAGATTGCTAGAAATGAGGAAGCCAATAAAAGTTGGGTGGTATGTCTAATAATCGGATGACAAAATAATCATTTTGCACATTGCCTGACACATAGCAGGTATACAACCAATATTTGCTTATTGATGTTGAATTAGTTCATGAAGATTCCAAGGGACTTCGAGAGGTTTTTGAAGCGGATTTAATTTGAAACAAAATGCAATAAAGGTAAAGAGGTCTTGCATGTGAATCAGAAGAAGGCTGGCATGAATAGAGTGAAGGTGATGCAGTTTCTTAGCATCATGGATGAAATACTTAAGGTTTTAGTGGAGAATCAGCTCCACAATGAGTCCACAAGATAATGTGACCACCCACAACACCAATGGTATTGTAGATTATAAGAATGATAATGTAATATTTAAGATGAGGAAAGTACCCTAAAAGTATGTTTAATAATCACATGATATCTGTAAACTATGCAGAGGAGGGTGACACATCAAGTTGAGAGCTGACAAGCAAATGAGAAATATTTGCAGAACACGAGGATATTTAGCTTGGAGAAGAATCAGTGGAGGGAAGGGAGGATTGACAGACACCTTCAAATATTCACAGTTGTGCCATAAAAGAAAGTCACCAGACTCACTAGATTTGTTCTTTATAGTCCCCGGGGAAATAATTGACAAATGAGAAGAAGTCATAGGGAGATACAGTAATTCATTTTGAATGTAAATTTCTGAAAGCTAGACCTACACAAGACAAAAATGATTGTTTAGAGAGAGAAATAAATCCCTGTCAGCAGAAAGGTTCAGTTATGAGCTAGAAAATGGTGTTACATAGGGGACTCAAATATCAGATGGATGGCTGGAGAACAAGGCTTTTAAGAGCCTTTCAGCACTTGATTTTGTGAATCAACAAAATTAAAATTACAGGTTCAAGATAAATTCTTGGTGATTCTGATTTTTGTCGTGTATGTGACAGAGGAGACTATAGATTAGTGAAAATGGAATAAATAAAAATTGTTAATACTGGAAGATCCATCTAACATCATGAGGATTAAATAGAATATGTGTAAGACTCATACATTTAAAAGTTTGAATCCAGTCAATACTCACATAAATGTTATTTGTTGGGTTATGAAAATCAGTCCACCAATACAAAATTCATAATTGGAATGTGTCAAGTTTATTAAAGAAAACAGCCTTCTCAAACTAGTTGCATCATTAGTTACAATTCTCTGCTAAGTCAGGCAAAGGATTGCTGATTTTTGGCATTAGGTGAAGATAGGATGTGCTGCATTGTTGAAATACTTTCTTTATAGTCCATTGCACAGGTATAGATATTGATAGCTCTAATAAGTATAAACTTCCTCTATCGTGTGCTTATTATGACAGGTACTATTTTATGTACTTTATAGTCATTTATGACTTCTCACTGAAAAAGCCAACAGCATATGCAGAAGCATATTTCCCAAGAATAGTATCATAACAAAAGTGTTTACTTAGTTTGAACTAAATCTGATGTGACAGCATAATAGATATTTCTCCCTTTGGCTAAAGAGCATCAATTCCCATCATGTCATTTCCTCACAAGACCCACATGTCAAAGAATAAATATATTTTTTTATTGGTAACATCTGACTCCTATGTGTGTCACTCTGTCAAGTTGTATCCTTTAGTAAAGTTCTTGACATCCATGTCCTACTCAGTATGGAGGGAAAAATCAATTCTAAAATCAAAACTAGGAATCTAGAAAATACTCTCAGAAAAAAACACACTCCTTTTATTCAAGAATATAATGGGCTAGTCTACATATCTACATACACTGCAAAGAAAAGTAGACTTCAAGCTACATAATATCATATGTGCTGTTACTTATAAAAATCAAGGTATTTACTATTGATTATAGGGAGTAATCATACAAATGATGCAAACAAACTTTTCATGTGGTGTTCTAAAGTGGATCTCTGTTTACAGATTTTTTAAATATTTTGTGATCTTTAAGTGAAGAATTTTAAGGCAAGCATTCACTCCCTTTATATATAATTGAAAATAAGAAAAAAAAAGTACACACTGGTCTATTAAACTTATCATACTTTAATTCAGATAGTTTAACTCAATGATCTAAATTTCAGATTATTTAATGATAAAGTCTCCTAAGGGATGTCAGTATCTAATTGTTAAATAATAGGTACATAATAACTGTTTGCTGAATAAATGAATCAATAAAAATGAATTAATGAGAAAATGGTCAAATGATAGACACAAGACCACATACTATAATGTAAAATTAGATACTGGAGTCCCTTAAAAAACAAGTGACTTTTCTAAAAAACATAAAATAATTCTGAAGACTTCATTTTTAAAAGGCTGAAATAATCCATTACTCATGAAATTATTTATATTCGTTTTGAAGATATTATGAAAGATACTGTGTAATTCTTCCACTTTGGGGGCATATCAAAATATATGTTAGTGTTAAAGACAAAAGTATAAGTTATAGACTGTAAGTAGCAACAAGTCTGTAAGTAAATTTGCTAAAGTAAATACTAAATGTGGTTTTATTACACAAGGTGGTCACTTGCATTTAAAAGAAGATACAGAGGTGTTTATCATTCATCATAATCACTGAAGATGGATGGACCACTTTCTGGATTAAACAATGAAGGTGAAATTTTCAGATTATATATACATATATCCTCTGCACCTTACTAATCATTATCATGTAAAAGAGACTGAGAAAAAAAGGTAACCAGGTAGCAGGGAAATTATTTGGATCTATCCTCATTCTGTTTTCCGTAGGACTGTGAATAAAATGTTAAGGTTCCTAGTCTCAGGACCAGGTGTGTAAAATGCGTGTGTTTGCAGTAAAGAACTTAATCTCCCTCTTGATTCTTTCTTCCCATTTTTCACTTATTCGTGTTCATAGCCACAATATAATTAGGTCGACTTTTTCCTTTGTTTAACTGTGTTTTGTTCTCCTGAGATGCGTCGGAGTCCATTGAGAAAACTGAGGGAGAGGCTAAGAAACTGGCACTCCCAGTAGTCCCCTATGTCTAGTGGTATGCTAATAAATGTGCTCTCTGGGAGCAAGAGCCTTGATCTGTAGCATTTGCTGAGTTCTATGGTGTAAATACGCCCAATAAGGGCAATATCAAGGTACCAATGTGACGTCATTGAAAGCGGAGTTGGGAAGAGATGTACAATAGCACACCATTGTACAGTATTTCCATCATACAGATAAGATGCAGATAAGCTCAAGGCATAGAGAATAGTAAAATAATGAGGAAGTTATGGGTTTAAAATACAGTAGTCCCCCTTTATCAGCAGTCTTGCTTTCTGAGGTGTGTTACCTGTGATCAACTGGAGTCCAAAAGGGTTAAATGGAAATTTCTGGAAAGAAACAACTCATAAGTTTTAAATTGCATGCTGTTCTGAGTAGCATGATGAAATCTCAAGCTGTCCTGCTGCTCCATCCCATCTGGGGCATGAATCATCTCTTTGTCCAGCATGTCTACGCTCTATAGGCTACCTACCCATTAGTGACTTAGTAGCCTTGTGGGTTATCAGATCAACTGTCGCAGGATCACAGTGCTTGTGTTCAAGTAACCCGTATTTTATTTAAAAATGGCCCCAAAGGGCAAAAGGAGTGATGCTAACAATTCAGATATGCCAAAGAGGAGCCATAAAGTACTTCCTTAAAGTGAAAAGTTGAAAGTTCTCGATTTAATAAGGGAAAAAATAAATCATATGCTGAGGTTGCTAAGATCTACATTAACTTTTATTGCAGTATATTGTTATGATTGTTCCATTTTTTTATTATCGTTGTTAATCTCTCACTGCGCCTAATTTATAGATTAAATTTTATCATAGGTATGAATGTGTAGGAAAAAACATAGTATATATACGGTTTGGTATTGTCCATGGTTTCAGGCATCCAATGGGGGTCTTGGAACGAATCCTTCATGGATAAGGGGGGAATATTGTATTACCTTTTAAAAATATAATTTATTTAATTTTAAGTTTATATAATTTAATTTTAATAATGACTGTGTTTAACGCTGGGCTCACAAAATTCCTTAAAGTTTAACAATCGCTCTTACGAGCCAGTACAAGCTGGCTCCAGCACACCGCTGTCTTGTCCCAAAGAGATCAATGACAGCATCTTTCCTGTTGCATATCTTTGCCTTTGCATATTATGACAAGATGCCACATAAAATTTTCTTTGTAAAAATGAATTTTATAGTACTAAAGCAGTTTTAAAATGATTTATCTAATTATACCTTATTATAGTGGAATTTGTCGATCATCCTCATCTACACGATTTCGCCTGCTATCTGAGAACACAAGTTTCCTGGACAGGAGTCTTACTGAATCAGAAGTGTGTGTGTGTGTGTTGGAGGGTGGGGGGTACTGTTTCTGCATTTTATACAAGTACTGGCTTTACAGGATTCTTCATTGCTCCTTAAAGTTTAAGAATTTCGACTCTGGGCCTTCAGCTTCTCCTTTCTCCAAGCTGGAGTTGGCAGCCTCCACCAGCTGATTCAGCCACACTCAGCTTCAGTGCCAGGACACTAGGACAATGGGCAGATTCAGTCCCATCTGTAGCAGATTCGGCTTCCTAGACCTGGTATCTCATAAACCCAGAAGGTCTTTGACTATATCAAAGCTAGGTATAATAAAAAAGTGCCTCAACCACCTCTAAACAATGGCAAAGGGACAAGTGTCTGTTCCTTTTATCATAGGTAGAAAAGTTAATTTCTTGTATAAGAGTGGAAACTATTCCATCTCAGATGCTGTCACTTGTCAGTTTCTCATGCGTTGCTGCAGCTCATGGAGGTGTTGAGGTTTCCTGACTGACAAACAACCAGGTTGCCCTCTTACTAAATTGGCGGAGCTGAACGAAGTGTTTAGCTAGTGTCTGTCACATGGTATATACTCATGAATATTTATTATTCAACAACAAATGAGTAAATAAATGCACAAATGAATAAACCCATGAAAGAATTAACTCAAGGCTATAACAGAAATAATCTTTAAATTCTTCATTGCCTTTTCTGTAATAAAACTTCCAAATTAAGAGAGTATTTGGATTTTTTTTAAACTGACAATGTTTTCTTTGTGTCATTATATTTTATTTCAAGAGAATTATGTACATTACCATCTAAATGAAACACAACTGTGTTTTTTCTTTCTTTGAAGTGTATAAAAAGGAAATTCAACTTGGAAAGAATAAAATATATATACATCTCTGGAGAAATACATGTTGATACTACAGCCATGGACATAAACATATATATTCTTTGCAACATTTAGATTCATCTATGCATAAAAGATAAAAATCTACAGTCAGCTTCAGATGTTAAAAAGATGAATTTTATTTAAAGTCAGTATGAAGCATTTCTTCACATATAAATCCCTTTTGTGTGTCTCATCAACTTTATCTGTGTAAAAATAAAATAGACAAGTATCTAGTTAATAGCTACTGCCTCTCAGCTAAAACACAAAATGGTCTGTCAAATAGATTTCTCTGAAAGATGAGAAATGTTTAGGTAGGAGGAACTTGAGTTACTACAAAAAAAAGGAAAATTGAATTTTTTATCATTTATCATGGAACAAAGTTACTGTAGAAAAAGCAAATGATTTCTCCCAGTCCGCTTAAGATTAGATATGTAATATGATCTTGTTAATTTTCTGAAAATATTAATTGTTCTTCAATACTTTTTAACCTACTATTACATACTTTTGAGTATGTTTGAAAAATCCATTTGTATTCAATATATAGAGTACTTTCTACAAAGTGTTCAGAAAACATGAAGACGATGCTCTTAGATTCTGTCAATTTCACATAGAGAGTTTCCCAGTGGGCTGAGTGATGTTTTGGACAGCTTTGGAAAACTAATGAGGGCTATCCTTTTCTGTATGAAAGAGCAACATTATAAATGAAATAAGTAGATATCAAGGTTGAATGTTATTGAAGAGTAAATACTCAGATTGCATAATGTTATTGGGCTTTTTAATGAGATTAAACTAAAATGACTTCGGGGGAAGATATATTAGACTTAGTTTGGTTGCTAAAGCAGCTATATCTTTAAATAATGCACTTATTTAGATAGTTGCACTATTATCTGGCAACATTTACTCTATACTTCTTATCTAATTTATGTTCATTTGGTTTAGTTTATTATTTAAACTAACAACCTTCGCTAATAATATGTATGCCCAGTGTTCTGATTTGCATTTTCTCTGAATCTAATATACATTTCCTAATGGTTCCGGATCACTGCTGCTAAAACAATTAGAGGTTTTATTTTATCGCCAACAAATCTTGAGAGCTGAGATAAAGCTCTTCTCTGTGATCTCAACTTTTTCCCCTTCAAATTTTCAATGACAAATATATTCTAGAAGTTGGAATTGAGGAAAACCCAGAAATAGATTTGGACACATCAGATGTATTTAAGATTGTTTAAGAAAGTTTGTTGAGGTATCAGCTTTGCTCACTTAACAAACTGCAGCTCCTCTGAGCTGTTTTTCGAGGCTCATCAAGGAGAAATACATCGCGGTGAGGGACAGAATCTTACATGTATTTTCACTCCAGGAAAAACTGGGAAGTCAGGGAGAAGTGTCTTTCAGAATCTTCTTAGCTCTCCTTTCTCAGTACTTTTTAGACCCATCTCTTCCTGTGCTTTCCACACGTAGTTTCATGTCTACTGGATGGATGAGCCCATCTCTTAGCTGCCAATCTGGATCTTACTTTCTGTCTGGGAACTAATCCCATGGAGAACTTAAACCACTTGAAGGCAAGGCTTATTTTGAATTCTGATTTGTTTCTCCGCCCTCATAAGGCGCTACATATAGGAGGCAGTGTGGCCAAATGACTAATAACCCTAGCTTGGATTTGAATCCCAGTGCTGCCACTTCCTCATTGTGTGGCACTGGGGCACATTACCTAGTCCCTTTAAGGCTTAGTGTTCTCTTTTGTAAAATGGGAATAATTATAAAATCCACTGACCTTACCATTTTTTCATTATCCATCACCAACTCCCCCACCCTAACCATGCTCTCCTTTTTTTCCTTAGACAATTTAGATTCCATGGGTCTTTTTTTTTTTTCCTGAGGAAGATTAGCCCCAAGCTAACATCTGCCACTAATCCTCCTCTTTTTGCTACGGAAGATTGGCCCTGAGCTAACATCTGTGCCCATCTTCCTCTATTTTATATGTGGGATGCCTGCCATGGCATGGCTTGATAAGTGGTGAGTAGGTCTGCACCCGGGATCCAAACTGGCGAATCCCAGGCTGCCGAAGCAGAACATGTGAATTTAACTGCTGTGCCCACCATGGGTCTTCTTTTTAAACACTCCCTTGCAAAATATCCTAACTCACTCCACCCCTTCTCCACTGGCAAACTCCAAACAGAATAAAACCCAACTATCTGCCTACCTACCCTAGGCCAATAACCAAGCAACAACCATGCAGAGAAAAGCAAACAATCATGTTGACTAGTTTCACTTTAAATTGATGACATCTCTCATCTTTTCCCCTGTCTTCAAACTCTCAATACTCACTCCTTCAAGATTCACACTCTGGTGATGACCATTTATCATACTTCTCATCTTCCCAGCTCAAAATCGACTGACATGTCTGCAGCCACACCCACTCTCTCTGCCTTAGCTTGTCTTGCCAAGATTCAAGTATGTGTTCCTCTCCACTCGTATGCTGGATCCTCTGCCTTCTTGCCTACTCAAAGGATTGTACTCTTGCAATTTTTCACTCTCTCTTCTGCATCATTAATTTTCTCCTCTATACTGCATATCTCCAGAAGTTGCAGCACGTCCCATGTTCAAAAAGGAAACAACAATAAAAATAAACAAATAAAATAAGCAAACAATAAAACCTCCCTCAAGCCTACCACCTCCTAAAGTTACTATCCATTCTTTGCTCCACTTCAGAGTAAACTCAAAAACATCCACAGTTACTCTGCACAGTCCCTCAACTCTCTCTCTCTCTCCATTTTCATGCCCCTTCTCACAGTGGTCACTTTGCTGTTGTTATTCTACTGTATCTTTCATCACATGTGGCGTAGGAAGCAGCACCCATCTTTTGGAAAGACTCTTACCTTTTGGCTTCTGTGACACCACCCCTCTTCATTTTCTCCCATCACTCTGGCATCTTTTCTGAATGTGAAGTGTCCCAAGATTCAGCCTTATTTTTCTAATTATATTCTTTCCCTAGGTGTCATCGATATGACAGTGACTCAAATTTGTATCTCCTGACATGACCTGTCATGAGACCACTAGTCTCATATAGAAAATTGTCTACATGATTGACATCCTTGATTGTACATCTAGTAGTTTTCTAAAATTCAAAATGTCCAGAAAAGAAGTGATTGTTCTCTCTAACCCAATCTTTCCTCCACTCATCCTCATCTCATTAAACAGCTCCAAGATCCACTCATTCTTTTGTAGCCAAAAATCTAGTCTCCATCCTTGATTTTTTTATTTTTTCCTATCCACTGGCCAATCCTACTGGCTCTAGATCCAACACATACCATGATTTTTTTCCACTTTTCTCTCCATCTGCTCTGATGACTCCCAGGTTCCAACTAAAACAATCTTCTACAGATCACTCAATTGTTTCCTGACTGGTCTCCCTGCTTCCACTCTGCCCCATTCCCACTAATTTTCCTCACAGCAGCCAATTTGATCTTTTAAAAACTTGAATGAGATCACTCCCCTTTTTATTATTATTATTGTTTTAAGATCGGCCCTGAGCTAACACCTGTTGCCAATCTTTTTTTTTTTTCCTCTTCTCCCCAAAGTCCCCTAGTACATAGTTGTATATTCCAGCTGTAGGTCCTTCTAGTTCTGCTGTGTGGGACACCACCTCAACACAGCTTGATGAGCAGATGAGCAGTGTTAGGTCCACACCCAGGATCTGAACCAGTGAAACCCTGGGCTGCCGAAGCAGAGCGTGAGAACTTAACCACTCGGCCATGGGGCAGGCACCCTCACTCCCCTTTTAAAATCCTTTTCATCATCCATAGAATGAAATACCAATTTCTATCATGTCCTATAAAGCCCCACATGATCTAACCCTGACCTAGTGATCATGATCCCTTCATATTGCTCTTATTTCCGGTTTGCCATCATGCACAGCCAGTTCCCTTCTCAAGACTTTGACACTAGTTGTCAAAGCTAGCTTTGCTTAGAATGATTTACCTTGAGTGTGCACAACGTTGGCCCTTTTTCATATTCTTGTCTCACCAAGTGCCACCTCCTTAAAAGGGCTTTCTCTGACAATCTGATTTAAATTAGGTCCTTCTCTATCACATCACTGTGCTTAATTCTCTTCACAGAACTTATTCTCTTGTGTTAATTGTTCCTTTCTGTGTTTTCTTATCAGTCTCTTTCCCTGTACTTGAATGTTAAGTAAGCTCTCTAGGAAAGAGGGATGCTTGAATTCCTTTATTGTAGCTTTTCCAGCAATAAGGGCAGCTCAAAGTTGGTATTCCAGTAATTAGTTTAATGCATAATGACCATCTTATAGGGTTGTTGTAAGAATTAATGAGGTACTGCTTTAATTGCTTAACACATTGCAAGGCACAAAATACCTGCTTAAAAAGTTACTTACTGCCGTTATTAAAATTATAATTATCATTAGGTGCTCCTTAAATATGTGTCAAGAATGTTAATCACAACAGCTCATGCTAATGTCTTAAATCATTCAGATGAACTATTTGTATTTTAACAGTTGTTTTCTAATGTAGACAATATTTTAAACTACATTAGTGAATTTCATTTTTTGCTCATAAGCGAATGTTTCAACATCTCTAAAATCAAATCACATAGTCAGCAACTGCTTTTACTACTGGAAGGACTGATCCAATTCATGCCCTCCAACTAATCAGCCATTCCAACTCTAAGGGCAACTTCCATGAACTAAATTAAAATCAGAAGTCTTATCACTAGACCTAGGTTCATTTAATTTAAGCCCATTATTAAAACTCCCACTTTTCAAAAATGTATGAATTGAGGAAAATCTCATTAAATTTCATGGAAAGGCTAGAGTGAGCTTTGCCTTCTGAGCCAACCAGAAATGGAGCCATTAGAAGTATGTGTGATGAAGTAGAAATTACAAGGTGATATTAAACTGGGACTAGAACTCAAAGAGGATGGTATTCTATCACATATTCTAGTCTCTTTGTTAAAACTCTTTGTGCAGGTATACTAAATGGCAGTGACTATAACAAAGTTGGAAAGAGCAAAATACAGTAACCTCAAAACACACAACAGCAAAAAATAATGTACTTAAGAATTTGAAATATGAAGATGAAAACATTCTTGAAAATGATTTTCTCATCCTGTTTACATTATCAAAAGTTATATGGACATGGAGATTTAATCGTGTCTCTAACTTATTCAAATCTGATAATAGATGCCATAGGCAGTTCTCCACTCTCTATTCTATAGTTACACACAAAGGAATGTCATAAAGACTGTTCCTAGATTCACCTCTAGCTTTTAATAAATTTAATTTTTCTTCTTTTTTTCACTTAACTTGTATTTTTATTTTAAATTAATTCAGGTAGGAATATTCTTTTTGAGGAAATGAGGTTGCTCAATTTGTGGAGTACATTTCTCTTGTTTGGAATGTACATGATGGCATTAAGACAAGTCATTTCGAAAAAGTTTTAAAGATAGTATTTAGTATGAAAGAGCTTTGTAGAAAGAAATAATTTAGGCAAAGCAGAGTTAAGCAAATACTTTCCATAGCCCTTAGTATTGCCAAGAGGGGACTTATATCTCTCACAATTTTTTAAACCATGCAACCTCATTGCTTGAAAAGTATCAGAGGCAAATATTCCCTGGGATAAACTTTGGAAAGAACAGCTCTAAGAAAATGAGTGATCGAGTGATAGAAAGATATGATTTGAATGTCCAGAGTGTTCTCTTATTTAACCTGTTTACAGAATGCATTTAAATTGGCATGATGGATTTATATTATTTAAAAACTCGTCATCCATTTTTTTTTCACTCTCCTAATAACCTACCCGTTCATAGTTTATCTTTACATATTCATTGGGTTTTCACTGAAAAAAGATGGAAACTGTTGACTTATTTGAACTTAAAAAAATAATCAAAGGATCAAGTTAGCTAATGGTTAGGAGCTCTGATCTAAATTGTGATGCGATGTGAAACTGATGCTGGGGACCAAAATGATGTTTTCAGAGTTACTCCAGAACAATCTCATGCACACAGTTCTAGTTCTTTATTAATACAACAGTTGGCTTTTTCACTAGATTTTTAAAAAAGGATTCATTAATGTGGGACCTTGGAACAGAAGTATTCTGAAAGCACTATCCATAATGGGAAGTGAGGCATTTCTTCTCAGCCAGTTAAACATCTACCTGTATTCTTGACCACTATAATCCATTAAATCTTTCATTTCCCTGATAAAGATCTAAAACTTTAAAAGTGTTTCATTTCTCTAATAAGATAAAGTGAAAAGGCACAACAACTTTTTTCCATGAATTGGTTTCCTCACTCTGTTATAAAACAAGTCAGGACACAGAAAGTAGAATGGCAGGTGCCAGGGTCTGGAGGAAGGGGAGAAGGGTGATCCTATTATTTGATGTGTACAGAGTTTCAGTTTGAGAAGAAGAAAAGAGTTCTGGAGATGGATGGTGGTGATGAGTGCACAACAATGTGAACAGACTTATGACACTGACCTGTAAATTTAAAAATGATTAAAATGGTAAATTTTGTGTTATGTATATTTTACCACAACAAAAAAAATATCTATTTAAAAAAAGTAAACAGAATAGCAATTCTCTGAAGATGAGTTTTATCCAAATTACAGACCAAATACAGTTTTATCCTTGAGGGAGTCTCACAAATTATTACATGTTGTCTGACTTTAATATACTATAAATACTCATGTCAGTGTAGTCTATTCTACAAATTCCAGACAAAAACAGAAAGACTAGACTGTAAGAACTATCAGGAAACACTGCCTTCCTTATAATTATGTTCCTACCTTCACACCCTTCCCCAAACTGCTTCAGTCATGGTTCCCTGCACATTATCTGTGCTCAAGGAGCAGACGCAGAATGAATCAATGAAGGGGTCAACAACTAAAATAAATACAAGAGATCTACATCTACTTGAATTGGATTGATGGATAACTGGACCAGACACTGTATTCAAGCAGAAATTTTCTGTGTATTATGACTGAGTACAAATACCACTGTGAAGTTTGTCAGTGTAAATATTACTGGAAATGCTAGTTTCTAAATGATCTTTACACGCAATCAGTCATCATCTATGGTCTCGTAACTGTCCTGTTTCTCTACATTAAATCCATTTCAGAAACTAGCTATATTTGTGAGAGGAAGACTCAGAGCTCTGGCTCCAAAAAATTTCAGTGGCCAAAGTGTGTTTTAGGAAGAATTTAGGATGATTCCATAAAACTTTTGCTTGTGTGTTCTTTGCATGACTATCTGAGGCCTATGCCTATGTACAGTATGCAAGAAAGAGATCTATGTTCACGGGAAGCATGGTGAGACTGAAGAAGTGGCTCCAGAACATCTGTGTGAACAGTGTGTTTTTAGGGTGGCTGTAATGCAGCAGGGAGCAGTGTGAATTCAAGTGCTCTCTGCACAGCCAAGAGAAGACAATCCCAGTTTTGGAAAGAAAAAAAAAATAGAGGACCTGCAAATTAATATCGTAACTCACATTGGCTCTTTGGTTTTCATTCCTCCAATTTTGCCCCTTCTTCTCATTTTCACTTTTGCTCAAAGTACCTAACAAGTGAGCATCCCAGTTGGGAGTCAAGCGCAAATACTCAGCCATCCATTTGGTTATGGACTTAGGTTGACAAGAGAATTATCACTAGTCCAATGACAAGAGACAAAGATCTCATTCAAAATCCATGCTGTCACATCACATCTTCAGAAGCATGCTTCTCTGAGGTTACCCATTGATATAACATTGAGATTCCCTCTGCATTGTTTCAAAAAAAGAAAGAAAGAAAGACTTTAAAACATCTGAGGCCAAAATGATCAGTTTGTTTTTTGGAGTCGGAAGTTGCTGTTTTTAATTCTCCCTTTGGGTAGTTTCTGGGCAAAGGGAATTTTATGATTGCTAAACTAATTTTTGAGTTATTGAAGCACGCCAATTTATGCTCAACCATGGGGGAGCGAGGCACTTTAAGATGCAGGAAGATACCAGTCACTTTTTCTACTGTTGCAGCAAAGGCACTTTACACACTATCGAACTGTGAGTGAGTGAATCACTGGGTACCAGCTTTTAGGAATGCAACAAAATGACATCCACATAGATGCATCTCGAATTCAAAGGTAACAATTTCAACAATAGAGATGTGCAGTGTTGTAATGAGAAGAATTCACTATTCTGCATTTAAAAAATCTAAAGCTGCACAATGACCCAGTCCTGATGATATACTGGATTTTGCTTTTTCTTATTTGGGTTTAATATTTTATTCCTTGTAATCAGCCTATAGTGCTTGGTTGATAAATATGAACTTGCGAGTTAAGTCCGGTATACTTTAGTCAATGTACTTGTGCCGTTTCCTCTAATTCTGTAAAGATAAAATGATTGAGAAAAGGCCTAACAAGTAGAAATATAGTCATAGATGTTTGCAGCCACAAGATTTTTTAGAGATTATTTATCCAACCTTCTCATTTTATCCATGATGACATAACATCAATTTTGAAGAGTTACAGTAGATTAAATGTGGTTAGATGAAAAGTAAGTTTTTTCTCATGTGTTTTCCTACTAAACTGTCAGCTCCGCGAAAGCAAAGACTGGGTCATATAAGTATATATAATAGTATAATAGGTCTAAATACAGTGTGTATGTGTGTGTGTATATAATATATGTATGTATTTATACAGTAGATACATATAGGTAGTAGATATATAGTAAGTGCACAGTAAATGTTGAAAGAATAAATGAAACTGAGGCACAGTGACTTTCCAAGATCTCGAAGAGCTGGTGAAAGAGCCCAAGCATCTTGAATCCTAGTAGTGTCTAAATGTTCCTATTCTCAGAACTTTAATATTAGAACATAGGAAAATAATCAAGTACCAACATAAGCCCTTTGCATTCTATAAACTTGTGCTCTACACACTAGCCAACTAATTAAATTGTAACATTTATTTCTCCAAATAATTGAATTTCAAACTAACACCTTAAGAAAATTGCCCTTATAAAAAGTTTTCCTAATAAAACAGTCACATTTTAAAGTTCATACTCTAAACTACTGTTTTCTCTTTTCTTGTGAAGATGTTATGTCTTGTAAAGAAGTTTTAGTACCAGAAATAACCATCTAATCATGACCCATTATTACCCCAAATCTAGTATCTATAGGTAAAGCAATTCTTTCAAAACAAAATTTACATTCACAGTTAGCTTGGAGAAAGGAAATCATGCCTGTTCTGTGATTATAGCTTTATAAAGGTAATCTACTGTACTGGGTTTCTGAGAACAGTATAGTAACAGAATTTCTTTTGGTTCTTTTATCTAAATGTAAAGGACCTCTCCGTTTGCATACCCTGGAACGTGATTTCTGAGTCCTATTGGCTTATAGGCGGCCATAACCTTAACAAGTATCTATAAATGGTCATTTTATACCTTACAGTGACCTTTCGGCTCTAGGTACAGAAATCCTAGCCATCTGTGTACAAAAATATTAGCACCACCAAATTCCCTCATTGACTGTCAATAAAATAATTATGTTCTGTAGTAGCAAATATGATAGAATAAAATTTCAAAATATGACT
This sequence comes from Equus asinus, assembly GCF_041296235.1. Taxonomy (NCBI): domain Eukaryota; kingdom Metazoa; phylum Chordata; class Mammalia; order Perissodactyla; family Equidae; genus Equus; species Equus asinus. The sequence continues at coordinate 22,907,686 of NC_091796.1, forward strand.
GTTCCTTCTATATCAAATAAAATCTCAAGTATAATAAATTCAAGTCATAATTCTGTTAATCTAAAAAGAATACAATACTTACTCAACTACAATATTTCTTTTTAAACAAATGTTGTTCCTTAAAATGGTAATAATCAGGGGTAAATATTAATATATTTGAGAATTCTTTTGTTTCAAACAGAAGAAGAATATCACAATAGCATATTGTTTTCATCTTTCTCTTCATCAAAATATTGGGAATGAAAAAACAGTGTTTTGATCATCCCGTTTCTTTCTTCTTGGTAACAATCCAAGAAAAACAATTTTTAATTTATAATTTATTAAAAGCTAAGAAATAAGATGGAGGGAAGGAGAGGAGAGTAACAGGCTTTCCAGCATCTGGGCCTGCTCTATCCTTTCTGAAAAGTCAATGAACATGTTAAATTTTCTAGCAGTGCAATGTTCCAGAGATGACCACAAGAGCATAAAAGCAGGAGTGTTTATATTTGGTTGCTGCAAGCATTACATATTATAGAAGAGTATGGACTGTGATATTTGTGTATGTATACACACATATATATTTTTGTATGTATATATATATATAAAATTATATATATAAAAATCACTTGAAAGAGCCAATTTTGCAATCCAAGAATTCTCTCTTCAGGAAGGTTATAAATCCATATTTAAATATAGTCAGCATCCAGGGTCATTCAATAATGCCTTATTCACATTTCAGAAGAAAACATTTATCCTTTGCCAGAGTAGACTTTCAAAGGAATTGAGCAAACACATGCACAAAATAGTTTATATCAACTTCTATGTTCTGTCGTGGAGAAAAGATGTGAGGTGGGTGAAAAACTAACAAAAATGAGCCATTAAAACAAGAGAAACTATAAGATGTTTTCCAAGTTTCGTTTATTAACAACCTACAATAATTGTAATAATCTACTTGACTTTCATTTGGCAATCTCTTAATTTGAGTGACACATCTGTAAAACATTTAACGTTGTTGCAAATAATAATGTCTTTTTTTAGCGTGATATTTATTTCTGGTTATTTTCCCTTAACTCATTTTTGTCTCCCTGAGTTCACTTACTTTTCTCCCTTCTTATTTTAAATTTATTTCACTGTTCTTATTCAATATAATGCCTAAAAGTATGAGGCTAACAATTTCGAGACATTTCACCAGCTCCAAAAAATAATTCATTTGACAGAAGCAAATCTGATCAAAGTCACAAAATAGAGCTTCATCAGAACTTTTTGCAAAATATGGCAAGGAATTGTACATTGAAGTAATAGCTACCAAGACTAAGTTAGATCCGTTGTATATGTTATATTGCTGGTACCTCATGATAAATCAGTAAGGAAGGCATTCACACTCACATCGGATGGATAGAGAAACTGAGGTTCGATGAGGTTGGAAACATTTCTAAGATCATATTGTTATTAAAAGGGAAAGCTAAGATTAAAAACCAGAGTAGGATTTTCTCTAAGACTCATATAATTTCCCTGCTGTCTCCCAGAACTTAGAGAGGAGTTAGGCCAATTCCCTCAATGAGGCCCAAGGGATAGTGAAATGATTTCCCTGAGTGCCCGCAACAAGGTGATGAAAGAGTCAGGCCACACCAATCCTGGTTTGCTGCATTCTACTGTATGGCTTTGGCTTATTTTCAACCGTGAGACATACTTGAAATAAGGTGATGTTTCTAGAAAACCATTTCTGGCATTAGGCTTCTTATCTTCTGCTATACCTAGCTTAATTTATATCCTTGTGAAAGTTATATCAACTTTACCGGCCAGAAAAACGCCAATCACTGGGTAATATTGCTTCATAAACATAACCTTATTGGGCCTGAAGAATGGCCTGCAACATCTATATTTGTAAGGGAAAAATAGGGATGATGATGAAATAGTCTGTTCTAGTTAATCAGCCAAGAAACAACGTCTTTCTTTATCCCACCTCCTTCAGTTGTTTTACTCATTCCCACATTCAGCTGTTCCATCTAGCACATATGTCTTATACTGGTAAGTATACGTAAATAGACATCTTTGTTTCCTGATGGAATAGCCTTTAATTATTATAACATTTAAATATTATAACATTTATAAAATCAAGTGTACTATTCCTTTAATTAATTCAAGTGTGGTAGAAAGAGACGTGGGATCAATGACACTCACTGCCCTGCTCTGGAACATTTCTTCACATGAAAGTTACCATTCGCCCAATGAGGTGGATGGGTAAGTGAAAGTTATACATGTATAGGTAATGAAATAGTGAAAATTTCCACCACTTACCCTCGAATTAACTACTTCCAGGGAGACGTTCTGAGGCGGGGCACTTGGCACTAAAAAGAATAAAAGAAGGTGAGATGATTACTGCCAAAGCCATGAAAGAGAAACTACAACCCTCTTTGCAAAGAGAAAGCCTGTCTTTTTCACAGTTCATAATGATAATTAAGTAGGTTGATCCAGGTGGCACTTCAAAATTTCCCTGGAGAGGGGAAAAATAACTGCATTTTAAAATTTTTTTCTCACTTGGTGGGCCAGTTATCCATTTAGGGAGCCCCCAAAACTGTTAGGCAAGAGAGCACCTGCCGTGATGCCAGATACTGCTATTTAATTACAGCTTTCCTGTGATAATCTTCACAGAGAAACCAATAAAAAGGCACAGGAGATTTCCTAGAGTGGTTTTAAAGGCTTAAGTTATCATGCATTTCAAAATCTGCATGGTTTTAAGATGAAATATGTCATTCTAATGGTCACTCATGTTGCTTAATCTGTTCAATGCAATCTTTATTATCTCTTAAAAACTGAAAAGAGGAAATAGATCCCTTTATTTAGCTGTATGTAATTAAACCTATGTGTCATAGATGCAAGCAGGTTACCAAATAGCATTTGGTGAATCAATTCTAGGAACAAAGGAGCAGTTTATCTTTCTTTGTGAATTTTCCAGGTATTTTGTTTCTCTTGCCTGAATTTTGATTGTCTCATTCTTTCATGGAAGAAGGAAGACCATAAACACCTTTCTGTGTAATACTTGTAATGAATATTTACTATATCAAAAAGTTAATATTCTATCATTTGAGTAATTCAAAGACAACTATTCACTGAATGGCTGTTATGTGTCAGTCACTATTCTAGATATTTTGGATGAATCATAAACAAAATAAAACTTTCTGCCCCACAATAGAAATAGAAGTATTCAATAAATGCTTAATACATATTAACCTATAAAACGAGTAGTCTCTATCCTGTTCAAGCCAAATCGATGAATTTAGTAGATAAGAAATGCTCTCAGCATCTTCAGAAATTTAAGGGTCATTTTTTTGTCATGTTCTCCCTTCTTTAACATGAACTTGGACAATATTTATGCTTTTCTAGGGTACTTAAATTTCACCTTGAATTTACCTATGCTTTATTCTGATTTTACCTTCTGAAAAGTAATAACGATGAGGGCATGCTATATGTCTGATTAATCTTTTTTATTCTCCAAACTGATATTCAATTAATATTTACTGACTCAATGATTAAATGAGCAAAAGGATGCTTGCTTAAATGTTAGCTCCTGGACCTTTCTGAACATGATGGGAATTGTAATCACTTATTTTATTGTGATTTTGAACTTCTTGTCTTAGTGCTTAATATAGTTTGTAGACAATGTAGCTTGTCATAAAATACTCACCAGTGGAATTGTTTTTCATTAACTAGATCAATAAATGTTCTTTCAAAACTATTTCATAATTTAGAAAATAGACATTATTATTTAATTTCTTTTAGTTCATATTACGGTCTTCTTATCAAATACAGAATATAACCCCACAGGGACCAGGATTTTTGTCCCTTTTGAAGTTGCATCCCTAGTATTGACAGGAGTGACAGGCATGTGGGTCACATTCAACAAATATTTGTAGAATTAATTAATTAATTAATTATAAAAGCTTTTTCATATTCTGGGTTTCAGTCACAACAAGATTTCTTTTTGAAATTTTGGTTTTTTAAATTAAGGTATAACCTATATACAGGAAAGTACACAAATCTTGTGTGTATGACTGGACAAAGCTGTATGTGTGTGGGTGTTTTCCCATTTAAACACCACCTAAACTACAGTGTAGGATATTTCAGCACCCTGGAAAGCTCACTTGCCTCCCAGTCAATACCCTTCTAGAATAACCACTATTCTGACTTCTAATACCATAGGCTAGTTTAGCTTGTTTTTAAGCTTACAAAAAAGGAAATCATATTTTTTTTCCAAACTGGCTTCTTTTGCTCATTATTATTTCTTGAGATTCATTCATGTTGTTTCAAGTGCAGTGGTTCTTTGAGTTCTTGTTTGTTTTTTGTTGCTTCCTAGTATTATATGACTGTTCTTTTTATATTTATCCATTCTTTTGATGAATGGTATTGGGATTATTTCCAGTTTGGGGCTATGAGAATAAATATGCTATGAAAATTATTGTGCATGTCTTTCAGTGGATAATTGCACTCGTTTTCTTCATTATATACATAGGAGAGGCAATACTGGTAGGAGCAGAAACTCTTGTGAGGTTTCCACATATGTTAAGCTTTAATAGATACAAAGTTTGCCAAATTGATTGTACCAAATTACACTCCCACTAACAACGTAGCAAGATCCAATTGTCCTATATCCTTACCAACATTTGTTTTTTTCAATCTTTTTAATTTTATTAATTTGGTAGGTATATAGTATTTTTATCTGTTTACCCTGAGGACTAGTAATGTCAAGCGTCTTTTCACGTGTTTTGTGACATCTAGATATCCTTTTTTGTTGAGTTTTTAAAGTATGTTTTATTAACACAGATCAGTTTCCCCCAAAACTCATCTGTAAAATTTTCATTCTTTTATATCTTTTATTCCATTTGCACGTTACTATTATTAAAACATTAAGATATTCATTTTTTTGAGCTAAAATAATCAAAAGGGCTCTTCTGCATCTGGCAATGTTCATATCTTCTCATCTCTACAAATGCTACATTACTGAAATAGACTTCCCTGAACTACCTTCACAGACCTTTGGCCAGCCCAGTCCAGTCTTCAGGAAAGGGAAGAACGCACAGGCTTTAATAAGATGATCTCTGCATTTTTATTTAAAAGAGGAAAGATTAGAGACAGGCTTGAAATAAGAGTGATGTGTGTGATCAGAGTACTAAACAAACATATCCTCACAATGAGGAAGAATTCAATATAATCCATATTCAAATTATTCTGTAAAGCATTGAAAATTAAACTTTGTACAAATTCAAAAAAAGCTGTGCTCTCAATCATATAATTTCATAAACTTCTGAAAAATATAATGCCTTAAAAGCAAAGTTTGGAAATTATGTCTTAATATTAAGGCATAATAAATCACTCCTTAAACATAGAAAAATATTCTTAGTTTATATTTCACATGGTGGTGTAATATTTACATGTCATATTATAGTTTACTAATCACATTACACCCATTTTTTGACCAATCAAATAATATAAAAATATAATTTCAGTAACACGAGCTGAATTTATGATAGGTGATTAAATTTTGGAGGAAGAAGGTAACAGATTTATCATGTTTTGTTCTAGGTTCTGTGCTAGCTGATATGTAACTCTCAAATGTTATTTTGATTTAAGTTTATAAATGGCATTTAACTCTTCAATTCCAGCAAGCCAAGAATATATAAGAGAAAAGAAAAACATGTGCTCTCCTTTTGGTAACTACCACAATTTGAGAAGTATCAAGATTATTTTCTGTGTTAGGAATTGTAAGCCAATATAATAAAATCTCAAAGATCCTTACAACAATGGTATTGTCATATTTTGTCTATTATATTTACAATATAAATTTCTCTTACATTTTATTGATAGCACAATGGCTATTCTTGCCTTACATAGTCAGGAAAGAAAGTAGAGAATTTTTTCTACAGTAATTTTAGTTATTGAGCGCCACTCTCTCCTTCTCACTATCAATTTCCATATTATTTAGAGATAAATAGATACAATAGATAGGATCAGATGCTTGGTGGAAGTGAGTGGAATCCACATTTATCTGAGCCTCTTTTTATTGGTCTTCCCAAGATATTTCATTGCTTCAGGAAGCAGAGGGGATGGACATAGTTCATTGCTTCTCTCTTCAAAATGCCAAGCAATTCATCATTTACAATAGGTTCATTAAAGCCAATCAGAGGTGTTTGGTCTGGAAATTCCCCTCAATATGGTGGAACATGCTGGTTTGAAACCCATGATGAGGAGTCATTCTGTGGAGTAGGTAAAGTTCTCACATTTGTAAATTAATCTCCATTCAGACAGGTACTTGAATTCCTTCCCTTAGCAAGTATGTGCTGTCCTGTATGCATAATTTATGGATTGAAATAATTCATATATAATCAAGAGCTTTTTACTTTAAGGAATTAATATGAAAAATTTATTATCGAAGAAGAGAAACTCAATATGTTTTCACAGTAAGTCATGCATCTTTACTTATAGACTCGTGTGAACTGGCTCTGCTGCTTACTAGCTTTTGTGACCTTTTTTTGTATTAGTTTCACCATCTGTAAAGTGGGGAAAATTAGTGTATCGTGAGGGCAAAAGGTTAATAATGCAAAGTGACTAGAGCAGGGCCTCACACTAATAAGTATTCAATACACATTAGTGATAGTAAGAAGCACATTCCTATAGTTGAGTTTGCCTATGAAATTGAGTCCATCTGCTTTTGGACACAGGGCAAGCTGGCATGGGCACTCATAAATGTTCATTCATTCATAAAATCTGTTAATGACTTATCCATCTCAACTACTTCAAGAGACAGTATTTGAGAACAAACTGGCAAAAGTAGTTACATCCCATACTAAATTTTAGTCTGCCCAGATCTGATGCTCTGCAATCTCAGTGAAGAAACGGATCGTTGTAAACCAATGACACACTAGGTGAAGGAATTTGAACAGGAAACAATGTTTCTTCCAAGAAAAACAATTAAAGCGGAGCTTAATTAGAGATGGCAGCTCATTAGGATAAAAATCTTTATAAGCATCTTAGCGTAATGGGGATGTCATTGGGATAATTAATTCAGAAAAAAATTTATTTTAATTTCATTTCTATTTTTATTCAATTTTTCTGTGGTCCTAATATAAATTTTTATGATAAGGATATCTCCGACCGGATAAGAAATATGATTCTGTCTACAACAAAGATGCATTTAGACACAGTTATATATTAAATTAGCCACGCAAATGAGAAGTCCTAAAGATAAGACTATACATGTGAAAAATTGTACAAGTTTGGCTGAACTGTCTGATTAATTCAATAAATATTTACTGAGGTAAGATGAATACAAACATGAAAACAACATCACCTCTCATATTAAGGAGCATGTAGCACAATGAGAAAAAGAGACATGTGCCTTGGCACAGATAACATTTATTAAACACTTAAAATATGCCATGGTCAAGTTTTAGGTGCTTACGTGGGTTAGTCCATTTAATTTTCACATATCCCTTTTACAGCATCCATAAAGTCAAGAAGAGGGCTTCATGACTGAGGACTAGAAGCAGGTGCCTATTAAATGTGATTAAATACATCTATATATGATGCGTGACCTCAGCACGGACAGCTTCAGTAGAGAGGAAAAGAATCAGCGGGACGTAGAGAGAAGTGGACTGGATAATAAGGGAATGGGAGCCAAGATACAGGATTTTTCCTTGGAAATTAAAAGAGATGAGTTGATTGTAAAGATGCATGCAGACGAGGTCAGGGAGCCCGCTCCCAAGGGACCATGAAGTTCCTTCTTCCTCCTAACAGATAAATCTGATAGAGGGAAGTTAGTGTCAATTGCACTGTGATGCTTGTGGGATTACGGTTATGAAATTCTTTTATTAAGTGACATGAATTTTCCAAGTCCTAAATGTTGCAACACTTCGAGATGATAATTCTTGGACTAATGAGTAATAATCTGTTTTTCTCACTTATAACATTTAAAACCAAAGTGGAGAATAAGGCCACAGTATTACAGTTCAGAGTGTGAATGAAATCTACATAAATTATGTAAAATATTCATTTTCATTTGTTTTCCTTTTATTTTTATAATTGCAAGTTGTGAAGTAATTTATTCTGCCAATAAATATTCTGTTCTGTCTTTAATAACAGAATCAGATGGATGGGCATAAGAATTAGATTAAAAATGATGCTGAAGTGGTGTTACATATAAAATATTTTTTTTAAGTTGAAATTGCAATTGAGTATTACTCCTGTGTCTTCCTTATACTGTCCTTAATAACATACATGCCCTTCCTCATTCCACTGATACTGTGTGAAATACCCACTCAGATACTTTCCTAGATTAAAGAATGATGGATCTGTCAAGTAATCACAAGTTAAAGTTATCTTTTTTTTAATTTAAAAGATCAATAATTTATAAAATTATACACACCAACATGGAAACTGTTGCTGGAAAGAACTAGCTTATTGCCTTTTTAATATTCATGGAGGTCACATCTCTGCATTTTTGCACCTGCCTGAATATTCACTGGCCCCACAACATACATTAAATTTCCCAACGTTTCATTATTATCCATTTCTTAGATATCCAGTTTTGTCTGCCACTGCTTTGTCAAATCCATCCACTTCATTAAGATTTCTTCCTCTCTTTTATGGCATTTAAGAAAATACATCTGATCTTTCATTTGCTAGGCAAAGTACAACTAAAAGCATACATTTTCAATTTTAACACTTTCAATGCTGGATTATTTAGCCTAAATCTTTATGATGTATTTTAAAATTAAGAGATGTGTGTAGGAAGATTGTCTATCATTTACACTTTTTATCATCTACTTATTTTTAGAATGAGAAATAAAAGAAACACACCAATATAATTAGTCTACACACCTGCACAAATGTGTGTCTTTATAGAAATAAAGAAAAACACAAAGAGTTATTTTGAGCTTTTAGACAGTAGTCACACTTTGAAGATTACCTATTAGGACATCCTGATTCAGAGAGTATACCTTTTGAAAGTTTGAATTTGATTAGATAGATAGTTTGAGGGAATTAGCCAAATTTCTAATTTATGCTAATATATTCCATAAACTTTTAGTTAGGAAATATTGAAAATGGAGTCTATGACATCCATACAATATTATTTCATTATCATAACAAATACGTGAGTCAAGTTTCATTGTGTATAACTTACCATCAGAAAGCGTAACCACTGTTATATCATCAGTAGACACTCCTGGCCCATAACGATTATAAGCTAGGAATCGAAGAGTATATTCCGTGAATTTTTTCAGGCCTTCCAGCTTATAAGACAGTCCATCAACTTCTATATTCTGGAGACATAAAACACCAAAACTGTTATTCAGGAGGCACATTAAAGCAGAAATGGCAACCATTCTGAGCAATGAATGATTTGGATTTTAGACTCTTACTCACAAAACTACACTCTAGCTTTATAATGAGTTATTGTAAAACCTAACTTGTGACATACACGCCCCCAATAAGCCCAAACCACTCTATAGACTCCTAGTTAAAATAGCACCATGCTATTTTTACAGTCATTAAGTTCCAATTTGCTTAACACCACCCAATACATTGAATGGTGTGCAGTATTCCGCCCACACCAAATGCTGACAGGCGAAGGCAGCTTGTAAATCCATGGGAACAGAGAGCTTCTCCTGTACCCTAAATGGAATAATTCACCAAGCAGCAATAGATTTCTGCCTTCCCTTGCTGAAATATACCCACAGCTCTTGAAACTGACAGATACTTTGCCACAATTTTTCTCTCTCAAAATGCTGTGAGGGAGTTTGGAACTGTTTTCAGCACTTCACAGCTGCAGAAATGAGGTACTGGAGGTGAAGGTCACTGAGAAATCAGAGTCACTTTGCTCTAGAAGACCCATTATTTAGCTCTCCACGATGATGCTCACACTCACATCTATCTCGGCTAACATTGGTTTTGAATTGATTTAAATGGATTGGTGAAATGCATTACTGAAGAGCTAAAATGTGTAAAAAAAAAAGTGGATAGAATAGAAAGGTGAAAATAAGAACTAAATAGCATAGAGACAGCAGATAAACAAAAAATTGGAATGAATGATTACACAGGAGGAGCTCTTAGTAATTCTTATCTTATAATATAACTTGGGACTTGAACTATTTCTGAATATGACTATTACAAAACATTTTTTTAAATGAAAAATCTCCATCATGCAATTTAGGTGGAAGCCTAAAGACAAGACTATGCTTGCAAACTTCACCACACATCCTAAGAACTCCACTATCTCAAGGTCACCTCTGGATCATTCCTATTTAACTACACACTTGTCGATATATCTTTTTCCACATGAATTTGAGAATCTGAAAGTAAACATTTCCATAGTCATAAATATGTCACAAAATAGAACTGCTGAGTTTCATGTGCCTCCCTAAAGCCTTAGTTACTCTTACTTTACCTGAAAACCTAACTTACCTATTTTTAGGTGTCTGTGCTAACCACAGATTAGAAGCAAAATGTAAGAGAGACGAAGGTAGCCTTCTGAAGTGGGGTATAAAGAAAACAATGAAAAGTGATCGGTGACAGCCCGATGGTGGAGAGAGGACAGAAATAACATCAAATATATGACAAGAGCATGTTGGCTGAGGTCATTGAATATGATCTCAATAATCCCTGAGGATAAGGGCTGAAAATGCAAATGCTTTCTAGGACCAGATGGATTAATACAAATGTGGTTACACTGGCCCAGGCCACTACCTACTCAAACAAAAAATTTGCATCCTTTATATTGACTTCATCTTATGGCCCATTTGTCTCTCTTACCACCAGAATTCAATTAAATTGTTTAAAGTTTCCAATAACAAAAACTTCAAAACTGATCAGCTACCCAATAAATGTGCTGGACACTGGACTGTATCAAGAGCTTGCAAATCTCTTCCTACAATAAGTGTCAGCAGTGGGGACCATTCCTCTACCTACCTGTTCCTTTCCCGTGGACACCTCAGTGCAGAACAATCTGTAACCTTGGACTGGACCATTTGCATAGGCGGGGGGTTCCCAGGTAATAAGAATTGAGGTAGGTGAGGTAGATACAGCTTGCAGGTTTTCTACTGGCCCTGGAACTTGCACTGTATATAAGAGAAATTGATTAGTATAAGAGGGTTGACTTTGCCGAAAAAACCAAAATTACATCTTTTACAGTTCAAGGAAGTTATCACAGCATGTACTATTTTTAGAACCAGATAGAATAAGAATATGAACACATAAAATATAAATATAACGTAATAAAATTTTAGAATCATTTCATTGTAAAATTCAGAAGAGGGCTTATATTAATCCAAATTACTTATTTTATTTTTACAGTTGAGGAAACTGGTCAAGGAATATGAGACTAGGATAATGGCAGAAAAGGAGGGAGTTTCTTGATCTGATCTAAATTCCTAATGTGGAAAATTTTCCACTATGCTAATACGTCTTTGCCTGTGTATTGTTAATAACTGCAAAAGGAAAAGAGAAAATACTATTAGAACTTAAATGTCATGGTTCTACTTACAATTCAAATAGGCAGCACAGCTATGGATAATTTACCACATTGTCTATATTTAAGTCAGCATTTTAAAATCTTTCCCAATTCTGGGTCCTTTAAATTCATTTCAGGATTTAATTTTCTATTTCACTTTCTAGTACTCCATTTTCCCTCATAACTGTTGCTTCACTTAATCAAGGATAAGCAGTTTTCTCGTTAAAGAAATTAGATAACACAAGTCCACAATCACTTAACCAAAACACTTGTGTCCAGATGCGTTTTGAGATCCAGAAATTTTCAGATTTTAGAAAGGTAACGTGTTGCATATGCAGTGTTTTCTGGAACACCTCTAGTTGGGTCTGTGGTAACAGCCTGTTATCAAATCATGTATTTAGAGCAAAACACATGACATTCACACCAAACAGGATTATTAAAGACAAAACACAGCCTAACATAAGGTCAGATCAGGTCAGGTTAGGGTATGAAATGAGTTAAGAAAATTCTACAGATTTTGAATTTGTGCATACTTTTTGTTTGTGCTTATAAGTCTGAATATAAATATACAGTTTAGAAGTGGTAAATGCAATAGCTGTGTTAGTTACAGTAATCCAAAATAAATAAATGGTCTCACCATTGCAGGTGTAAAAACAACCTTAAGTTAAACGTGCTATGTATTTTCCCAGCCTTGGATTCTACTGAGCTTTGGACAGATACACAATTTAGGCCTCCAATGCAACTCTGACTTTGAACTTCCACAGCAAAATAGCGTATGAAAACCTGGCTGATACAATGTCTGATGATACACTTCTTAGGTCAGCGTGGAACCTGTGTCTCTGGATTATTTTCAGAATTTGTTCCATGGAACCCAGACTCTTTAAAGCATTACTACTCACACATTCATTTGGAAAAAAGATTCATGTCAGAAGCAGGTATTTATGTGACCTTCACATACTTTCCCACCAGTCTCCAAATTTTGAGCATCCATGTTATTGACAATTCCTTTCATTTCACCTTATCGACTGATTTTTTTTTTTAAAGATTTTATTTTTTCCTTTTCCTCCCCAAAGCTCCCCGGTACATAGTTGTGTATTCTTCGTTGTGGGTTCTTCTAGTTGTGGCATGTGGGACGCTGCCTCAGCGTGGTCTGATGAGCAGTGCCATGTCCGCGCCCAGGATTCGAACTAACGAAACACTGGGCTGCCTGCAGCGGAGCGCCCGAACTTAACCACTCGGCCACGGGGCCAGCCCCTCGACTGATTTTTAACAATTTTGTAAAAACTTATTTGGAAATCATTTTAAACCTATAGAAAAATTTAAAAACAAGACTAGTACATGGAATACCCATGTTCCTTTTATCAAGATTTACTCATTGTTAACACTTCACTCTACATACTTTATCATTCTCTCTCTCGCAATCTGTCTCTCTCTAATCAGATTAAGTTGCATAGATCATGGCTTTTTACCCCTAAACACTTTAGTGCATATTTTCTAAGAATGTGAATGTGAACAATATAGCTGTTAACTTCAGTGCATTTCATATTAAAACAATACTTTTATCTAATCTTCATCTGTATTCCAATTGTGTCAACTGAACCAATAATGTCATTTAGGTAGCATTTTCCTCTCCAATTCAGGATGCAGTCCAGGTTCAAGTTTGTATTTCATTGCCAGATCTCTTTAGTCTCTTTTAAACTGAAACCGTTCCAAAATCTTTCATGATCTTTTAGGCCATTTACATTTTTGAAGAATATAGGCCGTTTTTTTTTTTAATAGAATTTTCCTCATTTGGGGTTTGTCTTTGTTTCTTCATGTTGGATTTAGGTTATACATTCCAGGCTGAAATGAAACATAAGTGACGTCTGTCCTTCTCAGGGCATCACATCCAGAGGCACAAGATCTCTGTACACTCGTTAATGTTAATAAAGAACATCTTGTCCAAGTGCTGTCATATTTCTCCACTGTAGAGTTAACTGGTCTCCCTGCATCCCCCGACCCCAGCCCCCTGTTCACCGCTTACAAATAATAAGCAATCTGTGGGGAGATACTAGGTTAGGACCATGTAAATATCATGCTCTTTATCAAATTCTCTTGGAGTTAGCGTCTATTAATGGTTCTTGATGCAACCAATTTTACCAGAATGGTTACAAAATGCTGATTTTTGTCTATTCAAGCACTTCTGCCTTAACCACTTGGCACTCAGCATTCTGTTATAGGCAAGTGCCCATATTTCTCTCTTTAAGTATCTATTATCATGTGGGCACATGGATTCCTACTTTCTTATGATCTATAATTCATTATTGTCTTTAATTATTTTGGAGTTCAAATTGTCCCAGATTTGGCCACTGGGGTTCTCTTTAAGCTCGTCCCTCTGTTCTTGTGACATGCCCCATCATTTACTGAAGCACTTCCTTTTTTTCTGGCATAATATAGTCCAGGCTCATCTTGATCCTGCCCCAGCTCTGGAATCAAACATTTCTCTAAAGATTTCTGGTTCCTTTTAGTGGGAAATGGTATTTGAGACAAAGATCTGGGTGTTAGCTGTGTTCATAGCTACTTGGGCATCCTTGTTTCTAGACTGTTTCAGCGAACAAGAAACATATGAATATATGTACAAAAATACATACACAAATGTTTATGAGTGTACATATATTCAGATATACTGATACATATGCATGTTTTTCATGACTTTACAGAGATACCTCCCATTTCAATCCATCTCTACAAGATTCATTCTTGCCTTCTCCATTCCTCTTATATGTATCCTTTCTTCCACAAGGAAAACTCTGTGTAAAGTATTAACTGAATGTGTTCCTTCTTGCTCTGCCTTGGTTAAACTGAAATGGCATTGCTGACTGAACATGGCTCATTCTGAGAACAAAGATTCAGAATTAAAAATGTCCACACTTCAAAGCCATTACTCCTGCCGTGAGATGTATCAACTCCAGGTGGTGTCTAGGAGAAAAGAAGGGGAAGAAGTGTTTGGGGAGTTTTCGCTTATGTGTTCCACTGGGGCACAAGAGGGTGACACGAAACAATTCAAATTGTCTTCAATTTTTCAATGTTTAAGGAGCAAAGAAGAAGAAAACGAATTTCACCTCCCCTAAACCATCACATGCATAGTTGGGGTCAACTTTGCCGACAAGGTCGAAGTAATGAGAAGGAGTCGTGCCCAAGTCACTCTCAGAGTTTCCTAAGGCTCCTAGTGTGGCTGGGAAGAGAAGCTAGAAATGAGCCGTGAACCCCGAGCGAGCCACCTGATAATCTGGAAGGACAAGCTGAGAGGGCCATCTAGCATGTCAGGGCTGGGGGGTGCACAGCCTGCCTCACTGTGACTCTGGGTGCATGGGAATCAGATATCTCAACCACACGGTGACTGCCATCAGGCCTTGTAGGGAGAAAAGACTACAGGGATGTCTCCAGCTCAAGGCAGCATCTCCACAAGAACAAACGTTAGTTCATACTCTTCCCTGATAAGCCCAGCTGTGGCTGCTTAGTGTCCTGGTTGTTTGTTAGAATGATCAAAACTCTCCACTTAGTCTCACAAATAATAGGAATAGCTGTCTTCTCCACAGGCATATGTCCAATGCTAGGTATACAGAAAGTATTCAATAAATGTGTATTAAATGAATGACTGTATATACAATTATAAATGTTATGGCAAACCACAAGCCTAAAATACACTATGTAGTCAAACTTGTTTGATTTTGTTGATTCTGCATTGTTACCACAAGTGATCAGAAAATAGTGTTTTCCTAACACACCTGATGAGAACTAAAGTTGGTATATATGTGTTTGTTGTATGCATATGAGCCTGTATGTACTTTGCCCACCGTGTAAGCTAAATGTATATGTAGCTTAGTTACTGATGGGAGAACATCAGGGGGTAAGTACCACAATCTGAATTCAGTTAATACGGGTAGTACTAGCCCTGATCATGTGTTCACCAGCTGAATTATTGTCGTTTCTTAATGGTCATTAGACACCATCAGGAAAAAATGTGTGTTTGGGTTTCCAGAAGAATTTAAGTAGAGATAACAGATACCAGAAGTAAAAAGAAGAATTCAAACCACTTGGTTTAAGTAATCACAAACAAGAGTACGTGTTTTTACCAATTTCCAGCCAAATGATAACATTTTCTTTGTTGGTATAAAGTTTCCAATTGTCTTTTTCTGAAAAAGGATTGCTTTTTAGTACTAAAGTATTTCCTACTTTAACTTTTTGTTTTAAAATATAATTTATTTTATGATCTGATTGTATTGGTAGATTTTCTTTACTATCCTCACATATTAAAATAAAAATACCATAATACTATGTTGTTCCAAGTAAATATAAACATGAAAGTATCAAAGAAATTGCATCTTATCATAAATACTCATATCTTTATCTATTCTAATCTAATATATGCAAGTAACTCATTAATTAATGTCATCTTAACCAGCTAACTTTTTAAATATAGATACACATAGATAGAGATATTAGACATATATAGACTAGATATATATATAGACATAGATACAGATATATCATCTGGACCAAAATATTACCTGCACATGGGATATTCTTTTTCACAACACTCCCGCTTCTGTCAAGACTACGTGTTTCATTTAAGCTATTAAATGCTTAGTCTTCATCACAACAGTGCTATAAACTCAAATTCCTGAATTCTCTAATATTTTCTTTTGAACTATAATGTTAACATAAGTCTGTGGATAACATATTGTGTTTTATGTTGATTCTGGAGATATGTGTATGTATATATACATATATATACTTGTGTATTTATTCAGATCCATATTTGTAAAGTATATTTAAGTATAATATATACTTACATATAATATATACTTATATATTTACATACTTTTAGATGTGTGATTTGCTATATGCTTATTAGGAAGAGAGAGAGAAAGAGAAAAAGAGAGACTCAAAAATTTTCCACAATAGGAATTAGATGTGAAATCAATGCAGTTAATAGCTTCAGTCTTCCACTCCATTACATTTCAGTATGTCAGTTGAGAACCTTAACAGGCTTAACTGCTCATCATTTCCAAGATGTCTTTAATAATCCCTACTGATCTCCTCAGTTGGACAATAATTTTGTGGCAAACTGCATCTAATTTCTCTCCATCTCTATTCAAGTTACCTGTTTCTTCAAAGAATGGAAAAATTTCAGAATAGATGCATAATCTATGCAAGTAATCCATCAATCAATGTCAGCCTAACCAACTACCTTTTTAAATTTCAATATGGCATTATGGTAGAAATTCATTAGAACATCTTTACCTAAGAACGAATTAAATACTTATGTTGGAGTAAATGAGATGTATTATATGTCACTATTTGCACTGGAAGCAATAATTTCTCACTATATATATAAATTTATAGTATAACAGAGCATTTTTTAATGAGATATTATTGCACATTAATCAAAAAATAGCATATAAACGTTAGCTGAATCTTTAATACAGCATAATTTATCACATATAATCATATTGAAGACAGGATGTGTGTGTGTTTGTGTTGTATATATGAGTGTGTGTGTGTATGAGAAAGAGAGAGAGAGATGGACAGAGAGAGAGAGGGAATATTACAGTTTAATGAGCTACAATTGATTAAGATGAGAGTCAGAATGTATGGTTTCTTTTCCCTACTCTATTTATGATAGAGGCCAGTCATTGACATCAAGGGGTCCATGGATCCCCTAAAATTGTATGCATATTTTCAAGAATGTAATATGTACATTTTTTTAGGTATAGGATCCATAGTTTTCATCATTAGTGTCTATGATTTCCCAAATGCTTGCTCCCAATGGATTAGATAATATCTCTGGATTCTTTTGGTTCTGAAAGTCAGTGATTCTTTATCATTGAATCATTGGTAGTAAATGTTAACTTCTTTATGATGTAATAAGGTAATACAATTTACTTTGTGATTTCTCTTTAAAGAGACATCTTCAACTTTCAATAAAATGCTACTGTTTCAAAAGCTGAAGCATGTTTGTAAAACAGACTTTCATTTCATTTTCCATATCATAGGTAAATCAGAGGCATTTGAATTCATCTGCTCTAATTCACCAAATATTTTAGGTTTTATGAGATGTTAACGGTTTCTGATGATCAAGAAGTCACATAGCATGCATGAATGAACACCCTGTTTTCTTTTTCTTTCCCTTCCTTGCTGTTTCTATTCCAATATCTATCCACTCATCTACCTTCCTGACTTTTATGTACTGTAAGTAATTCTAACTGCTATCTCCAGTACTGTAAATATCAATCAGACTAAAGCCTAAATTATGATTTATCAAATATATGGTTCTAAAAATATCTTGAGAGTTTAAATAATCCTTTCCAAATAAGAATGTGAATATAAGGTTTTCATAGAAAAAGCTTTAGCAGGATCAAGCCATGCCACTATCTTCATGATACTGCATGAGGCTGATGCTTTTCCCCCATTACACTGATGTTTCTCAGCTGGAAGTCCAAAATGAAGACAAATGTTAGTGTCAGAGAATATGTAGTTGAACATTTGAATATTTAAAGTCTTTTCAAAATGACTATGTAATGCAGTGTTCCTAAATCATCCATTTAACAGCCACCAAATCCTTTTCTTTTTAGAATTAAAGTAACAGTGCGTTTGAAAAAAGTATCACGTGTTGTCATTCAAAAAATGACCTATAATTCACATGTCCTTAATTCAGGCCAGAATTCTGAGGATGATTCTACCTCCTTATTCATTTGCTAATTTAAAACGATTCTTGAGGCTATTTTTAAAAATGGGTAGTAAGGGATCTAAGCAATTATCTGTTGTGATCCAAATGGATTTAGACCACAAAGCTCTATTTAAGCAGCAGCTTCCAGGGCCGATGATCTCACTGAACGTGTTTCAAATGCAAGCCGTTTCTGAAACTATTTGCATTTATTGATAATAAAGTGCATGCTTTGATTGCCTCTTTGATTTTTTTTCCTCCTGTAGTTAACAGCTTTAATGATATTTCTATGAAATCTGTTTCTATTCTGTATGGGGAATGCAACATCAAAAAGCCTGCAGGCAATGTAATTATTAACATAATGAAAACCCTTCTTGACTGAACTATACATAGTTAGGAGATATGACAGTAATTTGGCAGGGAAGAAGCGCAAACTATGGGGTAGATTTCCATTGCAAAACCGCAGGAGTCTGACAAGGTTTGGTGGGAGGAAACAGTTATTACCTGATCATTTTACTTTTGGTTTTAATTGGTGCTTTCTGCTAACTCACAGTATACTCAATTGTGTCATTGTATGTGTGAGTGTGTGTGAGTGTGTATAGATATATACAGATATACCTGTATAAACACACACACATATATATAATACATATGATTTATATGACTTACATATTACTTCTATACACACACACATAAATGCTAATATATTAAATGATGGATATTTTTGACAGTGTTGTAGAAGAAACTTTAATGATTCTCTCTGATTAAAGTAGTCTTGAAAGTAGCCTTCTTGTGATTGATTCATCCTAGAACTGGAAGTAGTTTTACAAAAAAAGTGTTTATAGGAACTGACCTCATGATAAAGTCTTTTCAGTGGGCAACTCAGGTTTTCACTAACACAACCCAGAAGTAATAGCCCTGGTGAAGCACGTAGAGTATTTTGAATTTCACTTCAGAAAGCACAGGCTTGCAAATGTAAAGTGCGGTGGAGATGTAGATTCCTGACTGCATATTGAGGTCTCAAACCACTTAAACTGGAGATTTCTAAGTAATGTCAAAGGCAACTGTTTTTATGATCTATAAAAATTGTCTAAAAGATACCATATATTGAAGTTAAAAACTTGAAGTTTCAGTCAAACGTGCTTAAGTTTCGTGTCACTGAAGGCATGATGTCATATAAACCTAATCATACCGGCTTTTTTTTTCCTTTAAAATATGTTCCCAGATTAGGTTGGGTTCGTCTACTTTCCATTGTGATTGAAAATTTTAGACAGAACTATCAGCGGATTTAGAAATCTAGTCGTATTTTTTATGTGTTTAGCATACACTGCTATCTCCAGTATTGTGAATTATTATGGTAAAAATTTTCAAGGAACTTATTAGGGCAGAGAAAACACAAACACACACCCATACATACAAACACCTAGAGAGGAACAATAGGCTGAATATATATAATCAAGGCTAAAATCTCTCTGGACAGACAATAAAGTATGTAAGAATTCTAGAAGTAGATCTATTGATGAAGTACATAGTAATCGGGACAGTTACGAGAAGTTCGTCAAGAGTATTTCTTGAAGAAAATTAAAAATTGTACTGATGGAAAAAAAAAGGACAGGGGAGTTCAGATGTGAAGGAGGACTCTGGTGAGTCAGGATACATGGGTGTGAATGAGTTTAATGGGTAAAATGGCCTTAATATTAGCCTTTCCGGAATAGAACTTACATGTTAGTGAATGGAGAGAAAAAACACTATATATTTTGGGGAAGGCTTTAGATGATGAGGTCTTTAAGTAAAATTAGTCAAAGTTAGTCTCATTACTTCCAAAGTGAACTAAATTCACGATGGCATGATTAATCAGAAAACAGCCCACAAGCATAGAATTATCAATTATTAAATTGCTTTTCTATTTTGTTAGAATTATCAACAAATCAAATGATATTCTACCAATTTTAGGAAAATGTAGTGTGTCTCAAGATACTTGAAGAAAGTTTAAAAATTCATCCACTTTTTTCAAGATATTTGTCTCTAAAACTTCAGTTTGGGAACAAGTGTTTAGAAATGGAAAAAAAAAAAAGACCTCATGAATTTCCCAAGAAATTGTCAAGGACTTTAGAGAAATTCCAAACAGAAATAACAGAAAGGTGAAACCATCTCTGAGATAACTGCTGAAAAAGAAAATACCCCAATGTGAATGAACACCTAAATCTTGAATCCTGGATCAAAAACCTCTCTCTTCTATTTAATAATACTGTATGCCTGGAACAAATTACTTAAACACTCTGCACGTAATTTTCTTATGGGTTCATAATTTCTACATAACAGGGCTATTACAAGAATTATATGATGCTATATACAAAAGCAAGTGTTCAAAATAACATGGTAGTTAAGATTATTGTTACCTGAAATCAAGTCCCTTAAACTTTTACAAATATTGGTTCCCTCATCAGACAATTGGAAGAAGAAGTACTTGCTCTTCTTAATTCTCAAGACTGTTAGAAGAACATGAAAAGACAATCAAGGTGAAAGGGAAATGAAAAACAGCATTTCATAGATGCATAGGGTGTAGCATGAGTCCTGACCAGGATAATGTTTATAAACCAAACATGGCGAAGAGAGTGCCTGATGAAAGAATGGAGATTTGCCTAATGTGTCATAATCACAGATATAAGTTAAGTCTTTTGACTGCCTCATAAATACTCCACATAGAGTTACTTTTGTGGTTATTATACAGACTGCAAATTTATGTTTAATTCTTGTAGAAGAATTCCAAGCGTAAATCCCTAGGAAGGGCATGCGTAGGCCACTTGCTTGCTTCACACTTATTTCTGACTCCTATATACTTTAGGATTGTATTTCTGCACACAAAAATGCCAATTCTCTATCAATAGATATGCATCAGAGAAGGAGGTATCTTCCACTTATGTGCCACCGGGAGTGTTTCCTATGGTGATAATGTAACTAAATCCCAGGGACCTTTCTCAAAGTTGGTTTGTATTACGTTCAGTATGGGGAGAATCAATATTTGATGTTTGTAGTTTTAGTAGAGCGATAAATGACATGTACAGATTGCTTTTATTGAAAAGCCTTGCTGCCGTGTCTTAGAAGAGAAGGAAGTAGCAATCTTTTTCAGACAGTCCAGGGAGTAGGTTTTTCTATATAACAAAAATATTTTACCTTAAAAGATACTGTCTCTAGGAAGAAATTTATTATTTGTCTGTTTCCATGCTTTAAAAGATAAGGAACTGCCTTGGGTAAACTGACCCTTGTGGGAGGGACCATAAGTTAAGGAAGAAACGTAGAACTCTATTCTCTTATCATGTAACTTTCACAGAAGTCAGAGATCTGGGCTACTCCGATCGATGCAGGAGATGCCAGTGGATCCCATTTAATAAAGCTTTGGTGAGAAAGACTAACAGTGAAGAGTGTGGCCTCCAGAATTAGAGACCTGGGTTCAAATTTAGTCCCCTGGCTCAGGCTGTGTGGCCAGGGTCAAGTTACTTATTGTCCTTGAGTTTAAATTTTCTTATCTTAAAAATGGGGTGAATATCAGTACCTACCCAATGGGCTAGTTGTGGAGATTAACAATAAATAATTTATGAATGGCATCTGGCACAAAGGAAATGCCCGATAGATGGTAACCAATCTGTACAGTGTGTCAAGCATTATGAGAATTGACAGGAGAAACAATGAAAGCTTCTTTAGAATTTACAGTCTAAGGTGGTACACAAGGAACTAGGAGAGGGGTCCGGAGAAGGTGGGAGAGATTGTCAGAGGCAGGACTACTCTGGGCCTTAAAGACTTTGGGAGAGTTTTGATCTTTAAGAATAGGAAAGGAGTTGATGAAGTTAAGCATTTTGTACTTTGTCCGCTACGTAAAGAGTGAACTTAAGGGGGCAAATGTGGATTTTGAGAGAATATTTTATAGTACAGAAGAGAGAGGTTAATGGTTTGAATTAGAATGATGGCAGTGGAGACAAATAGAAGGAGAGAGATTCAAAAGCTATATGCAAGGTAAATTCAACAGCATTTGATGGATTGGAAGTAGGGCAGTGAGAAGGATGGAAGTATCAGGAACGACTCCTGTATTTCTGAGTTGCATAGCTGGTTCTGTCTGGTGTTGTTCACTGAGATGGGGAACACTGGCCTAAAACTAGACTGGGCAGGTGTGTGGGTGTGTGGATGGGTGAATATTACAGCTTTAGCACCCACATTGGGTTTGAGTTACTTCACTATACACGGAAATATCCATCTGGTTATTTATCCCCATATGGACTGTACAGCCTAATCTTTTTCTTCACTTTTATTTCTCTTTTAATTTCTTGGGTTTACAGCTAGATACTTTCACACCCTACTTCTCTGAATGACCTCATAACAGACTTTTTTCTTCTTTATTTATTCTTGCTGCAATTTTCTTCTTTCTTTTTCTGTATATAGTCATCTGCTATTCAGGAACATCAGCTAGTCTCCAGATTTGTGATCATCTGTTTGTTTTGTTCCTACCTAACTTAGCTCCTCTCAACACACTCTAATATTTTTTAAGGCACTTAAAATAATTACCTGAATTAACAGATCAGACTTTGCTAAGGCACTTTTTCTGAGTGACATATATGCATGTTGAGGAATTTTGCTCCCTTACTCTCCTGATATTTGAAAAAAGAGCCCAAGATAAAATATCTTTCCTAACAGTGGCAACAATAAAAATTCCAATAACATTGAACCTGGGTACACATCTGACCTTGACACTACTGAAATTAATATTCACTTGGCGATTCTGCTAACATTTATCACTGAGGAACACCTTTAATGCCCTTACACACACATGCATGCAAAGGGAAGATTGATAATCACACAGGAGAGAAAACCTAGTCGTCCTCTATCTCTAAGAAGGATCTAAAAGGCTCCCAGTCTGCTGACTGAAGCACCCTGAGGATTAAGTTTATTTTATTTTCAGTATTCAAAAGATAAGAAGTTTATTAACCACATGGAAGATCTGGACTTGTTCAGAGATAGCAGCAGGAAGACAAATAGACTTCAGCAGCAAATCATCTCACAAAAGTTGGACAACGACTTTAAGTAAAACTGAACACTGGGATACCAGTGCGCTGCCCTGGATCAAAAGATTCCTTTTCTTTCCCCAATCCCTCATCCTTTGGTTTTATTTTCAGTGATGCCATAAAGTGTCAGACCAAAAGGAAAAGAATATCTAACTCAGGTATTCAAAGGCTATTGATTATGATGTTCAGTAAATACAGAGTAAAATAATGAAAATAATGGCTAAATATGAACATTATTTAGATAAGTCTTGCAGAAATATTTCTTTGAAAAGGGTTAGATTTAACCACTGTGCTTGAATAACTTCAAAACTCAATTTAATATCAGACTGGTAATCTTGACTTCCCCTTGGTTGGGTATAAGACAAAAGAGTATACAGCTAAGTCATGATTGTTCAATATAAATATAACCTGAGCCATGAATGCTCATCTGTAATTCGAATTTTCCAGCAGCCAGATTTAAAAAGTAAAAGTTAAATAAGTGAAATTATTCTTAATAATTTAAATTTAACCCCATATATCTAAAACATTGCCGCTTCAAAACATAATCAATGTAAAATTTGTTAATGTGATATTTTATACTTTTTTATACTAAGTCTTTAATACTCAGTGTGGATTTTATACTTATAGCACATCTCATTTGGGCAAGCCATATTTCAAGTGCTCAATAGCCACTTGTGGCTAATGGCTACCATATCAAAAATTGCAGATATAGGTAATGCTACTAGGATAACTCAAGAACTACTTGATTGGAATGGGGGAAAATTCAATATTTCCAAAGAAAGTAGCAAGATTGCTATGAGAACATTGAATTATAAAGAGAATGTAGGACAAATCATATTCAAAGTGATAAAATTAATCAAGCCATTGGCATAATCTAAAATAAATCAGTGATATGTTAAATATATTATCACATTATTATTACTGGTTAAATATTATGTTAAATGATGAAACATAACTCCAGAAGTAGCATCGAGTCATTTCTGGAAGTCCTAGATATTTTTGTGAATGGCGTGGACTGAACTATAAGCCAATTAGCCCCCCTGAAGAGTGGAAGTAATAATAATTATTTTTTATTTCACAGAAAGGTAGTATAAGAAAACTTTGAATCAAGACGGCAGACTGAGGGTTAAGATCAAGCAAGTGATTTATTGCAGGGAATAGAAATTATCTGCTTAGCATGCTCCTCAGCACAAGCTCCTTAGCGTAACTCACTCAGACTGGCTTATGCTCAATAATGTTGGGATTTTTAAACATTATACTGTCATGGCTATGTTTTCTGAACTACCAAGAACTTTAAGTCATTAAAGAATTGTTAAAGTGCAGTTAACTTTCAATTAATCACTTTTCCATTTCTCTGAAACTATCACGGCTAATCTTGGTTTGTACACACACACACACACACACAGTAGCATTGTGGTAAGAATGTTATGCCAGTTTCAAATCTTAGTTTTGACCCTATTAGTTTTGTCATGTTTAATTTTATCACATCTAATGTAGGAGTTGGGTTGGGCCAGAATTCTTGCTCACACAGGTACAGGAGATTGCTACGGGCTGAAGTTGAAAGATTTTAAGGTGATGACACACAATTACTGCTTCCGATCGTAGCTGTTAAAATCAGAGTAAGGATCTTGCCATCTATGTCTGGGAGGAAATACTCATGGGGTTTTTATCAGCTGATGGCCAAACAGTGGAAATCTGAGAGACCAGTGGTCAGTGTCAGTAACAGTTCTCAATGGCAGCTTCTGCCATTCATTCTGCAAACTCTGTTATTCAACTGATTCCTTTCACTGGGTAGTTCCCTTAGGGCCACCTAAGCAGTTTGCAGTCCTTAATATTCAGAAAGTACCATGCTCTAGAGCCTACAAGGCTGAGTTAGAATTCTAGAGAGAGGAAGAAGATAGCAGCATATCAAATATGATTTTAAGGACATTAAGGATGTTTCTTAATACTTCTCTGCTTGAGAGACAGTGAAAAATTATTTTTAAAATGAAAAAAGCAGCTTCTTAATTAATTAAATATATGTATATATATTTCATAGTTTGCTCAGTCCTCACCTATGTTACTTAGAATATTGCTAACAATCTGTGTGATTTGTAGGGCAGTTGAATAATGTCCCCCAAAATTCATATGTACCCAGAAAGACCTTTGCAGAAATAGTTAAATTAAGATGAAGCCACACTGGATTATAACGGGCTCTAAACTTAATATACTGGTGTGCTTATAAAAAGAGAAGACACACAGATGCATGGACACAGAGGGGAGAAGTCCATGCGACGATGGACGTAGAGATTGGGTGATGCAGTTATAAGCCAAGAAATTCCAAGAACTGCCAGAAACCACCAGAAGCTAGGAAGCGGCAAGGAAGGAATTTTCTAAAGAGTCTTCAGAGGGAGCATGGCTCTGCTAGCACCTTGATTTCAGACTTCTGGTTTCCAGAACCGTCAGAGAATAAATTTCTGTTGTTTTAAACCACCTAATTTGTGGCCCTTTGTCACAGCAGCCCTAGGAAACTAACACAGGCAGTGTGATTTCTGTTTTATAAGAGGAAAGTGAGATTCAGAAACGGTAAGTGACTTCCTAAAAAATACAGAGCAAAATATAGAGAATATCTCAGTCTAGAACCCAGGTGTTTTGCTTTTTGGTTTAGTGTTATATCCATGTTCAGGAAGAAAAACCACAATATTTGCAAGCAGACTTGTTTAACATAACCCTGGATTAGCAATGCAGACACAGGCGGTCCCACCATTATAATGACCCATGTTGTGACTGGCCTTAGAGTCTCTGATTCCCAAGTTTATTCTTTGTAAAAGTCAATGATTGGAATCAACTATATCAAAGGTGGTTAACAGATTTAACATTATGTTTCAGATCATGGGGTAAATGTTTTGGATTCTTGGTACCCTGAGTTAATGGGGGATATAAGACTACCCAGGATAGAGAAAAAAGTAAAGAAAAGGGATGTTGGAAGCCAAAAGGCAAACTCCCCCTGAATTCTGTGGCCTTTGCTTGGGCCTAAACCAGGCCTCTGCTGGTAAAATTCTGATGAAGTCTCAGAGCAGTAAGTCGATTCAACCTCTGGATCATCCCTGAATAGACATCCCATTAGAATTCAATCTCCTGTTTAATGAACACAGGCAAAGTACATATCACAAAACAAGCTGGTTCTGGGCTAACATTTATTTTGGCACTAACTTGCCCCTTTTGGATTGGTTCCTCGGAAAACCTTGGCAGAAGACTGGGTTATGCATCTGAGACCTCATTTTAGTCAATTCTCCTTTCTGGTATCAGCCACATCAAATTATACTTCACTGGCCTGCCAGGAGGCTTTCTAAGAAAGAGGCTTCTCTATGATTGACAAACCTTCGAGTGTCTTCTGTGCATGGCACTGAGCACATCCCTGTAGTGCATTCATTAGGGACATATAGGGCACAGATGTTTCACGGTTAACAACCCAGAGAATTCTTCTATGTTTTTCTAACTGTTCAGGCTTGTCTCTATGAGAAGCTAGAGACTGCATTGTCTTGGTCACTGGCCTGGCATTATGCGACATTTTCTTTTATTTGTATATTCAAAATATTGGGCACCTCCTTTGAGCTCACAGTCTAATTAAATAAATAAAACCTGAATCCATTTAACAGTCAAACCTAAAACGTCAACAAAGAATTCTTCATTTGTCCCCCACACCCCACCCCAAACACATCCTCGAAGCTGGCTGCTTCCCAGTTTCCTGAGCCCAACAAATGATCCCACCATTCACCTAGTTTCTGAGATCTAAAACCTAAGGGGAAATTTAACTCATGTCTTTTCTCCCATCTCACAACCAGCAAGTCTTGTCCCTATCTTCCAAAGGTATCCTGAATTCTACGAGTTCTCAACATCTCCATAATTTCCACCCAAACTTATGCTACCAACATCTCTGGACCTAACTACCATATTAGCCTCCTCTCTGTTTTCCTCACTTCCAGTTTAAAAGTGAAAATCATGTCAGACTCTTCTGTGCAGATGCTTCCACATTTGGAATCTTCCTTATGGTGGCTTCCAAGGCTTTTCATGGCTGGTCCCTGCTCCCTGTTGATGTCATCTCTTTCATTCTCCCTCTTCCTTGCTCTACCGCAGCGTAGTGGTCTTCTTGCTCTTCCTCTCCAGAGTCCTGGCACTTGATATCGGCTCTGCCTGTACTGTCTCCACCCAAGATCTTTGCTGGCAGCCCTTCAAATTCTTTCAGGTATCCCCTTAAATGCCGCTTCTTCAGAAAGTCTTTTCCTGATTTTCCTTTCTAGAATCATCTCTATTCTCCTCTCCCCTTAAGCTGCTTTACTCTTCTGCATGCTTTGCTTATATTTGTTTATTGTACCTCTCTATTATTAGAATATAAGCCTCATGAGAATAAGCATTTTGCTTGTATTACTGCTGAATTCCTAGTGCTTAGAAATATAGGGTAGCCCATCGAGGGCACATAAGGGATATTTCTTGAATGAATGAAAGACATGATAAAGTTCAAACAAATTCGGAGAGTGAAAAATGAGCTTGTGGAGACTAGAAGATTGAATCGTGTGGTGAATTAACCAGAGTAAACTTTCTGCTTTTAGAAATCTTAAATAAAAATCTTAAAGTAGAAATAGAAGAGACTTACGAAATAGCCAAGAGAAGCAGGAGAGCATTTCAAACACATGCGAAAGGCACAGAGATAGAAATGAACAAATTACATGCAGTGTTAAGGAACTTGATTACATGAGGAACGATTAGAATCCAGCAATGGAGGAAGCCAGCATTTAATGAGGGCTGACAAAGTGCCAGAGAACAGGCTATTTTACACTGACTACCTCATTTAATCCTCAGAATAATCATTTGGTAATGTACTGCTGTCTCCCATTTTACAGATTTTCTTTTAAGCTTTACAAAATTCCTGCACGATACCTCCATTTTACATATAATGAAACTGTGGTTTGGCAAAGCTAGCTAACTTCAGTCAGCTAGTAAGTGAAAAAGCCAGAATTCAAATCTAGTCTGACTTCTCAGTCATTGTTCTTCACCACCTTTCATTCTCTTTCCATTCGGAAGACCTGAAACACCAATTACAGATTTAAATGAGGTAGCAATAAACAAGTTACTTGCTTTGACTATGGACTCAGAGTTCCAATGTTCAACTTTTAGTTGATAAAAATCCCATGATCATTTCCTCCCAAACATTGATGGCAACATATTGGCTCTGATTTTGACAGCTATGACCTAAACCAGTAATTGTGCATCATTACCTTAACATCTCTTAATGTCAATCTATGGCAATCCTCGGTATCTGTCAAGTATCCTGTGATGAGAAATTATAGCTCAACTCAAATCCTATACTGGATGTAATTTGGGGCTTCCCAAAGTGGGAAGATTGGGCTGAGACAGAAAAGAATTTTCATAGAATAGGGAACAGTTATGGGTTTCTTTTTCCCCTACATATCTTCCTACAAAGTAGAAATAATATATTTATTAAAACAATATAATAATGCAAGAATACTGGAGTTAGAGAACAAGAGTTAAAGTCCTATTATTATCCTTTTGTGCAGGATGTAAGATTTACCATACATTACAGCAGGCAGAATATAACCTGCAGTTAAACGAATTCATAAAATAGTGAAGTGATTTAAAGTTAAGTTTTACTTAATTTTGGTTAGGTACCACCTCAAGTTAGTCAACTATAAATTTCTTGATGTGATATTTTCTAAAATACACTGTCATATTCCATACCAAAATAGAACATATATGTGCATTAAATTATATATTACTTACACACTAATACCCTGCAACTCTAACTTTAGGCTAAAAAAAAGGAAATTTGATCCCACGGTATGGTTTAGAAAAATTCATCTTACAGATGTATTTTCATCGTAAATTTCATCCCTAATTTCTCTGATTTTATCTAGCCCATTTTATTTTACTTTCTATCCTCAGCATCTTATAGAAGGCTTGGTACATAGTAGGTACTCAATAAATGCTTGTGGACAGCACAGGTGAAAAAGGGCTCTCAAGATGAGAGAGTGTGTAAATACATATGTGATTGAAATGCCACATTCTCTTTCTGTCTTTATTCTTCACTACTCATGTTCACCAGCTCTCTACAAAATCAGATATAACTGAATGTGTTCCATAAAAAACCTCAGCTCAGCTGGTATGTCTATGGAGTAGAGTTTTATTTGGCTGTCCCAGCATGATGTCAATATCCCTGAAGATGCTCAGCTCTCTTTTGTTCTAATTCAGTTTAGCAACAACTGCTTTCATTTTGTGTAGGGCTCCTAACCAAACGAGGCAATTAAATCCAAAACAAACCTACTTAGGGAATCTCTTTATCCCGGGCTAGATACTTATATTTCCCCAAAACTTCTCATTATTTTGACACTTTCATGTCCTCTTTCTTCATCCTCCCTAAGATCAGTGAGAAATTAGTAGTTTTTTCCATATAGTTTCTCACCAAGAGATGGCTTCTCTAACTGTTTGGTTATACCATTGGAAGAAGCCTGAATCATGCTTTGTGCTCACAATAAAGGAGAGGAAAACAGTGAGCCAGCTGAAGCTTTGTAGGGAAATTGAACTTACACTGTACCACTGTTAAACCCAAGCAACAAGTAATATTTGTCTTTCATCTTTAATTGTGCTTTGAAAGATACTTACATTTTTTTTAACCTGAGAAAATATTTAAGAAACTTTAGCCAGAGAATATGGTAAGATCTAGATTCTCTGTCTTTTAAAAATAAATCTTCTATATTAATTCAATGAATAGTAAACTTTTCAACATTCAAAGGGGACAAATCTGTTAAATATGTTTTTAATGAGTTCTGCTTAAAGTAGTTTCCTCTATACTACTAGCTCCTTGAGAGTCAGGACAATATCTGACTTGCTTTCATATCCTCATTTACTAGTATAGTGTCCAGATCAGTGCGGTCCCATAGGACTTTCTGCAATAATAGAGATGTTTTCTGTGCTGTCCAATATAGTAGCCAATAGTCATATACGAAGTCTTAAAATGTGGCTAACAAGACTTAGGAATTGACTTTTAGTTTTCAATTTTACTTAAATTTTAAGTGCTATCTAACAGTTTAAATGTGATTAGCATTGTTGAGAAACTGAAGTTTAAATTTTATTTTATTTCAATATATTTAAACTTAAATAGACACATGTGGTAAGTGGTTACTATACTGGACAGTGCAGGACTAGAACTTAGCACAAATAATCATTTTGAATGAATGAATGAATGAATGAATGAAAAAAGTACAGAGTGACTTGCATTTGCTTTGAACTCTTCTAGCAGTGATTAAACAACCCATCTTCTCAAGCCTGTTTCTAATTCTTCCACTAATACACATCGTTCTAAAAGACATAATACCCCACCTAATTGACCATTAAATCCAAATGGATTTCTTAAGCCTTCTGTTGCTGAGGATGCCAAACCATAAGACTTTAATGTCTCCCATCTTATATTTATAATACCTGAAAATGTGTCTTGCCATGAGAGACTTTTAAAATTAAATCAGCATTTTTATGCTACCAAAAGAGAAAGAATGCCATTGCTTATCATTATTTCTTCCTACTATTAATCTATAACCATGTACACGACCACACAAATGGACTGTTGTTGACTGGCTCATGGTCAACTTTGCAACCATAGTCATCCCAAATATTCACTCAAATCACTGTGCAGTACAACTAATAATTAGAAACCAGCTCAAGTGATAAAAGAAATGAGCTGGACAGCACTGTGATTTACTTGATTTGCTTAATTTAGAGAATCATAATGAAATAAATATAACTGATATTCAATATCTCTGCCACACATTAAGTACAGATCAGATTCTACCAGCAAATTTTAACCAACCAGCCATTCATAAAATGGCAATGCTGTGACACATTTTATGGGATAATAGAGTATTTTCTGATCATAAGACTTCAAAATTTAGTTAGGAATGCAAGGATGTACATTAGGCAAAATTAGAGGACAAACTAGTCTAGAATTGTCTCATAAATTACAGGGAGAGGATAATTAGGGGGAAAGTAATAAAATATATAAATGGCTGATTGTATAGTAATCAAGCCAGTTCCAAACTGTCAATAAGGTGTTATATTAGACATCACCACAGTGAAAACTCTCCTGGGTGTCCCACTTTGTTGGTAGGTGTGGGGCTGTTGTATCTGTTTTCATTTGATCCCGTTAGGTCAGAGAACTTCCCTCTGCTGAATGCCTACTAGATGCCAGGGGAGACCCAGGAGCTTCCCATATGTTATCACATTTCACCTTCACAACCTGGGAAGAAGAAGAGGAAATCCTATCTCCAATTGATAGCTGAGGAAACTGAGGACTCAAGTATTAAGAAACTTGCTCTAGGATACAAGTAGTAATGTATGGAGAAAAATCCAGGAAAGAAGGAAAAAAGCAAACATGTCTGTTCCTCTAGATAATGTAGTCTAAAGTCACTCTATTTGGGGGGTTGCTTTCACTCATCTCTTCAGTATAAAGAATATAATGGACTAAGGATATTACTTACAACTCAAATATAAAAGGGTTTTGTGGATAATTGGGTTGTGGTCTAGCAAATAGGCTTCCCATTCTAACTCAAGCGTCAAGCTGGTATGAGGTCCATTTTAACATACTTTATGATTAAACTGCCTTAACAGCATCTTAAAGGACCACAAATAATAATTCAAAAATTCTCCACATGTGGCATGAAAAGATTAGACAAGTCTTAAGCAGGCAGGGACTTAAATCTCGCTGATAATACAGTGAAGAAATTATACACCATAAAGGCAAGGGGAAGGAGCAAGGGTTTAGCGAAAGGAAGATATAATCAGGGGACACAAACCTTCCTATAAATCAAGTCTTTCTATTCTGGATGATTATTTCATGAATTGGATCTTGGGCTGTTGATCTCTTCAAATGATTACCACGGAATGTGTGCACTTTTAGGAACAGTTGCTGGCTGATTTATATTTCAGACATATTTTCCATCAGTGTTCATTCCTTGAGAATATGGTTTTCATAATAGAGTTGATATTTTCAAATAATATGGAAAACTTGAAATTCAATTTGTATAAAAGCTATGTAATTTTAATGTACAATCACTACATCATATTTGGAAAAACAGTGATAAAAAGAGCAACCAAATGTGCACCCAGACAAGACCCATTTTCAAAGATAAGATCATTTTGTCAGGGAGAAAAATAATGATGGAAACGTCCCCATCCCCTTTGCCTCTAAATTCTGATATTCCAGCCAAATAATAAAATCAGCTTTTGCACTTCATCTAAGAAGACAAAACATCAACTTCTAAGAAGGAGAGAGAGAGAGAAGTGGTGGGTGGGAGAGAAAGGCAAGGGAGGGGAGGCAAGGGGAGGAAGTGAAGCACAGATTCTCTACGATGTTCCATCTTGCTCAGTAATTGTTGTATTATTGAGCAGGCTTGGGGAAGATGAAGTGTTCCTTATCCTAGAAATATTTTTAAATTGCCAAAATGGCATTTTGTGTTAACAACAGAAGATAAAATAGATATGTAGTACCTACTAGTCATGATAACATAATTTATCTATCTTAATGTCTGTAATAAAGACAGCAAGTGAGCTACCCAATACTCTTAATCTAAATAAATTGAAGGAGTTGGCTGTTTTGCACACATAAAGAATATTCTGAACATACTGTTTATTTAGGCTGATTTGTTCCTCCCTATCTATTCAGTAAGAGGTGAATTATCCAAAGGTAATTCTCAATGAAACAGAATCAGGTCACCGTGCAAATAAACAATTGCCTGCAAAAGAAAAAATTCTTACTCCATACAGTAGTAAGAAGAAGTGATTTAATAAAATGGTGCCATTATCAAAGGGCAAAATATGGTTAGCATTCTAAGACTGTTAACCCTACCTTTAATGGAAAAAAATTAAGGCTCCTTTATGTTTCTAAAGCGGAAAGATTCTCTGTTTTCATTTTTTGGAAAAAAGATAATTTATATGAGGCAATAATTCCAACAAGCAACATATTTTATTCAATCGGGCATTTAGTTTTATTTTTACCTTATAATCACTCATGCTAATTTTTAAGCAAAGTAAATGCTGACAGAGACCAGTGCCCAGTGAGGTCCTCTGCCCAAATTCTCAGTCTCCTTTCTGATTGAGAAGGAATGGATGAAGCACAAAGGACTGAGGCAGCCGTGTTTGTAATACAACACTTATTTGAGGAGGCAGGCACAACATGATCTAGCCATAAAAAATTAACGAGATAAAATGTCTTGCTATCACAGATAATGGGTCCACAAGCAAACCTGTGATTCAGATCGTTAATATTCATTTAACAACTTCTTACAAGTTCCCTTAGTTTAGTTGCTTTGTTAGTGCTACATATTTAGAATATTCGCTTCGCTATGAAGTTTCGGAGATCCATAAGTGTTGTTACTTCATTACACACATATGCTTTTCACCTTGCCTCAGACAAACTTAAATAGTATTAGGAACATTGGAAACGTTCATTAAGCATACTGACAAATTGAATTATGCCGTTGCTTTTGTTTTACAAAATTAAGGCCATACGTATGATATAAATAATTACTGGTAGATTTTTTTAATTAATTATAAATGGCAGAAAATGTATCATGACTCTTTTTTATGAAACGAGACTATTATTAGTGTCAAAATGGAAAACTATTTCTTGTCACTGGGCTTGGAAAGGTTGGCA
This sequence comes from Equus asinus, assembly GCF_041296235.1. Lineage (NCBI taxonomy): Eukaryota > Metazoa > Chordata > Mammalia > Perissodactyla > Equidae > Equus > Equus asinus. Next base: position 22,941,630 of record NC_091796.1, read on the forward strand.
TAATAAAAGTGAATTAAAAAGAAAAAATTCTGGAAATTGATTTTTTAAGCTGGATACTTAGAAACAATGGTACCGGTAGAAGAAAAAGTAATGTTGCTCAGTCTTAGAAAGCAAGGCTGACTACCTAGCATTTTTATCGGAAGTGTAATGTAATCATGGCCAGTCAGCCCTGAAAAGTAGACTAAGACAATTCTAGATATAGTATTAGTATTAGGAAGTGAAGAATTCAGATAATCCACAGAAACTGAATATTTTGAAAAGGAACATACTTTTAAAATTTTAATTTTAATATTAGAAAATTGAATACAAATTTTCTTTAAAGAATTTTTGATAGTTTTCTAAACTGTCAGTCTTTATACATGACATATGCCATTTTTAAAATATATATTTTGACCTAATTATTCAACTTTATTGATTAAAAACACCAAATATTCATAAAAGTTATTGATTCTATATATATGATCTATGAAGAGTAAGTCAATGAAGAAATTGATGACTCAGATGGTATGTTAGCACAGACATGGTGAAGAGGAAACTGGCATTATCTCATGATTTAAATCCAAACCCCAACAAAACATTCTTAAGAACACAAACCTAGAAGTAGGACCAGCTTCATGGGCACACAACCAGTGAAGTGTACAAGGCCTCATGCAGCATGGCTCAACGCCTTACAGTAGCTGGCGGATCCTGCAAATTGTTTAGCTGGTCCTGCCTGGGAGCCTGCATTCCCTAATAATTACCTGAAACCTATGCACTACTATGCTTTGTGTGTGTGTATGTGAAGATTGCCGCTGAGCTAACATCTGTGCCAATCTTTCTCCATCTTATGCGGGATGCCACCACAGTGTGGCCTGACAAGTGGTGCCAGGTTCACGCCTGTGATCCAAACCCACCAACCCTGGGCCACCGAAGCTTAGTGCACAAACTCAACTACCACACAGCTTGGCTGGCCCCCATTACTATGCTTTTAAGGCACAAAAGCATAGCATATCCGAGGTTTTATTTCTATGAGGCAAATACAGCTTAGTTCTCTCCCCGACCCCCAATAAATATTTTATTCCAATTTGTTATCATCTTGTCTTCATAGCCTTGGTTAAGTGGAAGAAAGAATGAAGATTGTGCCAAAAGTAGAGCATGATACCAGCACCCACACTACATTGCAGTGTGCTCCTGTTCTCTCTTCTTCAACATGCTGATCTAAAATACACAAAAGTCACCTGGTGCAAAGATTATTTTCTCACATTTACCAATTAAAATATTTCTAGTTGTACTTCACCTTCTTCCAAAAGCAAGTGAGATGATTTTAAAGTTAAACGTGGATTTAAACAAAACAAAGAAGAATACGAACAAAATAACATCATTAATAATAATTTTAAAAAGTAGATGCAACTAGGTGTCTGAGTAATGCAATTTGTTACAAGTAGTCATTCACTCCGTTAGCTTTTAGATTGTAATTTCTTATATTTTAAACAAAATAAAGGTGACAGACTGCTCAAGAGTAATCAATCTTTTCAAATATCATTAGAAGCTTAGTAGAAATCTCAAAATTTAGAAGATACAGAAATATTTTTCAAATATACAGTTTGAGAGCTGTTCTTTTATAAAGATAGAAATCACTGAATTATAACTTAGTACAAGAACATTCAGCTGCTTTACTTTGTGATCATGTAGCTTGATAGAATGATTTAAGTTGGAGGATGGTAAGATCCCAATAGAGATTTTCCCTCTACATTTCTTGAGTCTAGATTCGCTTTTGGAAGCTTTGTGAGCACATTCAGTGCATGTTTAGGTTCTTTAAAAAGTCCTTGTGTTTAGAAGTCCTGCGCCATTATTCTTTTACCTTTGATGTTGCACTCTTGATAGCAAACTTGGAAAATGTGAAAAATCAGTGGAGGAGGCTGAGATTCAATGTTGATTATGAAGTACTAGCAGGTAGAGTGTCAGTCACTTACTTAGGAAGTGAATATGTAGACCAGATAGATGGATTAAGCCTTTACAGTTGTTAATTTGCCGCTATGAAGACATGGCCTAAGTGGGGAGCCCACTTTGTTGAAAAATTATCTTACCTGTGAAAATCCTTGAGTTGGAAATTTGATTCATAAATCTTCCTTCCATCCTGTCTCCTCAAAAGAGTTCTATAAAATAACTCAAGGATATTGCAAGCAAAAATAAATACTTTCTAAATGCTTCCCTTCCCTTTTCATACTCACACTCAGGCTGAGTGGCCACTTTGATGGGTTGAGAACTCTCGCCTGGTCCCCACTCATTATAGGCCACAACTCGGAAGGTGTACATGGCTTCTGGCTTCAGGTTTCCCACAGTAAGCTGAAGGGACCCAGGCTGTGATGTATTCAGTGCTCGTTCCCTGAGAAACAAACATTGTAGGGAAAGGTTATTCCAACATGAAACCTTTTAGCCAAAGCCTTTATTAATGTGCAAGAGTAGTGAGGTGGACCAAAGGTTGCTTACTTATTGAATGTTGACTCTGCACGTAATTCAAGACCTCTGAGGCTTACCAGAAATAAACTGACTGGAAAAAGTTACAAACAAATGTTTCAGCATTTCTGGGGAGTTCGTATGTATGCTATTCCCATGAAACTTGCAAACTAAAATCTTTTCTCTTGACACTTTACAATTTAGAATTAAAAACTCATGACGAAGAACTTTTGAAATAAGAAGAAACATTTGGAATATAGACTGGAAGACGCATTTCAAAAACATCCAGCTAACGGCAGAAATCAAGGTTTCAATGATTCCACAAATCAGTCTTTGTCAGTATTACCAACAAATGCATTTATGCATTTTCTTTCATTGTATGAAAGGGAAAGGCAGATGCTAAGTGATGATGTGTATAGAGCTTGAGCTCCTGTGGTTACGTTAAGTGCAATTAGTGAAAGGAAGTAGGTTTCCTTCTACGTGAGAAGAAACTGCAGCACGTGTCTACTTGTCTTGTTCTTCAAGCCACATCTCCATGTGTCCAATTCACTTCCCAATTAAAAACTTCCTCAGTGGTTCCAAACAAATAAATTAGTTGGCTGATCATGGTGGGATTTACAGTACATATTAAGAGAAGACAAACCTTGCGGGTATGGATGCTGACATATAAGAAATGAGAACTACTGAAGTATTCTTTAAGGACACACATGATTCTAGACATTTCTATGCTCATTGGCCTCGTATAACTGAATAGGTGAAGAAGGAACTCCTTCTCTTCCACTCAACTGCTTCTGAAGATTTCTATTTCTAGATAACATCTCCTGCCTCTCAGTGGAACTTTATGTAGGTTTTAATTTTGCCATTTGGTTTTGTTTTGGGAGATACTTTAAATGAAACATTTTTCTGCCAGGGCAAATTAGGCTTCCAAGGAGAAAAATTAAAACAAAAATTCTAAGAGTATGAATAGTGATTCTTAGGCATAAACACACACTCCTAAAATGACTGATATGGCAGAGAACGGCTGAGTCATCCTCAAACCCATTTCTTCTCATTCATGTCCTAGAGTCTATTTTCAGCCTCCCTAAGGTCTGGATGAATCCATCTGATTGAGTCTAACAAATGAGTGTGAGTGTACGAGACGTGTGCTGATTCCAGGCCTGGCGTAGACAAACCACACATGTGGGTTACTCCATGTTCTCTTCCTCTGCCAGTGGGCTTGAGGCAGGCAAGCATGGTGACTTTGGAAGCCGTATATTGATGATGGAGGAGTCAAAATTTGTAGGAATTCTGCAGAGGAGCTGGAGTAGAACTGTCTCAATAAGAGAATCCTTTTTATACTTCATAGAGTCAAATAGTTTTGAGCCATTATACATTTAGAGCTTATTTGTTGTAGTAGTTAACATTATTTTATCGAGTACTGCTAGTAAGTAAAATATGCACCCTGGCTGGTCGCCAGGGGCTGAGGGGAGTGGGGAAAGAGAAGCTAGCATTGAATGAGTACAGAGTTTCAGTTGGGGAAGATTCGCCCTGTATGAATCTGGATATACCCCAAAGTTTAGATATTCCTTTAGGAGTATAGTGTTAAGTTGCTGGAAGGCTGAATTGTGGCATAGCAGGGGAATGGGTATGGGTGGGATTCAATTGTAACCTAAAATAGGTAAGGGTAAGAAATATCAACTAACGTTCTTATGTATCATGCATCACACTGCTCTATTCTATGAAACTAAGACTATTTAGGCCAATAAATTGCTTTTAAAAAACAAAACCTTCATCAGATTGTATGCCTTGCTGATACAGGGATTTTTGCACCTTATTTATTTTCTTTTAGCAGGAGAACTTTTACCTGCATTGCCTCTTATAGGCCTTTGATATAGATAGGGTGGTTTTATTATCATTATTTTACAGATGCAAAGGTGAGATTTAGAGAAACAGCATGGCTCTTTTTCAAAGGACTCACAGTGGATATCACAGCTAAGAATGAAATCTGGAGGTGCATTCTTTCAATCCAGTATTGATAAATCATTCAACAAATAGTAGGAAAATGAGGGGCCTATTGGGATCATGGGAACTTTGGGTAGAAGACCTGAGGTCCTAAAGGGGAAGAACGGACACAGAAACCGCTGCAAGGATGAGTTTGTCTGTGATCTGCCGTAAGTCATTTCCTATCTTTTCTGGACTGTCTAGCCACATAGTTGTCACCAAAGGTCAGAGTTTCTTACCAAACTTCTTGAATACCTATGAAGAAAGACAGCTTTCATAATTGACTTTAGTCTTACAACTGCTAAATAATTTTGATGACGTAGTTGTGTCCCAGGGCATGCTGGCATAGCTGTTTGAACAGGCATTCTTCAAAGGAAATAAAAGGCAAGAAAACGTGGGCATGCCCAGGTAAGAATGTTCAAGATCATACAATGAAAATAGCAGTTGCATATAAGAGGGGATACTGGTCTTTATTACAAGTTCCCATTATCTCCATCAGCCTGCAAAAAGCCTGCAAATTAATGTCATGAAAAAATTATATTTGTTGATATGAACATTTGATACGTCCTCAATATTACGTAAAGAATGAACAAAGTATCTTTAGAAAAGACCCTTTTAATTTAAGCAAATACAGTGGGCTTTATCAGAAAATACAGCTTCAAGACAACTCCACAGCCCTGCTCTAGCTCCATGCTAGATTGTACTGCCCTGGATTGACCACTAATTCTTCGCTGTAGGCTCTTAATGGTTTTAAACAATAGTTTAATCTAAATATGCCAATTTTATGTGCCACTTTTCAGAAATCTGCTTATCACATCGAAGTATGGTCTCATCAAAATGCTATGTGGACTGTGGAGTGAATTCAGGATTCTTAAGCCCGGGGTTGTTGTTTTGACTTTCTCACTAACTTGTCTGAGTCCCAGATTCCTCAAATGCTAATTGGTGCCATAAAAATGTTTACCTCAGAGAGTTTCTAGATAATTAAATGAGATGTCGTATGTAAACTATAGAAAGCAGTAGGCATGGTGCCCGGTACTCAATGAAGAATTCTCCATACATGGAAGTTGCTGCTGTTATTTTCATTATTATAAAAAAATTACCACCACAACCTCACGAGAAATAAGTGCTCTTGAGTCCAAGAAGAGGACTTTCCCACAAAGTACTTAGAACTAGGAATCTGAGGAGAGAAATTAATAAGCGGTATAATTATAAAGAAAAAGTATATAGATAGGTTTCATTGAGCTACTGGCCTGCCAAAATAGTTTTTTTAATATTTTCTGTCAGATTAATTTTGAATGGAGAGATAAGTTAAATCAAAAAGAGTGGTCATAACTAGCAGTACTGAACAATATTTTTAAAGGGTAAAGCCTTTGCTGACAGAAACAGAGAAGGAATAGGTGCTGCCTGAGTTCACATCACAGCTGGCCAGCCCTGTGATATCTGCTGTCCACCCTGGTGTCTGGGCTTCATTGCCAGGCTGCTCTCATGCTTCCTCAGGTCTTACTGGGGTCACATCAAACTGCTACAGACATACAAATGCATTTTCGGAAAATGACATTTCCTGCCTCGCCGCCTCTCACAGATTGGCTGTTACAAACCCCAAAGATTCACAGGAGGCTTTTGATCACCCCTTTCGTGCTTTAGCAGCTGAAAACCAAACATCACAAATCGTTTCTCAACAGGTAAGTAAAATCTGAGTTTGGACAAGCAGCTTATTACTCTGTGTTTCTCTGGTACTACAATAGGGCAATGTCAGCCACCTAAAGTAGTTAAACTCTCCATAATCTCTATTTTTAAACAGGTAGCAAACAGGATTTCCTCTCTGCTCAGTCTAGACCATGCTCCTATGTAAATGGGCAGACACACACACCAGGTCCTGAAGAACAGAGACCAGTAGATATTATGACTTTGCCCAATTATGGTGTTGGGGTGTTCTGCCTGTCACTGTACCAACTGCTCCTGGGAAAGCATCAGGGACCCAGGCTGGCTGCATCTCAGTGAAGTTCTATCCTCTGACTCTGAAGACGTAATTACCCTTCAAATCTGCAGAGCTCAGAATCATGGTCTGTGGTGGCAGATATATTGTCAGACAAAGCTTCATTATTCTACTTCTTCCTCACTCTGAGTTGGTAGTGTGGGGTTCAGGCAAGTTCAAGATAAGCTGCCTGAAGTAAAGGGAGTAAGTCACCTGAGCTTTCAAGAATCCATTCACTGTAAATTCATTCACTGAAAATCCACACAGAGTATAAATATATCAAGTCTGTCTCCTCCTGCTGGCCAAAAAAGCTGTAGGCAACTAGCCCTCTTCACCTTTTATATGTAGACCAAGAAGAGCTCGTCCCATTAACAAGAAGCATTTCTTTCTTGTAAATTCTAGTTTTCAGTGCTTGGGGTTACCCAGTTGAGGTTTCTTGCAAAATAACTGCTATGTTGTAAAAACACACATTTTGACCCAATAATAATAATGCTTCTGCTTTGCTGAAATCTGACCTTTTTTCTAAGTCTTCTTAGGCACTGATACATTTTGAGACAGGAATTCAAACGTGGTGGCATAGAATGCACCCTTGCACAATTTGCGTTGAGACCTATCTGGTTAGGCTATAATCTCCTGTGCCTGGAAGTGACCTCTGCTCTGGTGCCCACTTACAAAGTATTACATGATGATAATAGCTTTACCTAGCTCATTGTCATTGGTCCCCCCAGTTCTTTCTATCTTCTATTAATAGAGATATTCTTCTAACATACATAATCTATCAACTCCATGTGCAAAATATTGTGCTAGCTGCCATTCTATGATTAAGACAATCTCAACTCCTTGGGACAAGATCCAAAGACCTTCAAGATGTGGCCAAAATCTTTTCATGCTTATCTGCATTGAGTCACCCTGCCCTGCAATGCCATATGCATCTCGACTTCTCTGTCTTTTGTCATTCCAACTTTCATTAGTTTTATTTTGTTCCATTTCGATTATCCTAGAGTTACCTTCTCCTGACTCATAGTTCCTTCCCGGTTTGACAAAAGCTTATTCATTCTTCAAATGCAATTCACATGAAATCTCCTGGCTGGAGCTTTCCTACCATCATGTCCTTTGAGTCCTGCAGCATTAAATATTATCTTTTGTGCTTTTCTTGCTCTTGGTTTATAACCATAGCACATATCGCAGTATATTAATAGATGTGTCTGTCTCGTCGACTCATTTGTGAATTATTTTTTTAGAAGAGAAGTCATATTCCATTCATATTTTTTTGACACTCAACATATATACCCACTGAGTATAAAGAATGGCTATGTTGCCAGTGCTCTCAATTTTTTTAAATGCATAAATAAATATGAAAATCTTAATAGAATAATTGCATAATATCTCCACATAGTATGATCTCAGAAATGCTATGAGAGCTGAGTTCTATTCCATGCTCCATCCCAACTTAACTGGATGGCCTTTGGCATACCACTTCACCTTCCTGGGTCTCATTTTCATTATTTGAAAACTTAGAGAGTGCGATCTACTCTAAAAAGGCTTTCTAATCTAATATTCCTTATTGAGAATAGAAATCACTTATCTCTCTGTGTGTGTTTGTGTGTGTGTATGTTGTGTGTGTATGTTTAGCTGAATTCAGCACTTCTATATTTACATTTCAGAAGTAAACAGAATTTAAAGATTAAGCATGATACTGTTTCTTAGCAAATCATTTGTAACGACATATCTCTAGTATTCATATTAAGTAAACACGTATTGTCTTGCTTAAGTGTACCAGGGTGTTAACATTTAGTTACAGCTGTGAGCTGAGCAGCTAATGCTGTCTTGATGTATCAAATACCTAGTTAATTGCTTCAAGGGGGAAGAGTGATAGTAATGTTCCTTTGTAAGGAGGGAACTATGTTATTTTTAATCGAAAGATCTTTAACATCTCCTTTTTATCCACTCCACTTTCATTTTTGTTTCTTTAGTGAGAGGAAAAGGGTGCAACAAAGAGAAGATTTCAAAACTGAAATATGGTGTTATCTAGAATAGGGTTCAAAGTGACAGCAGCAAGAACCACCCAAATGCCTCATTCTTTATGACCTCAGAAGCCGAGACTTTGGAACTCGTGCTATCTTGAAGGGAAAGTAAGTTCAGAGGTGACTCACCACCAGACAAAGTTAAAAATTCTGGATTTTCTTGAATTGTTAAAAAGCCTGGTCTGAGGACCAGGCTTTTTAAAATTTTTCTTTAATATAATCTCTGTTTCAGCATCTAGTACACATCCAAGAGACTAGTTACATAACAAATAGCTACTGCAGCAACAAACAAAAAGCTATCTTTTCATGGAGAAAATGTTTTTGGGTTCAAATTATTTATTTTCTTTAGTTTCAGCCAATGCTCCCATAATAAATATGACTCAGTTCTGGGTCTTCTTCTCATTCTGTTTTTTTTTTTCTGGATGCCAGTCTTATCCTCCTGGAGCTACAGTTATTATCTATATGCTGACAAATTCCTGATGTATGTCTCTGCCCAAATTTCTCCTCTGAGCTCCAGGTTCCTATTTTCAAGGCCCTGCTTGACATCCCCACTTGAATGCTGTAAAGGTATGTCAGACCAACACGTCTAAAACTGAATTTATGATCTTCATTCCCGAATCTGGATCTTTTCCAGCATCCTAATCTCAGCGAATTGCCCCACCATCTCTCCATTTAAATAAACCAGAGACCTAGGAACTATCCTTGAAAATCTCCTTTCTCTCACCAGTAATGTCCAATGCATCCCCTGGTCCTGTCAATTTGGCTTCCTAAATGTCTCTAGAATCTGTCTGCGCTGCTCCATCTCCACTGATACACCCTTAGTCTGACTCATCAGCAGCTCTTGCCTGAAACTTCTGCAACAGCCTGCTAAACGGCATCCTGACATCCACTCAGCTGACCTCTGGTCTAACTTCCACTCTCCAGCCCCAGTCACCCCATCAAGATGCAAATCTGATTATGGCATAGACATCATGCACACATTTTTTTTTTTAACTTCTCTCACACAAGCATACTCCTTTCATTTAGAGATCTCATCTCAGTGTGTAGTTATGTATCCATCAGTTGAATGATCTCCTCAATACTACTAAACTGCTTCCAATCAAACTGTTAGCTTCCTTATTATTTAGAACACAGTGCCAGACATATAGCCAGTTCACAAGTGAATAATGCATCATTCAGGATTGGGGGAATCTACCCAAGTTGGTGGCGTAAGCAGACTCAGAACACATCTCCTCCCATGAACACAATCAGGTTACAACTATTTTTGGAAAAATTACCCTGGATATAAAACTGAAAACTGGATAAAAAAGAACCCCCCAACAAGGGACGGTCCTGACTAACGTGGAAGAGGCAGAAATTCCTTCTGGAGAGAAAAAATGCCACTTTCAGGAGCAGCAGAATTTCTCAGCCAGCCACCCTAAGGTACACAGCCCTCCCTGGAGGAGTGAGGTCCAGAGTGGGAGCCGATACTGCTATAAGCATCCTTTAGACTCAGCACAGCAGAGACGAATGTCTTGCTATCTGGCTTCGTTGGCTATTACTGCAGTGGGGAATACCCCCAGAGAAACTATTGGGTGAAAGCCAAAAAGACCTGGGTTTTAAAGGGCCCATGCACAAACTCAACCGTCTCAGCAACCTAAAATCACCAGAGAGAAGGCTGACAGTCCTCTGGTGAAAAGAGACTCACCTGGTGGGCTCTGGGTGCATCTTGATGAAAGGAGAGACCTCTCCAGAGATTGAGACATTGGTGGTGGCCACTGTCGTGACCTAGTCCAGGCGTGCTGACACAAACCCCAGCAGACATCATCAAAATTCTTTCCCTGGCATGTTAGCCCAGGGGTCTGCCACAGCTACTAGTGCCCAGATTTAATCCAGTTCAGCCAGGGCAGGCAGCTGCCCTAGGGACTGGCCGAGCCCAAAAGCAAGCCCTCAGCCTATTTGTTGGCCTGCATTGACTGGGTATCTTGATGCTCTACAGGCAGGCGAGTGTGTCCGCCTCTGTGGGGCAGGGACTGTGTGAGGACCAGGTGAACTGTGGGGGGAATTGGTGGAGAGATGGAGGTTTGGCAGTAGGGCATCAGGGTACCCTCCAGGGGGTTGGGAAGCATGCATGGACCAGGACTGTGTTGACGGTGTGTGTGGTCTTGTTGGGCGTGAGGCTTATCAGTGGCAGAAGACCTGTGCTTGACAAATAGCCATAAAAAGGATCAGCTCCACCTTCCAAAATGTGAAATAATTGAGTGCTCCTGTGCCAAGGGCCAGCCCCACTCAGCTGCACTCCTAAGAGAACTGACAACAGCCTTGTGGGCCTAAGGCCGATAGGAACTGTAAGCCCCTGAGCTTAGCAACCAGCTACAGTGGGTACCTACCCAATTAACAGATAAACTGCAACAGGAGTGTGCTGTTAGACATTGTACCCAACAGTGCTTGGGCTGCCCAAACTGGATTTACAAACAGGTGGCCAGGGAAGGAAAGACTAGACTCCCTGGGTACCTGCATTAAGAGCAACCCTGCCACAGCAGAAAGACACAAGTAGCCCACAAAGGGGACACTCCTGAATCATTTGGACTGGTGATGAGAGGAAAGCACACTGCCGGGCCTCATAAGGCATTTCTTAAATAAGACCACTTCTCCAGGATCAGGAGACAAAGCCGATTCACCTAATACACAGATATAAGCACAGAGAAAGAAGCATAATGAAGAGACAAAGGAATACATTCCAAACAAGGGAACAGGACAAAACCCCAGAAAAAGGACTAAACGAAACAGAAATAAGCTAGCTATCTGACAAAGAGTTCAAACAAAAACTCATAAGAATGCTTACAGATATTGGGAGAATACCGGATAAACACAGTGAGCCCATCAACAAAGAACTGGAAAATATAAAAAAGAACCAATTGGAAATGAAGAATACAATACTGAAGATGAAAAATTCACTAGAGGGACTCAATAGCAGAGTAGAGGATACAGAAGAATGGATCAGTGAGCTAGATGAAAGACTAGAGGAAATCACCAAAGCTGAACAGAAAAAAGAAAAAAGAATTAAAAAGAATGAGACAAGTCTAAGGGAATTCTGGGACAATATCAAACACACTAAAATTTGTATTATAGGTGTCCCAGAAGGAGAAGAGAGAAAAGGGACAGAACATTTATTTGAAGAAATAATAGCTGAAAATTTTCATAACCTAAGGAAGGAAACAGCCATCCAAGTACAGGAAGCACAGAGTGCTCCAAACAAGATAAGCCCAAAGAGGACCACACCAAGACAGATTATAATTAAAATGTCCAAAATTAAAGATAAAGAGAGAATCCTAAAAGCTGCAAGAGACAGGTTACAAGTGACATACAAAGGAAAGCCCATAAGGTTATCAGCTGACTTCTAGGCCGAAACACTACATATGTGAAGACAATGGCATGACGTATTTAAAGTACTAAAAGGAAAAAACCTACAGCCAAGAATACTCTATCCATCAAGGCTGTCAGTCAGACTGGAACAAGAGATAAAGAGCTTCCTAGACAAGCAAAAATTAAGGGAGTTTATCACCAAGAAACAAGTTCCACACGAAATACTGAAGGGACTTATTTAAGTGAGAAAGTGATGACACAAATAGGGATAAAAATATTATTCAAAAAATCCCCCCAAAAACCAGGCAATAAAATCACTGGTAAAGGTAAAAAATATAGTAAAGTTAGCAGATCAACTACCTGTGAAGATAATATGAAGATTAAAAGACAAAAGTACTAAATTCACCTATTTCAGTAAGAGGGTAATGGATAGACACACACAAAAGAAGAAATTAGACATGATTTCAAAAACAAAATGTGGGAGGAGGGGAGAGAAAAAATAGAGCTTTTAGAAAGAGGTCAAGCTAAAGAGTTTATCAACTCAGTATTGATTGTTATATACAGAGAATATTATATAGGAACCTCACGGTAATCAGAAATCAGAAACCTATAATAAGTAAACAAATAAGTAAGACAAAAGAAATCAAACACATTAGTAATGAAAGACATCAAGCCGAAAGGGAAGACAGCAAGAGGAAAAGAAAGGGACAGAGAAGAACTACTAAAACACCCCCAAAAAAGTAACAAAATGGCAATAAATACATATTTATCAATAGCTACTTTAAATGTCAATGGACCAAATGCTCCAATCAAAAGGCATAGGGTGGCCAATTGGTTAAAAAAATAAGACCCATGTATATGCTGCATATAAGAGGCACACTTCAGACCTAAGGACATGCACAAACTGAAAGTGAAAGGATGGAAAAAGATATTCCATGCAAATGGAAAAGAAAAGAAAGCAGGGATAGCAATACTTATATCAGACAAAATAGACTTTAAAACAAAAACTGTAACAAGAGATAAGGGCACTACATAATGATAAAGAGAACAATCCAACAAGAGGATATAACACTTGTAAATATCTATGCACCCAACATAGGAGCACCTAAATATATAAAGCAATTATTAACAGACATCAAAGGAGAAATAGACAGTAACACAATACTAGTAGCAGTCTTTAACACTCCACTTACACCAATGGATAGATCTTCCAAACAGAAGATCAATCAGAAAACACTGGCCTTAAATGACACATTTGACCAAATGGACTTAGTGGATATATATAGAACATTTCATCCAAAAACCACAGAATACACATTCTTTTTAAATGCACATGGAAAATTCTCCAGTACTGATCACATATTAGGTCACAAAACAAGTCTCAATAAATTTAAGAAGATTGAAATAATACCATGCATCTTTTCTGACCACAAAGGTATGAAGCTAGAAATCAACTACAGGAAGAAAACCAGAAAAGGCAAAAAATGTGGAGATTAAACAAAATGCTACTGAACTATGATTGGGTCAATGGAGAAATCAAAGGAGAAATCAAAAAATTCCTGGAGACAAATGAAAATGAAAGTACGGCATGCCAAAATCTATGAGATACAGCAAAAGTGGTTCTAAGAGGGAAGTTTATAGCAACTCAGGCCTACTTCAACAAAGAAGAAAAATTCCAAATAAACAATCTAACAGCGTATCTAAAGGTACTGGAAAAAGAACAAACAAAGCCAAAAATCAGCAGAAGGAAGGAAAAGAAAAAAAGAGCAGAAATAAATGAAATAGAGACCGAAAAAAAAAAATAGAAAAAATTAATAAAACCAAGGCTTGGTTCTTTGAAACAATTAATAAAATTGACAAACCCTTAGCTAGACTCACCAAGAAAAAAAGAGAGAAGGCTCAAATAAATAAAATCAGAAATCAAAAAGGAGAAATTACAACGGACATCTCAAAAATACAAAAGATAATAAGAGAATACTATGAAAAGTTATACACAAACAAATTGGATAAACTAGAAGAAATGGATAAATTCTTAGAAACATACAACCTTCCAAAACTGGACCAAGAAGAAATAGAGAATTTGAATAGACCAATCACCAGTAAGGAGATCAAAACAGTAATCAAAAACCTCCCGAAAAATAAAAGTCCAGGACCAGATGGATTCTCTGGTGAATTCTCCCAAACATTCAAAGAAGAATCAATACCTATCCTTCTCAAACTCTTCCAAAAAATTGAAGAGGAGGGGAGGCTTCCTAACTCCTTCTACGAAGCCAACATTATCCTGAGACCAAAACCAGACAAGGACAACACAAAAAAAGAAAATTACAGGCCAATATCACTGAGGAACCCCGATGTAAAAATCCTCAAGAAAATACTAGCAAATCAAACACAAAAATACATTAAAAAGGTCATACATCGTGATCAAGTGGGTTTCATTCCAGGGATGCAGGGATGATTCAAATCCGCAAATGCATCAATGTGATACACCACATTAACAAAATGAAAAATAAAAATCACATGATCATTTCAATAGATGCAGAGAAAGCATTTGACGAGATACAGCATCCATTTATGAGAAAAACTCTAAATAAAATGGATATAGAAGGAAAATACCTCAACATAATAAAGGCCATATATGACAAACCCACATCAAGTATCATTCTCAATGGAGAAAAACTGAAAGCTATCCCTCTAAGAACAGGAACCAGACAAAGATGCCCACTGTCACCACTCTTATTTAACATAATACTGGAAGTCCTAGCCAGACCAATCAGGCAAGAAAAAGAAATAAAAGGGATCACTATTGGAAAAGAAGAAGTGAAACTCTCACTCTTTACAGATGATATGATTTTATACATAGAAAACCCTAAAGAATCTACTAAAACCTTTTAGAAATAATAAATGAATACAGTCCAGTCACGGGATACAAAATCAACATACAAAAATCTGTTGCATTTCTATACACTAACACTGAAGTAGCAGAAAGAGAAATTAAGAATACAATCCCATTTACAATTGTAACAAAAAGAATAAAATACCTAAAAAAGTTAACCAAAGAGGTGAAATATCTGTACACCGAAAATTTGAAGGAAATTGAAAAAGCCACATAGAAATGGAAAGATATTCTGTACTCTTGGATTGGAAGAATTAATATAGTTAAAACGTCCATATTTCCTAAAGCAATCTATAGATTCAATGCAATCCCTATCAAAGTTCCAACAACATTTTTCACAGAAATAGAACAAACAATCCTAAAATTTATATGGAACAACAAATGACCCCGGATAGCCTAAGGAATCCTGAGGAAAAAGAACAAAGCTGGAGACATCACACTCCCTGATTTCAAAATATACTACAAAGCCATAGTAATCAAAACAGCATGAGACTGACACAGAAACAAACACACAGATCAATGGAACAGAATCAAGAGCCCAGAAATAAACCCACACATTTATGGACAGCTAATATTCGACAAGGGAGCCAAGAGCATACGATGGAGAAAGGAGAGTCTCTTCAATAAACGGTGTTTGGAAAACTGGATGGACACATACAAAAGAATGAAAATAGACCATTACCTTACACCATGCAGAAAAATCAACTCAAAATTGATTAAAGACTTGAATGTAAGACCCCAAACCATGAAACTTCTAGAAGAAAACATAGGCAGTACACTCTTTGACATGGGTCTTAGCAGCATATTTTCAACTACCATGTCTGATCTGGCAAGGGAAACAAAAGAAAAAATGAACAAATGGGACTACACTAAACTAAAAAGCCTCTGCACAGAAAAGGAAACCATCAACAGAACGAAAAGACAACCTAAAAATTGGGAAAGATATTTGCAAACTATATATCAGATAAGAGGTTAATATCCTAAATTTACAAAGAACACATACACCTCAACAACAAAAAAACCAACAACTCAATTAAAAATGGGCAAAAGATCTGAACAGAGATTTCTCCAAAGAAGGTATACGGATGGCCAACAAGCATATGAAAAGATGCTCAACATCATTAGCTATTAGGGAAATGCAAATCAAAACTACAATGAGATATCACCTCACTCTGGTCAGAATGACTATAATTAACAAGACAGGAAACAACAAGTGTTGGAGAGAATGTGGAGAGAAGGGAAGCCTCGTACACTGCTGGTGGGAGTGTAAACTGGTGCAGCCACTATGGAAAGCAGTATGAAGTATCCTCAGAAAATTAAGAATAGCTCTACCATATGATCCAGCTACTCCTCTGCTAGGTATTTATCCAAAGAACTTGAAAACACAAACGCATAAAGATACATGCATGCCTATGTTCATTGCAGCATTATTCGCAATGGCCAAGACTTGGAAGCAACCTAGGTGCCCATCAAGGGACGAACGGATAAAAAAGATGTGGTATATATACATAATGGGATACTACTCAGCCATAAGAAATGATGAAATCAGGCCATTTGTGACAACATGGAAGGATCTTGAGGGTATTATACTAAATGAAATAAGTCAGAGTGAGAAAGTCAAATACCGTATGATCTCACTCATAAGTAGAAGATAAAAACAACGACAACCAAACACATA
Organism: Equus asinus; assembly: GCF_041296235.1. Lineage (NCBI taxonomy): Eukaryota > Metazoa > Chordata > Mammalia > Perissodactyla > Equidae > Equus > Equus asinus. The sequence goes on from NC_091796.1 coordinate 22,957,961, forward strand.
GCAACAGAGATTGGATTGGTGGTTATCACAGGGGAAGGAGGGAGGGAAGAGTGAAAAAGGGGTGATTAGGCTCACGTGAGGCGATGGATTATAATTAGTTTTTGGATAGAGAACATGATGTAATCTACACAGAATTCAAAATATGTTACAATGTACATCTGAAAGCTATATAATGTTATAATGCAATGTTACTGCAATAAAAAATAAATTTAAAAAATTTAAAAAATAACGTCATGCATTTACATATGGCTACTATAGAAGGCGTGTTTTATTTTTTGATATGCATTGAAAGAATCAGATCACTATCCTCTCATTCAATGCTCTAAGAACATTTTAAGGTAGAAAGGATAGGATTTTACATGTTACAGAGTGGGAGAAGGGCTAACTCTTGCAAGCTCCAAGCCAGGGCCAGAAGGTGGTGCTTTGGATTCTGAGTCTTGCTCTCTTTCCATCACAACACACTCCCTTCATGGATAATAAGCTTCATTAGCTGCACAGTCCTCTACTCTGAAGAGCCAGGGAGAGAATATGTAAACACCATGTTGCAAATATAATGCACGGGGAATTCTAAAATGAATCCTTCATGTCAATCATGAGAAGCTGGTCTCAAATCCTGAGCAGTAAGCAGAGGTGTTCTGAGGCAGCATAAAGCAATGTAAAGCATACAGCGCTGCAAGTTGGAAGACCTAGTCGAGCCTTTGTTCTGCCACAAAATAGACGTATGACCTTGAAGAAGTCAGGGGCTATCTTGGAGACTTCCCGGCCTCATTTGCGAAATGAAGATACCAGTCCCTTATCTGTCTACCTCACAGGGTTATTGTGAGGATTAAATTGAATGATGTTCATGGAAGTGTTTTAATTCTCTCATCTGAACTCCCATAGTACTTTATATGTACCTCTTCTAGGAAATATCTTTTACTTTGTATGGTAGAGGGAAGAGATTGCTGGACTAGAAACCTTGCATTTAAATCCTACATCTAATATTTACTAGTTGTGTAGCTTCTTAGGTAGTGTTTTTTAGACTCTGAACAGAGCGAGGCATGCTTATCTGTAAGATGGAGATTATAATACCTGCCTTATCTGAGGATCAAATGGGCTAATGTTTGTGAAAGCGATAAAGTCCTTTCTAAATATGAATAGGGAAATACCTGTATTTCTTCGATTTTCATTTCCAACCTGCACAATGATTTGCAAATGACATTAGCTAAGAAAAATGAGTGCTTTTGGTGCACCAGAGAGCAAGCAAGTGTTTTAGGCACTTTCTCTTAACTTCATTTAATACTCGTCACAACCTTACATGTCAGATACTATTATCTCACATGGAATTGGCTCAAGGCCACATAGCTAGTAAAGTTCTGAGCCAGGTTTGATACCCACGTGGTTCAAATCCATAGCCACATCACCTTAACCTTTTAGCTACACTGAGTCACACCCCATACGTAATTTTAGATGATTGAATAGGAGGTATAATGTTCTGTACACACAAAAAATGTTTGCTACTGTTTTATATATGGTAAATAACTGATGCAAATCAACTTAAGCTAGTAAGTCAGAAAATTATTGGAAAAAACCTATAAAAGAAATCCATGTCATAATTCTGAAAATATCAAGAAAGCATGGTTCCCTTCCAGGTTAATCCACTAGTTATGTTAGGAACAAGCTAGTGTAGCAATTGAGAGCACCTGCTTTGGAGTCAGGCCTGCATTAAATCCTGGTTCTACCACTTACCAGCTGTATAACAGAGGTGTCAACTTCCTCTTTAAGCTTCATGGGCATAACATTTTGTTGTAAGGATTAAATAAAACGATTTATGTAAAATGCTTAGCCTGGTATCTGGCACAGTAAGTGCTCAATAAATGCTTGCTCTCATTGCTGATGCTTCCTCGGTGGCCTTAGGCACGTGACTCACTCCTCCCCTGAGCATCAGTCTCTAATGTTTAAGCAACAGGAAGTTGGAATAAGTAGGAGGAAATTAGATTAAGCAGCAGGAAGTTGGATTAAGTGGCAGGAAATTAGATTAAGTAGCAGGAAGTTGGGACTCTAATTCCAAAGATCACTTTTAATTCTAACGATTTTAGGTACTAGGAGGGGATAGCTCTAAAGCTCTGAAGCAACTGCATTGCTGTGAATTTTGGCTTTCAGGTTCTGGAACTTATGCTGCTCTCTGATTTGTGTAATGAAAGCACCCAAGGGGCTGAATAAAAAATGTCAACTATGGTATTTGCATTATTGACACCATTAACCAGTCAGACAGATTAATGATAATCTGAACTAGAGTGGTTTGCATGACAATGTCATTGCTAATCTGAGGCAAATGTTAAATCCACTACCTTTTACAAAGCTATTGTGTTAAGGAGTTAAATAAACCTATACGAGCAAACAAGCATCAGAGCTAAGCATTCAGAGACATATGGCATATATTTGCTCTAATTGGGAACTCGAGACACAAAATGAACAAGAATATGGGAATCAAATTTCAAAATCAACTTTTTTTTTCTCACTTAAACAAGGTTTTTATTCAACTGCAGTCAGTTTATTTATCCTCCTCCATAACACAATTTGTTTTATTGGTTAAGGAAAAATCTTTTAAGAATACTACCTCTGTCTTTCTGCCACCTGTATCCTATCAGTGCCAGTTAGTAAATGTCTACAGAAGCCATGCTATTGGACTCTTGGGTATGGAATTATGTATATGATCTAGTCTCAGTCATCAGGGAGGGAAACACACATGTACTCAAACACAAAACCAGACAAAAGATGGCAAATGCTACAATCATGAGGTAATCAAAGTTTAAGATGAAGATAAAAGAGAAATTGATGACTTCTGATCTAGAGGATTGTGGAGAGTTTCACTTAGTAATTGACACTGCAGTCAGGGCCTCATTCAACAAATATTTTGTGAGTGTTTACTATGGATTAAGTTAGGTATTGCTGTAGGTGCTGAGAATAGCTCAATGAATAAAGCAGATAAAAAATCCCTGCCCACATGCAGCTTATATTCTGTTGTCAAGAAAAGGGATCTAGGAAGCAATTAATAAATAGAAGGTAATACAGCTGTGGAGAAAAATAAGAATGTAAAAGGGCATAGGGAATGCGAGGGGTCAGGTAAGACCTCCAGGAGATGGTGCCATTTTGGCAAAGAATCAGTGGAAGTTAGAGAACGATCCAAGTGGGTCTCTGAAGGGAGGAACATTCTAGGCAGACTGAAAAGCAAGGGCAAAGGTCTTGAGGGAAGAGAATTCTTGTATATTTAGGGAACACAAGGAAGCCAGTGAGACTGGAGAGGTGTCAGAAAATAGGAAAACAGTAAGAATGGTAAGCGATGAAGCTGGGAAGGTGACAAGGGGCCAGATCAGGAAGGATTTCTGTTTCTTCTCTGAACCAGATGGGAAGTCACTGGAGGGTTCTGAAGCAGAGGAAGAACATGATCTAACTTATGTTTTAAAAGGTTAATCCAACTGCTATGGTGAGGATAGGCTTGAGAGGTTATTGCTATTGCAAATGAGAGTTGATGGTAGTAAAGGGGGCAAGAAGTGGTAGGATTCCGTATATGTTTTATTTTCATTTACTTGACATTAATTTTTTATTATGGAAAATTTTAAGAAATACAAAATTAGACAGAACAAGATGATGGAACCACTTTATTCCCATTACTCAGCTCCAAATAAGAAATCATAGCCAGTCGTTTAGTATTATTTTGTAGCAAATATCAGGTATCATATTGTTTCATGGATTCAGGGTATATTTTGACAATACTGCCAAGACTTGATGATAGATTTGGTATAGGGTGTAAGAAAAACAGAGGGATTAAGGATTACTCCAAGGATTTTGGCCTGATTGACGAAAAAGATGAAGATTTTACTGAGATGGAGGAATCTCTGGAATAATGAAGTATTTGGAAGAGGGTCAGGGTTGAAAGAAAACAGGCATTTGGTTTTAAGTTTTAGATGCTTGTGAGAAATCAAAGCTGAGATATCAAGTAGGAATTTGGTAAATTGTAGGTAAAATGTCAGGACCAGAGATACAAATTTGAAAGACATCAGCATATAGACAAAATATAAAGTCACAAACTGGATGAAAAGAGATCACCAAAGGTTGAGTCATAGGGCAATCCAATATTCATGGGTCAGAGAGATTCGGAGTAAAAAGTAAAAGAGCCTAAAAATGAGTGACCAGAGGAACTGGAGCAGAGCCAGGAGAGTGAGTGTAATAGAACCCAAGAGAAGAATGAGTTTCATGAAAGAGAAAGTGATCAATGTGGCAAAATTTGCTGACTATCTAAGCAATGTGAGGACCAGGAATTGACTACGGGGTTTAGCGACATGGAGGTCACTGGTGAACCTTGGTAAGAGCAGTTGCAGTGAAATACTGAGGACAGAATCACAACTGGACTATGAGATAAGGTATTGAAGTGAAGTTAGATAACTCAAGGAATGTTACTATAAAAGGGAACAGAGAATGAAATGGCAGATGAGAGAGAAACAGATGGAGGGGAATTTGTTGAGATGGAAAATACAACTGCATGCTTGTATGCTGATGGACACAATTCATTGGAGTGGGAAAAAAATTGATGAGGAGGAGAGAGAAAGAATGGCTTAAGTTTGGTTCTTCTGTTTGCTAGAAAGGATGAGATCTAGTGCAGAAGGGAACGTTTAGCCTTGGTAAAGAGCATAGGCAGTTCTTTTATAGAAATTTGAAGAAAGATATTACATGCTTAAGGACACATTTGGGTAGATAAATTAGATATGGAAGTTTGTAGAACTTCCCTTCTGATTGTACTATTTTCCAGGAAATTAGAAGCAAAGTCAGCTAAGAGTGAGGGAAAGACAGAAGGTATCAGAGATTTGAGGAGAAAGGAAAAGGCATGAAATATCATTAGCAGCATGTGTGAGAGAGGCCAATTATTGACATAGAAGATTTAACTTCAAACAGCTTTAAGGGGCAACTTAAGATGAGTAGTTATGAATTTAAAGAGTAGTCAGCACAGTTATATATTTTCTTCCAGTTATATTCATGTACAAGAGTGCAAGCAAAGAGTGGGTAGAAAACTGCATTTAATTGAGTTGGGTTTTGCCAAGAAATTAATATGAAATGAGAGACTGCAAGCAAAACATTGGTGTATGTCAGTGTTTATAATAATTAGCCACCGGATTTACAGCTGTTTAAAAAGTGAAGGAAAACATCAAGGATGAGGGACAATGAAAACAATGTAGAATTAATGAATTGTAGGTCCCTGTGGAATCAAAGATTTATTAGAATCAGAGCCCTAAATGGAAGATAGGAAAATGAGAGTCTAGAGAGTGAGATCCAAGTATGATGTTTGAAATTGAGATCATGGAGAGGTCACAGTGATTGATGTTGACAAGGACCGTGGTGTGACCATGGGAGTGAATAGCCAAGGGTGAATGGAGGATTGATCTTGGGCTTGAAAGATAAGAAAGATGTCAATACATGAGGAAAGGATAAAATGGTATTTTAAGTAGGAAACATTGAGGAGTTATGAAAATAAATGGTTTATTTTCCTTCCTATCCTTTGAGCTTTATTTTCAGCCTCTTTTCCATATTGTCTCTGAGCTTGCACTATTCTGAGCCCCTTCATTCTGCCTGTGTGCAGTGACTGTCCTGGATGCTTTACTTGAATTTTTTCAATGAGTTCTCACAGTAAGTCTGAGAGATAGAATTTATCTTCCATTTATCCATTATAGCAGATTTATTCTTGCTTTTTACAAATTAAACACACAAAAGTCATACATACGATAAATTGTTATACCATTTTCCAATGCAGCCATTTGGATTTAAGTGGCATATTTTTAACTATTATAAGTTATAGCAACCACACTCTACCTACAGATAGATTGGTAATAGACTTCTAGTCAAAGGAGTTTGGAAGTTATTATGTGCATATCTTTATACTGGAATTTTACCATATTTAAACTCAAGAACATTCACATTTTTCAGCAGTGCAGTGAGTGATCCAAACTGTATTTCAGAAAGATAACTAGAGACACTGAGGAGGATGAATTTGAAGTTGAGAACCTATTGTCAGAGATCAGGTAAGTGATGATGGAGGCAATAGAATAAAGGTGCCTTGGCTGAGCTGTGGCCCAGGAAGACCTGACGGGACTTGATAACTAATGGCAGTGCTGAGAGGCAGAGTGGAGTAAAATATGACTCGGGTTTTTTTGCTTGGTCAACAGGATGGAAGATACAAATATAAACCAAGAAAAGAAAGGAAAAATATATTTCAGGAGGAAACAGCAAATATGATTTGGGACAGGCTGAATTTAAGGTCCCTCCAGGAAATCCATGTGGATATATGAAGGCAACTAGGCAAGAATTATTACCTCCAGTTTTCACAACTGAGATCCAAAGAACTTACTAGACTCATCATAAGGTCACAGAGTCAAATAGTTGCAGAGATAAGACCAAAACAAATGCCTACTTCTTCACGGTAATAATCTTAGGGAACATAAGCTATATGTATACATGTATTTCTTTCCTTTTATTTTAAAGTCAGGTCAAATTGTAAAAGAAAATAGAAACTTAAGAAGGATATACTTTGTTGCTGCCAACTAGAAAGAAAAGCATTGAGAAGCAGCATGAGAGAAGTTGTACTATTCCGTCCAATTACCACACTGCAGAATTTTGAACTAAATACCCCTCTGGCCACCCCAAGCCATATTGTCCCTTTGAATCCTGAGGAGTCCCTAAAGATCACTGTGTTTATAGCACTCATGAATTTGAGAGACTAGAAGCCTGGTACTTAATTCCCGGCTTTTCCCCACATGCTGTCTATTAGTGCTTCAGTAGGGACTGGAATACTTAGAAAGCCATCTAGTCTACTCTTCTTCAGAAGAATGAATGATGACCAGCCGGGATTAGGGTGAGCTCAGCTCTGTGAACAACTGGGTCCCACCAGAGCACTTGTCATTTCTCTCTGTCTCTCTCTCTCCCTTTCTTTCTCCTTTTCCCTCTCTACTTCCCCCTATGCCACCACTACCACCCCAAAATAATTCCATATATGTGATGCATAAAACAGGTCACATTTCCTTTGGCTGGTAAACTTTACAGAAAGTAAACGCAGTCTTCGTTCAAGGATGAAAGAAGAAGCTGCCACATCGCAGAAATCTCTGCCTCCCAACAGTTGTACACTTCAGACTGGCGATATATAAGAGGAGGTTTAATATGGAAGGAAAGACATGGAACTCTGAACTCAGCCAAGTCAATAGACAGGCACTTTATAAAAATCCTAGTTGTCCTATCAAAATTCTCATCAACTGAAGAATGTGATGACACTCGCTGCCTATGTGAGAGGCTCAGGCAGGTTTGTGGGTACATTTGTAAATAGACATTCTTCTCTACAGAATCTTGGGATTTGGCAACATAGTGTTTCTCTGAAGCAAACTGAACTTTCACAAGCGGATCTCCTTGAAGATCTTTAATTGGCAATATAGAAATCCCAAAAAGTTAATGAGGAGAAGAGAAACTTACAAAATGCCTAAGGAATAGCATGGAAAGGTCCGTTAAGAGAGTATCCTAGCTTTCTGATCCCTTCTAAGTGAGATGGTTACAGAGTGGTTTGATACTTTAATCTTAAATAAAATTTTCTAAACATTAAACGTGCTCATATTTAAATACACCTGTTCAAATGTCGATAATGATGTATAATAATGATACCAATCTTATGGGCATTTGATAAATACTACAAAATTCCATTTCAAACAATATGGCAAACTAGATACTATATGAAAAACCCTTTTGTTATAGCACACCTAAAATTCAGAGTAAATTACTCAAAATCTCTTTTATTTTCTAAAATTTCTGTATTCATGAGTGTGCTGGCAGCAAAGTAAGAGAAATAGCCTAGTAAGAAAGCAGACCTGTGAAGGTGATGTTTGCCTGAGGGTATTTACCCATCAAAAGAGGTCTGAAGCTAGGACTTTTAGAAACCAATAGAAGAGAAATGGAAGCAAAGCATGCAGGTGAAGTATAAGGTCTGATTAGAGAACATTGCATACGGAAAAGATCCTGAAAGGACAACCCTCGATGAGTGAACTAGAAATTGAAATCAGCCTCATAAGAGAACTGGTGAATGAATATACATGCCACTAAGTCTTAGCTTAGTGGAAACAACAAGAACAATCTCTCTGAGGATTCCTTACCACAAGTCGACATTTACTCATTTGAGTTGATGTGTTAAAAGTGGCAGGAAAACAAATGTTACCAAATGGAATGGACTTTCTGATAACCAATAAAATATCAGTATGAGACCTGTATGAACAAAATAAACCTTAAAAATTTTGTTTAACCTGGTCTCATTTTGGGAAAGCAAATCTTCCCGTGAGAATGGACTTTAAAACTTGGCCTCAGATAAATTTCTAAAGACTAGTGTTAACAAGAATTACCCGAACATACGAGGAAACAAGCCACTATGAGGAAGAGTGAGCAGGAACACATCACTGAATCAGACTTACAATGATTGCAGACATCAGAAAGATCAAATATGGAATACAAAATAAGTAAGTTTAATAAATTTAAAGAAATAAGCAGAAGTATTAAACAGTTTATTCTTATAAAAGAAATTGGAACTTATCCAATATCTGCCTTAGTCTTAGAAGGAAACTTCAACGTCTTAAAATCAGTGAAACATTTTAAGGGGAAAATGTGGGAAAACAACAACAGTAGATTGACTCTTTGTACCACACACATAGAGCTCATTTTTGCCTAATCAATAATAGTAACAACAACTTTTACCCAATATTGGACGCTTTGCCATGACCTTTATATATGAAGCCTAATTTCACCCTAACAAAAATCTTGCAAGGTAAGTATTATCATTTCCTCTTTATTAAATAATAAAATGAGGCTCAGAGAAGTTATATAGTTTCCTTGAGATCACATGATGTCAACGACAGAGTTGTGACTGTAACCTAGCCAGGTTCTTTCATAGCCTGTCCTATCAGTAAATAGACTAATTCGGTTCTGTGCATCACCTTGAAAATCAAGGAAATAAAAAAACTGATATCATGTATCCACATGCTTGTCTTTTTTCAAGGAAGTTTTCTACAAATGAAATAAAAAAACTGATATCATGTATCCACATGCTTGTCTTTTTTCAAGGAAGTTTTCTACAAATGATTTAATTTGATTCTCTAAACAATCCTGCTTTAAAAACCCACACAGGCATTGGAGATATATCTCCATTTAGTCAAAAGTGCAGAACACAGAGGAAAGATTTCACAGGGTCTCCAAACTCCCTGCTGAAGGTCTCCTTTCATCATTACCCCACAGCAAACATTTAAAGAGACAGTGGATGAAGCTGACTTTTATTGGTAGCACCCACCTGTTGTCACCTTCTCTGGAGAAAAAGACTGTGAAGGTTTGAATGTTCCCTTTTGCTTCTGCAGGTGGGCGCCAGCTGAGACGGACGAATCGACTGGAAACCAAGACAGGGACCACATCTCTGGGAGCAGAAGGGAGGACACTGGAGCTTGGGATAGCTAAGAAGGAAGGAGAGGAGGCCGTCAGAGGAGTGGGTGCCACGGGTGGGAAATGCGCAGGAAGGCAGAGGGACCCATTAGTAAACGTAGAATGGTACATTCACCTAAGTTCTAAAGAAATGAAGAAAACCAAAGGAAAGCAAAGATACAGTAAATGGAATCAAAGGTATAATAGAATTTCTTGTGGTGTATAAAACGGTGGCTAATTAATAACATATTTGATTCTACTGCACATTTGTCCAGTTTCTATTATTCATGGGATCCATGACACTAAGAAAAAAAATGTTCTGTTTAGGCCCGGAACAGGGAAACATAGCCGTGGACTTACATGTATTGATAAATGCCTCAGGTAATCACGTATTATTAAAAACCTTATTCCACTCAGAGCCTGTTTACACCCTTTTAGATATTATTTGAAGTAGCTTATTTAAGTCTTTAGACCACAGAACATTTAAAAGCAGGATATTTAAGTTGATGAGAGCTAACAAAAAGTAGAAATAATTCTCATGGACTACCTGCTAGTAAAAGAAATGACAGAAAACTCCACAAGACATAAAGATAGATAATTGCAGCATGCTTATAAAGTATCATTATATATATAGATATATATTTTTTTTTTTTTTTTTTTTGAGGAAGATGCTAGCCCTGAGCTAACTGCTGCCAATCCTCCTCTTTTTGCTGAGGAAGACTGGCCCTGGGCTAACATCCATGCCCATCTTCCTCTACTTTATATGTAGGACACCTACCACAGCGTGGTGTGCCAAGCGGTGCCATGTCGGCACCCGAGATCCGAACTGGCAAACCCTGGGCCACTGAAGCAGAACGTGTGCACTTAACCTCTGTACCACTGGCTGGCCCCAGTATCATTATATTTATAAAAAATTTAGCCACTGTTATTCATAGGAATAACTGAGTCATTCACAATTGGAAATCTGGTTTTTTAAATATTTGGGGCATTTATAATCTGTAATAGAAGTTTTTTATTGAATGTGTGCGTGTGTAAATTCATAATTCATCTTTGCTGGATATCTTCATTTTCTTATTTGTTCAAGTCCCCAAGTCTAGGGAACATGTGTTCCATCTTGATAGGTGATTTCCAGCCCCAAATCACAAGTACCCATTTGCCTATGTTTAATCTTCAAACTAGCTTTTGTAGGCCATTTTCTCTAGTTCTTATCAAAGTTAGTCTCCGCTCTTGCATTCACTTTCTCAGGGGCTGACTGAGTCAGTATTCCGTCTGTGAACTAAACTCCTGTTAGCTGCAAAATCCACTTTGGGGGAGGTGCTGCTGTTTCATTTCCCAATGGTTCCGGAAACACTATCAATTTACGATACATGCCAGTTATACAGAGAAAGAGGTTTCAGAGAACTGCAGAAAGCTTTCAAAGTTATTTCTGGCTCCATAGAGTCTTAGCTGCCTTTTTTATAGATAAAATTTCCCCTTGTTTTCTTGATCAGCACAGGACTTTAAATAAATGGAAGACTGGCAGCAGGTGAGTCAATCTTTTGGAGTAGTGAAGGGAGGGGGAAAGATGGATGCCTGGATACGTAGCATCCCTGTCAAAAATATGGGTGATATTAAGCCTCTTGACAAAAACCTTTACTCCCACAAACCATCTAGAGCTCAAGCTGGCACACCTATGTGGATTTATCCTCTCCCTCCCCGCTCAGTGCCCACTCGGCCTACTTCCCCTCCTGGGCTGTTTAACTCAGTTGTGTCTACCCAACTGTACTGTCCTCTCAACTCTACAGCTCAGAAACCCAAAGTGCATCCCGTTTCCTGAATCTTCCCTCAGTGCCTCCTTCTAGAAATCCCCCTTCTGGACATCTGGTAAATCTACTCTATGTCCACGCCACACACAGATCCACACCATCATTCTCTCTCATCAGAACTGCTACAATTGTCTTCCAGCTCCCCTGCTTTCTTTCCACTCACCTCCTTCCAACGTGTTCTCTGTATAGCATTGAGAATAAGCTTATGAAAAGTCACATCTGGTCATATCACTTTACTGTTTATTTATCCTCAGTGTCTACCCTTTGCCTCAGGGAAACTCCAAACTTCTCAACCTGCCTGCTGGCCTGGCTCCTGTTTATCACTTTTCTTGGTTTGTCTTCCTCCACAAAGAGGCCTTAAGAAAAGGATTTAAGTGCCAATACTTTATTTGGAAGGTGATGCAAGGAAGTACCTGTGGGGAGCTGGGGAGGGAGGCAGCAGGGAGTTATCTGGCAGTTACCACTGTGGGAAACGGAAGGGCAACTCCACTAGGGACTCTGGGAGTCAGTGCAGCACAAGCTCTGATTCATCCATCCCTGAGGGAAGTGAGTTGGGGTATTTATCTACTACCCTTTTGCCATTGATTGAAGGTGATTCCAAGGGCATTAACCTTCCTGCATAACAGCCTAGCGTGTTCCTGTTGCAGAAAAATAATCTTTGGGCAGAGGCTTGTAGGTGCCCATGGTAAGTGGCATTCATTAGTTTTCCTTGTCCAGCCACTATTCACAGAGCACATACCCTGAGCCGGCCCTTCTTCTAGGTGCAGGGGAGAGCATGGTGAATAACAGATGAGACCATTGCCTGCATGGAGCTCACACGGAGACTCCTTGGCTTTTTTTGTTTGTTTGTTTGAGGAAGATTAGTCCTGAGCTGACTACTGCCAATCCTCCTCTTTTTGCTAAGGAAGCCTGGCCCTCAGCTAACATCTGTGCCTATCTTCCTCTACTTTATACATGGGACGCCTACCACAGCATGGCTTTTGCCAAGTGGTGCCATGTCTGCACCCAGGATCCGAACCAGCGAACCCCGGGCCCCCGAGACGCCGAACATACGAACTTAATGGCTATGCCACCAGGCCGGCCCCTCCTTGGCTTTTTGACGCTTACCCTGAACATGCTGTCTCCATGCTGAACCACTTGCAATTCCCTAGGGCCTCCACACAGGCGGCTCCCTCTATTTCAGAAGCTCATCCCATTCACTTAACTCCTACTTTCCTCTTGACTTAGTTTAGGCTATGTTTCCTCTGGAAATACTGACCCAAAGTAATTGCAAAAATATCTAAGAGACAATACTTAATATCTATAATGTAAAAAGAATAAAGAATGTCTACAAATCAGTACAATTGTGAAGAATTTTGTTATAAAATAGGGTTCAACCTGACAAATAAAAGAAATGTGCATTCAAATGAAATCTAAAAGAAGTCTGTCAGAATAATGTCTATTTAAAAAAAATCTGTTAGAGTTGCAAGACTTTAAAGAATGTTAGTCTGTAGTGTGGGCCATGGTGTGGCACTTGCTTACGCTGTCAGATGAAATTTACAACAGGACAATCTTTTTAAAAGTCAGTTTGGCAAAATCCTTTAAAATGAAAAATATTCATAGCCTTTGACCAAACGTTCTCATGTCTATAACTTTATTGTTTAAAAAATAAATACCCCCTTTATCAAGGCATCAATGTGAAATCATAGCTAGCGCATTTTCTCAAAAGGTGCTACCAATATATCTTACAGTTTTAAAGAAAGTAGGATCCTTACTAGATATTTTTATAAAAAATTTTTTTAAAACAAAACATGATCAATGATGACTTGGAAAAATCTTTCTGAGAATTTTCAAGAAGTTAGAAAAATAACTTTGCAAAGAACAGGAGAGAAATTTTCAAATTCTTTTTCCCCAAGAGTACCTCACTTATAGATAATATCATGTCAAAAATGAGCTGGTTTCTCCACCCATTCAGGGGCTGCCAAGAAGGAGAGCAATGGCAGTCTGCACATGAATGCTTTTCTCTCCAAGCTTCTGGAAATGTCTTCTCACAGACTAGTCTGGACTTGGATGGCATAGATAAAGCTCAGAACAGAATTAATCGTGGACTCTTTACCACAACTTAAACTGTTGTTATATGAAAAGGAAGGGACATGTTTTTAACAAAGGAATGCCTTCTTACTTTATACAGGGGAATTAATTTTGTTCTTACTAATCCTCCACGCTTTCTATCAACAGTAACTTGTCTTCACATAAGGTCTCAATAAGGAACCAATCAGGACTTCTTTCCTTTGCTCTTGGAGGCCTAATCTCCAGTCTGGCCCTAATCTCCCTGGCCCATTACTGTTGCTATGGTTACAGCTTCTTTATCTGTTGTCATGGAGAAGAGGCGAATTTGCCACACTATAACATAGTCTTTTTTTTAAGAATCTCTTTTTAAAAAATTTATCATAGCATAATTCAGGAAAAGGAGATGGTTTCTGAAGATAACGTAAATCCAAAGAATAGTTTTGAAACCAAAAACAAATAATAATAACAATAACATTTTTATGATGTCATTGCAATAGCCATGGTAACAATTACGCTATTGGGTTAATTTTTCTATAAAGCCACATTCCCTTTGGACACCAGAGACATTTTTTTCTGTCAGGTTTTTACTATATAGAGTTTACAGACATTAATTTTTTTCTGAGCTTATTAACAGTCCCTAACCTCCATTCCCTATGAAGAATATAAAAGATGATGATATATTCATAAGAACAAAAATATTTAATTTGCAATATAGGCTTATTTTTCTGTCACTTCCCCAGTTGTTAACTAAAATACTATAAACATAGACACCAGATCAACCAGATGCTTTATTTGTTACACCTCCTATTAGCTTGCAGATTTAATAAAAATAAAATATAAATAGATAATGTTAGTGAAATGACAGGAACATTTAATTGTCCTAAAGGCAAACATCTATTTTTTCTTTTGAATTTTTTTCTTGTTGTTATTCCCCTGACACTAAACTCTAGCTTTTGATTATCTAAATGGAGAAGGAGATAAAATTTAAATTTTGGTTTAAAGGTTTTATAGTTCACAAAGTAATTTCACAAAGCTCACCAAAAAGCAACTTGGCTGCGTATCTTTGAAAATTACAAAGAATAATATTTTTTTCTAAAGTTTCATGTTATTTTCAAAGTTCAAAGAATTATAGCCTTTGAGCTAGTGCATGTAAAATTAAGAAATGTAGATTTTTAAAAAATAGTGAGTTGAAGCCATTTTTCACTTTAAATTAACATGAGATTGAAGTTAATGAATTCTACAATATCTCATTAAATCTGTCGTTACATAAAAGAATTTATTGGGTTAGTATCTAACAACGAATAACCAAGATATATTGAATATGTATCAAGTTCCTACAGTTATGCTTGAAGTAAAGAATTATTAATTTTTAAAATACAGATTTTGCCCTGAGAGAATAGGAAATTAACTTGAAGACATAACGTGTATACATGTAAGACGATTACAAAGTTTGAGACAGTCTCTTACTTACAAATGAATTCCATCCTAAATTTTTGGTAGAGTGGTTGTTTAGAAATCAGAACACATTTTCTCACTAAACCACTTCTATTCTGTTCCCAGAAACCTGTTTAATCATTTTACAAACTATCATGATAATAATGCCATGGAATTGAATCATACATGTATGAATTTTATTTGGTAAAATCAATTTATGTGTTCAATAATTAATGCATCCAATATTCATGGAGTAATGGATTACTATGTATTAGGCACTGTATGAAGGCCTGTTTGAATCCATTTCCCAGTTCGAGGGAGGAGAGCCAGCTCCGTAATTCTCCTTGCCCTGGCTTCACCCTTAAAGACCTATCTCCTCCTGCTGCCAACGTTGCTTCTCCCATCCCAGCTCTACTTTCTCAGTTGTCTTGGGCAAGGGTAAGCCTGAGACAGAATCCAGTGGAAGGTCTCTGGGGATGGAGAGCTAGGCTTGAGGAGTTGTCAAGGGCTTTTGTTGCAGACCTGGTTCCTTGCTACCTCTCAGCTCTCCACACTGAACTTACTCGATTCCATGAAGACCTCATGCTTTCACCTCTGCTACATTCATTCATGTGCTGCAACCTGAGCTGGAACACCTCCCTCCACCTGCTTTACTGCTCTGACCTGGGCTTCTCCTTCAGATTTCAGCTGAGGTGGCACCTCACTCATCCCCATCCTCTAGGCACCTCTATTCTGGGCTCTCACAGGACCAGGATAAGTGTCCCCTCAGGAGACTTCCTACATTGCACTGTAAAGTCTAGTCAGATTTGTATCCTACACCCAATTATATGCTCTGTAAGAGTAGGGACCAAGTCTGAACTGTTCACCACTTTAATCCCCAAATCCAGCACAGTGCATTTAGTCATATCCTAGCCAGCCAAGACGTTCTTTCCGCATTAGCTAAATGAAGCCTTTGCAAAATTGTTTAATTATAATGTTTAGACTTTGATTAGAAATTTCACTTTCAGAACCATCCAAAACGGGTATTTGAAAGTAGGTACTAGGAGGTGACTGAGCTATTACTGAAGCTGCTTATGTTAGTAATTATTACTCTGCTAATAAATTACAAAATAGATTGAAAAACTGAACTCCGAGGAAGGTTCCAAGGGAATGGAGGTTTGGGGTGAGAATATTTCGTTTTGGACCAAATGGAGAGGGGAAAATATTCCTGAAATCCAACGATGTGCCAAACAATGTAGAAGGTGTGTTCACATAGGAATCCTTCCTAAGAGAAATGATGCTTTCATTAAGAAGCAGAAAGGAAGCCTGGCAAGTTGGTTTGGGCTACTTGTGCATCAGAGGAGGACTTAGGGATCTGTTATAGGAAGTCTGATTCTGATCCCAGGACCACACATCAAAGAGAATTGCCAGGCCAAGGCTGTATGCCAAGCAGGACTACCTATGCCACACAAAGAGAGGCGATGAAGAACAAATTCTGGGGAGTGCTATCGTATCAGCAGAGATAACTATACCTCTCAGAGTTTCAGGTCTTTTCAGGTAAAATGAGAAAAATAATGTCTGGTAAACTGGTCAACCAACACATGTGAATGAAGGTTTTGGTACCCTAATCTGTACATTGTATGTATGTAAAATCACACATTACATGATTTTAATGATTTAATTATTTTTACTTTGTTTGTTTAGGAAAGTGCCTTTTAAAGAGTTTGTCCAAGATGGAGCAAGGATCACAGGCAGCTCGAGGAGGTGGCTAATCCCTCATTTATGTAATCAAATGTATTTGACTAGAAAATTGTAATTAAATAGAAGGGATATGGGATCCCTGCTCTGATGCTCTGTGACATGTGACTTGGAAAGTTTTTTAGCTTCTCGGAGCCTACTTTCCACGTTTAAAAACTGATGTAAAATATTTGACATACAGGGTTAAGTGATGATGAGGAATGGATTTTGAAGGCTGCTCACAGTACCTTGAGTATGATTCATATTTAGTCAATGTTTGCTATTACTTACTTGTCTTTAGATCCAGGGAGCAGAAAGTCTGTTTCTGCTGGCCCAGTTTCATGATGTCTGGTAGGAAATCTAGGAACACTACTGGAAAAGCTTTGGGAAGAATTTGGGCTAAAACTGATAGATTAAGTAAGTTGGGGACAAAGTGCTTCCTCTATGCAAGGACAGGACTTGGTCACCTCAATATCTCTATTTCCTTTATCATGTTACAGAGAAAAATTCATCCTTTGCTTTCCCTTTTTTATCATCCCACATATCTGCTCCTACAACAATTTGCTTCATTTCAGGTCTCTTTTCTTTTTCTGTATTTTCTTGCTAATAATTGTACTCTTTCTATCTGTCACTATTCCAAGGCTTTATGAGGCCAACTTTAATCTTCTCTCCCATCAATGTGTCTTCCTGGCATCTTTCACCAACTGCAGGAGAGCTTGCTTCTACTCAACCCCCAGCTCCCTTTGTTTCCATCCTTTCCCTTGAGTTTATGTCATTGAATTCCTAGTCATTGTTTATCCCTTCTCCATGCCCAGGAGCCTCAAACGTGCCATTTTAATCATTCCCCTGTCACCAGAGCTTCCTCTAGGGATAAAGACTTGACGGACTGTGACATCTCTCCTTCCATCACTCATGTGCCTTTATCATCCTTCACTTCATCCTAGCCATATGGTGCTTTGTCCCGGGCTGCCACACAGTCCTCATCTCCAGCCATGAAGAACATCTAAAGAACACATGCACTGCTGAGACAAATCAGCATGGCAGGCTTTAAGAAGCAGTGCTTTTCCATACAATTTCCTTCGGTAATAAGACACTGCTAAAGTAAAATAGCTGACAAGCTGCGTTGTTAAAAACAAAAAAAGAATTGAGTCAATGCTAGAGAGTCTTAATTCTTTTTGTGGAAGTAACTGAATTTTTCCAGTAAGAAACTCAAGTAAAGGTAAGTTGAAGACAGTACAAATTAAGTAAGAAGAACTAAAGGCTTTAGTTACTCTCTTTAATACTATGGGTATTTTTAAGAACTCCTTTTACTGTTTCAGCACACTAAGAGACAAAAAGAAAGGAGCTCCAATCACATTTGATAGCTCAGTCAGTCCTACTAATGGCAAACTTCTAACTCTGCCTGTGGATTTAAAGTAAATTTTAAAATTAAGGGTATGGTATAAGTGTAGCTGTGGGGATGCTCATTGCCAGGATGGGCTAAATTCAACGTTCTGACATGGCTCTGAGAATGAGGGTTTCAGAATGACAGGCTCACCAAACTCTATGTTCTCGAGGGACAGGAGAATGGGGATGTGAGGAGGCACCAGAGGCTGGGAGTGCACTGACAGGGCACAGAGGGTTATTAAGCATTTGTGTGTGGTATATTTGGTTCTAACTCCTACTTACTCATCCTTGAATTCTATAACCACTAAAATAAATTAAAGGGAAATAAAAATAAAAAGGATAAAAGAAGACATAAAACTAAGATAAATTATTACTTATTCCAATTAAATTTATACAAGTAGAGCCTTGTATCACTGCTATGAAGTCACTGCAAAGCACCAGGGGCCATACAATGTGTATGAAAAGCGTTTACTCAGATCTCTATTTCTCTCTGAGCTTGTCCTTCTAGGCCTATATACACGTGAGAGCAAGAGAGAGAGAGAGGCAGAGACAGAGAGACAGAGACTGACCAATTCTATTCTAGTCCCATTCTGGGAAGTAAGATGGTGAGCATGGAGCACTTGCAACCACAGCTGAGTAATCATTCATGTAAGCTCATCCTTTTTCTTTTTTAATGTACTGCAGGGAGGAAAATGATAGTAAAGGTATAAACCATAAAAGAGGCTTATTGTTCTGAACCTAGCACTCATACTTCAAATACATTAAGTAGGCAAACAAAAAGAACAACTACCAGAGATGGTTGATTAGTAATAAAACCACATTATCTAATCATAAATTGTGGCTATGCATCAAATGTTTGTATTCTCTTGGTTTCTCTAAATAGAACAATATTAATTCCTACAGAAAGGATGAATCTTTTTAAAAGTCTTGTTTGATTTTTTTCTTTTTTCGTGAGGAAGAGTAGCCCTGAGCTAACATCTGTGCCAATATTCCTCTGTTTTGTATGTGGGATGCCACCACAGCATGGTTTGATGAGCAGTGTGTAGGTCCACGCTGGGGATCTGAACCCGTGAATGCTGGACAGCCGAAGAGAAGTGTGCGAACTTAAGCACTATGCCACTGGGTCACCCCTGTTTGATTTTTTTAAAAAAATCATTAAATGTGTTGATTTACCTAAAGACTCACATCGATTTGAATTATGGTTGGTAAATTTATCAAATAATTCAAAATATAGGGCATGTGAAATTCTGAAATATAGGATACAGGGGTTCATCTACCATAATAAATGTATCTATTTTAAGTTGATTCCTGGTTGTTATCATAGCTAAAGCAAAATAAATGCTTGGCCTGTATTCACAGGTTCATCATCATCAAGCAAGAACTGTGATGGATAACATTTTTTCTGGAGAAAAGTGAAAAGGATGCAATTAGGAGACAAACTATATTCTCTTTCAGTTAGCTGCTGGGCAAACGTCTTCTGTAGGTTAATCTCTAAGGTCATTACTATTAAGGTTCTATCATGTTAGGAAGCAACAAGATATTCCATCTCTTTCTTTTTTATCTCTTCTTTTTCTACTTATTTCTTTCTCTCTTTTTTTCCCGTTTTTTCTTTGAAGTCAATCCATCCACAATTGAGATGGAATTGGAACCTAATGACAGCCTCACTATCCAGTTCAGGGGTGCTAGCTGGCTTTAAAGATAACATGATACAGAAAAAAAGTTGGAATCAGGAGTTTAAAACAATAGAATTCTGTGCCAGGTTCACTACTGATCACATAACCTTATTATCATGCCTACTATCCCTGAATCTTTTCTATTGTCAAAACATTGTATGAACATCCCTATTCTTCAACATGACCATGAAGACACAAAATACAGCAGATGATGCTCATTAAGTACTTTGAGTTCAGTTAAAGACAGAGTCAAAATATAGAGGAAAACAAATGGCATTAGCCCTGTCTTGATTATTTTACTATCTTCATAAACATGAGCATTTTTTTATATTAAGCAAAAATATAGATTGTCCTTGCTTAAGAAGGCTCAATAACGTTAGGATGGATATTCACGCTAGAAATATCTATAAATTTCTACTATCTATCTATAAATGATGCCATCAAATGATAGGCATCTCTGACATCAGTGAGTGCGCAAGGGCTTGCTGGGTTCAGGCAGGCTGTATCACTTACTCTCTGCGTCCTAGATGAGGAACTTAAAATTTCTGGGAACTATTGAAAAAGCATCAGAAAGAACAATGGGCCAGAATATAGTGCCTAAAATTAAATATAAGAAAATATGAAAATTGCTCAAGAAAAACAGATGAATATATGATGCTATTGAAGTGGGGAGGCAGTTCTAAAACATGACAAAAACAGAACCAATGAAGAAAAATGTTGATAAATATGACTGTATTGAAACTAAAACTTCTGTATGAAAAAGCATAATAAATGAGATTGAAACATGAATGACAAACTGTGACAACAGTTTTAGTAATATTACAAAAGATTAACTTTCTTAATATGCAAACAGTTGTCACAAATCAATTAAACTAACCCGGAAAAGAAGGTAGGAAGTAAGAAAGGCAGAGTTAAAAAAGATGGGAAAGTAATATCAGTATGTGCAACTTACATTTCAATATATTTGAAAATTCCTATTGTTATCTCTTCCTCAGAGTAATTATTTATTCCACCAAAAAAAATTGTTTCCTTGCAATGGATGTCAACATAAAAATACAAAAGTCCTGTGGCTTTCATCTTCAAGAATGCAAACATTTGTTAGGCTTCAAATAAGAAGGAAACAATCCTTCTCACACCTTTGGTTTATAAAGCAAAGAGTAAAGGATATGCTATATTCACAAGAAAACATTTTGACAGAAGAAAAAAATTACCTGTGCAGAGTTCAGAGCTCAATGCCACACTTCTGCAAATATTTTTAAATTACTAAGATGTAATTTGGGATTCTGTAGCTATTCTGTAAGAAGCTTGAAGATATGGTTACGAAAGGTAACTCACTCTGGCCTCCGGGTCCCTCCCTACTATGGTTATGTTTGGACTGTGATCACAATATGATATTTAAATACATTCACTAGGGATAACCAGACGATAAAACAAACAAACAAAAAAACCAAGATGTATTGGAGGAGATGTCTTCTGCCCTCTCTGCTGCCCAGCTGTGTCATAACCCAAACATGTAAATTGTCTCCTCTGGGGTCTAATTCTGTTGGGTACAGATAAGGGATGGGAAATCTGGGGACTATAGGGGTTTTCTTGTTGAACTTTCTCTGAGCGATCATCCTGTGTTCTCAAAGGAGGAGGTACTCCTCCACAGGCCACAGCACATGAGTATATTTCCTTCTACAACTATCTAGGCATCTATTCGAGAATTAACAGAGAATGTGGTATAATCATACTAGATCTTAGTCATAGAGCTGATTGCAGCCATTAGAAAAGGAGGTAGAGAGGCTTGAAAGTGGGTTAGACTTAGTAACTTGCTTCAGGACGGTCAAGGTCAGGAAAAACAAGAAAAGATAGAAACCATGAAAGAAAAAGGAGACTGGGGAGCCATAACTAAATGAGAAGTGGTAAACTAGATTGTGTCCTGAGACAGAAAAGCGATATTAGTAAAAAAAACTAGTGAAATCCAAATAAAGTCCAGTGTTTAGTTCATAGTAATGTACCAATGTTGGTTTCTTAGTTTTGACAAACACAACATGGTAATCGGAGATGTTTAACAGTGAGGAAAACTTGGTGAAGAGTATACAGGAGCTCTGTAACTTCTTTGCAACTTCTCTGTAAGTCTGAATTATTCCACAATATATAAAAATAACTTAGAAAAGAGAGGAAGAGCTGTGGCTTTTGTTATAGTTGACATGCAACCCTAATGCTCTTAGCACTTGTGTTTTTTAAAGAGCTAAGAGTAGACTCCGTGAAGACACATGATAAAGGGGTGTTTATCTGTTAGGATTGCACCTTTTTCTTCTGAGTGAAGAATTAGGGGAAAAAAAAGGAACAAGAACAGTGTTAAGTTTTAGGATTCTTGTGTGGTCATAGGTAACATCTATCAGCCAGTGAGAAAAGATTAATTCTGGAGGGTGACAGGAATGTGCACCACCCTGACTTCCAAACACAGACCCAAGAGACCAAGCATTCAGACTGCAGCCATCCATCTGGGAAGTGTCATCCTACCCATGATTCATGCTGATGCTTTTGTAGCACCTGGCGCCAGTCTAGCTGTGTGTCCACTTGGTATTTCATCCTGGGGAGTAATGCATTGGATTCCAACTAGATTCTTGTTTCATTCTATTTTTCAACCTATGTAGCAGCTAATAGCTAGTAAAATTAAAGGTGATAGGATGGAAAGAGTTTTGCTCAAGTTGGCACGATGAATTCCCAGAGAGCATGGACCTAGCTAATTACCAGGTTTGCCTGTCACAGGAAGAGAGGCTAAGGTAAGGAGTTCGACATGTACAGCACAGTAGGTTTTACAGCATATGATCATATCTTTGGTGGCCTGGTGTTCTGTGTGTTTCCCTGAGAAAGACTGGAAATGCTATCAAGGATGGTTAGAAAAAGAAAAGTAATAATAACCAGGGCAATAAAATACAGAATTAAGGGTGGGAAGTTTCGCTTGTTGTAAATGCATAACTACGAAGAGGAGTGAGAGGGGAAGGAATGGGTAGACCAATTTGCTGAGGGAGGTCTAGAAAACAGTAAAATTTACTGAAGGGAGCATTTACAGACCAATGACTCAGATGAAAGGATTGAATAACCAAAAGAATCCGTAAAATCCATGTATTTAGTATAAGCTCCAAAAACATATATATCACAGATGATGCTATTCCAGGGTAAGAAGATCACAGATCACTAAAATCTAGGATGAACTACCAGATAATTTAATATGCCCTCTAAATATGGCAATTTATGATTCCAGCAAACCTGTAAAACCCATTTTGCTTAGCAATTTCAATTTCTTTCTCCTCCAAGACTGTTTCTCATCTCTGACTATTAGCAGTTACAATAAATAATTTTGAATTTCACTTCACACTTACTCTCATCTACCCTCTGCTTCATGCATCTCAGCTCAGAAAAATGGCCCAGTTTTCATTTGTTCATCTTTGGTTTTTTTGAGAATATCTATCTACTCATACTCTCATTCTATTACTTTCCCATTCCTTGTATTTGAATCATTTCACTATTTTTGGCCCGTTAAAAAACAGGAAATATGTCACGAGGCACTTTCATGATAATTTTGTCTCTAAAATAACCTCATTGAATGGAAGCTGAAGTAAACTCAATATTCAATGAGTCTGGCAGATTTTCCTCTCATGGAGGTTTCATCAGGGACCATGTGGTATAAGCATTTGACTGGCCCTTATGATATCAATTGCAAAATTTAGAGATGTGTATTACAAATCTCATAACTTATCTTAATCACTTATTAGAGAGCTTCCTGTGCCATTTTCACTCTGAATTTATTAACTGCTATGAAATATATTTACAACTCGTGTTAAAACAACCACTTCTAAATTTGGAGTAGATCCTTGGGGTGTAGGATACTGGGATTTGTTGAATAAATCATTGGCCACATTTCATATCCTTCTTGGTTTTATACATTTCAATGAAATTCCCATCTCAGGTCTTGTCTTTCCAATCTTAAAACAATAACCCCACACCGCTCCATCACCACACACTGACGTTTTCTTCCTCCTTTTCTCTTAGCATGTATTTGTCTTATATGAAAATCCATTCCCCTTTCTTGATTATATTAGTTTCCCTTATTGAATATATCTACCTCTGTCTCTTTTTTTCAGCAAATTGAATGGCTCACAGTTTTTAAAATATAAAAATGACATTATTTTTTATAATAATGTAATGAAAACTCATGTACCAAATCCTTTCTATTCACTTCAGTTTTTTATTTATCTCTTTACATTCTAGTATATTGGGGAAATATTTAAGATGAAGGCACCTTCAACATTACCCCTCCCCATTCTTAATTCTGCTTCTCAGTTTCCTTTGATAAAAATGCCACCCATACGGAAATGTCATGCAAAAATATGGCAAGATAATTTCGTTGAAAGAATTCATTTTCACCTGCACCAAATTAATCTGCGTTGCTACTGAGCCATGCAGATGAAAACTTACTTAATTTGGATTTCAGCATATGTTTTTCTAATTATATTTTAAAACTGAGCAAATCTGTTTCACCCAGATTAGAATGGTTTTATATATAGAAAGCTTCTTTGAACAATCTGGAAGGAATAAAAAGACAAAAAACCTTTTATTCATCTGAATTATGGTTTGTCTTCTTAGACTAAAAGCTTCCTTAAAACAAGGTACATATCTGATTCATACATCCGTCCATTCATTCATCTATTCATCTGATTTTTTTTCTTTTTTTTTTTGAGGAAGATTAGCCCTAAGCAAACATCTGCCACCAATCCTCCTCTCTTTTGCTGAAGAAGACTGGCCCTGTGCTAACATCCGTAACTATCCTCCTCTACTTCCTATGTGGTACAGCTGTCACAGCATGGCGTGCCAAGCGGTGCATAGGTCTGAACCCGGGATCAGAACTGGTGAACCCTGGTCTGCCAAAGTGGAACATGTGAACTTAACCGATGCACCGCTGGGCCGGCCCCTATTCATCTGATTTTTTATTCATTCAGAATATTTTTGCTGAACATCTTCCACTTATCAGGCCCTGTTCTAGGTGATGGGAATGCAGTAAACAAGATAACCCCTGCCATCTTGGAACTCATATCCTTTATGTGTATCCTCCTTGGCGACTGACTCAATATGTTAAAAAGCAGAAACTCTACTGGTCACAGAATGGAGAGATTAGGCATTATTTGATGTGTTTTTTGACCTCAAGAAAAAAGGCAAGTCTCATCTGAGAGTGAAAGATAGTGCAGGACAGTGGTGAAGTATATATTCCAGAGCCAAATTATTTCTGCCACATGCTAGGTGTATCCTCACACAAGTTGCTTCACCTCTCTGTGCCTCAGGTTCCTCACCTATACAATGTAGATGATCGTAGCTCTACTTAACCCCTCAGAATGTCTTGAGTGAAAATTTATGACTCGTACAAGAACGCCTGACTCATAGGAAATACACTATAATTGTCTGTTAAAGAAGGGAGATGTTCAAGAGAAAACAAAACAATAACTAGGAATTAGACCATAAGATAGCACTTACTAATTCCCATTTCACCAATGCGCTACATGGGACAAAGACTTTAATCTTCTTTTGCTCCTGTTTCTTCATTTTAAAGGGAAATATAATAACATAAGCTCCCACTGCCTCTTTCACTTGGGTCAAGTGAGTCCAAACGACTTCCTGATCCCAGGAGAAACTTGCATAGTTAGAATAGCACACTCTGGTGCTTTTTGCCCCATGAGTTACCCCAGGGGGAAGGTTTAAGATAGAAAAAGACACAAACATTGGACAGCAATGGTTTATTTTGATGAAGAATTGTATCATCACTGTTTTTGAATGATTCCCATGTATCTGGTATTGTGCCGATCAGTCTATGCACATTAAATGGCTTCTACTGTAATTTTACATAATGAGAGACTTGGGGTTGTTTAGAAACGCACCCAAGGTCACTGATAAAGTGGCAGAGAAGGTCTGCAAACCCTAGCTCTTGACTGCAATACTACCGTACACAGTATGTGGAAGCACAGAGAATATGGAAAACAACTTCTACTGACACCAGCTGTAGCTGCCTTCCTGGTGTTCGAAAATGAATATTAAGTGCTGAGTGTTGTGTACTTGCCACGAAAAAAATATATTAGATAGAAAAAAAGAGCTAAAGTTATTAAAAGTCATATTTCTCAGGTTGAAGTTATTGATGCATTTGCAGTATTTAGTGGTTTGTCAGAGTTGCAACCTTATTTTGCTGTAAACCCACAGGCATATCGTTAGTGTCATCTTTGAAATATTCACTAATTCAATGACAGAATTGTAAATTCTCTTCAGTCTGCAAGGTATAGAGCCACCTGTTATTTTGAAGAACTAAACAACATGTATTTAGTACATGATAAAATTAAGAAAGCTACCACTGTATGAATCGCAGATGCTAATTTGCTGGCATAAATGTAGAATGATATATTGTACAATCCTGGCAATTATGTCAGAAATCAGTCGAGAGTAATTCATTAACACTTTTTCTTCAGAAGAAAAGGAGGAAGCTGACATCTGTAACTAATATTATGATCTATGTTATTTTATATTATGTTTTTGATTTTACAAACAGTAGGCAACCATAGGATAATTGAATAGCTAATTTTTAAAATACTCAGGTTTTTTATTCAGCCAGCATTCAAGAACGTAGATTCATTTTGCAAATTATAGGTTTTATTTTAATGATGAGGAGGAAGGAAATCGACAACTTTAGAGAGGCACGTTAACTCCTTCAGGGCCTGATGCAACCTGTACAGACATGCCTGATTCTGCACAATAGGCATGCTCCTGAGATTTTGTATAAAAACCAAACCAATATAAATTAAGCCAACTTTAAACCGTATTAATAATTCTGTTATTTAAAATCAAATCACACTCTGCTTAAATTGTTTTGAAATATATGTTTATAAATTTACTTGAAGATATATATATTTATTGAAGTATATTATCAGAGAATTACTTATTTCAGGGTCCTCTACAAAACAACTGTGGTAGATAGATCCTAAGGTGACCCAAGTGACCTAAGGTGACCGTACTTCCTCTGAGTGCGGTTGACCTTCTGGTCAATAGAATAAGGCAAAATTGATGAGACAAGAACTCCCTTCATTCTCATCGTTAGGTAACATCTTATAAAGCTCTGTCTTAGCAGACTGAAAGGAGAGTTTCTCCAGCAAGCCTTGAATAAATGAGGTGCCATGTTGTTAACTGCGTGTGGAATGGGCCACACGACAGGGAACTGTGAGCAGCCTCTATGATCTGAGGTTGGCCATCGGGTAATGGCCAGTAAGAAAATGAGGACCTCCATCCTACAGCCACAGGCAGATAAATTTTGCTAACAACCTAGGAGCTTGGAAGTGGGTCATTCCCCAGTCATGCCTCTGACAAGACCTTACCCTGATCAACATCTGGATTGCACCCCGGTGAGATGCTGAAGCAGAGAACTCAACAAAGTAACCCATGGACACTGAGAGATAATAAATCTTATGTTAGGTAGCTAAGTTTGTGGTAATTTGTTATACAGCAGTAAAAAACGAATATAGCAACCTATCACATAGGTCAATATGAGAAACTTCCAAAAGGTCAGTGATTGTTCTCCTCTTCCTAGGAAAATAAGAATTAGCCCACTGGAGAAAATCTCAATTGTCTTCAGAATTGCCCTTTGGACCCTGAACATTCAACACATATCATGGATATTATCAATTCAATTCCTCCTAAGAGTATATTTTGAGGAATATGAATTTTCATTCATAGGCACAAATGATTTAATATTATTAGAGACACAGTAAATCTGTGGTAATTGTCCAAATTGTGTTTAAATTATGAGGTATAGATCATCTCGTGTTTTTTAAAACAACTTTATTGAGATATAATTTCTGTAGTTATCCCTCCTGCCACCTCCAGTTCCTGGCAACCTGTAACTGGCTTTCTATCTACAGATTCAGTTTGCGTTTTCTAGAATTTCATCAAGTGGACCCAGGTGCACATATTCTTTTGTGTCTGGCTTCTTTCACTCGGTATAATGTGAATCCTCTAATTTTGTTCACCATGTTGTGAAACTGAAAAAGCAGTACCAGTAAAACTCAATATC
Organism: Equus asinus; assembly: GCF_041296235.1. Taxonomy (NCBI): domain Eukaryota; kingdom Metazoa; phylum Chordata; class Mammalia; order Perissodactyla; family Equidae; genus Equus; species Equus asinus. The sequence continues at coordinate 22,985,584 of NC_091796.1, forward strand.
CTAGAAATCCCTCTTTTGCTATGACTACAACTTATATCATGGCGATGAGGCGTGCTGTTTCTTCTCTGCTCACACAAACGCGCCTATGAATACATTATAGAAAGTTTACTCTTTATGGGCATATGATAGACATCATATCTAGTGCTTATATATATATTTTACAACCATAGATATTTCAGTTTCTGTTTGGCTCAAAATGAACAAATCACTGATCATGTATGTAGGGGAAAAAAATCAATTGAAAATACAGTCATGACAACTGCTTACATTTATGCAATGAATGACTCTCAGTAATTAACTGACATCGTATACTAGAAAAATCAATAAGAAAAATGACCATGCATAGCCTTTCTATTTCATCAACAGAGGTTGCTTGCTCTGCCTCTGTCTTAGCATCAGCCCAGCCTGAGCTGCTGAGCTTGGGTGACACCTGTCATAATCAATTAGTCAAGTAGAAAAATGATGTAAAAACATTACTTGTAGATTGAGAGCAATTCAATCACCCACAAATGTTCCCTTAGGAAATGAAAGTCTGTTATTCCATTCAGCCATCTTTGAATTGCTGAACACTATTTTCTTCTCCCATTCATGCAAACTAAAAGACATAAATAAATGCAAAAGACTTGGGAACATTTTGGTGAGCAAAGAAAGACAGAAAACTTTGGCCAGCTAAAAGCGGCCCTCAGTCCTAGTTGGCAGTAGTCTGAATTGTAACCACATCAGAAGAGGAAGAATGGATTAAAAATTACCGGTGAAACTCACAAAAAATGATACCTACCACGCTAGAGAATTTTATCCAGACTTGAGATGAGAGATGTAAAAATCAAAATGTCACATTTCATTGTCTTTTCTTCATAGAATAAACATGATTTTTAGCTGACATTCTTGCCCAACAATCCTTAGTCCACAAATCCCAATGAAAATGCATTTGTATGATGCATCCTGTCTCCCCAAATTCTTATTTCCTCTTACCCCCACCTCCATCTCATGAGCTTAAGGTTGCCAAGTTACATCATCTTTGGGAGGAGGGTCTTTTCTTACCCAGCCTGTTCCCCAAATTCCCCACTACCACTGAAATTCAGCTCTAGAAACTCAGAGAATGGCATAGTTTTTGCTTGAATCATCCCGATATACTCAGAAGCAGAGGTTCAGGGAACATGCCTGGTGAGCAGAGACTTGGAGAATCCATTACAGAAACGTGTCCTCAATAAGCAACAACAAATGAATGAGAGTTTCTGGCAATAATGGGTTCCTAGTGTTGTTTCCCTTGTCAGAAATGATGCCTAACCACAGAACCACTAACAACCTGGTACTAATGCCCCAGAGGGACTCGGAAGAGTGACAACAGTGACAATACTGGCATGAAGGAGTGAGAATCGTCTGCCAGGGAATGGGGAAATAGAATTTCCAGTTTTGCCTCTGATGTTTGCAAACGTCCCCTGCATTTGCTGATGGAGAATGTCACTGTCACTTCTGTAAGTCCCACCTCTAACCAGAGAGTCAGAAACCGGGTTCAATATGTCTTTTCTTTGAAATCTCTAGGTACAAGTAAATGCACAAAGTAAATCACTAGAAGGAAATAACTCTCTGACAAATGTCAAAAAAATAATTCCTTTTAACCACAGTCTTCCGACCCTAGAGTCAAATTCTGAACTAAGAGATAAGCCATTCATTGGGCCCTTAGGTTTTGACCTACCAACAGGCTGAAGGATATGCAGATTTATGCATTAAAAACACGTCATTCAAGGTAGCTCTGAGGTTCTCTGTATCTCTAATGACCTGAAAATAAATCTTGCTCATATTTAAGAACAGTGTGAAGCTCTAGTAACGTGGCATTCTTGAAACGCGTGTATATTATTTATATATGTTTATACATTCAGATTGAGAGTGTAATTCATAAGCACACAGGGTCCAAAATCTTATTTCTACTCAGCATATAAATGCTACTTCATTATTATTCAGCTAAATCAAGCTTAGATTATATAAAACTATAATTAAAGTAGAAAAGCCACCATTAAATGACTATAATTAAGTGTATGTCCTGCTTTATTAGGATTGACTATCCATAAAGATATTTAATACACCTTTGCCTTGTCAACACATATGCTGATGTTCTAGCAAACCTGCAGTACAGCAAAATGTCATTCACTGCAGACACATCTTTAAAATGCAGACACTCTTAAAGAGAGAGGCAGTGTCAACTTGTCCCTTTGCACAGTTATGAGTGACTGGCTGATAATAAATAATTTTATACAGCTCACATATCCCACCCTGCCTGACCCCATTAACCTAGTTGGTATTCTATAAAAGTGGGCTTTTGCTCTCTCACAATATTCATGGCCTTTCCTCTCAACCATTCTTTTCATCCCAAATCACATTCATTCCTGATTCCAGCATCTGAACAGTGAATTTTATTCATCCTTGTATGACCTCCTCTGGGTCTTCATAACTGGCATTGTGGCTTCATCCCTGGCTCTGACTCTTGGCTTTATCCAGACCTCTCTTAAATGAGTAGTTTCCTGTCTGAGCATTTTTGGAGACTCAGAGACAAGTCTTTTGGGGCAGTGGCTCTCAAACCAACGTGCGCTTCTGTTCACTGTTTTCAGTGAGGAAGAAGACAGTGGAGTGGAGCTTCAGTTAAAGCACCAGGAATTGCTTTCTCTCTCTTCTCTGCTAAATCTGTATAAAATCTGTGTGGCCTATGAAAGGGGGGATGACCTTAGTGAGTGGTGGCTTCTCAAAAAGAGAATCTCAGAGAAGGAATAATGTCCCCAGGGAAGGAGTAAGCCACATGTGTACAATTCCAGGAAAGCGTCTCAAACAGATGGGGTGAAGAGTCTGTTATCCACAGGACTCAGCCTAACCCTGAGGACTCATTGCTGAATCTTGTAGAAAGGGCTCTCAGCAAAAGAGAAGGAAAACAACTAAAATGTGCTTGGATTTTCCACTAAAATCTCAGGTATACTGTGAATTTACAGCATTTGCATTAAATTCAATCACACTTGTGTGGGCGGCTTTAAATCTGGAATGGCTTTTAGGTCCCTTCCGGGTCTTCCTAGGAGCTTTCCGGGCATCAACAAGACTGATGGAGTCAGCTGCACTTTGACACAGGCTCTGTCGAATCTGGTGGCTGACATCACAGCAGAAGCGAATGGAGAGAACAGGAAAGTGATAAATGCTTAGTGTAACTAAGAGGACTATTAAATGCACACAAATAACATGGAAATTGAGAGGAAGGAAGCCAGTACTTCTTTCACAATTGGTGAGTACTGTACCTTTTTTAGCCTTTGGCAAAATAAGCTCTAAGTAGATTCTCACTCACTGTTTGATTATTCTGCTTCACATTGTTCTGGGTAAATACCTGATTTGGTCAATGCTAGTACTGGGATGACCCGGTATGGGCCAGGCACTCATGGCTTGTGAACATCTCTACAGTTTTGCCCCAGATCCATTAAAGGAAATGACGTATCACATAAAGAATTTGACTATGGTGTAGCCTTCAGAGTTACGTAATTATGGGTTCTTCCTCATAAATCAGTTCAGGACTCTGGAATTAATGCCCCTATTTTCAGAAGAGGAACCATGGAGTGACAAGCTTATATTAGAAGTGAGTTCATAATAAACAGCTGCACCACACCTGTACTGTGCTTCAGGTCATGACATCTCTCTCTTCTGCTCTTCAAATCCTGCCACATGTCTGCTCAAGCAATGAGACACTGCTGCTATCAATAACAAACTAAATTGCCTTCGACAGCCTAAATGAGCAAGATACATATTGGGATAAAGCAGCTTTGACTTTTATAATGTTGTCTCTAGAGCAACCTATCTGAAAAGGAAGAATGATAGGAAGACTAAGAGGAAAGAGAAGGACTAAAATGTTGAACATCATCCCTACCTACATCTCGCTGGATGGAATATGAAAGTCTGTTAGCTTCAGCAGTGTGCTGGAGCAAGCGAGCTTGCACCAACTCAGGACAGCTAGTTGCATTCAACTATTCCCAAGTCACAATTTAGTAGCCTCAAGTTGGGGCTTGAAATTGGCCATGGTGAGAATATTCACACCATAGAAACTGGCTAATGCTACAAATCATGGAGGTTTTCCTTAACATCACATCACTGGTTAGACTTCCCTCCACTTTGTATTCTTCCAGACATTTATTTATTCAAAAAGAATACAAAAATTGAATATAACATTGTCTCCATCTGCCAAGGTCTTCAAATTTGGCAGTTTGTGATCATGCTGCCAAAGATGATCATATAAGTACATAAATAGAGCAATAAGATATACTTTCACTGTAAAAGCATCTAAAAAAATGATCTACTAGACAATGATAAACTGCATGACTCTCTATCTCAGCCAAAATATGAGGTAGCTACTAAAAAGAAAAAAAAAAAGGAAAAGAAGAAAAAAGAACTCAGAGACAATTATATCAAGTTTTCTAAGTTGTTTTATAGGCTACAAAATTTAGATCGCCCATTTTGATTTATGCTGATTTATTTTTAAGACCAATGGCAAATTCTGCATCTCCTATGCAGACCCCATTTTCCATCTACCAATGACCTTCTCTGTCTCTTCTGAGCAAGGGTAGTACTACTGTCTGTATCACTTACTCAGCACTCAGTGTCTATTCCTTTATGACATCTCTTTATTTGAATATGCCTCTACACCAAACTAATCTCTTTTGAAATCACGGGTGTGCTCATATTTCTTGATAGCCTACACAGTGACTAGTATGTCACAGGATCTTGATTGTATATGTTGATTGATGCATGGGGAAATTTTCACTCTGATCATACACATCAACAACCACACAGCCAGATCATCAAAGTGTCATTTCAGCATATCCTGCTGTTGCTGCCTCCTGTAACGTCAATAATTTGCCAGCTTTTAATCCCCCTGTTGTTTCCAATATGCTTAATTTCTAACTTGTCTTTATCTTTGTCAGTGAGGAACAACTTCAGCATCCTTCCAAGAAACAGCTAAAAATAAGATATTTTGTCTAGCAATCCTTAAACTTTTGAATATTCTTCTCCAACAGTATTTATTAGTTATTTTTCCTTAATAAACTATAATTATGGGTTTTCAAAGCCCTTCCTGAGAGGATAAAGAAAAACCATGAATGTACTTACTTTTATTTTTTCAAAGATAGGAAAAGAAAATTATGCTGATGTTGCAGTTCATTTACATTTTAAAAGGTGAACATATCTTTTGTTTGAACTTTTACCCTCAAAACCCTTATGGTGATGAAGAGAGATTGGGCACCACCCTTATTCTGAGGTTCTGAAGTTCCTTTGTGTTATTTTCTAAAGCAGTCTTATAAACATTCTTGAAAATAAACTGAGTGACCCTGTTAGGTTCAGCTCTTCATAAACACTAAATTTTCTCTTCATTAGCAAATACCACAGTGTTCCTCTAACTCAATCTCCTTCAAGCCTCGGGTATGGTGTAATTTGAACATCTTGGGTGAAACCACATACAACTAAAAATTAAAAACACATTAAGCCCTCAAAACATAGAAATCAAGGAACAGGGGCTGGCCCGGTGGTGTAGAGGTTCAGTTTGCGTACTTTGCTTTGGTGGCCCGGGGCTTGCAGGTTTGGATCCGAGGTGCAGACCTACACGCCACTCATCAAGCTGTGCTGTGATGATGTCTCACATACAAAATAGAGGAGGATTGGCACATATGTTGGCTCCGTGACAGTCTTCCTCACACACACACAAAAAACAAATAAGGAAAAAACACAAACTCTATCTTTCAGGAAAGTAGGAAACATCTATAACCAAAGATGAAGACAAGATGGGCAGAAGATGGTACAGGACTTAGCAGAGCAGAGGAACAGTAAACCTAAGTGCATTTGAGATGAAGATAGAAAGCAAATGGTATTCCCCCACAGATCCTAGGATAGCCCAGTACTACAGAAGACCAGGGAAAGGTAGGGGCTGAACACAGGAGAACTGCTTGGAGTTTTGTCTTAAGCACACCCAGCTCTCTCTATTCCCACCCCCACTTAGTATAGCCAAGTTACTGGTTCTCCCTTACACAGACAGAAGAAAACAGCTATAGCTTGTGGAGAAACTAAACCAGAAAACTTTTAGATTTCAGGACACCAAATACAGAGAAGAGGAAGAGTGAGGTGTGAGATGATAAACAGAAAGATGAAATGAAATCCAAATAGTGGACAGGAGAAGACCCATAACTTTCACCCAGCTGGCTCCAGAAATTGGAAACCAGATTTATAAACCCAAAGCAGAAGATAAGATGGTTTCTCTCTGGGAAATCTGAACCACCACAGAGTAAAGACTAAAAGGAGCTACTATTTAGGACACAGCTTCCAAAAGACAGATCGCCACCCGATTGCCCTAAAGTGAAGATTATCATTTGATAATCTTGCCTACAAACACAATGTTTTTGACAAAACATTTGGTGCTTTGCTCTTAAATATGAATTGGTGGCATGGGATTCCTGGAATCTGAAGAATGTCTCCAACATGAAAGAGACAGACAAAAGTAAAAATAAACATGGAGGAAACATAGGTAACATAAGAAACAGAAGTGTGGAAAGAAATCAGGACTAACAGCTAAAATCAAACACGAAATATTGAAGAATATGGATAGAACTTTCATACATTTATGTAGGGATTGCAAAACAGTATTTGATTTTGACCACTTTAGAGAACTGTTTTGGAGTTTCTTAAAAAGTTAAGTATGCATCTTCCATATGACCTAGCAACTCTATTCATAAGTATTTACCAAGAGAAATAAAACATAAGTACTTACAAAGATCTATTTGTGAATGTTTATAGCAGTTTTATTGATAGTAACAGTCCATATATCCATCAACAAGGCAATAGATAAATAAATTGTGACTTACCTATACAATGGGATACTACTTAGAAATAAATAAGAATGAACTATTGGTACACATAGCAACACGGATGAATCTCAAAAACTTTAGGTTAAGGGAAAGGAGCCAGATCAAAAGAGGCAATACTGTTTGATTCCATTTATATGAAATCCAAATACAGGCAAACTATTCTATGATGTTAGAAATCAGATAACAGTGCACGTTTGTATAAAGGTGAGGATTGTAGAAAATCTGCTAAATAAGACTATGAGAGAACTTCTTGGAAGGCTAAAAATCTTCTATATCTTGTTTTTGGTGGTGGTTATGCAGGTCTATAAAATTGTCAAAAGTCAATGAACTAAACACTTAAGATCTGAGTATTTTATTACATATTAATTATGCCTCAATCAAAAGAAAAGGCAAAATAATGGAAAAGTGTGAAGTGTAGGAGAATTATATATGAATCAGCCATAATAGAAATCAATATGTAATAGCTAAAAGAGATAGCTATGCATGAATATTACTTAGGAATATAGGGCCAATTATTAGAAGAAACAGCTAAATGTTTGAAAATGATTGTCTCAAGGAGGCAAGTCGTCTAAGTTGAAAGAAGCATGGTTTTTCTATGCTCCCCTCCTCCCTCTCTGTCTCTTCCCTTCCTTCTGAGTTTAATAGACTTTCAAAGATACGTTTTTAAGAATTTCTTTAATAACAATGAAACTAATTTTAAAAGTTAGCTCAACTAAGAGAAAAATAAAACAAACTTTAAAAGGGAAAATGAACATTCTGGTGTATTGAGAGATCTAAGTACTAATAGAGCTTCACAAGAAATGATTTGCAAATGCTCAAAGTTGGTAACAATTATTTTCAAATGTCACTATTGTCATTAGGATAGGGCAGATGCAAGGATGGAAAGAGAGATGTGAAATGTGTCAATGTTACCAGCAAATATTGGCAGGAAAGATGTGTTTTTAAGGCAAGTTGAGCTGAGCTTGTGCATTTATTTTCTCTGTTACACCTGTCTTCAAGATTGGCCATATAATTTTTAGCAAAATAACTATCAGTACAAGACTTAGAACGGGGCCAGCCCCATGGCCGAGTGGTTAAGTTTGTGCATTCTGCTTCGGCGGCCCAGGGTTTCACCGGTTCAGATCCTGGATGCGGAAATGGCACCCCTCATCAGGCCATGCTGAGGTGGCATCCTGGATAGCACAGCCAGAGGCACTCACAACTAGAATATCCAACTGTATACTCAGGGCCTTTGGGGAGAAGATGAAAGAAAGAACAAAAATAAAAAAAGAAGATTGGTGACAGATGCCAATCTTTAAAAAAAAAATAACTTAGGAGCAAATAAATGTATTTACATAAAATTACATAAAATCAGCAAAGTGCATGGTATAAAGCAGATGTTAAAATATATAAGCTGTCTTCCTCGCCTGGGTAAATGAGAAATAAATTGAGTTCATTACCATTAGGACATATGACTGATAGGAACTTAGGTTTATATTATTAATGTGTTTAACAAAAGTATCATAGCATAACATTCAAATGAATATTGTCTTTTTCAAGGAGCCACCTTGGTAGCTCATGCAAATATTCCAAAGAAGCTGAAGTTATTAAAATAAGTTTTGAAACTTTTCTTTGGAAATTGTGTTTAAAGTCTGTTGTATATAAATATTTTTATGAGAGATTTTGGTGCTTGAGAATATTGATTTAAAAAAATAATAATTCAGTGCCATATGTGTTGAATAGTTTGGTGTCCCAGTTGAATGGCTTAATTTTGGAATTTATGGTGAAAAATAAGGTAGGACTATAAAGCAATGGCAGTGTTTTGACTGTGCACTTGTGAACTAACTATGGAGCTCCTTGAAAGGCAGAGTTCCAAAAACATTCACACTAATTTTCCAAAGTAACTAATTGGAAGAAAAACATTCATGTAGACTTTGAAGTTAATCAATGTTTTTGGTGGCAAAGTTCTCATTAGTTCAAAGTCATACATTTTATTTCTGCCAAGCATCAAGAGACCCAAATGCTAAAAACTAAAAACAAAAATCCTTAAATAGGACTGGTGATATTAGGGATCAGAATGGTTCTCCTCTAGGCAGTATTTGCTAGGTTCAAAACCATTGAATGTGGATTTCCAGGGTCCCTGTAGACTGAGAGACCACCAGTAAGATTTAGAACCCAGTTTAACGGAGAGCACCAAGGCAAACTGTAGGCTTGTGAGTTTGGTCATTTCCAGGAAAGTATGAGGGATAATAGGAACGAGCTTTATCTGGCTGATCCTGATGATCATTAACAAATAGACGCCAGTCTAGTCTTTTGGGGAGCAGCTCTTATCAGACTAAATTCTTCCAAAAAATCATTGCTAAGACTGATTTCCATCTAACACGTATGTGTTGCATCTGAAAGAGATGGGCCCCTACCTGCCAGACGTGGATTCCTGGGACACCTCCAAGCATTCACCTTTTATCTTTTGTATCCTCAATTCTTTAAAGCCAGGCATATTTGGCATAAAATATTGGGTACAAAATAAAATAGTTCTGAAGCAAACAGCATGATCCTCATTTTAAGCTCTTGTTTGTGAATTTCAATTTTTGTTTTTCTTCCCAGTGATTTCTGCAGGTCAGAAGTTTGCCTGTCAACTCAAATGCCACAGCAATTTCTTTCTTATGGTCTCATTTGACCTGAGCATCTGGATGATGCCAACCTTACAAGAAAATAATGACAACAAAGAACATGAACTTCAAAATGAACAGTTCTCAATGATAGATATTAGTCTGTGCTCCTTTTTATTCTCCACATATTTTGTATTTATCTAGAACAAACAGTTGGGCAAATAAGATCAATAGGAAAATCAATAAGCAGCCCAGAATATGTGTGCTGTTCCAAAATATCTGTCTTCCCCCAGCTGTTCCCTGTGTTTTAAAGCCTGAAAAGAGTATACTAACTGCTCCTAGCAACAGCTAAACACAGAGCCTCCAACAACTGTCACAATGAATAATCTAATTTCCTGATAAACTAAAAGGAAAGCACTTCCAAGCTTATAAAAGTTGCATTATCAACAAGGCTGCCTTACTCTTGTTAGACGATAGATTAGCTTAGGAGAGTGGGAATACTGTTGAAATATTTTCTTGCTTTCTCAAAAATTCTAGGCACAGACAATATCCCAAGGGTGAAAAATAAGAAAATGGTCTGCAAAAAGATGCCTTGATGTTAAAAGGCAAAGAAATTCAAGAATTGTGAATTGAAAATCCCCAGCTTGTATAGAATGCTTTTTGAACACCCTGTGGTCTTTAGGGACTCACCCATACTATTGTCTTTACCTCTAACCCACCCCTGCACCTTCCCCTTCTCTCCAAGCCCCTTTACCTGGTTGACTAGTATTTCTCCTTCGGGTCTCTTTAAATCATCTCCTACTCTTGCAAGTGCATTGCCAGGTGAGGTCCCTTTCTTGTAGCTTCACATATTATCATGCATTTCTTCTTGGACACACACAATAACTTGCTGTTGCTTGTTCAGTGTGTCTCTTCCTCCTACAACACAAGCTCCCTGCCAGCAAATGCATCCATTTCCTCTTGTATGTGAGGTACTCTCCTCTGGGAACACATGTGTTGTTACACAATAATAGTACAAAAGGATCATCACATCTGTGTGTGTACTTTGTGGTTGTGGTCCAAGCTATGCTGGGTTTGCCTGGTAAGAGATGTGCTTCTGGGTGCCCCAAGAATGAGAGAATTGGAGGTGAACTACAGTACCATGAGAGCTTATGCTACGGAACCATTTGCTTGATGTAGTAATTTGTCATGGAAAATCCCTGGTGGTGGGTTGTTTGGTGACTACTTTAGACCAAATGTCAAATCCAGCAAATGTTGGAAGGACCTGTAAGAGTGAGTGCCAATTAAGAGAAAATTTCTAGGAGAATAAGAATGAGGACATGCAATTTCAGGGGATGGGAAGATGTGTTGAGAAAGTCCAATGCAAGAAATTCCCAAGCAAAGAAAACACAAGTTGTATTGGCAGAATAGGAGCCGTGATGAGGCTTTGTTACTGTCCATAGGCCTTAAATAGCAGTGTGACGGACAGTCATCATGAACTGAGTTACCTGCCACGACAGTAATGACAGAAGACATGCTCCGCAAAAAAGAAAGGTGTCGTTTTGCAAAAGGGATCACAACATAAAGCTCCTAACATCACAGAAACTATTATTCCAGAAAAATTCATACATTTTTGGCAGCTCAGCAAAATATTATGTACCAGATATCTCATAAAAGATTATTTCCTTGGGTAATTTTAGGTTACTACTTAAAATAGAATGGTTAGCATTAGTTTAAACTTCCAAGTTAAAAAAAAAAATGATAATATATATATGTAATTGATCAAAATTAGTTAAAACCTTCAGGATGCTTTATATCATTGGAAGGATTATTTTAAAATGGAAATAATTATGATGAGAAGATCATATTACTCAAGAGAGCAGCAAGAGGTCCAGAATGAATGAATGAATGCTGGCCTCCTCTCCTGCTCTCTTCAGACGCTTTTAGAGAGAGGTGGATTCCCTGAACGAGCGACTGATAATTTTAAAGAACTAGCACAGCAAGTAACTCCAAGCACCATCATGAGAATGCACAGAGCTCAAAAAGCACGGGAGGTTTCTGTTCCTTCCCCTTGCCACAGAAAACAAATCTGTAGAATTAAAAAAAGAATTTAAAGAACTCCAAAAGACTGACATTGCTGACTATGAACCTGATAGAATTTGAAACTTATTGGCATTTGACTATGTATGTATTACGTATTTTTTTCATCCTTAACTGAGAAATGCTTTTCAGAGAGTATTAAATATCTACAAATTATGGTTTGACTTGTTAAGCTTGTTTTTATTTGTTCCATTAATTTGGAACAATTAATTACAGCATTCTAGAGATTGAACATGTATCAACTAGTAAAATTGAACCCAAAAAGTTTTAAAAAATGGAAATAATTTGGCATCTATGGTAGCACATCGTTTTCATCTTTATCTTATCATCACCATTCCTAATCATGTACTACACTTATCAGTTACCCATCACTCCTACCCTAGATCCTGGACAAATGGTTCTAATTCTCACCCCATTGAGCCTTCCTTTAATGGAGATGCTTTGCTGTCCTCACAGGGTTAATGGCCCCTAGTCCTTGTACTGCGTATTATTAGTTTTCTCCTATCTTTCCAAATACTAGGCATTTAAAGTTTCATTAAACCTCACAGCATAGTCAAGCCCTGAATGTACATAAGAATATGCAGCATTTAAAGGACAATCTACCAATTTCAGCAAGGAGAAAACACAATAGAAAGCAATTGCTTGAGAATAGAGGAGAGAGAAACAAAAGTGCTGGCACAGAAATGGAATAAAAACCAGCAGCATGGATGAAAACTGTGGGCCAACCTTTTCTGTAAAATATTACAAAATGGCATCCAGGGAAGGCCCTCCAGCTTTGCGAAGCTTCAATTACCTGTGCATCTGCCGGAAGCGTAATTCAGCTGAGAGCTGATCATCTGATATGTTCTTGATGCACCTCACTGACGATTTCATCATCCAGAAAGCAAAGACAGCAATGAGCAAAATGGCTACTTGGGACTTAATTCCAGACAAGGAGAAAAGACAGGAGAATGAGATGGACATAAGAAGCAAACTTGGAGAAAAGGGCAATATCATATTGGAGTAATCACAGGTGCAAGGGATGACGACCATGACTAGACAAGAAAATGATTCTAAAAAGCAGGAAAGATGGAAAAAAGTAACAGAAAGAGTGAAATAAAGAAAACTAATAAGAAATAGTTATGACTTAATTGTCAGAAATTCTAAAAGGAGAATGTCTTCACAAGAAAAGGCAGTTCTATTTTTTTTTTCTAGTTGTAACTATGTTTCTTTAAATTATCTCAACTAAGAAGGTATCAAAAGAACTAACAGGGCTAGTTGCACGTAGAATTTTCTAGTGAACACAGATTTAAACAGAATGTATTCCGAAGTCTTCAAGTGACTTGCAGGGCTTCTGGGAACTCCTGCTACTCATCTCTCATCTCCCTTCACACCCCCGTGCCCACCACCCAGCCCCCCTCGCAGCTGCAGTATCCCTCACAGTCCTCACCATCCTCCAGTTCTTGAAGGTCCTGCTTCTTACGTTCCTAGTCTTTGTCTAAATTTTTCCCCAGTCCTGGATCACCAGTGCCTGCCTCACCCACCACTGCCCCCTACTTCACCCAATCACCTTCTGTGCCTCTTTCAATCTCAGCTCAAAAGGTAATTCCCCAGGAAAGTCTGTATCCGATCTGTTACATATATTCTTCCAACAATCTCCAATTTCTTTATATATTATTATACTATACATTATTATATAGTCTTCCAACATCCTCTAATATATTTATACAGTATACATACATTTTCATAGTAATTATAACAGCTCATCCTAATATACGTGAGGTGTTTGTTGATTAACATCTGTCCCCACACTAGGCTACAAGCCAGATGCAATGTTCGTTTTGCTCATCAGCAGAGGTCCAGTATCTAGCATAGGCCTCAGTATATGTTACCTATGTAAGAAGTATTTTTTATTATTGTTAAATTCACAAGAAAATGGCTGAATACCAAAGATAGAAGAAGGGGCATTTGACAAAGATATGCACACAAAAGGGACATAAAACTGTTGGGATAATGACAGGAAGGATAAGGTCAGAAAGAGCTGATGTTTGCAAAACATGGGAAATGTTCAAAACAAGGCTTTTAAAATAACAGATTTAAAAAAAATTTTTCCTTTCCTTCCATCAACTTCAAAAAACTCCTCATGCTAACACCTGAGAAGTCCTGTGACATTCCCTCTTTAAGGTCTGACCATAGGGCAATTTAATTAAATCCTGAATTGATTCTGACAGCTAAAGGGTTCAGTCTAATGGCCTAATGGCAGAGCAAAGCTAATATGGTCAATCATGTTTACTTTATGTTTTCCAAGATAAAGTTTTTCTGGACTATTGAATTTTACAGTAATAAGGGAGAACCAGCAGAACAAATCTATATCTTAATGAAACTGTGTTCCCCATTAAAACAACAGCTTTTCACAGACAAGAAGAAATGCAATTGTGAGAGAAATGGTAACTATAAGGTTACTATCTTTACACCTACACAAATTCTGTTTCATTTTTTCTAAAGATTACAATGTCTTTGTTTACATTGCTATCAGACACCAGAAAGCTGGAAGAAAAAAAGAAAGTTCTTTAGTAGTATAATGGCTAACGCTACTTTCAATTCTATTCTTACATCTCTTCCATTAAAATCGGTGCTGAGTGTCATAACTGTGACCAATTAAAGAGATTTCAAGCTATCAGTCTTCAGTTTCAAAGTCATCTCTTGGATTTAATTTACATGTAAGTCAGCTTGAACATTGAAAAATCTGAAATCATTCACTCAACTGACCAAAAATCATGTAGCAATTGAATATAAACAATTGGAGAAGGAGCTATTGAATAAGTTCACTTTTACTTCCAAAATGTAAAGTTGCTGTGAGAAATTTAAAAGGAATCTTTGAATTACGTTCTCTTTCTCAACATAGTTTTTGCATAGAGCTTCGAAGCATTCAGCATCAACTGGATCCTCAAAGCATCCAATAAATAATTTTTTTAAAATGTAACAGCTTTTCATTAATAGAATTAGGCACTGAATGAGATGTACAGGACAACCAGCATTAGGCATGCAGTTGGTACCTAAGGCAAATTACTTAGATTCTCTCATTCGTAGTTTTTTCCATCAGTAAATTTGTATGAATCAAAAATTTATTATTAAGATTATAATAGATAATATATGTGAAACTATTAACCACAGTGTTGAGCACATAATAGATGCTTAGTTAATATTAGTTATATTGTATTATATTTGAAAAAAGAGTAAAAACATATAAATGTAAAACAACAGTTTTGATTTTCAAAAATATTAAAAATAGATATATAAGTACTGTTTTAGCAGGTAAATACTCCTAAGGAATAGAGACCCTGGAGGCATGAATTCAAATCAAAATCACCAAATGCATGCATATAGTAGTAAGTTGACATAATGCCCCTGCAATAGAGGTGGTGTGAATGCTCATGAATATGAAGAGAAGGAACAAGAAGAAATTGCACTTGGGTCAAAAATGCAAGGAGCAAGGGGTGACCCATCATTTCATTTGGCATGTGCTATAATATTTAATGTCATTTTCACTTTTAAAAGCAGCTCACATTATTTTACATGCCATTTGTTGAAATAATATTTTGTATTTGAAGGACTTAAAATGGCCCATAATTTATCTTTGAAAAGATATATCACTAATAAGGTGCTTTTGTGTCCAATCTCTCATTTTTCACATCTAACTAACTGGCTTTTCTTTGGTTCTTTTCTAATTTTTCTAACTTTATGATATATGAAATGAATGTGTGTGGAAAGATGGCTTATAACATCTCACTATCCTTAACTTTCGCACCAGATTTCACAGCAATCTACATACCTAATGAAGTGTTAAATATGCAATTCATATTTTGTTTCCTTAATGATAAAATGTATTTCCCCCCTTAATACTTTCCATAGAATGTGGTGAGTAACAATTCCACTAATCATAATAGTCTTACTTAAATGTATTTCTAAAATTTGAGTAATCCTTGCCCTGGAGTAATGCTTGCCCCAGACAAACATCTATTAATTTAAATAGAGTTTCTCTTTTAACATTCTAACTGTAAAACATATTTCCTATCAAGAACATTCTCCTCCCACCCAACCAAGAAGGAAAAAATGGTACTGATTAGAAACTGTGATTCCAGCTTTAATATGTACAGATGTAGGCTTAAAACAAGTCTATAATTATCAGGCAGCATTTTAAATAATTTAGCAGCAAGATACATAGTGGCTTGTGGCTTTATTCTATAATAGCATTCCAATATTCATTATTCATAATCATTACTGTGCTTATTAGCAGAGCAATTTTCCCCCTGACTTCTTTGTAAATTCAAACAGTTTTGTTGAGCATAAAAGTAAGCAGAACATAGAGTTAAACTGCATTATGTAACCTTCTCATTAATGTACACATAGCTTCTGGTTACTAAGTAAGAGTTGATTCTTACCTGTGTTAAAGAATGAAGCTATAGCATTTTCTTCAACTGAACATAGTCTTATCCAAATACAAATTACCAGATGCATTTCTTTATAAGGAAAATATATACCAATTAAAAATAACATTCTCTTTTTCTGATTATATTCTAAATTTAAAGTGCATTTTAATTCTGTAAACACTTGTTTTTATACTAGGCTAGTTGAGGTAAATGGATAGCATTTTATACAAAGACTCTGTCCACATATACTTATAAGACCATGAAACAAAACATGCAGAGATTTCAGGTATGATATGTTCTTGTTTCAGAATTTGTAGAAATTACTGTAATTATTTACATAAAATTAGTCTGTTAAAGTTTACGCTTAGCAATTTCTAGAATTTGAAGAACATATTGTTGAAATATAGCCAGATCTATGGCATGATTGTATCCCATTTACATTTCTGATAAAACTCAATTTATCAATAATTTCATGGGAGTGGAGTTGCTTGGGATGCAATTTTTAATCCAATTCTTCTAGAACAACATTGAATCACTAACAGTTCTCATTTAATATTAGATTGTTCAATTACTATATTATCTGAATGTATGTGGACTTTCCTTCACTCAATCTCATCTTCTCCAAGAGGTACAGGATATAGAGGCTAGAGAGAGTTCATTAAGAAAACTATACACAGTAGACAAAGAGATAAAAATACTATCTAAGCAACACCCACTATGGTGATGCAACCCTCCTGTTCAACTTTCTAGGAGGTTACTGCAAATTTTATGATGGCCTGACATGGTGATAAGAACGATGATGATACTAAGACAATGACAGTGAAGCATATCAAGAACAATAATAATAGATACACAAAACTCTTCATAGGGTAAATTGATAGAATCAGAACTCAAACATTGAAATATGTTTATCATATACCCTTCCAGATCAATTCTGACTCAAATGATAACTGCTAGTATTTCAGGGTATTTAAATAAGAAATAACTTGGAAGTTAAACTGTGCTGTTTGTGTTCTGCTGAACTTTCTAATTTCTACAGGGGTAGTTCTGTCTTCCTGAGCAGGCATAGCTTGATACTGAAGATGGAGGCTTTGGTCAGCCTGCTGGTGGACGAGCTGGCCAGGACACATCCCAAGGACAGCTAAGCACTCAGAAATAAGATTGTCAGGGCAGTATAGAGTATAGAGGTGAGAGGTTGAATAAGCATCTGAAAAGAGGACAAAGATAATAAAGTGAGGGCAAGACCAAAGCATTTGATTTACTAGATTTCCCTTTGTAGCAGAGACAAAGAATTTGTGCCAATGAGAAGAAGCTCCCAAAAGCAAATCATGAGTCATTATAGTTATATTCAATGGACATTTATTGATCCCTGACTTTGTGCAAAGCTTTGTGATAACTCACGGGGTACAGTACACATATACCACAGTCCCTTCCTCAAGATACTAGAATAATGCCCTGTGATAAGCCCTTAGAAGAGCAAGAGGAATGACAGACAGATTCTGCCTCACTGGGTTTGGAGAAAGATTTAACATTAAAATAAGTCTTGAAGGATAAGTAGCATTTCACTTGATAGAGAAAGAGAGAAAAAAATTAAACTAACATTCTATCATGTGGTGACATTGGCATTGTAATTTGTAAGTTGATAAGAGACAATAAAATGCCTCAATATAGGCTTTCGTGTCAGGCAGACCTAAGTCTCAGTTTGGACTCTGTCAGTACCAGCTATGGTTCTACTTTTCTGTAAGCAGGGACA
The DNA here is from genome assembly GCF_041296235.1 of Equus asinus. NCBI lineage: Eukaryota > Metazoa > Chordata > Mammalia > Perissodactyla > Equidae > Equus > Equus asinus. Next base: position 23,003,288 of record NC_091796.1, read on the forward strand.
GTGACATTTATTTCATAGAGTTGTGAAGATTCAATGAGATAATATATTTAAAGTGCTTAGCACATCGCTTGCACATATAAAAGACTTAATATACCGTCTCCATTATTACGAACACCATAACTCTTTAGCAAGTTCAATAATTATAACGATCATACTCTCAGGCTCAGTAATCCTACTTCTGGAAATCTTCCCAAAGGAATTTATATATACACCTTGAAAATTTAACAGTATGCACAAAGGTAATCATCTTAGTGGAAAGCAACCTAAGCATCCAAAATTTGATAAAAGCCAAATATGGCATGGAATAGTCAGTCAAATGAGGTTTCTCTAGTAAAGACATCTAAAATTATAGTTATAAAATTATGCATTTTCTGTAAAATGCTTATGATGGAGTGTGATATGACAAAAGTAGTATTCAAAATATACACATTATAATTGCAAGAATCTAAAAATATTTGTAGGAAATGATTTGGAAGAAAATATTGTCCAATTAATGACAATTATGTGACTGTGATAATGTTATTGGAGGCCTCCTTTTTCTTTTGCTTGATTCAAAAGAGGCTTCATAATATGGTCATGTTACATTTATAATAAATGCAAATTGAGCATTTGGAATGTGCTGACTTGTGTCATCTCCCAATCAAGTGAGGTGTTTGTGGTGATGTTGGATCACTCCTGTCAGAGATGCTGTAAAGAAGCGGTTGGTAAAAGATAGGCTGTGGACCAAATCCATCTGGCTGCCTGTCTGTGCAGCCCATGACACAGGAAGGATTTTTACCCATTTAACTGGTTGGGGGAAAAATCAAAAGAAGAATAATATTTCATGGCATGTGACAATTATATGACATTTAGATTTCACTGTCCATAAATAATGTTTTATTGGAACACAAGCACATCCATTCATTTACATGATTTCCATGGCTTCTTTTGCCCAGCAAGGGCAGAGTTAAGTAGTTGCAACAGAGATCATATGGCCTACAAAGCCTAAGATATCTTCTATTTGTCCTTTACAGAAAAAGTTTAATGACCGCTGTGGTAGGAACCACTTTAACTGAAAACTGGTTGAAGTTGAACACCCACATTTCAATCTTCAGGGTCCTTCAAGCCCAAAGATTCTCTTATTCTCTGATAGCTGTATGCATATAAGTAGTAGATAAGAAAGCGTGGACTTTGAAACATACAAATTAGAGACCCAAAGAGCCCCAAACAGCCAGGAACAAGGAGATTGGCTATAAGTAAGTGGGGAACACAAGAAAAGCTGGAGAATGAGTAGCAAAAATAAGTCTTAATGTTGAACCTTCTTTCTGTTCCATCATCCTCTGATTTTAGTCTTAAAAGAACCTTGGATGGGCAGTTTTAGTTTGAAACAAATGGAATTACTGGTTTTGTTGGTCAAAAACCATGAATACTGGCAATTTCATAGAGCGCAAGTAAGTAAACTTTTGGGACAAAACTGCAAATGCAACTTCTGACAAACGCAATCCAGCCAAAATAACTCCCCATTTAGAAATGGATTAAATTATCTCATAGAAGCAAATTTTAACGAAAGTTGGGTACACTAGATTGAAAATGTTTAAAATGTTTTGTATTCCAAAGCTTAGATCAGATATTTTCTTTTGACATTTGAAGGATTTATATATGCATTTTACTGGATTTTCATTGATTATAACTTTCCATCTCACAAATGTTCAATGTGAATTTGGTTATTTAAAAGTTCACTTGATGTGCTGGTTGAAAAACTAAACTATTCTGGTCACAAGAGAAAAGAAATTTATTTTACTTTTTCAAAACTAACTTAATATGGGGATCTGCCCTTTAAGTCTAGACATAGGAATTAGGGAAGTGGGTGAGATAAATGTGGGCTGTTTTTAAAAGGTTAGTAATATATGTTATAAATTAAGAAAAGGTGGGAAATCTTGAATAGCAATTGAAACAGAGCCTTAGAAAGATTAATTTTTGCAAAGAACAAAATAGCAAAAGTGTATGACATTGAGCAGGATGTAAAGTAACCTCTTTTGCTGCAGATCATTTTTAATAATTCTGGATCTGAAACTCCAGAATACTTTCATGATTATGTGAAGAATTCAATAATGCACAGCTGGAAACTGAGTGTAACATGTAAAAAAATGAACCTATCCTACTTAAGATGGAAGTAACTTTGCAAAACAGGGACAAACAAAACCATTTAATTTAACTAAGCTCAAATCATCCTATTTGTTGCGAATCTGGCTCTATTTGGAATTTTTACTAAGTAACAGGTTAGTAGAACATAATATTATGTGATATGCTCCTTCAGCCCATGATGAGGATTTGATTGACCTATTAGCTTATCACCTCTGAATTGTTTTTCCTTCCGGTATAAGACTTTGCTCCTGATCTGTCCTTTCTACATCTCCTACAGACCCACAGCATATAGTCTTGAGACTACTGGTACAAAAACAATGATAAAAACTGTTACCACAGAATAAGTAGTAAGGAAAAAATTTTCCTCAAAGAAAAATGTTAATTCTCCCATTAAGATACCTACACTATAATGATGTTTCAGCAAATACACAACCATTTCTGTTTCAATTTCAAGTTGATGTTACTTTTAATGCTAAAGAACTAAATGCATACATTAAATGAATGGGAATGCTAATATGGGTTTTATCATTAAAGAATATGCGTATCATTTTTATGTGTAAAAGAGTTATGTAAACTCTTTCGTAAGTCAAGTGTTACGTTACGATGAAAATACAACCACCTCAGTGCTTATATTTTTCACAACTACTGGCCAAATTATAATAATCAGAGAAGCGAGTCAAATCTAAGAGATTCAATGGCCCAGTTTCAAAACAGAGTTTAGAAAAATGACTTCTAGTCATTAAACTTCATTAGGCCACTGACACTTTTCATTCCCACCTCATGCCCTAACTAAATACACACAGACACACCAACTTTAATATACTGGGTAAAACATGCAAAAATAATTCTTAGAAGACTTCATAGATATCCAGAACTAGGAGGAAGTATATTAGATATTGTGGAAATGTTGTCATTTAATTGTATTTTGTGTATATTTCTTGCTAATCCTTTTTTTTCTTAAGATGGAAAGATTTCAGTTCATTTCACATACCTCAGAAAATCACTGTTTGTTTACAACCAGTAAATTAGTTTGTTCTACCCGGCCCTACAACAAATTACTCATTCAATGATACCACCAATACTCCATGAATGTGTTTCTTCTCTCCCTATTGAAAAGTCTTTTTTCTCCAAATCACTGGTCAGATAATAAATATTAAGTATGTTTCTCAAAGAAGAAAAACTTGAAAATTCTAATGCCTGCTTGAAGTACGGGAGAACTTTAAGAGTTCATTTCAAAAGGAGCTTAGCTTGCCAGGCAGAGAATGCAATGGTTCATGCTTTAGCATTGACGGCAGTAGGCCTTGCTTTCCAAGTTCAAAATAATAATTGCATTTGGACACATACCTCTCATCAAATGTATAAAAATTTCTTCATCTGTATTCCATTTGGCCCTAAATAAGTGAACTGGCTTATTTTTATAAATTTGTGAATCCAACCATAAATGTAATCAAGGAACGAGGGCCCATAGAAATCTATAGCCCTGGCCTGGTCTTTTCAAAATGATTTGAAGTCCTGAGCTATTCTATGTGGGAGCAATGGAGTCTAGTGTGGCTGATCTGCATGTAAATAACCCACCCCTCCAGCTTGCAAAGAGAGTATATTCTGCTGCTCCTTTGGCAGGTCCATTGGCTCAGTGTGTGCACTACACAACATGTTTGACTTTGTAAAAACTGTAGTTTCCAGTTTTAAAAAATAACAACATCAAAACCCATTTCTCAACAGCACACCAGAGTTTAAAATATGCTGAAGCTAAGCTGGAAGAAAAACACATTTTGAGCTTGTTTCATACACAGAATTACTTTTTTATGTGATTTCTGTTTGCATATGCAAGTTCTGATTCTCCAGAGAATGCATTATGCAACTGGCAGGCTGTTACTTTTCTTTTGAATGTTAAATATCTTATACAAAAACAAAACCCAACCATTTAAAATTAACTTGCCCTCTTGACATCATCTTTTAAAAGCATTAAGAAAAAAAGGAGGATTTTCATTAAAAAATGGGTAAAATTCAGAAATGAAGCATTGCCAAGATTTAATACAAATGCTACCAACTGGTACTACAAATGATTATTTGGTAGGACATCATTTACATAAACATAAGCACACTGTGCAGAAGTTATGAAAGGGCCATAGGAACCACTCTCTAGCGGGCTATCTACTTGTCTTTCTTCTCATAACCAGCAATTTTTAATCTATCTTCAGGTCCGCAATTTTAATTTACAAAAGAAGATGAAAACAAACTGTAAATTTCTATTTGAAACTTAAAGAAAATGAAAGCTTCAGAAAATTCAGATACGTAGAGCAGTAGAAAGAATGTGACTCTAATATAGTAAAAATACAATCAAAGCATAATTGGCAAGATTTAGTTAAGACTGCATAATAAAGTGACAGACATGAAGCATCATGGCTCAAAACTTTATCAATTAAAAATAACAGAAAGGCCCACTAACTGGGAAAAAATATTTGCAAGTCATATATCTGACAAAGGCTTAATATCCTTAATATATAAAGAACTCTCACAACTCAATCACAAAACATCAAACAACCCAATCAAAAAATGGGCTGGAGACATGAACAGACATTTCTCCAAAGAAGATATACTGATGGCCAATAGGCACATGAAAAGATGCTCATCATCGCTGATCATCAGGGAAATGCAAATCAAAACTACACTAAGATTTCACCTTACACCCGTTAGAATGACAAAAATATCTAAAACTAATAGCAACAAATGTTGGAGAGGTTGCTGAGAAAAAGGAACCCTCATACACTGCTGGTGGGAATGCAAACTGGTGCAGCCACTATGGAAAACATATGGAGATTCCTCAAAAAACTAAAAATAGAACTACCATACGATCCAGCCATCCCACTACTGGGTATTTATCCAAAGAGCCTGAAGTCAGCAATCCCAAAAGTCCTGTGTACCCCAATGTTTATTGCAGCACTGTTTACAATAGCCAAGACGTGGAAGCAACCTAAGTGCCCATCAACAGACGAATGGATAAAGAAGATATGGTACATATATACAATGGAATACTACTCAGCTGCAAAACAGAACAAAATCATTCCATTTGCAATAACATGGATGGACCTTGAGAGAATTATGTTAAGTGAAATAAGCCAGCAAGAGAAAGATAATCTGTGTATGACTCCACTCATATGAGGAATTTAAAACTATGGACCAAGAACAGTTTAGTGGATACCAGGGGGAAGGTGGGGTGGGGGGTGGGCACAAAGGGTGAAGTGGTGCACCTACAACATGACTGACAAACATTAATGTACAATTGAAATTTCACAAGATTGTAACCTATCAATAACTCAATAAAAAAAAATAAAGAAAAAAAATAACAGAAAGGCAAAAGACTCAGAATAGCTAGCAAAATATTGAAGGAAAACAAAGTTGGAAGACTGATGCTACTTGACTTCAAGACTTACTATAAAACAACAGTAATTAAGACAGTGTGGTACTGGTGAAACAATAGACAAATAGATCACTGGAACAAAATAGAGAGCCCAGAAATAGACCCACATAAATATAGTCAACTGATCTTCGACAAAGGGGCAAAGGCAACACAATGGAGCAAAGATAGTTTTTTCAACAAATAGTGTTAGAATAACTGGACATCCACATGTAAAACAATAAATTTAGACACAGAGCTTACACCATGCACAAAAATTAAGTCAAAATGGATCATAGGCCTTAATGTAAAATGAAAAACTATAGGACTCCTAGAAGATAATGTAGGAGAAAACTTAGGTGATGTTGGATATAGCGATAACTTTTTAGATACAACACCAAAGGCACAATCTACGAAAGAAATAATTGACAAGCTAGACTTCATTAAAATCAAAAACTTCTGCTTTGTGAAAGACAATGTCAAGAGAATAAGAAGAAAATGCACTGACTAGATGAAAATATTTGCAAAAGATACATATGGTAAAGGACTCAAAATTCAACAATAAAAAAATAACCTGATTATAAAATGGGCCAAATACCTTAACGACACCTCACCAAAAAAGATATACAGATGGCAAATAATCATATGAAAAGATGCTCTATATCATGTGATATTAGGGAAATACAAATTAAAACAAAGATGAGATACCACTACATATCAAGTAGAGTGGCTAAAATACAAAATACTAACAATGCCAAATGTTGGTGAGGATGTGGAACAACAGGAACTCTCATTCGTTGCTGATAGGAATGCAAATGCTCCAGTCACTTTAGAGGACAGTCTGGCAGTTTCTTACAAAACTAAACATACACTTACAGTACAATCCAGCAATCTCACTCTTTGGTATTTACCTAAAGGAGTTGAAAATTTATGTCCACACAACAACCTGCACACAATATTTATAGAAGCCTTATTCCTAATTGCCAAAACTTGGAAGCAACCAAGATGTCCTTCCATAGCTAAACGGATAAATAAGCTGTGGTACATCAGACATCGGAATATTATTCGGCACTAAAAATAAATGTCTATCAAGCCATGAAAAAAAAAATGGAGAAACCTTATATGCATATTACTAAATGAAAGAAGCCAATCTGAAAAGGTCATATATTATATGATTCCGACTACAAGACATTCTAGAAAAGGTAAAACTAGGGAGGCAGTAAAAAGATTAGTGGTTGCCAGGGGTTGGGGGAGGGTGAGTTGGTTGGAGGAGGCAATGAATAAGCAGAGCACAGAGGATTTTTAGGGCAGTGAAAAGACTTTGTATGAAACTATAATGATGACTATATGTCATTATACATTTATCTAAACCCATCGAATGTATTACACTGACAGTGAAACCTAACGTGAACTATGGACTTTGAGTGATTACGATGGTCAGTGTAGGTTCATCAATTCTAACAAACGTATAACTCTGGGGAGGCGGGGGGATGTTGCTAATAAGGGAGGCTATGAACATGTAGGGGCAAGGAGGATATGAGAAATCTCTGAAACTTCCTCTCAATTTTGCTGTGAACCTAACACTGGTCTAAAAAAGAACAGTCTTCAAAAGTTAAGAAACAAAGAAAAGAAAGCTGTTTAATTAGATTGTTAGCTTAACACATGGGACTAACTTGTAATTTGATGTTAACACAGGAAATGCATCTACTATTTCTAAATGAGATGCAGATTTTGATAAAAATAAAGGCTTTTCTGCTTTGATAATTCTAAAAATAACCTACTTTCCAAACTTTTCTTATTATGACCTGTGCCCATCTGACATAAGGTCAACTTTTACTTCTACGTAACTAAAATATAATAGGATCTATGGTATGCGAATTATATCTCAAAAAATCTGTTGGTAAAACAAATAAACAGAGGGAAAAAAGAATAATGGGGTCTGTTTTTCTGGGAAAAACAGATCAGGGCTAATGAAAATCATGTAGAGGTAAGCCTAGGAGATTTTCAAAAGGGAAGTGAATGAGGAAAAATATATGTTTTACAAATTATCATGTTAATCATTAAACTACTCTAAACCTTTCACTGGTATTGAAATGGAATTAATAAATTATATCTAACTATGTAAAAATGAATCTTACATATTCTGTAGTTTATTTACTGAGCAGCCTCTGAATAAAAGATTCAACTGGCTGAATTTTCATCCCATATAAATATTTTAAAAACAATGAAATATACATCAACTTCTTTAACCTTCTGTTTTACATTCTTTTCAAATAAGTATTCAGGGGTGTGTTATTTGGTGGGTTCAGTTTAATTTTTAAAATACACTTTAATGGGATTTTTGGAATCATTGAAGCCCTAGAAACTCATTTAAAAGAAAAACTCTCAAAATACTGGCCCTGCATATTATTGGTTTTATGAATCAATCATGAGCAAGAATCCAAGTGAAAGAGGATCATTTTTTACGGAATTTTTGAAACGTAAGTTACTATACTAATTTCAATTTTGAAATTAAGTGACAAGTCCTGTAAGTAATAATGACAAGTAATATGCATAGCAGTTACACAATTGGATGCTGAAAGCTAAAATAATTTCAAGGTAGTGCAAACAGAGTAAGTCACCATATTCTGTTGCTTTATTCTGCTTTCATTACCCAGTGATCTTTTGAATGTGGTTAACACCCAGTTCTACCAGCAGAATCCTGTCAACACGGGATTTATAATGGAAAGTGGAATAGATTTTCTCCCCACACTTTCAAGGATGCCCCTCTGGAGTCTAATAAATGTGTCTCAAGCTCCTTATCCTTATCTGAGGATAGCTGAAATCTCATAGTTTATATACTGCTCTATCTATCCATTACATTGTTCAGATACCCAAGATTCAATCACTGTATAGCCCCCACTTCATGACAGAGCAGCCCTGTTGCTCACAATACAGTCAGACCTGGGTCCAAATTCAGATGCTGTCATTTACTCTCTGGGTGCCTGGCAAGTTATTTCACCACTTTAACCTTCATTCTCTTCAACTGTACAACAGAACACCTCTCACAGTAGTGTTGTGAGGATTGAATGGTGGAAAAAGTAAGTAAAAAGTACTTAGCAGAGTGAGCATCCACTAAATGCTCAACATCATGTCAAGGAGTTGATAAAAAAATGAGCTATTAGCACAAAGCCAACATTGTTTTCCTTTCTCCAAAGTTAACAGTATCTTAATGTTCCAAAAATATTTCAAATACATTTTTGATATTACACTACCCAGGTATAAGACAAGGTTTTACTTATTTTAGGTAATTTTTTTTTCTCTAGTGGTTTCTAAATGCATACACTCAGGGCAGGTCGAAAGCAATAGCAAAAAGAACATCCAGTATCCAACCAGACCAATATTCAGGCCACGATGAAATGGTTGTGTTCTTCCTTTTGCACCGCCCCCCCAACACAGCTCTCATTTCCTGATGGATCAGTGAGACAAAGCATTCAAGAGAATTTTTAAAAATTGAAACTACAAATTGCAAAACAACTAAAATGTCCAAAATGACTGGTGCTTGGCTGAATTTTCATTTTTCTCACTTCTTTTCAGGTTCATTACCTTTAGAAGTTCTACTACATATGCAGTTATTCAATTAGTTCCAACAGGGTTATAGGTTTGCAGGGAAAATTTGGAAAATGGACATATATTCATCCTGTCAGTATAAATGCTTAGAATTAAAACTGAGGATCTAAAGATTATGACAGAATTGGTTTTTTCTTCCTCTTTTAAAGCAACTTAAGCAAACTTTTGTACTGTCAAAAGGCCGACTAATAAGCCCAGCTTGTAAAATCCTTGTTTATGAAAAAAGCAGAGATAGTACAGTGGACGTTTTTCTGGGTTGCTGTATGTAACTAAGAGAATAGAGAAGTCAAACCCAAAATTGGTGGCTGCTTCTGATTTCTACTTCCTTCTCTTAAATCTGTACCAAAATGGCAAAAATTCTGTTTTCTCCTTGGTCAGGTATGGAAGTCCCTAAAGGTTTAAAAATTACTGACTGCTAAATTACCTGATTTGACTTAACTTCCAATCTACTCCTAAGATAAAGAACAGTCTTTTAATGTTTCTGCCTAATACAGAGCAGAGAGAAAATGCCAACTGTGGGCTTTGTGTATCTGTCTACACATCTAACTATTGATGATATTGACACGGCAATTAAAGAAGTTGTGCTAATTCAGCTGAAAAATCGGGGAGCTATAAGTCACCTCACTTTATTCCAGAATTACTTTTTAATTATTTAATTATTCTTTTCCTAATTCAGGGATGGTCAGCATAGGTAGACATCTCTTCTGTTTAAGTATATGAATTGCGATTATAGCAATTAAAGGAAAAATAATTCAAAGTTTTCATTCAAATAAGAACAGTGTTTTTGGCATGGGAAGTATGAGCATATCTCAACATTTTCAATAGTTCATGGCTGAATATGCACTATTTCCTAGAAGTAGTGTTTTTAGAATTTTTAATGCTGATTTTCTTAATGGGTTATCTAGAAATAAGTTAACAAATGCATATACACACAAAACAAGAATTCTGCTTCCTGCAATGGTGGACTAGATAATTCAGAACAATCTTCCCATTAGGAATCTCTACAAAAAAAAGAACAAAACTTAAAAACAAGTCTGCTTGAAGGCACTGGAGAGCTAAAAATAGAGTGAAGAATTACTGGGAAATGGGGAGAAAAGGGGCAAGGGAAAGTGATCCCAGAGTTTAAGACCCATTTTACTCCATGAAACTTGCTAGTTTTAATAAGGCAAGATTATGAGGTCCTAAGGATGATACTGCTTTGGACAGACTTGATGGACGAAGGCTACCAAGATTTGTGTCTGAGACCAGTGAGTGGGTTGTTGGGGGAGCCCTGGTAAACCTTCCTAATCTGGGATTCTAGGGAAATATATATAGATATTGATGATGTAGACATAGATACGCATGCTGTACCTAGTGAGTAAGAGTAAGTCTGAAGTATGTAGACATATGGATTGAAGCTCAGTTTTTAGTTATCTCAATATCTGCTTAAGGGAATCTTGTGGCAGAAGCAATGTGAATTCTCTTTGGAGAAAGATAACATCTTTCTAGGTCTCAATTTGCTTCCTTAAATATTTTTGCAGCTATGATGTCTGGCACACAATAAGAGCTCTCAGCAAAGAGGGAATAGAAGAAAATGTCTTTTATTTAATAAAAGTTATTTACTAAAAGCCTGCAAGATACATTATATTGATTGGTTAAATGTTAAAAGCTTCTACTTGGCTGTTGAAACAAGGCAAAGCTATCCACTATTGTCATTCCTATACAACCCTATACTGTAGAGTTACTTGATGTTTGCATTACTGGCATTTGAGGCCAGACATCCTTTGTTGTGGAGGGTTGTCCTGTGTATTGAGGATATTTGGCAGCATACCTGGCCTCTATCCACTAGGTGCGGGTAGCATTCTTCCAGTTGTGACAATCAAAAATGTCTACACACTGTCAAATCTCTCTTGGGAGGCAAAATTGCCCTGAGTTGAGAACCAGTGCTGTGCTAGAAGGTCTAGCTGGTGAAATAAGGCAAAGAAGAAAGGAAGGAAGGAGGAAGGAAGGAAGGAGGAATGAAGGAAGGAAGGAAGAGAAGAAGGGAGGAAGGAAAGAAGGGAGAGAAGGATGGAGGGGGAAAGAGAGGAAAGAGAGAAGGGGAAGGAGAGAGAAAAGGAGATTGAGAGGGAGGGAGAGAGCGAGGAAGGCTGGAAACTCCAGATTAAATCTCATGCAAGATGGGCAAGACTTCTACACAGAAAACTATAAAATATTTAGAAAATGTAAAGAGGATCTAGTAAATATTCAAGTTTTAGAACACAAGTACTCAATATTGCAAAGAATCAGTATTGCAGGTATTGGATTAAGTATTGGAATATTGGAATACTGAACTTTGCAAAGTATCAAAATACTCAATACTGTAATGATAGCATGTCTCCTCAAACTTATCAACAGATTCAATATACAAAGGCAATCGATCAATGTAAACATGGACAAAGGATCTTAATAGGCATTTCACAAAAGAGGATACCCAAATGGTCAATAAATATATAAAAGCATGGCCACCCTGATTAGTTATCAAGGAAGTGCAGATTATTGAAACTACAATGAAGTAAAACCAGTACCTACCCATGAGATTGGCTAAAATTAAAATGACTGAAAGTGCTTGTGAGAAGGTAGAGTAATGGCAACTCTCATAAACGCTGGATGGGAGTATAAATTGATAAAACCACTTTGACAAACAAGTTGACATTATTTACTGAAGTTGAAATGTGCAATTCCACATCTAGATATCCACCCAACAGAAGAGTACATTGGTGAACCAAAAGCGACATGTCTAAGAATGTTCAGACCAGCATAACAGCCATAAATTAGAAACAATCCAAGTATCCATTGTGGGGACCTGAAATCGGCCACCCCAAGATATGTCTCTTTGGCATGAGGATTATTTGAGGCTGATTGCTTTTGATAAACTGGGACAGGGAAGGAGGCTCTGAGGAATGGAACTTGCCCTTCTTTAGGACACGTTTACATTTGCAAGGTAAATCTCTATCTGTAAAAGGTGCCTCCCTCTCTGTACCAGGAAGAAGAAAGGAGATGACCTTCTCTCTAGAAACTCTTAATCAATACCAAAGGCAAGGACTTAAATCTGCATTTTATTGTGCTAGTCTGGTAACCTCCTGTAACTAATTTCCCTCCCCCTCCCAACGTTGGCATTTCTTTAAGGATTAAGCATCTTTCCTTAGGCTAGGAACTGATTGCTGCGCTCACCTGTGACCGCCCAGCTCCAGACTGCCACCTGCTATACCCACCACCAAGATAGCCGACCACTGCCTGCTGTGTCCATCAAGCCCTGTGCTGACGGGGCAATCTTGTGACTGTTGTGGGAGGGACATTTCAATCACATGTGAAACACCCTGTTTGGGGGCATATAACCACTCTGTGCACCCCACTTCTTCCGTGCCCTTTCTTCCTTTGGGGAAGAAAGGCCCCGGGCCATGGTTCCTCACAAAGCTTTGTTTCATTTTCTCTTGCTATTCTGTCTCATGTGAATTTAATTCGTTCTCCGGCCAGACGAACCCCCATTTGGGGAGAGGAAATGTCTTCCTCCCCTACACCAACATTGGTAGAATGGTGAAGTGAAATATGGTATACTGATAACACGGAACACTAAACAGCAATAAAATGAGCAAACTACAGCTATGCAAAAACATGGATGATTCTCATAAACATAACACCCAGAGAAAAAGCTAGACACAAAAGAATACACATTGGGTGATCCCATTTACATGTAGCTCAAAAACAAGAACAACTAAACAATAGTGTTTGGAGGTACTTGCTTAGGAAGTAAAATTCTAATGAAAAGTAAGGAACTGATTTCAATACAACTCAGGATATTGTCTTCCTTTGGTGGGAAACAGAGGTAAGCCATTGGGAAGGTCATGATTGTGCTCTTTGGGCAGCTGGAAATTTCTATTTCTTCATCGGAGGGAATCAAGTGAGAATTAATTGAGCTGCTTGGGTATGTGCACATGGGTGTGTACATTATTTTGTACAAGTCTTTATTCCATAATAGAAAAGCTATAAAAGAAAATAAATAAGCAAAAAGCCACTGCTTTAAATTTAAAGTTTCTAAATCTCTAAAAAATGCTTTGAGTTTTATGCTTAAAGTAAATTTCTTTTGCTCTGATGCATTACTCCTCTAGCGATTATCCACTTGAGGATAGTAAGGGAAAAAGACAACAAACAGATAATAAGTGACAGAGAATAGTAAGATTGATATAAATAAGAAACCAAAAACAAAGAAAAAAGGATAAAACCTAGAAACAAAACCTGAAATAAAACAATAGATTAATCATATATTGAGCATAAACAGATCATAGGAAAATCATAACCCTCACTCTCACCTAGATTATTTTCTTCCAAGTCTACCTACATGAGCTGGGCACCATCTAAAATGTTATGGCATCATGAAGCAGGAAATGTCTCTTAATATGTGACTATGCTACCTTTGGGAAAGAGCACATGGTCACTGGTCACCTATAAACAGTGTAATTTCTTTATCGCACTAGTCACCCGGCAATATCTTCTAAGTAAATTCAGATTGAAGAGGAATGATAAACTTTAGTACAAACCCTTTGAGATTAGGAATTATGTCCTCTGTTTTTTCCATATTTCCATTTGGGATTAAAGTGTGAAGCAAAGGTTATAAGCATCAAACCCATCTCTGCTCTCTCCAGGATAGTCATTTAAACTTTGCCCAACTAGAGTTCAGCATTGAACAAAAGTTCTTTTTAGAAAGGGTAGAAGAATGGGGCCAATTTAAGAACACATAAAATGGTAGAAGTGAGATCGAAGATTCTTCTATGTGTATCATATAAGACATGTAGTGGGTAAAATGCTCTCTGTGGTTCGTCTCCAATATGTCTCAGTGTTTCTTTTTGTTCTTGGCACAATCTTTGATCTTTATTCAAAGTCTGAGATTTTTCTTCCTCTTTCAGAGCAGGGCCTGAAGTCTTTTGTTAGATCTTCAATTCTTGAGGCTTACCAGAAGTCCTAGTGTGAATTATCTCCTCTCGTTACATCTTCACTACCAGGTGGCCAAGCCATATCCGACCCACATCCAAGTCAGCCCTCACTGAACAGCTTCTCGAGGCAAGTAAAAGTATATCCCAGCCCTGGAGAGAATAATGTGCACAGAGTTCCAGCTTACGATGGAATGCCCCATACACCCTGCCAGTCTCAGGCAAGCAAATGTGTCTTGCAAGCAAGCAAGAACTAGGCACACGGCAGAAAGCTAGGAACAGCACATTCCACTCTCATTTTGCAGATGGCAAAATGCACTAATGTCCTTAGCTGAGAATCTGGTTTAGGCAGCAATGGGAAATAAGACACCTCCTTTGAGTTTTAACCCATCAAGCCCAATCGCCAAAAAGTTCAATAGAATGAAACAGAAAACCATCTCATGTGTCAGGGATTTTATTAGTTTCCCCTAAGAGATATCAGAGGGCTCTGATATACCCGTGAAACTGCCACAGTCAAATAAAATAAAAAATGACAGAAATCTAGGAAAGCCAGGCTAGGGTTTCAAACAGCCTCTGCTTCTCAGATTACTCTCTCATCTCAGGTCACAGGTAGGTGTGAAAGAAGGCTAGCTGACAAAATGCCTTGGGCAGGCCTCACAAATATACTAAAGAGGACATTCAAAAGTTCGTCACACTAGAATGATTCTTTCAGGCAGGCATGATGGCAGAAAGCAAGGGTGTGAGACTACAAATTGTCAGAGACTGATAAGAAAATAACCTATTACCTGCAAAAAACGCATTCTATTTCCAAGGCCCTGGAAACCGCCTCATAAAAATGGGATGTGCAGTGGGGAGGGGATCAGAATGGGTGAGTGAAAATCAGGTAACTTACTGTCTAAGGTGCACAGCTCGTCAGGGTTTTGATGAAGTTAAGAGTATGAATAAATCACAGTCTTTTCAAAAACAATGCACTTATCACAAATATGAGTATTTATCTCCTTTAAGTTGGCTCCTACTTGCGTCGTCTGAAATTTGATTATTTAACAATATACAAATAAATAAACACATACGTCCTTTCCTGATCGAGGGCCCATGAGATAAAGCAGAGGCCATGAGAAAGAAACAAAAGGTGTGGATTCTGAGCTGGATACTCTGGGAATAGGATCTTTTAGAGACAGATAAGCTCAGAAAACAAATGGGCAGAAATCTAACAGCCCTTGGACCAGAATGAGAATTTGTACATTTTCAGTTGCCAACAAAAGTAGCTTGCTACTCCCGAAATATACAAGCACCCCAAGAAGGTGCCTGGCTTTCTTTACTGGGAAATTCAGACTGTTTGCTAAGGAACTCCTTCGGTGGCGAAAAATGGCATCAGAGGGAACATATTTCCGTCATATGTAAAACATTTTAGTTACAGCTTCTTCTCACCCTATTTGTCCAAGATCTGGAATTCTAAGAATGCCAGTTAATACATGAACATATTTAATTTACAAATCTCCAAATGATGCCATTTCTTAGTACAGTATTTAAAATTATGATTGCTAACCCGTTAAATGCACGCATGAAAACCAGAATGCATTTACATAATCATACACGGGAATTAATTTATCTGCTCTTTGTCTACTCCCATGTGGTGTATTCATTTTATGTTAGAAGGTTAAACTGAATTTCCATAGAAGGGCTCTAGGAGGTTTCACAGATAGGAGCTCTAAACAATAACCTACTTCTCCTCTTGAACCACTCAGGCCCCAAGTTGGAGGATGACTCAGTGAAAGCACTGGGATGGGGGTCAGAAGGGAAGATTCTAGACCAAACTCTACACTTACTCACTTGATAATCAGTTCATATTTCTGGACTGCCATTTGACTTCCAAGAGTTCTTCTACTTCCAACATCTCAAAATCTATACCTATTAGTAGAAATCTTCCAATGATATACAATCACATTTTTAGGATCGCCAGAATATCAAGTAGGCAGGTCTCAAAAAAAGAAAATCCAAGAAATAATGTAACCCAGAGTTAAAGTTCTGTGGCTGTTATGGCACACACACCTCTATTCTAGGTCTACAACCATCCTAGATCAGTACTACACTGAGCCACATTGGAGCCTGAAGCAAGAGGAAAATTCGGTAATGCAAATCCTGTCTTTATCGAAAATTTTCATATTTTGTTTGCCAGGCATTCTTTTGCATTAATTTTGATTTTAAAAAAGTATTGCATTAAAATATTGTCTTGATTACAGAGTGCTTTGGTACTCTCCTAAATTTTGCACCCTAGGCAAAAGCCTCACTTGCCTCACCCTAGTTCCAGCCCTGTTTCTAGATCATTCCTCTAAGCCCACATTTATGGGTCCAGTGATACTGAAGCAGAGAAATCAACATACTCACATGCTTAACGTTCCCTTATTTGAGAATATTTGTATTCAAATTGTGGCAGAGGAAATGAATTACTTAATAAGCATGGAGTCAGAACCTACTGTCTTCTTAATAAAGTTCCAGCAACAATAGGAAATACAACCCCTCTAATGTAGCTATGAAAGCACACCAGAAGTGATTTTCGGGACAGCTGAGCTATGATCAGTTATGAGAATACAATTCTACCACAACTATTGGCTTCAAATTTTTATAGGGAGTCGTAGCATATTACTTTAATTATGTGTGACTATTTTGGCTTATTTCAAAGAAGAGATATACACCCTAAACAAACAAACACAAAATACACTGCTTCAGATCACCTCCCAGTTCCCATTCCAGCAAGGTCCTCTCTTCTTTCCTGAACACCCTCCAACTTCTGCTGTCATGGATGGCAGACGGCGTCTAGCTTGGTTCTCTCTCTCACTGGTGGAAGTTGGCTCTGTATTTCTAATTCAGGTTATGTTCACATAGTTACTTTAGGTTCTACGTCGCCTGTGTTCTTACATTTCTGGAATTTAGCATAGTGATATGCCCAGATTATTGGTCAATAAGAAATCACTGAATGAATGAATAAATGAGTGAATGGAGTCAATGAATGAATAAGCAAATAAAAAGATAATTTGCAAAACTGTGAGCTAACCATGCCTAAGGAACTAACTCTAAGCATTACATGTTTTTCAAAATTCTCCCTGAAATTTAATTTTCTTTTTGAGTAGTAAAGATAAGAGAAAGTTATCCAGGCAACTTGTGAAATATGCAGATAACTTGGGAGCATATTGCAGAAAGGTTGCCTTATACTTTATGATTTGAAATTCCTAAAGGGATCTTCATGGAATCCTTGAGTGGTGTGCACTGTAACAATCTATTCTAAAGATCCTAAAACTGACTGAAGAGTCTAAAAACCTGGAAGAAGAAATAGGTTAAAGTGTACAGGAAAGTTATTAGATGGGTCAGCAGTGAAGGGATTTATCTGGTGCCCATACACCCACAGCAGTGAACAAGCCAGGAAAATAGACATGGTCTGACCTTTAGATTTCACTGCACCATAATTAACTTTAAAAATCAGCTAAGCAGACTGTCTGTTGGAGGAAGCAAAGCTCACACACTCATAAGAATACAGCTTGAATACTAGGCTGGAAACACACACACTTTTAAAAATTAGAAGTCGTTTAATATAATATATAGAGAGCCTTGGAGAATATGGAAATGGATTTCACAAAATTACAAAATGTTCTGGATCTCAGACACTCTAAGGAATAAAAATTCTTGGAATGATCACTCCTATCATTTAAAAATACTTTTTAAAAAAATCAATGTGTCCCTAAAAATGGCTTGCGAACAACCAGCTCACTTTAGAAGATATGAACATTTTATCATTTTTTTTAATGAAGTAGGAAAGAACTCACTAAATAGTGGTACTCTGAAAAAGAGAAGCTAACTAGTTATACTAATTGAATTTTTTGTGTCTGGGTTTCCAATATGGGCATTAGGATCTGTCCTTACGATGAGGTAATTTCAGAGTCATGTGCCAACTCCACAACTTTCTGCAGCCTTTAGTGATAATGAGCATGGCCTCTATTGATGCAAAAATGCTCGAATCAAGGCTTGGGAGTCTTTAAGCTCTCCTGAGAGATTGGCCTTAATGCAGGGCCTGCTTATATCCCTGAGTCTGTCATTCCCTGAAAGCAGAAGTGATATGCCCTTTTCATTCCCTGCTGCTGGAGTAATTACAGGCTCAGGTAATGGGTCAGTGGGGCACTTGGGACTTCTGCGAGCCAAGAGGAGAGAAATCAATGTCAACACGCTAAAGTAAACAGCCCAGTGGTAGTGTCAGGCAGCACTGCTACTTGTCCTAGGGAATCACCAAGATCTTGATGGCACCTCCAGTAAAAAGAAACTGTCTTAAAGCTAAGACTCCGCATTTTATTTCCATCCTGGGAGGATGGCTACGGAACAAAGGACAACAAACATGTCAGGAAAAAGTGAGTTGTCTTCGTTTTTTTGGCTAAGTAGCCACATAGGAACTCAAATATTTTGAACAAATACCTTTGTGTACTTATTGTTCCCAGTATGCTGGTGTGTGACTAGCGGTCTAGAAAATTATTTATGTAATGTTCAGCCTCCCCATTTTTTCGGGCTTAATACAGATTTGGGTTAGCACCACTGTTAAAGGGTCCCCAGAAGGTCTGTGGATTTAGCTCTGATCATTACCTTCATTTTGTCCTGTGCAGTATTTCATGGCTCAGTCCCCAGGGGTTAATATAACTACAGTCATGCATCCTTTAACAACAGGGACACATTCTGAGAAATATGTCATTAGGCAATTTCATCAATATGGGAACATCACAGAGTGTACTTACGCTAACCTAGATGGCATAGCCTACTATGCACCTAGGCTGTATAGTACTGATGTTATGGGACTACCATCTTATATGCGGTCCATCATTAACCAAAACATTGTTATGTGGCACAGTCAGCCCCTACTCATCTCTTTGATTTTGTGACATGACAACTTCCCTTGGCGTCATAAACGAACACACTGCCAAGTGCACGTACAGTGTGCATACCCACTAAGACACCTTCAGGGAGAGGACAGATACACCAACCATTCCTAGTGAATCATCAACCTTGGGCTCTGATATTTTGACACTAACTGGAAGGAGACACCTCTTTGAGACTATTTCAAGAGTGTAATTGTTTCCAGTTTAATTTGTTTCTACTATATCTTACCCGTAAAGTAAAACTGTACTGTTGTCAGAGAACTCAAGAAGGCAGCCATGGAAGCAAATGTTAATTGTGTAGAATAAGACTAAGGTGAAGGTACTATGGGTTAAATGAGAACCTTTCTTCCACCACCAGGGTCTGGATAGTAGTGACATCCACTATGTCAAAAGTGAATCCTCAGAGCTTTCTCTCTGTGGACAATGTTTCTTTAATGCCAGAGATAAAAGGATGGTAGCCATCTCCTGATCTTAAAATAAGCACACCCCATTCCTCCCGCCATTGTTTGCAACACAATCTCTTCTTGGAAGGTAAGTATTAGAATTAGACTATTTCCTATACAAATGATCTGAGTGCTCAAGGCTTGTCAAGAGATGGCACATGTACCTCTAGGCATCTGACCCCTGAGACAACCGCTGTTGTCCTCTGCGAGGGCAACTTGTTATTTTCTCTCTCTCCCTCCCTCCCTCCTTCCCTTCTTTTTCTCCTTCCTTCCTTCCCTCACTCCAGTCTTTCTCTCTCTCTCTCTCTTCTATAACTCTACTGCAATAGCTAAAACATTTTCTCTCTCCTTTCTTCTGCTTTCCTGTGACCCGTATGGCATTTGAAACTATGAGATTGCCAAACATTCTTTTTTAATTAGAACTGAGATTTTAGAAAATGTAAATTAATTTGCATGTCTCCTGATAGTCTGCTAAATCACAGATACTTCCCTCACTCTCTTCTAATCTTATGCTTAAGGGCATGGGGGTTGGGGGTGGGAGATGAAGGCTCACAGACTAATGCAACTCTTAAGCCTATGTCTTCTAACTGAATTAGTTGGACTCTCTGCTATTTCATAGATAAAGATAACTCTTATTTCTGCTCTCATTACAATAAAAATAACATTTAATATAACAGAATTTACATGTATTATCTTCTGGCTATGCCTCTAAAGCGACTTTTCCTGGATTCAAAAGCTTTTTCAGAAAGTTACTAGTTGTACGGTCAAGGACAGGTTACTTAATTCCTATCTGTCTTGGAGAATTTAAGGACACATATGTAGTGCTCAATAAATATTAGCTATTGTTATCATTACTATTTTAAGCACTGGGCTAGTTGCTTTACATAAGCTTTCTCATTAATCTTCATTCCCATTTTACAGATTAGAAAACCAAGACCCAGGTTTTACTTGCTAAGACTGCACACCTAGGAACTAGCAGTGTCAGAATTGAAACGCAATTCTATGTGACTTCATGTGCTTTCCGTGACATTATTTGGGGATTTGTGGTAAAGTATTTTAGAAATGATCCAGATTACAATGTAATTAGAACATGTAAAAAGGACACAGTGGATATTTAGAAGGACTCCTACAGGCCAAATATGGGACAATTAGAATATCAAAACGCCATGGTCTGAAAGTTTGTGTACCCCCTAAATTCATAGTTTGAAAACCTATCACCCAATATGATGGTATTAGGAGATGGGGCCTTAGGTAAGTGATTTGGTCATGAGGGTAGCACCCTCACAAATAGGCTTAGTGTCTTTATAAGACTCCCAGAGAGATCCCTCACCCCTTCCAGTGCTATAGGTTTTCCTTCCTTCAACCCTTTTAGTATCATGCCCTAAAGGCTCATTTCAAATACCATAAAGCCATCTTTACTTTGTGCTTCATCATTTTTTACTTTCCCTCTTTTCTTTCTTTTGATACATATTTCTAAGTACATTATTTAGCTTTGTAAACTTTTTGAGAATGTATTTTGTATAAAATGCACCACACTAAATATTAATACATTTTATTTCATTATAGAGTAGTTATGATATTTTTAGCATAGTAATTCTGGTAATGCTATCATAGACAAGGATCATAATAATAATTATCATATCATAAACTGTAAGCTGATTTTTAAACAATTGCTTGAGCTTTCTGCTTAATCCTTCGTTTGCTCCTATCCTGCCTCTGTCTCCCTATTGGATCTCCTGGAATAAAGTTAAAGAGGATCTAGAATCCACCATAAGGCTATAAACTCCAATAAAAAGCATAAGTAAACCCTTCATTATATTTCTTTTGATGTCTTTAATTGTCATATTTTATAGCCAATATCTTCTCTACCCTTTAATTTTGGTTTCCCATGAAAACAATATAAATATTAAAGATCTAATAATAATAATAATAATAAACTAGATGCCAGCACAACTAACCAAACTGTTTCAAATTGAAATTCTACCTTCCAGCCCCTGCTGTCTACTCAACTGGAGATCTGACCATGCAATTGTTCAGTTTCTCCTGCATGACTCCCTTGAAAGCTGCCCTTCTCCTTTTGATACAATCACAAGCTCTTGTGCATTTTCATAATATTGTTTTTTGTACATCTCAGTGTATTCATTCTCATTTATTCATTTGAGAAATATTTGTTGAGTGCCTACTCTGCATGCATTTTAGAAGACTAAGTTGTTGGTGTTTGCGGTAGGCTGAATAAGGCTCTTCCTCCTCCAAGGAAATATATCCACATCCTAATACCTGGGAAATATAAACATGCTAACCTACATGGTAAATGAGACTTTACAGATGTGAATAAGTTAAGGGTCTTGAGATGGGGAGATTAGCTTGGATTAGCCAGGTAAGCCCAAGGCAATCACAAGTGTCCTCATAAGAGGAGGCTGGAGCATGAGTCAGTAGAAGGAGAAGAGACAGCAGAAGCAAGAGTTTGAAGTGATGAAAGGAAGGGACTATGAGCCAAGGAATGCAGGCAGCCTCTCCAAGCTGCAACAGGCAATACAACTAATTATCCCTCAGAGGTTCCAGAAGGAACCATCCCTGCCAACACCTTGACTTTAGTCCAGTTAGACTGATTTTGGACTTCTAATCACCAGAACTGTAAGACAATACATTTGTGTTGGTTCAAGCCACTTAATTTGTGGCAATGTATAGCAGCAGTAGGAAGCCAATAGAATTTTGTTCCATTTTTGTAGAACAATGCAAAAACACTATATGAAAGCCTTTCCCCTATCAATTCTGTCAGCAAAGGAAGCTGCTTCCTCTGTGATGGACAGAGGATACCCTTGGGGAGATAAACAGACCGTCCAATCCCATGTCTTGCTGAAGGTGGCTGAGCAGCTATCTCTACATTGTGATGTGGCACCAAGGAATGCTCATCTCTTTCAGACTTTATTTTGTGGTTAATTAGATCTCCTGAATAGAGCACCAGGGATGAACAATTGGAATATATTTACATTTTACCTTTATGAAAGATTGCAAAGCAGAATATCCATTCTAACCAGAAGCATTAAGCATGAATGAAAGTGTCTGATATTTTATTTTAATTGGAAAACAGATAAATAAGCTTTGTTAAATTCTGTTGTCAACTGTAATTATGATTCTTATAATAGAAGTTAACTGCACTCTCAGAATTTGTAGTAATAGCAATGCATAATCTTAACATAAGTAATGCTAAGCTTTCATTTAATACAGAGTTCTAAAGTAGGAGATCATCTAAATTAATGTTATTACATTATTACTATCCTCTAGTATTTATTAGATCCAGTTGACTACACTCAAATGTTAAGTAGTCTCAGTAAATATTAAATATGAGTAGAAAAATAAGATTAAAATAATAGAAAAAGCAGATTTTAGAAATCATTTAAAACTTTTCTGTGCCCAAGACAAAACTAATAAAGAATGATGAAATCACTGGGGATGTCCAGAATAGAAACATTTTATCCAACTATCTTACAGCCCAGCTGTGGGAATCTCTCTGTACTGGATCTCTTAGCTGCGTGAATTCTTATTAAGATATAAAGTCATCTGAAATTATTTTGTAAAATTGCATCAAAGTTTTATTGAACAATTTATGAGTTTAGTTTTCAGCTGATGCTATGAATTTCACTGCGAATTTAAGAATTCCACAAGGATTCTGAGACTTTTGACAACCTTGTGAGGTGTTGTCAAAAAATAAAATAAAGCAAGAATGCTGATGAATCTTTTAGATAGTAAGAATTGGGGCTAAAAGTGACAGAATCCTAAAGGAAAATGAAACTTGAATGTTTATGATCTTCCAGGGCTAATACCTTAAAAAGGCAAATCACCTTCACAGGAAGGAAAAAAAAAAATAGATTGTACATATTTCATTACAAAGTTCTTCCTCCCAGTCAAGAAACTGCCTGTACAGATCTTGTTCCCCCTAGTCATCTAACTTCTAAAACAATACAAGTTTTATTCAAAACTAATCTGTTTTCATCATACAACTCAAATGGATACTAAAAGCTTAAATACTTTGTTCTCAGGCTAGAGTATCTTGAGGAAAATCTGTAAGTCTTACCACAAAGTAAAATGGGTTAATAAGAAAGCATAATGTCATTAATGGGTATTATTTTAAAATCCCAATTTTAAGCTTTCCTCATTGATAATTCTGTGGATTTTTTTCCTATTTTTTTTTTTTTATTTTAGCACTTAATCCCACTACCAAGTTATTCTCCTATTAGTTATTCTCTCTGACTGACTCAGTTATTGTTGCCAAGGAAACAGCCGGGAAGCAGGAGTTAAGCAGACTCTTTCATCTGGCAAGAGGATGATGGGAATGGCTGAGGGAGTTGAGCAAGGTCAGGCATCTACCGCTGAATACAAATCTGTCATGCCTAATAGATGAAGCTCTTCAGTTTCTGCACTGCTCAGGCTACTCCCAGCAGCCAAGGAGAAAATAAAAAAGACACTCAAGCATGAATGCCAATCAGCCCATGCTGGCAACAGTGAAGAATTTACATGTGCCATGGCAGCTGTACTAGGCTTGGCTATGGATGAAAAGATAAATTAAATAGTTGTCAATAATTATAGAAGGTCAGAACTCAAATCCTGAGGGTCTCCTAATAAGATGAGACAAATGGGATTTGGCTGATCTATCCTGTTAACATTCCCAAAGCTTCCTTCTCTGAGGTCGGAGTTCAAAATTTGTCGTGGCCTCAAATGTATTGAGCTGAGAAGACCTGCAGTCGGCCCTCCGAGGATTATTTGCCAGGGCTGACAATCTTTTGATTTTTTTTAGCAAATGTTATATCTATTCAGATATCTCATAACATGACAGATATCATGTAACATGATCTTATTTAGAGTGATAATATGTGTGATACAATAGCAATAAGTTCTTCAAAATGTTTCATTATCAATACTGAAGCCCTCATGTAAGCATACTTTATTTTAATATCAGCATTTAGAGTAATAATAGTAATATAATATAGTAATATATAATATAATATAGAAATGTTATGGTAACACATATTTCATTGTAATGAACCTGTTTGTACTGGAGATAGAATGTGTCTTTGAATCGATTAATGTGATTCAGTTGCTAGCACTAAAAACACTTATATTTTGTGTGTGTGTGTGTGTGTGTGTGTGTGTGTGCATATGCAACTGAACAGTAGTTCACTTCCTCAGCAAGTGTTCCAGGGTCTGTGATAGATTAGATTCTGTGATGCATACTGGTATGGATATATGGAAGGAAAACAAGACCCCCTTACCTCAAGGAGGGATAGACAAGCAGACTGATAATTATAAGTAAAATAAATTTGTGAAATATAATCCACCCAAATAAAAGTTAATGCCACATCTAAAATGGTTTCATACACGTTAGATCTTCAGTTTCATGAATTCCAACACATTCATAGAGCAGTGATAGATTCAGTTTCTTCCTTACCCTGTCAAAATGTCTATGTAGGAGATTTCTATTCCTAAAATGGGTTGTTGAGATAAACTGAAAACATTGATATTATATCAGATTTATGAGTTATAAGAAAACATTTTTTAATGATATAACAAGTGTTTGATGTCATTCTTGTTTTATAATGTCCATTTTCTAATCATGGGCTAATCACTAATTCCCCTAATAATTTATTATACATTTGCATCTCTGAGGGAGGGAGTGAGAAGCAAAGGAGAAATGAAGAGGAGAGGGGACAACACTTACATGGTTCACTCGCATAAAACATTGGTTCCGAAATTTGTTTGATTTTAAGAGTCAGTTGGATTGCTTTTTTAAAATTTGGCTCCCTGGGTGTGTTAAACTTTTAACAAACGACCAGGTATTCTAACGATAAATAAGTTTTAAAAACCTTTTTATTTTTATTTTTATTTTTTATGTATTTATCTATTTATTTAAATCTTCTCATTTTTTAACTTATTTTGGGGGTTATAACATTGTGTAATTTCAGGTGTATATTATTAAATATCAATTTCTGCATAGACTACATCATGCTCACCACCTACAGTCTAGTTTCTATCTGTCACCATACATATGTCCTCCTTTACCCCTTTCACTTCCTACCCCTCTGGTAACCACTAATCTCTTCTCTTTGTCCATGTGTTTGTTTATCTGCTACATATGAGTGATCACATGGTATTTGTCTTTCTCTGTCTGGCTTATTTCACTTAAAATAATACTCTCCAGGTTCATCCATGTTGTTGCAAATAGTATGATTTTGTCTTTTTTATGGCTGAGTAGTGTTCCATTGTATCTACATACCACATCTTCTTTATCCATTCATCAGTTGATGGGCACTTGGGTTGCTTCCACATCTTGGCTATTGTGAATAATGCTGCAGTGAACATAGGGGTGCATAAGTCTCTTTGAATTGTTGATTTCAAGTTCTTTGGATAAATACTCAGTAGTGGGATAACTGGATCATATGGTATTTCTATTTTTAATTTTTTGAGAAATCTCCACACTGTTTTCCATAGTGGCTGCACCAGTTTGCCCTCCCGCCAGCAATGTACGAGGGTTCTCTTTTCTCCACATCCTCTCCAACATTTGATATTTTTTGTTTTGGTAGTTACAGCCATTCTAAAAGGTGTAAGGTGATATCTCATTGTAGTTTCGATTTGCATTTCCCTGATAATTAGTGACGTTGAACATCTTTTCATATGCCTGTTGCCTAACTGTACATATTCATTGAAAAAATATCTGTTCATATCCTCTGCACATGTTTTGATTGGATTGTTTGGTTTTTTGTTGTTGAGCTGTATCTGTTTTTTATATATTTCGGAAATTAACCCCTTGTCAGATATATGACTTGCAAATATTTTCTCCCAGTTGGTGGGTTGTCTTTTCATTTTATTCATGGTTTCCTTTGCCTTGCAGAAGCTTTTTAGTCTCATGTAGTCCCATTTGTTAACTTTTCTTTTGTTCCCCTGGCCTGAGTAGACATGGATTTCAAAAAGATGTTGCTAAGACCAATGACAAAGAATATATTGTCTATATTTTTTTCTAGGAGTTTTATGGTTCAGATCTTACATTCAAGTCTTTAATCCATTTTGAGTTAATTTTTGTGTATGGTTTAAGATCATGGTCTACTTTCATTCTTTTGCATGTGGCTGTGCAGTTTTCCCAACACCATTAATTGAAGAGACTTTCCTTTCTCCATTGTATGCTCTTGGCTCCTTTGTCGAAGAGTGGCTTTGTTTCTGGGCTTTCAATTCTGTTCCATTGATCTGTGTATCTGTTTTTGTGCCAGTACCATGCTGTCTTGATTACTATAGATTTGCAGTATATTTTGAAATCAGGGATTATGATGCCTCCAGTTTTGTTCTTTTTGCTCAGGATTGTTTTAGGTACTCAGGGTCTTTTGTTGCTCCATATAAATTTTGGGATGCTTTGTTCTATTTCTGTGAAGAATGTCATTGGGATTCTGATTTGGATTGCATTGAATCTGTTGATTACTTTAGGTAACATGGACATTTTAACTATGTTGGTTCTTCCAATCCATTAGCATGGAATATCTTTCCATTTCTTTATGTCTTTTTTGATTTTGTTCAATGTCTTACAGTGTATATGTCTTTCAACTCCTTGGTTAAATTTATTCCTAGATATTTTACTCTTTTTCTTGTGATTGCAAAGGGGATTGTATTCTTGACTTCTCTTTCTGCTAGAACATTATTAGCGTATAGAAATGCAACTGATTTTTCATAAGCTGATTTTGTACCCTGCAACTTTGCTGTAGTTGCTGATTATTTCTAATAGCGTTCTGGTGGATTCTTTAGGGTTTACTAAATACAGACTCAATTTGTCTGCAAACAGTGAGAGCTTTACTTCTTCCTTCCCAATTCAGATATGTTGTATTTCTTTTTCTCGCCTAATTGCTCTTGCCAAAACATCCAGTACTATGTTGAATAAGAAGTGGTAAGAGTGGACACCCATGTCTTGTTCCTGCTCTCAGAGGGGATGGCTTTCAGTTTTTGACTGTTATATATAATGTTGGCTGTGGGTTTGTCATATATGGCATTTATTATGTTGAGGTACTTTTCTTCTATGTCTATTTTACTGAGGGCTTTTTTTTTTTTATCATAAATGGATGTTGGACCTTGTCAAATGCTTTCTATGTATCTATTGAGATGATTATGTGATTTGTATTCTTCATTTTTTAATGTGGTGTATCACCTTGATTGATTTGTGGATGTCAAACCATCCCTTTGTTCCTGGTATAAATCCCACTTGATCGCGGTGTATAATCCTTTTAATGTATTGCTGTCTTCAATTTGCTAGCATTTTGTTGAGGATTTTTGCATGTATGTTCATCAGTGAAATTGGCCTGTAGTTTTCCTTCTTTGTGTTGTCCTTGTCTGGTTTTGCTTATCAGGACAATTTTGGTCTCATAGAATGAGTTCGTAAGTGTCCCATCTTCTCCAGTTTTCGGGAATAGTTTGAGAAGTATAGGTATTAATTCTCCTTTGAATGTTTGATAGCATTCTCCAGAGAAGCCATCTGGTCTTGGACTTTTATTTTTTGGGAGGTTTTTGATTGCTGTTTCTTCCTCTTTACTTGTGATTTGTCTATTTAGATTCTCTATTTCTTCTTGATTCAGTTTTGGGAAGTTATATGAGTCTAAGGATTTGTCCATTTCTTCCAGGTAGCCTAATTTGTTGGCATATAGTTTTTCATAGTATTCTCCCTATAGTCTTCTGTATTTCTATGGTATCCATTGTAATTTCTCCTCTTTCATTTTTAATTTTATTAATTTGAGGCTTCTCTCTTCTTTTGTTAAGTGAGTCTGGCTAAAGGTTTGTCAATTTTTTTTATCTTCTCAAAGAACAATCTCTCAGTTTCATTGATCTTTTCTATTGTTTTAAGTCTCTATTTCATTTATTTCTGCTCTAATTTGTATTTCCCTTCTGCTGTCTTTGGGCTTTGTTTGTTCTTTTTCTAGTGCTGTTAGGTGTAGTTCAAGATTATTTACTTGAGATTTTCTTGTTTACTAAGGTGGATCTGTATTGTTATAAATTTCCCTGTTAGCATTGCTTTTGCTATATCCCATAAGAGTTGGTATGCTGTGTTTTCATTTTGATTTTTCTACAGGTATTGTTTGGTTTCTCTTTTGATTTCTTCATTGATCCAATGGTTGTTGAGTAGCATGGTGTTTAATCTCCACATATTTGTACCTTTCCCAGCTTTTTTCTTGTAATTGATTTCTGGTTTCATAGCATTGTGGTTGGAAGAGATGCTGATATCATTTCCATCTTATCAAATTTATTGTTTCACAACATATTATCTACCTTTGAGAATATTCCATGTGCACTTGAGAAGAACGTGTGGTCTGTTGTTTTTGCATGGAATGTTCTCTCTATATATATCTATTAAGTCAATCAGGTCTAGTTTTTTGTTTACGGCCACTGTTTCCTTGTTGACTTTCTTTTTGGATGATCTATCCATTGATGTAAGTGGGGTGTTGGGGTCCCATACTATTATTGTTTTGCTTTCGATTTCTCCCTATAAGTCTGTTAGTGGTTGGTTTGTATACTTTGGTGCTCCTGTATTAGGTGCATATATATTCATATGTGTTATTTCCTTTTGCTGGAATATCCCTTTTTATCATTATATACTGCCCCTCTGTGTCTCTCATTGTCATTTTTATCTTGAAGTGTGCTTTGTCTGATGTAAGTATGGCAGTACCTGCTTTCTTTTGTTTGTCATTTGCTTGGATTATCATCTTCCATTCCTTCATTCCGAGCCTATGTTTGCCTTTAGACCTGAGATGTGTTTCCTGAAGGCAGCATATTGGTTGGTCTTGATTTTTAATCCATCCAGCCACTCTGTGTATTTTGATTGGAGAATTCAATCCTTTGAAATTTAGAGTGATTATTGTTATATGAGGGCTTAATACTGCCATTTTATCTCGTTTTCCAGTTGTTCTATATTTCCATTTGTCTCTTTTCCCTTGTATTTCTGACTGCCATTTCAGTTTGGTGGTTTTCTGAGTTTTCTCTTTATCTATGATTTGTGGCTCTGCTCTGATTTTTTATATAGTGGTTACCAAGATGTTTATATAAAATATCTCTTAGATTAAATAACTCATTTTCTGATAGCCTCTTATCTCCATTAGTCTAAGCAGGTTCCATCTCTTTCCTCTTCCCCCTCTGAGTTATTGTTGTCACAAATTATCCTTTTTTCTGTTGTGAGTTTGTGACTAATTTGAAGTGTTTATAATTTTTTTTGTTTTCCTTCCCTTTATCTTTTATGATATAATTGTTTGCTAACCTGTTCTGATAGAGGGCTGCAATTTTCTGATTTTGTCTATTTATCTTCTTGTTCAAAGCTTTGTAAACCTTTGCCTTTTTGTTACAGGTAGGAAGGCTTCCTTCATCATTTCTTGTAAGGGAAGTCTAGTAGTGATGGACACCCTCGGCTTTTGTTTATCTGGGAAAGCTTTTTTTTCTCCATCATACCTGAAGGAAAGTTTCACTGGATAGAGTATTCTTGGCTGAAAGTTTTTGTCTTTCATTGTTTTGAATATATCATTCCATTTTCTTCTAGCCTGTAAGGTTTCTGCTGAGAAATCTGCTAGAAGCCTGATATGGGTTCATTCATAGGTTATTTTCTAGCTTACTCTCCTTAATATTTCTTCTTTGTCATTGCTTTTGCCAGTTTTACTATTATATGCCTTGGAGAAGATGTCTTTTTGCATTGATGCAAATAGGAGTTCTATTGGCTTCATATACTCGTAAAGTCCAATTCTCTCCAGGTTTAGGAAGTTCTCAGCTATTATTTCTTTGACTAAGCTCTCTGCTCCTTTCTCCTTCTCTCCTCCCTCTGGAATACCTGTAAACTTTATATTGTTTTTCCTAATTGAGTTGGATGTTTCTCAAAGAATTTCTTTGTTAAAAAAACTTAGTTCTTTCTCTTCCTCTACCATAAGCATTTCTATATTTCTGTCCTCTAATTTACTAATTCTGTCCTCTATTATATCAGCTCTATTTTTTTATGGTTTCCAGATTACTTTTTATCTCATTAATTGTGTTCTTCATATCCAGAATTTCTGCTTGGCTTTTCTTTTAGAGTTTCAATCTTTTTGGTGAAGTATTCCTTCTGCTCGTTAATTTTGTTCCTGAGCTCATTGAACTGTCTTTTTGAGTTTTCTTGTAATTCACCGAGTTTTTTTGTGACAACTATTTTGAATTCTCTGTCATTTAGGTTATAAATTTCTGTGACTTCAGGATTGGTTTCTGGGGAATTGTTATTTTCCTTCTGTTCTGAAGTGTTATTGTAGGTCTTCATGGTGTTTGATGAATTGATCCTTTGCTAGAACTTTTGTGGTAGTATCAGATCACAGATTCCACCTGCCACTGTGCAAGGGAGCAGGAGCTGTGTTTTCTGATCCCGCTCTGTGTACTGAAAATTGTGCAAGTAGGGTTGCTCTGCATTTGCACAGGCTGGCTGCAGGCATTCTGCAGGTTATGCTCATGTGGGCATAGCCTCTGCACTCTGCAGGTAGGTCAGGCACTGTAGCTGTGGCCTCTGTGCTAAGGTGGACAGATGGCTCTCACTTGGGTGGGACCACTACACTTGGCAGGGGACCAGCTGAGCTGCCTTACTAGGTGGGAGGGGAACCTACACAGGGACTGAGCCACTAGTTGGTGGGTCCTGTAGGCTCCTGGACTCCATGGGCAGGGGCCTTCTGAAGGGACAGGCTGCCTTCTTGCCTGCACTACACTTGGCAGGTGGGTGCCTTCACAGGGGCTGAGTCGCTGCCACTTGGTGTAGAGTGTTATGACTTGCAGGACCACCACAGCATGGTAGGCACTCCCACAGGCCAGGCTACAGCTCCAAAAGTGTTCACACAGATCGGGCTAACCCCACCTCCTCTTACAGTCATGCCAGCTGCTGTATAAGGCTCTGGAACCTGGCTTACTGCTGCCAGGGAGGGTGAGGAGTGTGCTCACCTAGTTCCACTGCCTCTCAGGGATCCAGTCCACCTACCTTCAGAGACATGGTTGCATGGATCTCTCAGATGTTCTGTTGTGTTGTGCAGGGAATCCTCTGCTGGTTAATGAATGTCCATTTAGTTGTAACTTACAGGGGAGAGACAAATGGAACAAATCACTCTGCCATGATGCTGATGTCACTCAAAAACCTTTTAAAATATATTCTAGTTGTTAAGATTAATACTAATACCTTCTCTAAATTTTGAATTCTAAGAAGTCACTTTGATCATCAGTATAATGGATTTGTGAATAATAAAAATGTTATTCTATAGCAATCTACCATTGTACTAAAACTTCTCAAATTTTCAAAATTCTCATAATAAAGATTGTTCACAGAATTCTTAATGATCTCATAGTCAAAAATGAGAAATCAGCAAATATTTTAGTCGCATATTGTTTTCCAAGTCAATGGTATTTAGAATTCACGAGATTTTAAAGACATCTATCTGTCTATCAATCTATCAATTGATTGAAAGAGAAAGGGAATTTTTTGTAGATTTTTTTTGTACAAATGTGTTCAATTTGTAGGAGGGATAAAGAAAATAATTTTTTTTTACTTTCTTCTCTTGGATATTATCATTCTCCTAGTATTTTAGAAAGATGAAAACCTAGCTGAAGTTGCTAGGATCTCTAATGGTTGCATGAGTTCTAAGTACATTGAACATCATATTTATTAGAAGTATTTGACTTAGATTTTCCAACTTAACATGTAGCCACTAAGATAGGCTTTCTCAGCATAGTCACATGCTGTAAATAGTTGGGGCTCAACTCCTGCTGAGACTGACTCCTTTAAGGAATGAATGGCTGCTTCAGGATGTGGAACTGATGATGGAATTCTGCACCAAATCCTGACATTCAATCAGGATGCAATTACCATAAGTGCTGTGACCAGGACAACCCCAAGACACATGTGGTTTAAAAAGTCAGGCTGTAAATTAACTGTGGAGAATGCCACCACAGTTGACCCTAAAATTTTCCTAAACTGTCAGACATTCTAGACAAACTGTGAAAAATTGTCGAGCTTAGTAACTTGGTGGAACTAGTTAGGATAGTCTCAGCATCAGGAAACACTATACATTCCTTTAAGCGTTCCTCAAATACCAGTTCTGGTATAGTTTTCTGCATAGCATATAGTATTGAGTCAACCTCTAGCACACTGGATGGATAGTTTTAACTATCAGAAAGTAACAGCATGCACTAGCCTCATGAACTGGTATTTAGAGTTTTATTTGCTACTCAAATAACGTAAATAACTGTTTGTCTCTAAAAAGATGTTTGCTATTAAGAATATTTTCTTATAGTCCTTGCTTTAAGAAAAAAAACCAGACAGTAGTATTCCAAGTGACATCACAGGTAAGTTGGGTATAATCACTTCTGTTAGAAAAAGATTTCCCTAAACTTTTAACACCTTTCATAAATGTGGGTATATGTGTCAAAACATGAGCTCTAGGACAAAATATCATGCAAACAGTGGAAGCAGAGTGGTAAGAAATTAGAAGTCAAAGATTCTCAAAGCTTAAATGTGAGATGCTATTTGAACTGGAAATTGATATGAAATGAAGGTTCAACTCCTGTGTGGCAATATCACAAGTTAAAATTGATATGAAATAAAGATTCAATTCCTCTGTGGTAATAACACAAGTTAATGGAAAAGAAGGATCCTATTGATTAAAAAATTAATTGGCACAAGCTTACAGAATATACCTATGACACAAAAATGATTTTAAAATTAAAATAATTTATTAAATAATATGAAGATTGGGATAATGAAACAATTGATTAACTGTCTTATACATCAAAAGACTTCAAGCACTTAGAAAATTAGGCCAAATTTTCTAAAAGTGTAACCTTGGTGTGGTTGTAACGGGGCTAACTCAACCACTGGGCAGAGTAAGTACAATGGCAAGGGCCCATGGGAATTTTAGGGGCCCGGGAAGATGTTTTAATTATTTTTTAATCATCAAGAGAAAATGAATATAATCCAGCCTGGATTATGTTAGTCTCTACACGAATGCAATTATAAAATACAATGCTTAATATTTTTTTATGGAGCAAGAAACCTAGAAAGGCAACAGTGCCTCTGGCACAGGAAAGCCATGTGCAGCCCTGGCTAGAAAAGGGCCTCAGCTTATTGGTGACAGGGAATGTACTAAAAATGATTTATTTGATGTTTTCCTATCCTATCACATCTCACACATTTTCTTCTTCCCCTTTCCAGAGAAGATAGAGAAAAGCAGAGGCATGCACGAGAGGGGAAAGAATTATTTAAAAATATATGAGTACAAGCAGTGCATTGCTTTATAAAACTGAGTAGCTGGTCACCTTACTATGAGGAAGGTCTGGCCATATTTATTATAAATAATACACAACTGGACAGATTTCCTTCTGAGAGCATATTCATATGATCAAGCATCACAAACTTGCCAAGTGTTGAGTAACGTTCATTGCTGGCTCGTCCTTTCTAATATTCAAAATGAGAGCTGTATGATCATTAACTTTGTTAGTAAGAAAACCTATTTAAATATAATGCAAAATAATAGGAAGTCATTACAAGAAGTGACAATGGCATCATTGTTAATAAATACTAGGTAGCAATGATTTAAGAAAACATGCCATTGGAAGCTATGGTGGCAGAGATATGGATTTTGTATAAAAATAAAGAGATCACTTTATCTTGCTTGAACGAATGATGCTGTTTGTTGTTTCACCATTATCGAGTCTGCAAGAGAGATTTTTTTTGCTGAGGAAGATTCACCCTGAACTAACATCTGTGCCAATCATCCGCCATTTTGTATGTGGGTCACTGCCACAGTGTGTCCACCGATGAGTGGTGTAGGTCCGAACCTGGGCTGCTAAAGCGGAGCATGCCAAACTTAACCAATAGGCCATGGTGTTGGTCCAAGATTATTTTTTAAAAGAGGGTCATTTTGATAAACATCTGGAAAAGAATAATTTTGTACTGTCTAAGCTTAAGAACCAGCATCAGAACAATGTGGTTTTGGAGGGAGCTATGGTGATTCTTCCACCTTCTCATCTAAAAAGCTAGCTTTCTATTTTTATTTTATTTAAGAAGAATGTATGCACAATCAAGTAAAAATCAGCCTGGTAACATCAACTGTTCTAGGAGGAATTTTTAATTGTTTCTCTACTCTTGATGTGACTATGCTGATTAGGTAGTGTTTAAACAATCCAGGAAACTGATTATAACAATATTCTGTAGGGTTTTTTAAGGTAGAAATTTAAGAAGATGACTGGATGATTTCAGGAGCTCATTTAACCTACAAATCATAATAAGAATTTGTCATTGCTTACTCCAGTTTCTTATACATAGAAATAATGATGACCAGGATTGGGGTTCTGATATGACTCTTTACTAAGGAATTTGTAAAGATCCTTACTTATTTAGGCTAAAAAAAAAAATCTCTGCCTAGGTATAATTTGGATTGGTTTTCTGGCACACATTTCTTTTTTCTTCTATGTAACCTAGTTGGTCATAAATTCTTGCCTCATATCTTTATTATAATCCTTTACCTTCACTTATTAATCCCAGGGAAAGCTACTGAATACAAGAGGTCTTGTCTTCCTAAGCTGAGGGTAATACTCTGTGGCTTCCTGACTTTGGTATCTTCTCAGTGGGGACTAGGTTCTTCTCTTCTGGACAGTGGATTCTCTCTGAATACCTGGATGATAGAGAGGTTCTAAACTGCTTGGCAGGAACTATCTTCCTATTTAGAGTAAGAATCACAATGGGATCCCCCATTTCATAATTCCATAACTCTTATTGTGCAATATCAAGGCAGAGTTCCTTGTTAGTGATAGTCCTAGACATTAATATAAAAATCACTGCTCAATGTTGTGCAACTGCTTTAAGAATCATCCAAGATGATGAGAATGTCGAGGCAAAGTTGGTGGCAGAAACTTGAATCCAAAAGCATTTGTGTTCTGCTGTTGTTGTAGCAAATTACCACAAAATTAGTGGCTTAAACCAACTGAGATTTGTTATTTTATAGCTCTGGAGGTTAGAAAGCTGGCATGGCTCTCACTGTGCTGAAATCGCGCTGCTGGCAGGGCTGTGTTCTTCTCTGGAGTCCCTAAAGATAAATCTACTTCCTGTTCTTTTCCAGTTTGTAGAGGCTGTTTGCCCACGGTCTTTGGCTTGTGGGACATTCCTTCATCTTCAAAGCTAGGAATTACAAGTTGTGTCCTCACATCACACTCATCTGACCTCTTCTTTTGCCTCCCTATTCCACTTTTAAGGACTCTTGTGACTACATTGGGCTCACCTGGATAATCCAGGATAATCTCTGTAGGTTAAGATCAACCTATTACCAACCTTAATTCCATCTATAACTTTAATTCCCCTTTGCAAGGTTACATAATGAATACAAAGGATATAAGGATTGGGATGTGGAAATCTCTGGGAGGGCCACTATTCTGTGTCAATAGTAAATATTTACCCTGTGCATCTGTGACTTCCTGCCTACTCTTCCTTTCTCAAATCTTGAATAAAAAGAACAAGCTTGTGAAAAATTGGTTAAGATCTTGTGCTGGTTGTGTTTTATTTTTGTGCAGATGTATTCTGCACCCTTCCCCATCCCATCTCTGAGTGCCTGACCTCTCAGATATCTCAGGTTATATCAAAAAGCTTCCTCGACCTTCAGCTTTCTCTGAGTACATCTGCTGTTGAGCCCTGATACAAATCTGAATGAGGAATAAGCATGAATCTGAGGTATTTGTTCCTACCCGTCTCCATGTAGGTTTGTCTC
This sequence comes from Equus asinus, assembly GCF_041296235.1. Classification (NCBI taxonomy): domain Eukaryota; kingdom Metazoa; phylum Chordata; class Mammalia; order Perissodactyla; family Equidae; genus Equus; species Equus asinus. Next base: position 23,039,486 of record NC_091796.1, read on the forward strand.
AGGCTAGCTGCTTTCTTCCAATGCAAGTCACAACTCTTTTCAGGGTACCCCTCTTTGTAAGGTTCTCTGTTCTTCCAATTCTAGTAAATGCTTCACCAAGTTTTCCCTTTGAGCCAAAGGATGATGACAGCTCCACTGCTAATAGCAACTATCTTTTGTGTTTTTCATACATTCTTCCTACACATTTAGCAATCATTTCTTATTAAACCCTCCTTGAATTAAGTATGCTATTCATTTCCTTCCAGGACCCTGTATATTCAGATTCACATTTTAGAGCTTAGAGTAGGTGAGGAGAAGTTTTAAAGAGTTTTTGATTTAAAAAATGTAAATATTGTTAGGGTATGTCTTAAGAACTTAGAGAAAATCATCTAAGGATCTCTCTCTTCAATAGTCCTTCACCCATTTCTCAAACTTCTTGGCCACTTTTATTGTCTCGACCATTTCTCCACTGTATCAATCAGAATTTGATCAGAGCATTAGAGCCTTGGGTGAGGGGAACAGAATTTATCACAGGATCTAATGTTACACAGTTTTGAGAACTTGTTATACAGTGTATGTATGGCTGTTGTTTCCGAATCTGGTCATCGAGCCTGAAGTTATTAGGGCAGGAAGTGGGGAAGGGAAGACATGTGTGAACTGGAGAAAGTAAGGACAAAATGAAATCTGCAAAGTTTAGATGGAACCCATGAGGACAGACTGGAATTCATGTCCAACTCTAGCCATCTCCATCACAGACCTAAACATGCCCCTAGCCCAGGAGTTGGAGAAGCTGAAATAGAAACTACGGCAGACACTGGAGCTGCTGTTGGCCAGGCTGCCGCCTTGTGCTAACAGGTGAATCAGCAGATGAATGGCGACTTGTGTCGTGCAGCAACCCCCAAACATAAAAGTATGGCTACTCCTTTATGTCTACTTGCCAAATCTCATACAAAATTTCTCTTTTGGCCTGCACTAACCCAGACCCATGCAAGGAAAGAAATCCTGAAAACTATTGTTCTAGCTTGACTAAACTGACACAGTAAAAACCCACCACATGCATCTTCACCCTGTGCTATTCAGGGGCCTCTGCTACTGAAAAACACTGTAAACAATGATTTCGGCTGCCATCACTATAGCTATTCATTTTTCCCCCAAAGCCTCTAATATCTGGAAACATAGTAGGGGAATTTGACTGTTGACATGATTACTCCAAAATTTTGATCAAGTCTCTATGCATTTGTGAACAAAGAGCTAGATTTTCCACAAGATTCTCTCTAAATAGCAGAATATTATCATAAACTCTTGGACCTTTAGCAAAGAAGGTTAAAATGTAGTCATTCTAGAAACTAGTGTGCAAGGAATCTTGCTAGTTATGGATGAGACACTTGGGTTAGTAATATTTTCTGAATGCAAAGTGCTCCTGTGATGAATCTAACAAATAGTCAACAAAAAAGGGTCTTAAAAATTCCTTAGGTTCTAGTATTCTTGACAGCATTACAAAATTTAGGAGAAACTGACCCAATATACAGTTTTATTTATTTTTATTTATTTATTTATTTATTTATTTATTCATTTTGGTGAGGAAGAGTCACCCTGAGCTAACATCCATGGCCAATCCTCCTCATTCTTTGCTTGAGGGAGATTAGCCCTGAACTAACATCTATGCCAATCCTCCTCTATTTTCTGTATGTGGGATGCCTCCATGGCACGGCTGATGAGTGGAGCAGGTCCCTCCCCAGGACCCCAATCAGCGAAACCCAGCCCGCAAAGTGGAGCATGTGGAATTTTAACCACTCAGCCAAGGGGCTGCCCCCTGCAATGTACACTTAATATTGCCAGTGCTCATTCATGTCGCTCACCATCCAAACCATTGCTGTGCTGTGCTTCAGGCATCAAGGGTTTCACAAATCAGAAATCAAGCCTTTTCCAAGTCAACTTGGACATCTGACATCTCTTGCAGTAATAATATATGGAATTTTACATGTATATTTCATCCACAGTCATCAATATGCCACCTCCAGCATACTAATTGTCACTCCTATTTGGCATAATTGGAAAACATAAAGGAAGTGAGGTTTGGGGACAGAACATTGTGTTAAACACAGCAGAGAAAAATAAATGTTGTGATATAACGATGAGATGATGATGAGGTTTTGCTTTTTATTTTCTTTTTTTGATCAGTGATGCCTTAGGAAGATTATTGTAAGAAAAGTGAAGGTGAAAAGATCTTAGAATTGCTCTCTAGTAGAATCTGTTATGAAGGAATGAATGGACCAGTCTTACAGTGGTAGGTAGATGGAGAATCCAGTGAGAAGAGAATTTAGAGATCCACAAAGGCAGGTACAAATAGGATAAACCAGAAATGGGAATATGGAGGCCCAGTGAGGCAGGACACAGAAAGCAGATACTAGTTAATTAATCCCAGGCGAGAAAACCAGGGACAATAAAGTTAGGAGGTGTTTTTCCTGAAGGAAAACATTTTATACACATCACATGGAAACTATGAGGGCAAGATATCCTTAAAGTTTTCTAACAAACCAGGGCTGATAAATAGAGTTAAAGCAAAACATCATTATTACAAATTTAAAGTGCCATTGATATTGCCTTTATTTAACATGCTGTTTAGTGATTTCTTGGTGAATAAAAAATAGTTATAAAGACTATATATTTACTTTAATTCTTGGCTACCTGATCCAATTTTTACTCTAAGATGTACTTTTCAACTACAATTCCTTTTTAACATCTATGGTAGGCAAAGTTCTATTGTAAATAAAAGTGGAAGTTAAGGAAAGTAATTTTAGAATATAAAATGGTGACAGTGAAAGAGAGACAAGCTGTTAGGGAAAAAGTTCTCTTTGGAGAGTTGTTTTAATCAGCAGGAGAAATGAGTAATAATAAAGCTCGAATCAGTCATAATTATATAACAATTGTTGTTATGTTTGCACTCAGTTTACGAGGTTAGTTTATACATTTTCAGATGTGGATTAGACTATTTACTACATTTAGTGCTTTCTGTTTTAAAAGTAGAATGAGGTTAAAGACCCACAAGACCTATACATTGCATACATTGATAAGGACGGGGTAGTTTAAAGAATAGAGTTGAAAGTCCCCATTGAATCTTATGCTGAAATAAAATTCCCATTACTGCTGCATGGGGACCAACATGTTCTCTTTTGACAAGGACAGATTTTAGATTAAGCGCTCTTAGATTGTAAATTACCATTCTTGATAGCTGGCATCCCTTGTCTATGGTGCCTTAGAGAAATGGGATATACTGTGAAAAAGTGTAGATTTCAAGAAGGTAAAACCCTGTCTCTTACCCATCCCCAACTCTCACACCCAAATGTCCCTGTTTCAAGAGAAAGAATAGTAATGTGAAGACACTGTTGAATTTAAATTGGAATAAGGGACATTATAATTACAAATCTTAGTAGCCATTCCTGGAATGATTGGCTGACACGGTCATTGCCATCCCATTACCAATTATAATTACTTCAAATTCAAATTCGGTCACCCAAGATAGGGAACTGGGGGTCTGGCTAAGAGTAGCCTCTCTCTGGATTCATCTTCAAACTTGCAAGGAATTTTGTTTTACAATTTAGCTGCATAAGGTTCAGGCTAAATAATTAATGTTTAAATAAGGTGGATATGACTTCCTTGAAAAAGGGAAAGACAAGTAGAGGTTTCACAGACATAGGGTGGAGGTATTTTTTTTTTTTAATCCTGTCACTCAGAGATAAGATATTAACATTGCTACCCTACAGCGCCTGCTTCCCCTAGGAGATAGCTGGAGCTTCTAAATCACTGTTTTGTTTTGTTTTTGACTCCAGGTTTTTAAAATATTGGGATGATCATAAATTAGAATTCTTATCATTTTTTAAGAAAATCCATTCATCATATCAAAATGAGTCCACATACAGGTATGCCATTCAAGCCATGGTAAGCAGATGTTTATTTCCTAAAGCAAGCATACTCTGCAAAATCAATTTGTGAACTCATTACATAAATCGATATTAAACTATTTAGTCGATAATTTAACACTATAACAAGGATAGTAAGGGTAAATTAAATGGATTTTATTTCCAGGTGGCGAAGAGCCAAAGTTATTCCTTCCACTTCTAATTCATTTCTCAGTTTTAATCCATGTCTGCCACAGACAGAAGGAAAGACAAAGAGGAGAGAGAAGAAAAAGAACTGATCATTTTTACCCTTCTGATAGGTAAAGGCTAATCAAATCAATATGTTCTGGTCCTGGCAGTGACAGTACTCAGTGGTTATCTTATGTTAATGCATAAACCTTTAACTATTATTCCAAGATGGCAGTACAATAAGTCCTGTCCTCAAAGCTGGGTAAAATATGTCCAGCAAGGAGGAACGTCTCGTCAGGAGGAGAATGATTCACTTATATCCTATCAAGGATGCATAATAAGGCCCTCTCATACTCTCCCTAAAGCTTTTCATTACCATCAGCAACGCCAATAACTTACAGGATTCCCAGTCAGCATCAAAAGCTCCTTTTCAATTCAAATGCAAACAACTAACCATTTCCTCTTCCATAGTCTTTGAATTTATCTTCCTCTCTATGAGCAGAGTTGCCTCTCAGTTCAGACCATAACTATTTCCCCCTGGGGATATTACAAAATATTCTGCATTCATCTTTCCTTTTCCTCCAATCTATCAAATACACAGCAGAATATTGCTTTTCAGTCAGACTATTAATTTTGCCTATTTCAATTATAAATTTTTCAATTATATGCTTTGAGATGTTTTAAATATTTACTTCCATGGCTTCATCTTTGACTGTATCATCATTTACACTTGGCTTTATCAATTAACCAGTAAAACAAAGTACTTGCCTTTCAGGCCTTCTGATGAGTATCTAAGAGCCTGCCTTTGTTGGGCCCTTTACCAGGTGCTTCAAATGCAAAGGCAGGAACTCTCAAGGAGCTCACAATCCAGACTCTTTCTGTCAAAGTGAACTTAAATCACTCTTCCTGGTTTTCCACCTTTTGTAATGTTAAAAAGAAACAACAGGCCCAAAATGGAGTCACTTGTGCCAAGCCTCACCTCAGCAAACCAAGACTTAATTGCAGTTTCATCCTCTCCCAGGAGTAGAATTTTAAACCAATCCGTCAGGAATTTCCTGATTAATACTCATGAGGTAATTTCCAGATAAGACCCCTGCCGTTCTTGACCCCCAAGGGAAGGAGATTTTGCCTGAAACCATTGGCTCTTTGTTTTTATAATCTCCTCATTCAGCCCCCTTCTTCCTGTACAAACCTTCCACCTTGTACAGTTCCTCAGAGCTCCCTTCTGTCTGCTAGATGGGATGCTGATTCATGAATCATTTAATAAAGCCAATCAGATCTTCAAATTTACTCAGCTGAATTTTGCTTTATAACAGTAAGTAATGGCTTTACCATCTATTCAGTTAAATCAAGAATCTGGGAATCACCTCAGGTACCTAATCCATTTATACATGTTAATAGTAATCTCCATGTTTTAAAGACCTTCTAATATATCTGCTCACTTTTCTTGTACTGCTGTAGTAGACATCCCTATCCTCTCTTGCCTAGCCTATTGACAACGCACCTTCCAATTAGTTTTGATATTTCCAGTCCCTCCTCCTGCCACTGTCAACCCAGAAATCATCCATGCTGCTTCCAGAGTTATCTTTTAAAAACACCACTAGCAGCATGCCTATCTTTCATATCCTAGCCACCAATATCCCAGGTAACCTAGACAGAAATTCCAATTTTCTTTGCATATTCTAAAAGGTACTCTGTGATCCAGCCCCTGCATATTTTTCTCATCTTACTGAACCACACATACTTCTCTGAACACGTACTTCTGCTTCCATGCTATTTCTCTCAACTAGCTATGACTAGCCATTTCTTCACCCTTCTGGACAGCTTGGCAAAATCATATTTCTACTTCAAAGACCATCTCAGCTCAGATGTCACATCTTCAGTAACGATTTCCTCTGATTCTTATAGAAAGAGTTGCTTAAGCCTTCCATTTTGCTACCCTTGCATCTTGTATTTACATACTGCTGGGACCCACAGTGATGATTTGTTCTGCTCCAAACTTCCCTATTACTAGAAGCTTGAGCAACAACTTAGCATCTGCATTCAGAAAATAGGATTAACTTCTTCTAGGATAATGTTTTATGTTCAAAAACTGACATATCTAGTATGAGGTTTTATTGTTGTTGTTGTTCCTGATAAAAAAGCAAAAGGCATTTACCACTTCACCCAGCTGAATTTCCCAAAGGGTTATGTTATCCTTTCTAGGCAAGTGTGTTAAAGACCTAAAATATCTGATCAGAATTGGGCTCAAAGTCTCATATTAAATAAGGAGAAGTAAGGCTCATGTATGAAAAGAAAGCAGGTGGTCTGTGTGTCAGAAACTGGATGTGGAATTCATGAGATCCAAAGGCTTAGTCTGGGCCAACAATTCTATTATTTCATGTCTCTATCTATTTATGAAATCAAGAAGATAACGCAAGAGAAGGATATAAAATAAACTACATAGTATTTTTATTTATTTCTTCTTCAAATAAGTGTCATACTGTTAGGAGAAAATCCTTTAGAGAAAGAGTCATTCTTCTCTATTCAAAATAGTTTACTCTGCTTTTGTACATTTTCATATACATACACTCTGTTGTTATCTTTCAGAGGTAAAGAATATTTTATCTGATTTTCAGGTAGATCTGTATTTAAATGGGAACTAGAACTGAAAAATATCAGGAAATATGGAAAACTGGCTTTTCTATTTGACTTTTCTTGCTTTATAAAGATGCATGTTTTATTTTAAGATGGGTTATTTTTAATGTCAAGTAAATTTTCTTATGTTCTACAATATATCAAATTCAGATATCATCTAAATGAAGAAATATGTTTTGTCAATATTATCAGGGAAAGTTAAGGTCATCTATAGATTCTTGGTGGATATTTGTCAACACAAAATAACAAAGATGGACATGCATAGCACAATTTAGGCTTATTAACTAATTATTTTTTTAATGTAACTGCATTCTAGGTTAAAGACCTATGAGTAGATCCATTATATGAAAGAAAACTCCTCCCACCCCACCTTGTTTGTAACCTATTTTGTAACCTGGAGCTTCTCATTTAAAGCTGGGAACAAAACAAAACAATAAGTGAAAGAACTTTTCAAAGCAATAGAAGCCTTGCCATTCTGTGTGAAAAGTGGTGCTACCATCCTCCTGAGATATAATTAGAACAACAGAAATACGCCAAACACTGGCAGTGTTAGAATTTAAGAAATATTAATATAAGGAATTAAACTTTCTTTGAATGGCATCTACTATCTCTAATTTGCATTTAATTTGTCAGTCTTTGTACATTTTCTGGGTATCTAATAAGTGTTGAATAATTAATATACCATTACAAGTCACTCTGCCTTAATTGTATTTGATAATTAAGATTAGTTGTGTCAAATTTATTTTGGGTTAAACTATGGATTCCTTGGTAGCAGGAATTACATGATATTCACCTTTAAGTCTCTTAAGACACATTCCACAACTGGCCCACACTTAGCAATGACCTCTAGCACAATGGGAATTTGGGCAGAAATCATTTGGGTGGCAGAATCTTAGAAATCTTAATTAGTTTCAAGCTCTTCTCCTTTATCAATAATTCCCAAACTAGTCTGACTAGACTTAAATAAATCTGAAACATCACCAGTTTACCTGACTGGGCTGCATGTGGTAGACAGAGTGTGGATGGACAGTCACATTAAGGGAGAGCAGCTGAGAGAGTGGGTGTGAAGACAGACTGCTTGCTAGCTGTGTGGCCTTGATAAATTAGTTAACTTCCCTGTGCAGACTTTTCCTCATCCACAAAGTAAGAAGAAATAATTGTATCTCCTCCACAGGGCTCAGTTAATATGTGATTGTAAAGCCCTGACTCAGCACGGTGCCCACAAATAAATATTAAATAGTGTTTTTCAAACCCAGCTCCACCACTTTATAGCTATCTGATACTAGCATGGGGTCTGACCTCTTTGAAGCACAATCTTCTAATCTGTGAAATGGGACTAGCAATATATTCTGGACTGGATTATTGTAGAAGTGAATGGAATGATGCATATAATCTGTTTAGCACATAGTATCTGACACAAGGAGATTCTTAAAAATGTTATTCTTTCGTGTTTTCCTTTTTTTATGTATTTATATAAATCTTACTCTAAGTAGGGTTGATTATAGCTCTGTTGGCAAATCTGTTTTTTTTCTTTTCTTTTCTTCTTCTTCTTCTTTTTTTTTTTTTTTGGTGAGGAAGATTGGCCCTGAGCTAACATCTGTTGCCAATCTTCCTCTATTTCGAATGTGGGTCACCACTCTAGCATGGCTTGATGAGCCATAATGATGTGTTCTTTTCTGTCCTGATAAGAAAGGATAATCAAATCATCTTCTCATTCACTGGGAATGAAAAATAATTATTCATTTTCAGTCGTGGTTCAGTGCTATGTTAAGGCTCCCATGTTCTGTCATAATATAGTGCAAAAGGACCTGGACCATCTAGATATTTTATAGTATATTCCATTTTTCCATTATCTTAATGACATCATGTTGATCAGAAAGTGAAGCAAGAAATGGCAAATATATGGAAGGCTTTGGTAAAGCACGTGCTCCAGTAGTGGGAGACAAACCTTATGAAGATACAATGGCACATAACATCAGTAAAGATTTTAAGGGTACTGTGGTTTAGGGCATCACAAGACATGTCCTATAAATAAGGACAAATTATTGTATCTCATACCTCCAAAGACTAGGAAAGAATCACAATGCCTTTTAGGCAGTTGGGTTTTGTAGGCAGCACATTCTTCTCTGACCTATTTAACTGGGTAATATGAAAGACTGTCACCTTTGAATAGGATGTCCAGAGTAGAAACAGGTATTGTAGCAGGTCCAGGCTGTGATGCACATGGCTCTACCACTTGTACTGTACAACCCAGTAGATAGACTCCGTAGTATTACAGGTATGGGGGTAGAAAAAAATCTATGTGGAAATTATGTCAGGCCTCAATAGAGGAATCATGATATAAACACTCAGGGTTATTTAGCAAAGTCACGCCATCTGCAGCTAAGAATTATATACCACTTATAAAATAGATTGTAGCAGAATATTGGACCTTGTTGGAATAAGACTGCCCAACTATAAGATAATCAACTGGCCGTGTGGCTAGAATTGCTCATCATGAACTGAGTTCTCTGAGATGCACCAAGTCAAAAAGGTCAGGTCGCACCATCATCAACTCACAGTAAGATGAAAGTGCTTTATTTGGCATCAGGCACAAGCATGACCAGAGGGCCTAACATCAGGTGGCCCGGACCCGCAGGTTTTCAATCACTGTTGTACAAGTACTTTCCCACTCACCTCACACTTATGACCGAATGACTGAGGAGGAAAAAGACCAAGCTTTGTTAACTTCATATGTGGGTGTCCAGGTGTACTCAAAATAGTTGGCTGTTTACTACAGCCTCACTTAGGGATAATCCTGAAACAGAACAGTAACAGAACTTTTCCCAGTAGGCAGAGTGTTGGGCATTCCAGGTCATCTACCGTACATGAAAAGAGAAATGGCTCAACATAAGAATATATAGACTGAGAGCAAAGCCAAATGGCTTGACTGATTGACCAGGGGTCTTCAGGGAGAATGACTGGAAGATCAGGGACAAGGAGGTTTGGAAAAGAGGGATGTGGAAGGGGCCTATGAGAGTGAATATCAAGTGTAAAGATCTTCAAATCACATCTAAACACCAGATTGTATTCACCTCCATGAAAGAGGCACTAAACAAGCAAGTAGATGGAACAATTCTGTCAGGTGGCATCAACCAAGCTCCAGTGGTGACACAAAAGTTGCATGAAAGAAGAGACTATAGTGGGGGGCAGGGGATGGATCCATTGCCCAACAGCCTGGGCTCAAACTCAACAAAGTTGCTGCTACTCACCAGCAACTACTGCCACTGCCATATACCCAACCTACAAGTAACAGAGACAAACGTTACCCAATAAAACACCATTCCTTGAGGACAGCAACTAGACTATTGGTGACATGTTGTTTATATTGGACTCCTTCTACTCTGGAAGGGGCAGGAATTCATCTCAACTAGAATATACACATAATCTTCCTTTCCTGTTCTTAGGGCTTCACAGCCTGTAGCACTCTCTGAGAGCTCACAAAGCATTTGAGCCGCCAACATGGGATCTTGCATGGCACTGAAAAAGACGAAATAACTCACTTTACAGCAAAAGAGGTGTGGGCATGAATACATGACCATGACATCTACTGATCCTATCACATACCAAAGACTGAGAAACAGCTTAATTGATATAGCAAAAATACAGCCTTTCTGAGGAACAAATGAGGAAACAGGCTGGAGATAATATCCTAAGAAGACGGAGTACCTTTTTCTAGGGTACAGTATATATGCTAAATCAATGTCCAGGATATGGTGCCATGTTCCCAACAAGTAGAGTAAATGAGTAGAATAGATTGAGGTAAGTTTGGTCCTGCTTACCATTGCTCCCAGTGATCCAGTTAGGGACTTTGTGTTGCTCATCCCTGCAATTCTAGGCTTTGTGGACTTACAATTCCCTAGTTCTCAGAGAACAAATGCTTCCATCATTGAATTTTGAGCTATCATTGCTGTTTGGTCATTTCAGGCTTCTTGGACCAAAGCACCAGTACAAAAGGCAAAAGTAATAACCCAGATCATCAAGAGGAAGTGGGGAACAGGCAAGACTATGGTGGCACCCAGGTGATCAGCTGGTGTGTCTCTTGCTATTTCTCTAATTTTGATGCTAAGTAGACTAGGACAGTTTCAATGATTTGTGAAGGGATAGAAGTTTGAGTCATCTCACCAGATAATAATCCACATAGACCAGCAGAAATGCCAGACGAAGGTGAGAGGAATGCATGATGGGTAAGAAGAGGGAAACAGTGAGTACTAGTTGCAGCCTTGAGACCAGTTGCAGTTGCCCTGGTTGGGGTTGTAGTTCATCTCCCAGGCACTAAGACCAACCAGTATCCTGGAATGGTTATTTCTAGAATTCATTAGATGAATCAAATCCATTTGAGTGGCACAAGGAAAGGATTGTAGTGGATAGAGTGGTGCACTATCCAGATCTGCCTTTCAGGACTCTAGCACTCATTCCTCCAGCTGGAGGGAGTGGTGGAGGCTGATGGCTCCCTATTGAATCCATCTCCAGCAATTGCCTTCAGCTAAAGAGAACCACCACACTCAAGGTCACACCCATCTCTGAGAGTAGAGGAGAAAGAGAAGCTGTCTCAGTTTCAAAGCTTTCTGTGGGATCACCTGAGGCCTTTGTTGTGCCTGCATTGTAATTCATTCCTTCAAATTGTGTATACGAGTGGCATTTCATTTACTTCTATCAATGTGATGTCACTTTGGCAGTTAAAAATTATACCGATATAATATTAGCTACTAAATTATATGTACCTCTTACTAATGATTACAATGATAACTTAAAATTCTCTAACATATATACATATAGGTATGTGTGGTGAGTGTGTACACACACATCTGTCATCAAAGGATGATTTATAGGTAAAAAGTAAAATATGACAAGTACAAGATCATTTGGGTTCAATGTAAAAATCAAGATTCTTCTTTTCCACTTCCCCACTATAGAGTTAAAAAGAAGAGATATAGAATAACACTCTTGGGTATGTTTATCACTGACGTCTGAGGTGATCAATATTTATGAATCTATCAAGTCTTTCATATCGTATGGATTTATAGTTATCACTGGTCTCAGGACACTTCATATTACTGTAGAATTCATTTCTAATTTCAAAGTCTGCCATACAGGCATATCCTCTTGATTAGCACTGAGCCAGTTTCCCACTTGAAGCACATGCTGAATAAAGGACAAGGTGAATGACAAGCCTTTATTTGCTGAGAAACCTCTGCCTACATAAAACTGGAATGAGCAAGTCATTAAACGGATACTGCAAACCTTCCTGCAAACCTTTCCACCAGCAGTCTTTTTGAAACAGACCTTTTCCCTTAACCTTGTCCATTGGGCTGAGACCCTAAACTTCGAATGAGCACTGTTGTTCAAATATTTGTTCATTAATTCTTTTCTTGGAGGGTAGAAACACATGCTAGAAGAAAGCTATGATTGTATCCATCCCAATAAACCCTGATGTTTTTCCTGAGACTGAACAAACCAGCAGAAGACTTTGTAATAACTAACATTTGTGTAGCAGTTTACAGCCCACAAATCCCTTTGACATACATTTATTGCACTAAATCTCTGAGAAAATTATCTACTGTATTTTACAGCTGAGGAAATGGAGACTTGGAAAGGTTAGGCAATATTGTCTAAGATTCTGTTCATAAATATATTCTATATTCCAATATATTTTTAAATCCGTATAGGTAAACTACAGCAGGATGCAGAGATGAGATGCATTCACATCTCATACGTTAGGTGAGCATCATGTGGTAAAAGATCAAATAACCGACGTATGCCAAAATTGGGCCATCATTGAACCCCTCAGGGAAAGAGTTAGTTTGAGTGTCAACAGTTCTATAAGGGAAAGGAGACTTTGAGGTGGAAAATGAAAGAGCATAGACTATCTTCCTCTTATTTTTATCTTTACCTTGGCAAGCAAAAATAATTTTTCAGTGTATTGAGTAAATTCATAGCTATATATCCTGAAGTTAATAACCACCTTGAAAAAAATGGTTCTGTATCCCAGTAGCTACAGTTAATTACTAAGGTGTATAAGGGAAAATGTTCTTGGAAAACTCATAAGCTATAATAACACTGCATTGGAAATTTGTTTCAAAAATACTAAGTTGCAGTTTTATTCATTGAGTCTCAATGATGGAACTCTAAAGAGAATGTTTGTAGCTTTAATGAGCATCTCCATTTCTGTGAGGAAACTGCCTAATAACTCATTTTCCACTGTGGGCCCATCAAGATACCAGTCTAGTATATGGAATTGGCTCTTCTAAATTATTTACAGAACTCCAGGAACAATTTGATCCCACATTAAATACCATTGAGCATTTAAATCATAGTAACCCTTCTCATATTGAGACAAAAAATCAACTTAATTGACCACCAGTGACTAAGAGTAGATGAAGAAGGACATTGGCTCAGCTTTTGTTACATTGTTTTACGTAGTTACTTATGTGCTAGTACACTAACAAATTAAATTCTAACAGATCTTAAAGTGCTAAGACTAATGGTACAGTTTTTCATTGCTTCACAGAATCTCCCTGAAGGTACTGTGCAAGAGTCAACATTTAGCGAGAAACACTATAATTAGTTGTAGTTAATATATAATCTTATGAGAGTGCATCCGAATATTCCTCTTGTCCTTTTGGATTTCAAGATGTTCTCATATTGATAGGGAGTAGGTTACAAAAACAGATTCAAAGACTTTTGATTTTATGCTTTGATGTTCATTACCAGACATATACTTTTGTTAATTTTAGGCTATATGATATCCTGCCTTAATAAAATGTTTAAAATTTGCCATCATTTGTAATCGGTAAGCTTTTCCAGGGGAGGACAGGAAATTGATAACAGCTCACATTTTTCTATAATGCCTAGTCAATATATTTCCCTTCCTACGGCAAGGAACTCGATTTTGTTACCAATGTTGGAAAAAAAATAAAACCAGCATTAGAAAATATTCAATATTAGCACGAGACACATACCCTATATTCTTATGTGGAAGGCACGATACGGTATCTTGTCTAAGTAAATCAGCATTTAGGAAATGTTTATGATAGCATTTATTCATTTGCAATCATATAGCCTTTCTGTGCATGGTAGAATATGAAGAATATATTATTTCTTCCCATACAACTTTATTCTATCTTTGCCCATTTTTGCCATTAAATTAAAAAATATTCCAGACTACATATGCCCTGATCATAGCTGCATTGCCTGTTCCCTGACCCTCAATTCCCCTGCCCAACAAGTTAGGCGTTTCCAATTACTGCCACTGCAGACCACTACCAGGAAACTGAATCTACCAAGCAGCTAGAACCAGGTTAACTATCTCAGAGATAACTGATATCTTATACCTATCTTAGCTTTAGTTCCTGCTTTGCTCCCTTTTCCACCTCCTCCAGCACTAGAAAATTACAAAATTTCCACCCAGCTACCAAACAGTCATCTAAATTTAATTACTGCCTACTCACACCCCAGTTGACCGGATGGTGACTCAAGGGTAATTAATTCATCACCATCCACTATGCCAATCGGATCCTAATTCATTGCTTACCTGTTTGCAAATCTGACTGCTGAAACTTCTTATTCTTGAGACACCTAACACATCGATTTTTGATACTTCTTGTCTGGGCTATCCACTGAATGGTGGACTTGGAGCTATAGTTAATCTCCTTCATCTGGAAAGGGGACTTCTTACCCAATGTCCCCCTAAAGATAATCAAATAAATGAATGAATGAATTAACAAACAAACAATAACAACAATACAACTTTTCCTCAGCTCTTGGGCGATCTTGAACAAGAGTTAATTGTCCCTTTTAATTCCTAGATGGTTCCTTCACTCCTCCGGGACTATTGTTCTATGGTTGCTTTTTTGTTTCAATCAAGGAAAAAAGGGAAAGTCATCATTGTGAGCCTCATTAGGAGAATCTGAGAGTCTTCAGATTAGAAGATTAGAAGAAGCCTTATTAGGAGAATCTGAGAGTCTTCAGCTCTTAGAAGAGATTAATAGACAATACAAGTGATACAAATCAGCTTCTATTTTAACTCACATTCACCACCACTTACAATATATGGCTAAGTATTTTTTATGTGTATATAGTCTTCTTAAGTGTGCAGGAGGCCATTGTCTGTGTGTGCATGTCTGTGTGTATGCATATGTGTTATGTATATGTAGAGAGACAGGCATTAGTCTGGAACTGTGTGCACGGTGTTACAGCGTTAGATATAACTTTTGTTTGTTTGTTTGTTTTTGTTTTTTTTTCTTTTTGGTGAGGAAGATGAGCCCTGAGCTAACATCCACTGTCTATCCTCCTCTTTTTGCTGAGATTGGCCCTGAGCTAACATCTGTGCCCATCTTCCTCCACTTTTTTATATGTGGGATGCCTGCCACACAGCTTGATAAGTGGTGCGTAGGTCCATGCCCAGGAAACGAACCTGCAAACTCCAGGCCGCCAAAGCAGAGCACATGAACTTAACCACTACACCACCGGGCCAGCCCCAGATATACCAATTTTGATAGCCCTTCCTATAGTATAATGACTTTTTTTTAATGCCTTCATTCTTCTTGATCTTTATCTAGAAGAAACCATGTATTATTTCACATGTTAGAGTGCACACATTTCGAATATTTTTCCCAAACTCATTTTCTGGAGAGAAAAACAAGTCATTAACTCAATTTAATTTAGTAGATTATGTTTACTTTATTTCCTAAGCCACTAATTACTAAAGAGGGAATAGCTAACTATATATAAAAGACTATGTTGAAACTTCATTAGGCGTCTGTAAATATCCACCAACAATGGACACTGGCTTGAATAGGTCATTGTGCATGCTTCAGTGAGAAGCAGATTATTATGGTTGCCAAGCCTGTGGACAGGCCAAAGCTGAACAGCTGGGCAATGCAGGCCCACAGTGTGCCTCAAAATATGTGGTGACCATTTATTATTGAAACTTAAACAGAGAGGGCTATGATCTTCCCACCATGGTCAGCCTCAATGCTGAATTTATATTTATAGCTGGCCTCTCACCATCTGTGCACACGGCCTATGCTGCATCTCTGAGGAATTGGAGAGGTATTATTTGAAGACCTGATCAAATAGCCAAGAAAAAGCAATCCATCATTTATAAGGGGAAAACAGAAGACAGTCACAACGGTGTCCTGTCACACTTTCGGATTTTTGTTTTCATTTTCTTTTACTTTCATCTAATCTGATGCCAAATACAATAAACACTGACCAAGACCACTGACAACCCTTTACCATCTAGCTGGGAGAAGAATGAATTAGTGTGTTTCTCCAAGGCTTGCCTAGCGAGGAGGTAAATGATGTTTCTGCCTAGGGGAGCCTTGTCTTTTAAGGTCACGTAGGCCTAAATGAATCAGGGCCTGAGAAGGATGCAAGACATCACTGATAAAGGGCTACCTGTTGAGGTCAGAGCTTCCTGGTATAAGTGATGTTGAATGCCTGTAACTGGTTTATTAAACAAGTTGAACTACTGGGGTATTAAAAGGGAACAGTTTTATTTTCTCCTGTCATCCACTTTCAGATCCATCTCCTACCCCTGATAACAGCCTGGGCCAATCCTCTGGCCCTGGGGTCACCTTAAAGTATTTAAAAAGCCTTATCTTCAGTTATTAAAAACAGCAGCAACACACACACAAACCAGTGAGATCTAAATCAAAACATTAATCTAATGTTCAATTTAAAGTTTCTTCCCACCTCCCAGAGTAGGTCTGAGACCAAAGATGGGGAAGGGCAGTGGGACTCTCTGTCACCTGTTTGTTCAGTCTCTTGGATCTATTTTTTGCCCCTCTCTTAGGGCTTCTCCAGGGTCAGAGAGGAGAGGACGGTTTTGGAGTATAGAGACAAGGGCTGTTTTGCTCGGCTTGTGCTCTCAAAGGCCCACAGTCATAGAGGGCATGCACATGCCTCTTCTTTGTGGAGCAGCTCTGTGGGTTCTTCAGAGACCCCTCAATCTTAGGCATCCCCTCACTGGCCCCTTTCCTGAAGCAGGCAAGGCACAGTTTGGCTAGCCTTCTGCACCAGCTCCACAGCCCACCTCCACCCCAGGCAGTGTCCCTTTAGTGTCTTTTGGTTGAGGTCACCTCAGCAGGCAGGACCTCTTGGGCAGGGTCCTTTCAAGACGACTTCAGCCCTGCTTTCTTCAACTGCAGCTCCCACCCTTGTTCCTCTCAAAGGTGGAAATAGAGCTTCTTCCCACAGCTGCCTTCCCCTTTCTTCTCCCAAGATTGTAGGCAGCTCCAGACAGCTTTCAGCCTTACTAAGTTGTCCATTTTGCATTTTTGCAAGTACTCCTCAGTAAAACACACACACGCATGCACAATCTGTTCAATGGGTTTTCTTGGTGCCTCTATAACTTGGCTTATATGGGAAGGAAAAATACCATAATGATCTATAATCCTATGAATTCCAGTACTTCAAAGTATCGCCCATCCCTATAGGCAGGGGAAGATCACTGGGCCTGTCTGGTCAATGCCAACAAGTCCTGAGAGAATGTATCTCACACCTCTCTTTAGAAATAGGAGATCACTTATCTGGCACTTTCTTCAGCTTTACGGCCTTAGCTGAAAATCAAGATTAATTAGAATTCTCTCATTCTGTGACTCGTATAGCAGCTAATGTGAGTGTAGACGTGGCCATATTGTCCTTACTAATGAGACAGGGCAGTTTTTAAAGCCTGGTTCGCATTAGAGACTCTGATTTTAGGCTTCCTTTTCTCCCACTTATCCATCACTATTTCAGCAGAAAGGAATGTACTTAGTCACACAAATGAAGTTACATTAACACTTAAAGCACATTAAATGGAGGGAAAAGAAGTAGTCCATCAGAGAAATGGGCGATCTTGAACAAGAGTTAATTGTCCCTTTTAATTCCTAGATGGTTCCTTCACTCCTCCGGGACTATTGTTCTATGGTTGCTTTTTTGTTTCAATCAAGGAAAAAAGGGAAAGTCATCATTGTGAGCCTTATTAGGAGAATCTGAGAGTCTTCAGATAATTGGTTAGGCATGCACAAAATATAAGGCCTTAATAGGCACATTTTAAATGATAGAAGCCAAAGAAAGACTATGTCTCCTATATTTGATTTAGTTTCTATTAAACTTACTGCATGGTAAGTTTAAGATAAGACTGAATAAAGTCAAGAGGAAGGAAATTTGTCTAAAAGAGTTGAAATTAACGTGATCAATAGATGACATGAAAACTTTTCATAGGAGATATTAATATTTTAAAGTATTTGGATCCATATAAGTAATTTTTCAGTCTCTGATTTAAAAGAAAGAATGAATATTTTTTACCTTCTTTAGTGATACAACATTTCAGAGCAGCTGACCAGTTTGTTTTTTCTTTTTGTTTGTTTTTTTCTTGGTAGGAATTGTCTTGTTTTGAGGATGGTACATGGCATGTCTAATATAGATTTATGCTAGTTTTGAATAACCATCATATTAAGCCTCTGCAAGACTACAGAACAAAATAAAATTAAAATTTTATCAATTATAGAAAAAGGACAATTTATCAAAATGTTTAAAATCAGAGAAAAATAGTTTTTACTTTCAAATGGCCATTTCTGCTATTTCTCTGCCAACTTCCATTGACTCAAGAATATATATAACTGAGTGTGTTTGTATATATATTTATATATAACATATACATATATAAGTTCCAGATATATAATACAGATATGCATATAAGTACATACTAAGTTCCATATGCATTATATTTATATATATATGAAACACTGGGAAGAAAGGCAGGCCACAAAAGAAGGGAGAAGGTAGTAATTTAGTGGTTGCTGTCTTGACAACCAGAGGTCCTTGTTGTTTATGATGACTTTATCTCACTGCATGGAGATATATATATATATAATTAGCTAGAAAAATATACCATCAATACACTTAATAATTAAACAGTTACAAATTAACTTTGAGAGATAGAGAAACAATATGGATTTTACAAATAGACTGCACATAATTGTGACCACAGGTACCAGAGCAAAGTTCCCCTCATCTTACCAGGTTTAGGGACAATGAGCTGTGCACTGGTCTGGGCATTTCCAGCCTCATTTTCAGCCACACATTGATAAAAGCCTTCATCCGACTTCACCACTCCAAGGATTCGTAAATTGCTTCCTCCCTGGAGAGAAGAAAAAGCAAGTGAAATATTTTAAAAAGCAAAAAACTCCAAAGTGATAAAATGAACATAAACAAAATTTATGAAAGTTCACAGAAGAAACAAGAAGAGAGGCCATGAGTGTTCTCAGCTTTACAGATATGCCCTGTGTCCTGGGAAATGTCATAGATTCCCAATATTCTGAATTTAATTTAACCTAGTTCTGCAATGAAAAATATACTACAAAACTACACATCATCCTCAATATTTAAATGAGCAGTAAACAGAAACTCTTTTACTAGGGATGGAAGAAACAGAGGTTAGCATCAAAAGAAATCTCATTCTTCTACTTGTTAATGATGGAAACTCAAGTTTAGCAGCTGCCAGGGAAAAAAAGCAAAATGAAACAAGAACACTGATCTTCGCAGTTTCTAAAGGACAAAAAAATCTAGGTTGGATATTTTCTGGAAGTGTTTACTAAGAAAAAAATGTCTGGCAATCCTTTTAAAACTGTAATTGCTTTGACATGTACCCTTCTGGGGATTTGGAGGGGAGGCATGTGGATATTTTATAGCCGTGTCATTCTTGTTATATGGCCAAACGTTTCACCTTCAGTAATCCATGCATTCAATACAGCAACTTTAACTCCTGTTTTATATAAATTGAGCCACCATCTTTTTCAAGGATGGATGATAAAATGATCTGGAGATAGCATTTAATTATACTAACTCAGTTTATCTTCAATATTAGTGTTAAGAATTAGTTCAGTAAGTGAGACGTGTTAATCACTTCCCCTGAAGTCATTAAGAGATAAATATTACCTCGTGGGGAATTCTTAATTGTTTTTAGTGTCTTGTAGTTAATTCTCAGCTGATGTAAAATTCTTAGATAAAGCTGCCTAACTTCTAATTAACAATTCTCATATAAGTTACTATTTGTGCTAAATGTTACATGTGCGACAGAAAATGGCTCTCAGATTTCTGGAGCTATTGGGCAAATATTTTTAAGCACAATTTAATGTGAATAGGGCTCATACTGCACATTTTCTTTTCACCTTAAGAAAAGAAACATTTAAATAGGTTGGCTGTAATGAGTCATGCTGGGAGAAAGATTATTCAAACTACAGAAAAAATAAACGTTGCATTTTATCATCTGTCCTTAAGGGCACTCAACAGTTTCCTTTCTATGCAAGTAGCATATATTTTAGGCATATACAATGCATTTCAAGTTGTCCCATGGCAGGTCATTTTTAATTCAGTGGTAGTGGAAATAGCATTACACTTAAAGGAACTAATGGATTAGTGTGGCATTCAAAAGTTAATTTTTTTCCCTTTCTTATTCTAGTCACAACCAATTAACGAATGCAACTAAAAGTGAAAAATGGTAAGTGGTGATAAAAGTGATAGAGATATGCCTTGTGGATTTATTCCTTAAGAACTCTTACAGTATGATAAAATGCACAAAGAGATTATGAAAGTTTCGGAAAGTCCACTGATCACGGAAGAGGAATCCACCATCAAGAGCCAGTGGAACGCCATGGAGAGAGCTGGTGCCTGGCCTCCAAGGACGCCTGTGCTCCAGTCCCATTCTGCCAGGAGATTTGGCTTAGTGACTCTTCTTTGACAGGGTCATGTCTGCATCTCAAACATAAGAGAATAAGACCTAAAACCTCCTTCTTTAGCTGCAATGTCTTTGCTATTTAGAAAGTCCTTTTCATATTTCCCATATGTTCATATATGTGAATTCAAAACCTCTGATGCTAACCCGCACCTAAAGGAGAGTTTTCACAGACCATTTTCAAATGAGCACAGCATTCTGCTGGTAACAGCAAAACAACAATAATAATGATAGGTATTTTTTTTTTTTTTGAGGACTATTAGCCCTGAGCTAACATCTTCTGCCAATTCTCCTCTTTTTGCTGAGGAAGAATGTCCCTGAGCTAACATCTGTGCCCATCTTCCTCTACTTTATATATGTCACGCCTACCACAGCATGGCTGGCGGAGAGGTGCCATGTCCACACCCAGGATCTGAACTGGTGAACCCCGGGCCACCAAAGCGGGACGTGCACACTTAACTGCTGCGCCACCGGGCCAGCCCCTAATGATAGGTATTGAGCATGCACTGTGTACCAGCATAACAACTCAGTGACTATAATGCTGTTATTCCCAGTATTCCCAACAAAGACACGGACAGGGAGTGCACTAAAACTTAGAGTGTAAGAACTGTTGTTCCCAGCTTCAATCCTCTCTAATGTTCAAAATTACAAAGCAATGTGAACTCTGGGTCTTCATGGCTTCTCTGCCACTGCCACCCCCATTCTCACTGTCACTGCCACCACTGCCCTTTCATACTGCTCATGTATGATCAGCTGGTCTTATCTGGAAGGAAAGCTGCCTGTATTATCAAAGTCAGACTATCATAATCATAAGTAGCACTTCTTGTTGAAACTTATTGTAATGAGTAAAGTCAAAGAATTAAGAGATTCCTGGCTTCATAGGGTCTAGAAATAGGTTCTGAATTGTTCTTACAAGAACCAGCAATGGGGATACTTAGAAAGATGGTCTTAGGCCTTCTGATTTTTCTTTCTTTGATTGTTTGCCTAAAACTTGTCAGTAAAAAAGGGAGCTGGACTATTTGATCACTCTTTTTCAGCTCAAAACTTCTAAGTCTAGAAAATGCTTGGCCTTATTAGAATAATTTTCTTAATACGTTGCAAAAATTCCCAAAAGGAATCTTCTTCCCAGGAAAGGAAAGCAACTGAAAACATAGTCAACGATGAATGGGATTATAATGCTAGTATGAAAAAAGATAATTACCACTATCTGAAAATAATCACTAGGAATGACCACATCTCCATTCTTCATCCAATTCACAGTGGGCACAGGCTTGCCAGAGACTGCACATTCAAACTCAATATCCATGCTTTCATAGGCATAGAGGTTGGAAGGGTGAATTAAAAACCATGGCGGAACTGCAAAGACAAAAAAAAAAAAGTGAGTGGGTGGGGATGTGAACTTGCATGGTAAGGTCTTCACTGAGTTAGAAACACTGGTCTGGGATAGAAAATATTTGTAATTCAAACAACTCCCCTAAACCCTTAGTTTATTATGCAGGAACTACTGTAGAACACATCTTTTTTCCCCCCAAAATGCAGTTAAACGGTTGCAGTTAATGGTGTTTTGCCACAAGGCAAGGAAAGAAAAAACACTTTTGGAAAAATATTACATATAATAAACATTCTGAATACCCAAGTATTTGTATCTAATTGACCTACATAAAGGATACTGGAAAGTGCATAAAGCTGTGAAACCTATGCTGATAAAGTAAATAAAGGGAAGCTGAAAGGACTGGGACGACCCAGAATATAAGACAAGAAAGCTTAGTGTCCCTGCAATTCCAGAGTTTCATTGGGATGTAGTTAATGTGATGCACTCATTTCCTGTTGAAACTGGCTGTGGCGATAGGACACTAAAAATGACTATCATCTTTACTGTGGACACATTGCTATTGTCCTAGCAATTATCTATTGTAGAGTATTGCTATACTGCATTATTATTTTCTCAGCATGGTACTTGATATACTAATTTAATTTAATGTCTTAATTACCATAATACTAGCTACTCTATGATGGAAATTTGCAATTGAATGAAAATTACAACTATAACACACCTTTGCTAATGAGTCTCTCAGACCTGGTGGCTACATTTCTACCCTGAGGACAGTGAAAAGCCAGCTAGTTTCCTTGGAGCAATACTCCTCTCTCTACCTCTCCAGGCCCTTTGGAGTTAGTTGTCAAAACAGTAGACATAGCCCATTATTCTTCTCTTGAATGCAAATCTTTGAAGAGATTGACCACACCAAAAGTCTAAAATATCCTTGCTGCCAAATCAGACTACGTCTATACCCAAAATAAATGGGTTCTTTCAAGTGCAGTATACAATTGTATCGACATATAATTTCACTGTAAGGAATCATAGTTTCATTTGTAATCATATTCAGATTACTATAAAGGAACCTATTTGGATTTGAATGAAGTTTAGATATGACATATGGGGGAAAATAATCTTTATAAATTCAGGCTTCCGTGTTAAATATATCTCAACAAAATCCTAGTTTTATGGAATAATGTTTCTAATGGGCTGCTCAATTTATAGATTAGAAATAGCTCTCTCACGCCATAGGTTCAATTTTTCCGCACCAATTTGTTGCCAAAGTAACTTTCTTTCTTTCAGCTAACTTGTTCTTAAACACACATCCCTCTTCCTTTTTTTAGACAAGGTGCTGTGTGATATATCTCTACCCAACCCAACACTTCTCTCCAGGCCTTTTCTTAGTGACAAGTAACTTGAAATCTGCTGAATATTTCTCTCTAGATTGCTCTTTCCTACCTACACATCTGTCCTCCCCCGGAGTACTGGTTGTTGAGATTTGCATTTCATTCTCTGTTCAAGTTGTCTCTCACACATACCTGTCTATACTTTCCTAAAAAATTTAGGTTGGGTTAAATTTAATTCTATCATGAAACACCTAGAATGTATTCTACATTGGAAATGAAAGCACATTTGAGTTTTATTCTACTACTATTGACTGGGGTACCCATTGTTCTGGATAAATGGTTTTTATGCCGTTGATTTTATTCTTTGCACTTTCTATTCAAACAGGTGTTCCATCTAGTCTGATAGTGATCATGTCCAGAGCGAGAGAGACGTGTTTAGGTGCTCTTAACAACTGCCAGAACATGTACTACCTTTTTTCATGACATATTTATAAGACTTGGGATATTTAATTACATGTTTTTTTCTCAAGTAGAAGTAAATATTCATTACTGAAAACTAGATGACAGACAAGCACGTGACTCAACAGCAGTTCATCTCATTGTGACATCAATCTGGATGTGAATCTACTAAGCTCTTAACTTCTTAAGGACAATGGCTGTCTTATCTATCTTTGCATCCTCGAGGCCAATTAGGGGATAGGCGCTAATAAGTATTTATCAGATAAACAGGCATGGGTATGGTTTTTCTCTTTATCTGGCCAATCTCTTGGTATTCAGGCATTTTCTGGCTACAATTAAGTAATAGCTATGGAAAAGCTAGGTGCGAAACAACATTCAAGACATAAGGGCATACTTTTCTTGCAAAGTTAGCACCAATTACAGCAATAGAATTTTAGAAGCATCAAACTATAAGCTATTCTGCCATAGTTGGCAAAGGTAATATTTTAATCATCTTAGAGAAATGAAAACATAGACTTTTTGATTTTATTTTCTATACCCCACTAGTATTTCTTATTGTGAGTATGATATGCTGAAAAATTCTTCCTCTTATCTAAAAATTCTGGTCTATGTGCTGTGGGGATGAAAAGTATTTGATCTTCAACCTTTACTTTAGAGTCTTTTATATGTACTCGGAAACGATTTTAGATCTCTCCTCACAATTTTCTTTATCCAGACAAATAATTCCATTACCCTTCCTCAGTTCTAGCCTTTCCGTAGTTTGGGTTACTTCTCTCTAAATCCAGACTGAACCTTCCATTTTCTCTTTAATTGTGGACCCTACAATCAAATTGGGAGAATGATGTAAGGCTCAAACCAGTGATAAAAATGATAGGAGGATTATCTCAAGGTCCTAATTCTATGTGCTTACTGATGTTATTGCCAGGCCTTTGTTATTGAAGGGGCTGGAAACTTGATTTCTGTGCTATCAATGGCCTTCCGTAGATACTAGCAACTCTCCAACAACTAAATTTTTGTGTGTGTGTATATATACATATGTGTGTGTGTGTGTGTAAATGTATATTTAGCTATAAATACACATGTATTTTTAATTTATGCATTTCTATATATTTTCACATGTATTTATGTTCTTGTATGCTTTTATGTAAACTACATAATCATATAGAATACCTATATTTAAAATTTCATGTACACATATGGATACACAAAAGTATACATCTGTACGTATACAATTTATGAACATCTTTCTTTGTCCAATTTTCAGTTTGAGCTGGGAAGGAAATGAAAACATGTTAAGGAAAACAAGATATAAATATTAACTCATGTGCAGTGCATGATGACAGAAATAACAATTATATAAAAGTTATCCAGTTTCCAACATTGCACATTGACAGAAATTTGAGAGTTATTATTTTTCCTGAGTCAAATATTTTCTAGAATGCCCTCTTGGTATTTGAGAGTAAAAGATGTGGATATTCTAAAAGTCTAGAAAAAATGCATCTGTCATGCACGAGAGCTGTTTCTGTGTATTTTTTAAATGCACATGGAAGACTGACAGTAAAGTACAGTAGAAAATTTGTTTTTTGAGTTTCTTTTTAGTAGGTATTCTATGAAGGAACCTTTCAACACAAACATTTAACTGAGAAGATGGTGGATTCTAACACAAAACTAATTTCCCTCCTCTAATTCTTAATGAAATAAAAAGTAAGTCCCAGTATGCACAAACATATGTAAAAATAAACCACAGTAACCAACTAAACAAACAAAAAAGGAAACACAGTCAATTGCCAAAAAAAAAAAATCAAAACAGACATTTCTAGAGTAGAGCAGAAAGGTAGATTAGGATTTAGTTCTTTAACTGTCCTTAAAACCCAAAATCTGCCCTGGAGCTCGGGGGGGGGGGGGGGGGGGGGAAGCCCACGAATTCTCACTAATACCTTCAAACTTGAATCAGTACAAAATCTATGACTAGCTTTTTCCTTCTTGATTGAGGAGAAGCTGTAGTGGCTGTTGAGGAAGCACACAGGAGATGGGACTGACTAAGGAAAAGGCTCTTGGGCTACCAATGAACTGAAGAATTGATTGGAAAGCTGAGGACAATCTCCTCTGCTCTGGAAGGGAAGAGGAGACAGCACCAGACAACAAAGCAGGGTGTTCTCATAGAGGTTGAATGCTGCTTCAACTGAACTCACTCCTCAACCATTCCTGCTGGTTATTGAAGAATACATAAAACCTGAACTATCCAGCCTCCAAACTGGAGCCCAAGGGGTCTCAGGCAGGGTGGTACATAAATCTAGAAGTAACCTCTACTATATTAGAACAAATAGAATGTCTGGACAGAGCCACCCACACATGAGCAAGATAAAAGACATATATGGGAAATACAAAAATATACTACAGCCAACAATAATGTATATGTAAGAGAGAGAGAGTGAAGGGAGAGGAGAGAGGGAAACAAAGCACTCAACTCAGGAGAAAATATAAGGGTAGGACCAGAAGGAAATTCCTCAACTTGCTCTGCATAATGAATTCACTTAATATGAAAATGAATTCAACAAAAATAGAGGTCAAAGACTAGCTGATAAAACAGCAGAATGAAACAAAAAGGGAGGTAGTAGACCTAAGGAAACAAATCAAGGACCAAAACAACCTCATTAGAGAGCCAATACATAAATTAGAAAACACAAGTCACACAATAGACACCACTAAAGATCAAATTGCCAACATATAGGACACTTGAGATAATCACAGTCAAAGTAGATGAAAAAGGCAAAGGGACTAAAGCAATTAGAGCAAAGCTTGTAAAGAAAGAAAGAGGACGAGCAAAGATGATCCAATATGAAGATAACAGACATTCCTGATGCAGCAAGCCCTCAAATGGAACAGAGGATATAGTCAAAGATAACATAATAGGAAGTTTTCCCTGAAAAACAAATCTGAATTTTCAGATTGAAAGACTATACCATGTTCCTAGGAAATTGAATACATAAATCTCAATAGTGAGAAATATCTTATTTGAGCTATTGAATCCGGGGGATAAAGAATTATTTGAATATCCAGACAGAAAAATCAAAATCAAAACACATCCACAAAGGGTGACAGGGATTGGATTCCTGTACAGACATATCCAATGTTAGAAAACAATGCAACAATATTACCCAGGAATATCATACATGATCATTTATACACAGCCACATTCTCAATTATGAAAGTGCTCAGAAAACGGCACTTTCTAAAGCAAGCCCGACAACAAAATCCGGGCAATTAAGGGTACCTCAAAATAAAAAGTTAGGCATTGTGATAAAAGACTGGTGATGAGTAATGAATAGAATGCTATACAGAAATAAAAGTAAACACAGCGAAATGATGGTTACTGAAGAGAATTGAATTGTTATAAACCAAAACAGGATAAAATTAATGTTATAACTACCCAAATCAGAAGGGAGGAAATGAGAGGATGAATGAGACTGCTAATCTTTCATTCTTGCTAATCTTCTCATCCTTCATAGCAGGAATGTAATCACTTATGCCCTCAAATAACACATGAACCTAAAAAGACTAAAAACAGTACCTATGGCCCAATCACATTGTTATAAACGTATATCTACCTAAATATCCAACTATTTATGTACATACAAGGATGTATAGAATACTGAAATTTGGGAAGATTTTTAATTCACATGGGGTATTTTCACAAAATTGAGTGATTTTTCTAAAACATTGCTTTTTTTAAGACTCTGGAAGCAAATTCTCTTAAGATGTTACAGTGGCTGTGGAAGCATGGATATATCTCCTTTCCTTCTGTGTATTTTTAAAATTTCCAATGATTAAGAAGATATTAACTAAAAATCTACCTTCTGGGAGGGCTCACCACTATAGCTTTAACCAGCAGAAGAACCCACTGGAAACTCTCTTAGCTTATATAAATAGTGCTTATGATATAAGTAGCAGGTAAACACATCTACCTTCCTTTTCTTTTTCATCACATGTCTCCACTGGGGCTTGGGAGAACTTCAGAGAAACTCTTGCTTCTGGTGACATGAGCACATAAATCCTTAAGGGAAATCATGGTGGAGGAAACAGCAGCACGAGGTTTTCTTCCTCAAATATAGCGAAGGGAGACTATACGCAGCATGACCTGGGAAAACTACTGAATGAGAAGGAGAGTCAGGAATTCTGACTCCCAGTTCTGGCTCTATTGGAGGGTAGATTAGGGACACCCAGCAACTAACTGAACACTTCTTGACTTCAGTTTCTTACTTCGAAAATTTAGAGGATTGAATTGGAATCCATGTTTTCAAATTCTTTGGAAACTCTTCAGTGTTACTGGGGCAGGGATGGTGATGTTACTCTCCAACACTTTAATACCTTCAAGCAAAAGAGTACCATGTCGATCAATTGTATATACTGAGCTTCCTTATTAACTTAAAACTATATGAGAACATTTTCTGCCGCTAAAACAAAGATAGTAAATTACCCCAAACTTTTTTCCAGATTTAAAATTCTGTTAGTCTAACTTGTGAGTATAGTTAGTCCAATGTTGTTCAGCATGAACAGTTTACATAGAGTTGATTTAGAAAAGAAAGAACAGGGAAAATAAAATTGTCAGTTTGCTTTTTATTCTGCCACTAAAATAATATTTGGCTAGCATTAATGCATTGCTTAAAACAATAAATACCAACATAAGCATCCCATAAAAATCACAGAATGTGACACAAAGGTAGGTCAAGGGTAATTAGTTCAACGCCTTGTTGCAAAATGACAGTATTCCTTTTACAGTAACGCTTACAAATGACTTACTTTTAAGATCACTTGCTGAAAGATTATTTCCAATATTGTTTTATTCCAATTTTGAGACTTTATTTGCCTTTTTCACTTCCGCATTATGGCTTCAAGAAATCTTATCTATCTCCCTATAGATAAGACCAAAGTCCACGGTAATTTTACTGCTTTACAAGTGTGGATTTCAGAAACCATGGAAAAAGTGTGTGTGTGTATTTGTGTTTTAAGATTTATAAAATCTCACCACATAAACTATCCGTTTATAAACTTGAATGGCTTCTTGCATAGTCAATGAAAGCGGTCTTTCTGAGCATTTTGCTTGATATTTAAAAACCAAGAAAGAATGTTCACAAAAATTGCTTGTAATTCATAGTGGTAAGTTGTACTTAAAAATTCAGATCATAAAGTTCATTTTAGTTGGGAAGAGCTGGCATCAAATTTTAAAATGTATTAAGGGCAAATGATAAAGATATGCATTAGATTAAAGACATAGCAAAATCTACTACATATTTAACAACAGTTTATATCAAAAAAGATATAAGAAATTTTGTTGTCTGCTAAGAATTCCAATCTTAAACCCCTGACCTGAGTCTTACATTTTAGAAGACCCTGGATATCCTAAACAAGTGTATGTATATGTGTGTGCATGTGTGTGCATGCGTGTGTGTGTGTTAGGGAATATATGGCTACCTTTATCACTTGGAATCTGACAGTCAGTGCTGGCACAGAACAATTTGTAACCCTTAACATCCTCTCCTGTGACTAACACTCTTCAAACCTCAGGGAAACACTTCTTTATCCCTCCACCCCCGCCATAGTCACCAAACACAAGAGCCAAAATGTGAGGCTAAGTATTTTTGCTCATGCATTTCGTAGTGAAATCTTCTTCCACACAAAAGCTCATTGGGAAATGGTTGGAAAAAAAAGCTCGAGGAACTATTTTATGTAGTTCTTCAAATTTTACAGAATTTTTCCTTCCTTTCTCATTCCGAGAAGTGTTTGCATATTTTACTTACCATGTGACTCATCAATTAAAGCAAACTGGTTAAAAAGCTTATAATTCATCTGCTGATTCTGATTAAAAAACAAATGTGCTTCTCAGAAGCTTCTAAAAAGCCCTTGGTATATTTTCATACTTATACATATTTACCTCATGTTTGTTCTTGCATATACATTTAATTCCTGTTCACATGCCAAACATAAGCAGTCATATAAATCAACACAAGCCTTTACTTTGCGACTAACCATGCATTCATATGTACAGCTACAAACATCGATATTCTATAGCCATATATGTGCCCTCAAATGCTTTTATACCCATTGATATGTCTATAACAAAACCCTGACCCAAAATCTGAACATTCCTTTTGCTTTTCTATGCATATTTGTTAAAAGCTGATACCAAATTTCTGCATTACAAAAGAAAAATAAATCCACCCAGTTACAAGTTATGTAATAAAAGGAGCTGTTTTTTGTTTGTTTGTTTTTGCTTCTGATAAACCTGAACTTCAGGCAGAGTAGATGTAGGCTGTGGATAGAAGATCCTAATTGCTAAGGATAGGAGTATGCCTAATTAGTTTACATCCTAAAACATAATGAGTACTGAATAAGTGCTGATTTGGTTGATTGATCAATGAAAGTTACAAAGGCTCTTAGAGAACCAGTCCATCCCTTATATTTCACAGGTGAAATTAAGGATATATGATATTTCTATGGGATCAGAGAGCTCGTAAATATCAAAAGCAATGTCAGAACTTAAGCTTCCTGAATTCTAACCAATGGTCTTTCCTTTTTACCAAACTACATTTAAAAATACATATCAAGGAAGCTATCAAAGTATTTTAATCACATACACAATCACTTCATGATACCTGGACAGGGGAAATGTCCTTTCTCCTTTTTTTGAAACTAAGATAGAGACTATCTTGCTTTTGCCTGATACAACCAGCAAACACAGAAAGCAAAATTGTGTCAACTCCAAAATTCTCCTCTGTCATGTTAAGATGCCTCTCGGCAATCTTACTTATTGTTATGTCTGTATTGTTGTTCTTGTTCTCAAATGCAATTTCTCCTTATTAATACTTCAATATATCCTGATACGAATAGGTAAGAACAGTAGTATGGAGATCTTTATGAAACATGTTTGAAGATGTCAGTGCCATTATCTATTCTGTTTAGGGAATTTTCAGGACCTGTAGATAGTTCAATTTGTCCTACCTCCAGTTGGGCAATCACAGACATGGTAGCAGCACTGTGATGGAGGGGTTAAATGACATCATGGAATAGTGAGTAGATGGGAGTGGCGTGGGGGAATAGCAGAAATAGATTATTATTTACTCTCATAACTGTTTACTAGAATTTGGTCATACAAAAGTGTCTAATTTAGAGTTAAATTAGAATAATGAAACTATTAGGCATACATTTTGGAAATAAACCATCTAAAATGCAACTTTGCTATTCAGTGGTATAACACATTCTTAAGAGAAGTCAGCTGGAAAATTAAGAAGCTAGGAAATCACTTTCAAAATTCTCCTTTGACAAAAAAACTCATAAAGTGATCTGAAGTTTCTAGGCCATTCAAAAGAGCAGTTTCATTGATTCTGCTAATAATTGGTTTGATTATTCAAGAAACTCTGTTTTGAAGAAGAAAATGTCAGATGAGAAGTCATCTCCAAAGATTTGTTCTTGGTCTTCTTGTTTTTTAATCTCTTCCCTGGCATTCTCACCTCTTGAACGATCCAATTCTCATTGCTAAATGGATAACCACCATATTTAATCCAAATACTTCATAAATTCCACATTTACAACTAACTGGCAGCTGTTTCCAGCTCTGTGTTTCTGTTTGTCACTTCACATCTACCACTGGCCAGCACTACCAGCTGCTGCTACCATAGCCACTCCAGCATTTATTACAATGTGTTTTCACGATCCATTTCTTCCTTTTTTCGTTTTCCTCCCGTTAGTCTACCAGTTCCTGGAGGGAAGGAATTAGGCTGTTTATTTCTACATCTGCAGAGCTCGGACCAAATTCTACAACATGATAGCAGCTTCATAAAGGTTTAGGAAATTGAATGAAATACAATATTTATAAATCTTTAACGGGCGTAAGAGTTGCTTGGTGTGCTTTTAAACATACAGAATCCTTGGCTCCACAGTGGCAGGGTTGTGGTGGGACCTAGGAATATGCATTTTAAACCACCACCTCTATGTGATTTTTGATTTGGGGAATCCTGGATCACACTTTGAGAAACTCTTGTTTCATGGAAGACAGAGAACCAGGGCTTAATTCAAATTCTGGCCTTACCAGTTACTTAGCACTTTGATTAAGCTTCTCATTGATAAAGTAGGTTATTGTATCAAGATTCAGTAAGATAATACATATAAAACACTTAGCACAGTGTCTAGTAATTGTTCAATAAACTGTTGCTATTATTATTATCTCATTAAACCTACTGCTATGTTTTATCTCTGTCGTCCGGCTTGTTATCTATATTTTTCACACTTGACTTTTTCTTTCACACCCTGCATTTAACCATTGTGAAGCTTTGCCATTCCGTCTCTGTAACAGCTGCTATTTTTTTGCTGTCTCTATTGCTATTGCCATTACTATGGCAATAGATTTAACTTAATTTAGCATATGCTCACTAAGCACCTACATGTTAGGCATTGTGTTAATCACTGAGGATGCAAGGATGAGACATATGCCCGAAAGGAAGGGACAGTCCAATGGGGAAGAGGAGGAGGATATTTTTACAATCCACGTGATGTGTCGTTGCTATAATAGAGGAGCAGTAGGTGCATTGGGACATAGAGGAGAAACAAAAAGGATTCACAGGATTTGATATTTTGATGTCCCTAGTGATTACGATGTGAAATTCTCTAGGTGTCACAAAATAAGACAGAATGACTGATAACTCATGGCTGAGATAGGGAGATGTGGAGGTGAGACCTAAGGGGACAGGGCAGGGGTGGGGCCTGCATCCTGACTCAGGCACAAGTTGAGTTGAGAAGCCTCTTTTTAATCTCTACCACAATGTGGACCTTGGCATAAATAGTTTCGGACCCTAGCCCACCTTCAACAAACAGAAATCACAAATATAATTATCTTCTCCAATCCTTCTAAGAATATAATTGGCTAAAAAGCACAGTATGAACTTTCTTCTGGTCAGTCTTCCTAATGGAGAATCAAAGTTGAGCAACACAGGAAATTCAAAGATGGAGCTCTGTAATTCCCGTTTTTGAGACCATGAAAAATTGTAGAATTTGTATCAATATTCCTATTTGTGTGGAAAATTAATGACTAGGAAATACTTGCGTGGGGACAAAAATCCTAAGTTAACTCCTGAAAATTGTATAGTCTCGTCATTGTTCAGAGACTTGGATATTAACATATGGTATATCAGTAAAAGTGTAAACGCAGAGTTTGATCAATGGGCTCCGAAGGAAAAAAGTCCGACATTGTTGGAAGCTAGAGACACAGACATTCTGTAATAAATCTATCCAGAAGCTTCTGAGACTATTTGGATGCATGCAAGATGGAATGGATCAGTTAAAAAGCTCTGTCTTTTAGTGACCTCAACATTTCTCCAAGATATTTTTTCCCTGAAGTGACAGCAGATTGGGTGACAAACAATTGTATCCCCAGAAATGTCATCTTTTCTAATACAAAGTGTTCTTCCTTTACTTGTTTGAATTTTTAAAAAATGTGCTTCTACTGATCCAAAGAACAGTCCTGCCTTCACCAATTGACTAACATCTGTCAACATCTCATCTGAATGATGCCTTGTGAATCTAACATTAATGGTATTAAAAGGCGCAGTATAACATGGTTGAAAGAGGCCAGACTGAGTAATCACACAGAAAACCCTAGGTCGGAATTCTGCCCCTGCTGCTTAGCAGCTATGGAACTTTGGGTCAATTAATTCACCTCTCTGAACCTCAACTTCTATCTGTAAAGTGAGCATCCTAATAACTATCTAATGGCAGTAATTTTAAGGATAAGAAAATCCTATAAAACTTCTGCCCTAATGAAAGTATATAGGTTTTAGGTCTGAATGTTTGTGTCCCCTCAAATTCATATGTGGAATGAAGCCCAACCCCAATGTGATGGTATTTGGAGGTGATGCATTTGAGAGCTAATTAGATGAGGTTATGAGAGTGGGACACTCATGATGGGATAGTGCCCCTTATAAGAAGAGGAACAGAGAGAGAGACCTCCCACTCTCTCTGCACACATGCACAAAGAAGAGGTCATATGAGCACATGGAAAGATGGTGGCCATCTTTAAGCCAGGAAGAGTCCCTTACCAAGAACCAAATCTGCTGGTCCTTGATCTTGGACTTCTCAGCCTCTGAAGCTGTGAGAAATAAATGTCTATTGTTTAAGGTACCAAATCTATGGTATTTGTTACAGTGGCCCAAGCTAATATAATAGGAATTAATATACATATTATTAATATCAATAATAATCAGAAGTCAGCCCTGGTGGTCTAGTGATTAAGATTTGGTGCTCTCACCACTGTGGCCGGGGTTCACTTCCTGGTCAGGGAGACACACCATCTGTCTGTCCATTGTCATACTGTGGTGGCTTCATATTGCTGTGATGCTGAAAGCTATGCCACTGCTGTTTCAAACAAAAGCCGGGTCACCCATGGTGGACAGGTTTCAATGGAGTTTTCAGACTAAGACAGACTAGGAAGAAGGACCTGGCCACCCACTTCTGAAAAAATTGACCATGAAAATCCTATGAATAACTGCGGAGCATTGTCTGATACAGCACTGGAAAGTGAGAGGATGCTGCAAAAAGATGGGGCAGGGTTCCACTCTGATGCACACAAGGTCGTTAGGAGTCAGAATTGACTCCACCGCTAACAAAAAAATAATCAGAATCCCAAAATATGAAAAATGAAAGAGAACCAACTGATTACCTGTGCAATTTCTTAACTTTACAAATGAGAACATGAAGAACAGGGACTGGTCTGCAATTTTGTTTCATCTGTGGAACTGAGCCTGGTGCCTTAGAAATAGTCACTCAAATATTTGTTGACAGGTAAATTAATACACACATGAATCAAAACATAATGACGCTAAATGTTGATAATAATCTCAAATTTATTTGTTGGTTTTTGCTTTGAGATGGCATGACCTGGCCATCTCTGGAGAGTAGTATGTTGCCAACGGTGGAACTCTGATATAATGCTTTTTCCTTTGTTGCTTTTTATTCTTTGTCGGCCTCCATTTCTCCCCCTTTCCAAGTGCGGAACAGCATAGAATATTTTCACATAACTTTATCTCATTTCACTTTTCAAATATTTTCATGGGTTCTAATTGTACAGATGAGGCAAGTAAGGCTCATGATGGCTAAGTGATTTCAGCCATACTGTGAAGTCGTCAGAGGAGGATCAGGATAGGGTCCAGATCTGCTTCACTTCAAAAGTCATGCTTTCAAACAGCACCAGGTAGTTTTCGTACCTTATCTGAGGTTATATTTGTTGATACCTATTCACTGTATTTTCTATACTAGCATGGTTCATTCCTTCAGAGTTGGTAAATTTCAGAAGTTCAGCCTTTTAAGTATCATCTTTGTATAATCTTCTACTGAAAGCTTATGATAAAGGCTCTTAAGAGACTATCTCTTAAGGGATGCAAAGTACTAACAGAGCAAGGCTGTGCCAATACCTATCACGACTATAAACAAGAAAACCATCTCCTCATCTCTGGCACCACACACACAGATATAGTGCCATATTAAAAGAGCAGATCATGGTCTGCCAGTTAAGTAGGCAATGTATATCGTTTCTTCCTATAATCATGTTTACTTCCAATTGATTTCTTCTCAGCTTTCCTCTTCAACTGCTCATTGTTAGTTCCTTTATCCTCAAAATTTTCCTGGGTGGACTTGATGCTATTTGCACCTGAATCTAAATCAGAGTGCAAAGAAATCAAACAGAGGGATGGCTGCAGTTGAAGTTTAATCTCTAACTGTAGCATGGAACTATTTAGGCATCATTGATTGAGTTGGCAATGCTTCTTTGAGTAAAATATCTTTTCTGATGTCCCCAAAATCATTTACTCTAACTAAAAAGAATGTTGGCTCTCTTGCTTGAAACTGATGAACATAACCCTGTTTTTTCTGAGTTTTGAAAGATTGATATAGATTCTGCTTGACTGCCTGCTTGTAAAATACTCCTGTCCCTGCTACCTTGAAAATGCATATCAACATTGGACTACTCTTTATCTTTCTAAGGAGCTGAGGGATTCATTGTACCCAACATGGGAAGCAATGCTTGAAAGAACTCATCTTCCAGACTCTAAAGCACATTTTTCAAACAGAGATATTCAGTTTCAATAATGCTTACACCAAATGATCTAAACACCTCATTTTCCATTTCAATTTCTGTTGTCTCAAGTTTGCCTTCTCCATGTACAATTAAGGAGCATATAGTGGGCTAGGGACTCATACTGAATAACAGGTCCATCAGTGCCTTCTCCAGTGATTCAGAAAGTTTCTAAAATAGAACGCTACTTATCTAGGCTATTAATAAGCAAACACAAATAACACCAGTGTAGACGTAACCTCTAATGTATGCTGAATTCATATATATCAGTTTTGTCATAATGAGACATACGTGTTCCTAAAAAATCATGCCATAGTGAGGTGGTAGAAGAATTGGTACCTGAAATCAGATAGAAAGTTGGAAAATCAGATATGGATAGGTGTGTCTCATAACACACGTGTTAAACTAAGGTAGCTAGCAGATGTTTGATTTCTGTATTCCTGCATGGCTTGGCTCAGCTGGGAGCATTTTTCTCTAGTCACTTATTGTTTCTTGCAGATGAAATCACATATAAGAAAATGAAAAATTTGTACTATGCTCAAATTGTTCCCTAATAATATCGATTACCTTGGAACAGGTTCACATTTTCAAAGCAAGCATTATAGCAGAACTGAGTATACCAGAAACTGTGTGGGTATATAGTCTAATCAATTTAGGTAAAGATTTTTGAAACCTTAATATCTTCTTAAAAACTCATTTTTTTGTAAAGATAAAACCAAGCATTTGTTAGGTTGAAATGAAACAGACACTATTACCTAGTTCTGAAGGAAAGATAAATTGAAACTCTTTTCTTATAAGACAATTTTGTAAGATTTATAAAGAGTCTTATTTAGGACTAGAGACATGTATATTCTCTTTTACCAAGTAATCCGGCATTTAGGAATGCAGCCTGTGGAAATGAGCAGAGTTGGAGACAATGATTTATGACATGGTGTTCACTGAAGTATTATTCGTAAGAGTGCAATACTAGGTGGTCTAAGTAAAGAATGGTTAAATCCCACCTCCCAAAAAAATTCATAGGAAAAAGTTCAAGCTAATGATATGTTTTTTAAAAGCTTGAATGCAATTTTGGGAAAAAGTCTAGGAATGAATACCATAGAAATGATTAGGCATATGAGAAAAGAAGTGTGCCTAGGGATGTCTGTTACTATTGCTTACAAAGGAGACGAACTGGATAAAATATATACTACAATGACTAGATTACTTAAATCAGTTACGGATGAACATGAAGCCACTAAAAATGATAGTGTAGTCTGTAAAGGCTGCCTAGTACCCCATTATACAAACATACCAAAGAATGGAGGCAGCCCCACTGTTGTTCATTTTTTCCTGTTTTTCCCTACATTACTAGAATATTGCTCTTTGAGCAAGAGTACAAGCGTATTTGAGAGACAAATCTTGAGCTTTTGATATCCCCCCAATTACAATTATATTGAATTTTCAATTATAAAATAAACTTTATTCCACTTTCCACATAGCATTGGAGAGTCTAATTATATCAATTTTGACAGGATAATAATGCAAATAGTGAAATCAAGAATCTTTAAACCAGGTCTAAAATCTTGACCTTCATGCTTTGCGTTCAATGCTCTTCTAGGCACTGGAGATACAGTAGAAAACAAAGTAAACAAAATTCCTGTCCATATGGAGCTGACGTTTTACTTTAGTAAGATAGAAAACAATATGAATGGGGGCTAGCCCCATGGCTGAGTGGTTAAGTTGCGCTCCCGGCTTCAGTGGCCCAGGGTTTCACCAGTTCAGATCCTGGGCACAGACATGGCACTGCTCATCAAGCCATGTTAAGGCGGTGTCCCACGTAGCACAACCAGAAGGACCTACAAACAGAATATACAACTACGTGCTGGGGGACTTTGGGGAGGAAAAAAAGAAGGAAAAAAAAAGAAGATTAGTAACAGATGTTAGCTCAGGTGTCAATCTTTAAAAAGAAAGAAAGAATGATGATGTGTTAACAAAGTATGTAAGGGAAGAAAGGGAGTTTGAAGAGTGTTGTGGGAGAGTAGGAAGGACTACTTAGTTTAGTGAGAAGGGAGTATTCAGGGGTAAGAACACTTGAGGCAGAGGGAACAGCAAAGCTTAAGGCAGGAATGTGCTTGCAATGTTCAAGGAACAACAAAGGTGGTCTGCGTGGCTGGAGCAGCACAAGCAAGAGGGAGAAGAGCAGGCAAGGAGCTCACGGAGGCCAGATCTCTGAGGCTTTGTTGACTATTTTAAGAGTTCTGGCTTCCACTATGATAGAGTGAGACAAGCATTAAAGAGGTTTGAGCAGAGAAGTAACCTAGCATGTCTTAGATTCATCAGGATGACTGGTTTCTGAGTTAAGCATAGAATGTAGAAGAACAAGAGTGAAAATAGAGGTCAGCTAGGAGGCTACTGCAACAGGCCAGGGTGGTGCAGTGGCAGCGGGAGTTCTAGATTCTGACTATATT
Source organism: Equus asinus (assembly GCF_041296235.1). NCBI lineage: Eukaryota > Metazoa > Chordata > Mammalia > Perissodactyla > Equidae > Equus > Equus asinus. The sequence continues at coordinate 23,077,637 of NC_091796.1, forward strand.
TTGAGGTTATAGTCAACAGGATTTGTAGATAGCCTGGAGGTGAGCTGTCAGTGGGGAAAGAAAAAAAAAAAAAAAGGATGATGCAAGTGACTCTTTTTTTGGCCTGTGCAACTGGAATGATGCATTTGCTAGATATCAAGATGCGGAAGATTTCTGGAGAGATATGATAAGATAGATAGGCTGAGAGAGATGAAAAAGTTGGTTATTGTGTTAATTCAAAGATGTCTATTTGACATCTAAGTAAAGTATGTAGGAGTCTGAAGCTTAGGGAAGAGTTCTGGGACAGAAGTAAAAAATTTGAAAGCTATCAATACATAGATAATATTTAAAATCAAGAGATCGGTGAATATCATCCAGGTAGCAAAAGAAGAGAAGAGAAACGAGAACTGAGACTGGGAAAATTCAACATTTGGCATCAGAGATGATCTGAAACTGTAAATGAGACTGAAGAGGAATGGCCAGTGAGATGTCCCAAAGAGAAATGTAGATTGGATTTTAAGAAGAAGGGTGTGTCATCCAGGTCAAACATTGCTAATAAGTTGAGTAAGTTAAGGCTTGAGAAATAACCATAAAAGTCACTGGAGACCTTGAGAAGAAAAGTTTTGTTAGACTGGTAGAAGAGGAAGTGGAGACAGACTCTACAGGACAACACTTTAGAAAAGTTTTGCAGTGAAAAACAAAATAACAATAACAAAAAAAGATGAAGGAATGAGGTGATGCCTGAAGGGAATGTGTGTTCAAGAAGTTGTGGTTTTTTTAAGACAGGAGAAAATTACATGTTTGTATGTTGGTTGGGAATGATCTAGCAGAGAGGGGAAAAAAGAGAGTGATGGAGGAGAGATTAGACAAATTCTGAAGCAATGCCCTCAGGAACGCAAGAAGGGATGGAAACTAGTGCACAGATGGAGGGGCTAGTGTTAGGTCATCTAAAAGGAAGCAAGAGTGTGTGAGGCACTGGTCTGATAAACATTGAATACATGGATGTTCCCTTCTGATGGCTTCTATTTTCTCAGGGAAATGGAAAGCAACATCATCAGCTGAGATTGAAGTGGGGAAGAGGTAGTGGATGAACGGGGAGAAAGGAAACACTGAAATAGTTGGACAGGTGTGTGGGAGGTCAAGTGGAGTAGGGGAACACTGTCAGATCTGCAAGCACCATTAAGACCCCCTGGAAGCTAGCAGTTATCATTCTTAAGAGAGATCAGTCACCAAGGTCCTGTGTTTTTCTCCACTCATGTTTGTCTTCAGGAATTCAGGTGTAGAGTGGGTAAAAACTAGGCGCAACTGGCGTTGGATTTTGCCAGTTGAGCTCCTTCATTGTACTGCACCTGAAGCCTTCCCCACGCATAAACTTTTTATTTCTATAAGGCATTATATTTCCTTTTGGGTTAAGTCAGTGTGGGAGTCTTCAGTCGCTTGCCACAGAAAGAGTACTAACTTCAAGGAGACTCTCTTTTTAACTGGCACATAAAGCATACTAAAGCAGAGAATTCTCAACTCATCAAAAGGCCTTAGGTGAAGAACTGGGTATGTCATTATATTTTTTAAGATTTTATGTGGATTACCAAGAAAAGTCAGACTTACAGCCAGAGGGAGTTTTCTGGAGGAGTCACCATTTCCACCTCAAGTCTGACTTGAACTGCAAGTTTTCCTTTTTATTGTTAACTTCTTTCCTCAGCAGTCAGCTTCAATGCTCAAAATTCTTCTCTGGAAAGAATCCCTGTATGTTCTGTGCACCCTGTACCCTGAAGCTCCCATAGTAGCCCATGATCTTTATCCCCAAGGGGTTACCAGGAGCATTTTGTCCTGACCCACTTTTCCATATGTATGCAAAAGTATTAAATGTGGGAGCTTGAGATTTCCCTACTATCACCAATGTAAAATAGGATGGTAGGTCGTAACCCCACAGATACAATGTATAGGACCATAGATCCCTAACTCTTAGAAACATTTTTACATCAAAGACAATACACCTATAATTCAACTTTTGTTCAAAATGGAGTCATGCCATGCATGCAAAATATGTTTCTCAGACACAAATAACCCCGCATATCATGAGAGAAAGGTTAGATCAATAAGTGCCTGGATCACATCCAAAGAACTGACAACATGGAAATCAAATGGGAAAAATATACAGTTGGTCTAACTATTTGCCTGGAAACTATCTTTCCCTCAAGTAAAAGGGCTTCTAATATGTTTTTTTTCCCCTTTCTATCCCTCCTGAAAACAAATTTATACAGAGAAAATCAGAAGCAATTCTCTCTCCCTCTGGTTCTACTAGCTTTTTCTCAGGGTCGGGGGGTGGGGATTCTAAGTCATTGTAGCATGAAAAAAAATTGATTCAAAAAAAGATGAAAGTGTGTTTTGCATCATTTCTCTGTGATAACATTCCTTCTGGTATTCAAATAACAGGAAAGTCAATGACTGACCTACAGAACAGGATATACATATTTCACAAAATAACACTGTCTGCCAGTTATCTTGCATATTTACTAGAATATCACATTCTTATATGCCCAGAACAGTTCCATAAAGAACATCAAATTGTCCTTTTTTGAAAAATAACAATAAATTAAAATTAGTTAAACATGCATACACACACACACACACACCCCCCCCATATACAAACTCATTTACAGTTTTTAATTTAAGTAAAAACATACTCTGAAGAGTATGTTACAAGACCTTTTAAGAGTCCTTTCCAGGAAAATGTCTTCAGAATACTTTAACCTATTGAGAAAGTTAATTTTTTAAAAAAATAATTTTAGTTTGATATCTAGAAGATATGAATTTGTCAAATTCTAACATTACATGCATTTTGTCTTATTTTTCTCTGATAATTTTTTTTTAATTAAAGATTGGCACCTGGGCTAACAACTGTTGCCAATCTTCCTTTTTTTTTTCCCCCCAAAGATTGGCACCTGGGCTAACAACTGTTGCCAATCTTTTTTTTTTTTTTTTTCTGCTTTATCTCCCCAACCCCCCCATATACAATTGCATATCCCAGTTGCATGTCCTTCTAGTTGTGGGATGTGGGATGCCGCCTCAACGTGGCCTGACAAGAGGTGCCATGTCCGCGCCCAGGATCTGAACCCTGGGCCGCCGCAGCGGAGCGCATGAACTTAACCACTCAGCCACAGAGCCGGCCCCTCTGATAATTTTTTTAATTTACTTATTCTGTTAACCTTCATTTCTTTCCTTTCTTAACTCAATCTTTGCTATTTATCCAAAGTTTGAATAAACCAAATTATTGGAGCCAACTGATATACAGCAAAGTCATTTCTAAATGATTCAAACCAGTTATCACTCTTACAACATGAGAGAATTGGAAGCTCATCTCTCACACTCCAGAGATCTGTACTTTCAGCAACTTCCAACTCCCCAAATAATAATATGTCAAAATGAGCAAAACTTACTTTTAGTCATAAAAATTTGGAAAACCCTAATATATAATATAACACAAAAATAAGGTCACAGTTATCTAGGCTAGGAAAGAATTTTATTAAGGTTCTAAAGGACCACATGTCAGAAAAGGACTTCAAGAGAGAAGCCTGATCCAATACACAGGTCATGTAGCCCCAATTGTGGACGTGAGACCACTGCTTAAAAGGGTTACATATAAATCCAGGTCAGCTGATTTCTAGTGTGCTGATACATGTATTTCATTTCGTTGTGTTTCCTAGGAATGTGCTTCAACAGAACTGCTATTGGTATGCTTTAATGAAGTGATGGAATGAAACAATAACAGTGCCCTGCTATAAAATATCTCTTCCTCCAGTATAGTGCCTAAAATTCCCATCAGAAACATCTTTCCTTTGAATTAGAAGGTGGTATCCACTAAATTTTATCTGGAAATAAAATTGATATATAAAATTAGATGACAATTATTGTAATATAGCCTCTAGCTATTACCAAGATAGGATAGGGACCCATAACAGTAGGTCCAAGAATAGCTAAGTTTTGATATTATTATAAAGAATAATATTTCCAGCTCAAAGAAGAGTGCTTCCTATGTGTGTAATGTTAATTCTGACTGCCAGATAGAATATTAAGATGGAAATGGAAACAGAAGAGCCCTTGTACTTTACATCAAAAAGAGTCCCATTCCTTTATTCAGACAGGCAACAGCCTTTATTGAGTGTCTACCATGTAGAAGAATCTTCTTCATACCAGTTATGTTATATGGTTAGGAAATATATTGAGATGTCAATGTGTGGTCATTTCTCTTGGAGTTTCATCTCTCCTCTTCTAGAGAGGTAGCCAGAACGTTGCAGTCCCTGCTTCATTGGAGGCAGAGCAGCAGAGGCATATTTATTAGCCAAAAGCCTAAGTTTCCTGAAGACCCCCTCCTTTTTTGTTTTGTTTTAAAATTTAAATTCAAGCAGATTATAATAGACATTTCAAGAGGATCGAAGAAGAAAAGGAAATTTTTAGATGGTGGTGTGGGTCAATCTAGAGAAGGATTCAATATTCACCAATAGCAGAAAGTGTCCCTCTTCTGCTCTGGGAAGATGGTGGAATCTGAGAAGTGAATGACTGCATAAAATATCTAAGTAATCTGGATTCTAGAGCCCAGGGTTCCCCACTTCAGAAAACATCCCAGTACTCAATTTCAGCACAAAATCAAGGGAGTTACCCACCTTTAAGAGTCTAAGCAAGCTGGGACAATGACCAGTAGTGATCAGGACGGATGAGATGAATTTCTGCCTTATCAAGACCCTTGGGACCATTGAGTAACCCTGAAGGAGGAGAGGAGGCCCAGCAATGCCATAGGTTGAATAGCCCCTTAATCTAATAGGAGATGGTTTTGAAGTTGACATGAGAAAAATAAAGGAACATGATGTTTGTTGTACCTCTGAGTTTGTGTAGCTACACAAAGATGAAGAAGACACAGACAGTACTTGCCCTGAAGTTATTCACAATCCAGTGACAGTAACTGATAGAGAGGTAGATAATTTCCATAGAGTATGGTAAAGGCTACCGATCAGGCATTTCCAAGTTGCTTTGGGTTCAAGGAGGAGGTGTGATGGATTCTGCCCAATTATTATTTCTACCATAAATGTACCTAGAAAAAATCTCAGCTGAATTATTTACATGTGATAGATAAACAGTAAACATTGATTTTGTTCATTGTATTAAATTAAAGCAAGTTTCAGTGTCTTATGAAGAGGTGACTGTTATAACATAGCATCAGTGGAGGAGTATTTTAAACTATGCTTACCACACATAGGAAAATTTTCATCCCCCACATATGTGCATTTCTCTTCTTAACCAAGTACTAATATTTTCTAATTATTTACAACTATCTAAAAATGCATATTTGGGGGAATTTTAGTTTATTTCTTTATGAATTAATTGAAAAAGACAAGAATATGGTTCATATGCATTTCCCCCTCACGTTACTCATTTGAGTAGTAACTCAAATGGAAGAGAAAAAATTTTGAAAATCTTTCCAGGATAAGTAAATTTTTCCAATTCCAAAAATTTTACACTGCATGGCTGAATATAAGGGGATATGATAAGACTCATTTTTGGATTTACTTGTAGTGTAGTAACACTCCTCGTCTTTGCCACACATTGCAATCACAACAGTAGTAGCACCGGTGTGGCTGGCCATTAGGTATATTTGGATGTCATAAAAACTCCATTATTTTCTGCTTAATATTGAGACTATTGTCTTTGTTCAGAGTTTTCACATTAAACTGCAATGAGAAACGGTTAAAAATCAACTTTACCAATGATTAATGAAAGAATTGTTAGGCTAAGAAGCTTGGAAGGTTTAAGTAAGCCTAAATTGGAATAATCATTTAAGAATTTTTAGTTTTAACAACTACCTAACAGGATCAATAATTGTATAACTATATTGTTTCTGGCAAAAGGTCCTTGAGTATTATGTATGCATAGGATAATTTTATGCAGTGGGAAAGCTATTTGTATAATTTTTTTCCACTTTCAGTAATTAAGGGGGGAAAAGAGCCAAGGACATGTGCCCCATTTAGTTTGGGAACAGGGGCATCATTAATTGACTAAGAGAAAAATGTGGTTATTAAATATATTTTTAATGCAAGATTAATTTTAATAAAAATTGTGCAAATTCTAAAGTTGAGAAAGCAAAAAAGAGCTGCTCTTCGTGGCACCTACAGCAAACTCTGATTTGGGTAACAGCACTTCCAATTACCATTCATAGCATTATCTGTCGGGGCTGAACTCACCTGTGTAGGCAACATGAGCAATGCATTTTCTAAGATGCTATTCAGTAGGACACACAGTTTATGTCAGACTGGCTACCTAGGCTTTGATTAAAGTGCCCGTTTGCCTTAATGACTGTTATTATTAGATTAGCTTTAAATGTTCCTTAATATGTCTTTATCAGTATTCCTAAGTATATCACTGATCTGGCCTCCATGGTTTCCTTCGCTAATGTTAAACTGCCTTCGCCTCAACTCTAAGACCATCTTACTCTCTCAGGTGAAGCCAATGATCCCTCACTTATAATGCTTGTTGTCCTCTTGGCCAGTTTCCCATAGGAGATTAGAATACAAAAGTAATATCTGCTTTTGCCATGAGTCAAAGCTATATGCAGGCGAATGCTAACATCAGTAGGAAAGGGAGAAGTAGAGTTGTAAAAAAATTGGAAACTAGAATTGAGGGAGAAAAAAAGAAAGGAGGAGAGGGGAAGGAATAAAAGTTGACAGAAGAGAAAGAGAAAATGAAAATTATCAGTGCTATGAGTGACTATCTCAGATGTCTTCAAAAATCTACATACCTAAAAATTTTTAAAAACACTGATTTTCCTGCAGTTTTTCTCCTAGAGGATGTGAAGCTCCACTTTCCCTAAGGCCCTCGTGGTATGCAGCCATTTCCACATAGATGCGCATCTATTGGGTGGCCTGTTCAGCACTGGTCCTCCTTTCTCTAGACTTTGCTCCTTTCTACCACAGCCCTCTTACTTTCTAAGGAAATTATCACTTGCCTTTATTTCATGTTCCTCAGACCCAATTATCCAAACCCCCACTTCAAAGCATAGTTGAATATCTTTAGTAGCACCACACAAGGTTTGATTTAATTGTTTCAGATGCCATCATACTTGAATTTTAAATGTTGCTCTGGAATCTATAGTGAAATTTTGAGTTTTTGAGTTTGCTGTGTGCCTGTTTAAGTAGTAAAAGCAAGAGAGCATTCTATATAAACTATATTCTTGAAATTTTTTCTCAGGGAACATGCCAGGTAAAATTCTAAAATACCTCCACCAGACTAAAACATCCCAATAGAAGTTACCAATGGTCAATGCAAAATGTTCATACAAGTCCAGGGAGTTATAACGGAAGTGCAGAAGACTAACACTCTGGAATATTAGCGGATATTTTTCCCTGTTACTCCTTGATCCTTATTGAGTTTGGCTAGCTAGAAAGTGAAACATTTATTACCTCAAGAAAGGGATGTTTCAGTTAAAAGCTAAGAAAAGGCTTTGGAGTTTCAACAGTATAGTAATTCAAGGGACTTTGGGCAGAGGAAGAGAAAACAAAACCAAATGTGATGAGTCCATGTCTCCTCATGCCCAGACTACTGGATAATGATTCTCTATTGGCTTGGGAAGAACAGAGAGTTGGAGGGCAAGTGAGGTTATCTTAGATCCTTGTCCACCTGTCCTGAGCACACTGGTCAAACTTGGATAGTCACTGGACCTCAAGAGGCCCTTAGGACATTAAAGGAGGATAATGTAACAGCTGCCTTTACAGATCACAGCTAGAGAACCAGCTAGAAATGATGGGGTGTCCATGAATGTTGGAATACAGTGATGCCAACACCCAGATGGCTATTCCAGCTCCCTACACCTGGCTTTGGCAGTATATAAACCTTCCTTTATTTTCCCCCTGGATTAACAGAGATTAAATTTCCATCTTCTGTAAAATAAAGCTCATCTCAGAAGAATAATTAAGATCAGATTTAAGAAAAGAAAGCCATATTTTTGTCAACCTGTGACTGAGCTTTGCACATAGTACATGTGCGATGATTAAAATTGATAGTTTATGGAATTTATGTGCCAGGTATAACAGTATCTATGAGATGGGCACTATTATTATTTTCTTATGATTTGGAAAATTGGCAGTTTTATAGCAACACTATTTCTGGGTTCATGGGGAAAAATGGAAAGTGCCTTCTTGAATAAGAAAGTATGGAGGAGAAGAAAAGGAAGAGATCCATTTTGAAAATTCTGATAGCTCAGTGCAAACATTGGGCTCCAATGCAATACTTTGAGCTATAATTGAGAATATATGGCTACACTTTACTTAAAGCAAGAATTACATATGAAAACTTATGTCCAAAATGATGATAAAATGTGTATTTATTTTGCAGAAATATTTATAGCATAAATATTTTAAATAGCATGGTAGTCTAATGAATCTAAATTATCCAATATTTTAAAGAGAATCTCTACACGACTTTCTAGGTTCAAATTTATTGTGCAAAGTGATCTATACCTGTATTGAAAGCCAAAAATATGCATTATTAAATAATTGTGATGAGTGATATGGTAATAAAATACTTATAATAGTTCAAATATCATTTGATGAAATGGAAAGCCACAGAAAATGTCATAAGATTTTATAGAAAATCATCTGCAACATCTTGAATTAGGATCAGTCGGGTATATAGATTTGGCTATTGAAGAAAGAATTTATGCTTCCTATTATATTACTAGGATGTACTGTGACAACTTCCTGGAAAGGTAAACAGTAATTAAAACATCTTAATTACAAGGATTCCAAATGTTGGTTCATTAAGCTAAATAATAATAACGATAAAGTTTATGTTTAACTTAGCCTGTTGTAACAACAGGTGCATAGTAAATTACAATTAATCAAATAGATAATTGGTACAAATTATCTCTTCTACCTCTTATAACACATCTTCTATTGGAAAACACTGAATTCAAAGATCACCTCAGCTTTCTGTTGCTTGCCAAAAAACAACACCTAAGCTTCACCCATATTTCCTTGTTATAAGTGCAGCAGAAAATAGATGGCAACTCCAAATCATTATAATATTTTGGAGTCTCTGGAAGTGATTTTATATTAGACTATTGCAATCCTAACTCACAAATTGCTAAAATATTTATTTTATATTAAATAGAGGAAAATTTAACTGCAATGTGATAAAGCAATCAGTTACATGCAAAGCCAGAAATCAAAAATTTCCTTTCCAACTCAGAACATACTATAGTAGGTTATTATAACTCCATCAATATTTAATAACTGGATAAAATGAGTCCATCTCCCCACTAATAATCAGTTCTTTTCTCTACCACTTCTTTTCTCCAATTCTCCAAGAAACTTGGATTTAAAGCCTGGGTCTATCACTATGCATTGGGGGATGTTCAGTTGTTCTCATTATCACTCACAATCCATTTGCATCAGCGTAAAATGTGGATAGTCTCTCTTCCTACAAGGCAGGGTTGTCAAGAGGTTAAAATTAAATTATAACTTACAAGTACTTGAGAAATGAGGTGTTTTATCAGTCAGAGTATTAAGTGTGTTGTAATTATAGATCCACTTTCTATTTGACAATATTTACTCATCCAAGCTACATAATTTGCTTACCTTAGGGCTAATTAAAAAGTCTTCAGGGTTTAGTGCATTGCCATTTTCTCTTTTTTAGAACAACAGACTCATCAGCCTTCTCTGTATTTTCTTTGCAGTCATCACTATGATCTGAGGGGAAGGTGGGATATCAGAGGCCTAGCAGTGATAGACAGTGTAGTAACAGAAAACACACAAGAAGTGTCAATTCATTTTGAGCGTTTGCTAACTAGTTGTGAATAACTTAGTGCAGGATCATTCTCCCAATGAATGTTTTATAGGATCGAAAGTCGTGGTATTTTTCCCCCTAAGTACCTAGGGAAACACTGGCTTCAAAACTGCTGAATCAATTTATTTTTTTACAATTAAGTCATCAAAACTTATCTATCTTTTGATAACTGGTTTAAAAGAAGTCAAGACACATCACAAGCAATCAGAAAGCTTAACAAATCTATTTAAGTGCTGAGTGAATAAGCATTGACTGTGAACTAAAAATGACAGAACCACAAAAACATTCACTAATAATTGTGAAGTTGCTACTATGTGCTGAGTAATAAACACTCTGAAAAATACTTTTGATGCATTTTCTCACTTAAATGAACAAACTATGAAAGAGATGCTGCTGATTGTGCCACTTTACAAACAAGGAAGCCGAGTTTGCATAACTTGCCAAAGGTCATATTGGTAATGAGTGGAAGAAACAGGATTCAGATCCAGTGAACGCAATTCTAGAACTAATACTCCTAAATGTTTGGCCATACTGCCTCACTTTTCTTGCTGTTTTCCAGAATGAGAAGAAATCCTGTTATGGAAACCCTGCAGAGTAACAAGTATATCTTTGGGTGGAAAAAAAATGACAGGGGATATAAGAATAGCACCAACTATATAGTCCAGAATTCAACAAATGATAATTTTATGAAGGCATATAGGTTAAATATTATAGAATTAGATGCTACTCTTGGCATATAAAATAACCAATTGATCACAAGAAACAATTTTCAATTTAAGAAGAAAAATAACCAATAAGAGAGAGGCAATGCTAAACTGATCAACTCTCTATCTTTCCATGATTATCTGATTCTACATAGCACTATAACCATTTATAAAGACTAGCCCATATTGTTGCCATATTTAGAGGATCTCAATAGATGAATTCTATAATGTGGAATTATCTCTTATTTCAAGGAAAATAAATCATTCTCACATAGTGCCTTGGAAAGAGAAGAGACACAAAATAGGATTATAAGAGGAAGGCTCTAAGAAACAAAAAAAAATTCGTTTGGGAGAGAAAAGACACAATGAGGAAATAGTGATACATCTAAATATTTGGAGAGACAATAGACTAGGCCTGGGTGAACACAAAATGGAGAACAACCTACCAACTGGAAGAAAATATTTGCAAACTATATACCCAACAAGGAGTTACTTTCCAAAATATGTAAAGAAGTCATACAACTCAATACAAAAAACAAACAACTCAATCAAAAATTGGGCAGAGGATACGAACAGACATTTTTCCAACGAAGATATACAGATGGCCAAAACGCATATGAAAAGCCATTCAACATCACTAATTATTAGGGAAATGCAAAGCACAACTACAAAGAGATATCACCTTACACCTGTCAGAAAGGTTACAATTACCAAGAAAAAAAATAACAAATGGGGAGAATATGTGGAGAAATGGGAACCCTAATACACTGCCTGTGGGAATACAAACTGGTGCAGCCACTATGGAAAACAGTGTGGAGATTTTTCAAAAATTTACAAATAGAAATACCATATGACCCAGCTCTCCCACTATTGCATATTTATCCAAAGAACTTGAAATCAACAATCCAAAGAGATTTATGCATCCCTATGTTCATTATAGCATTATTCACAATAAGCAAGACATACAAGCAACCCTAGTGCCCTTCTACAGATGAATAAATAAAGAAGATGTGCTATATATATGCAGTGGAATACTACTCAGCCATAAAAAAGACAAAACCATCCCATTGCAACAACATGGATGGACCCTGAGGGTATGACATTAAATGAAATAAGCCAGACAGATAAAGACAAATACTGCATTATTTCACTCATGGATAAACAGAACAGATTAGTGGTTACCAGAGGGGAAGGGGGTGGGAAGTGAGTCAAAGGAGTAAAGGACAAATATGTACAGTGACAGATAAAAATTAGACTACTCGTGGTGAGCATGATGCAGTCTATACAGAAATTGGTAAATAATAATGTACACTTGAAATTCCACAATGTCATAAACCATTATGATCTCAATAAAATCATGTAAAAATATGCCCTTTTGTATTATAAAAGAAAGAAATAAAATGTTGTATTGACGTTACAGGGCTATTTTTTTCTCTCTTCTTTTCTTTCGTCCAATTTCCTCGATTATGTTTAAGAGGTTACATCAAAATAAAGACAATTGAATACCAATACCTTCATCGACCTTTTATAGTAATTTAATATATATCCTCCATAGGTTGGGGGAAACGGAAACTTCAGAGTTTCAAAGTCCCTGGATATTATTATTCAATTAACACGACATGAAACTTATGACTAATCACCCTGAAAAATCATCCCCCAAGCTGAGCTGGAATATCTTAGGTGATGAGAAAATCATTCCCTAAAAATAAAGCTTGTTCTAGTTTTGAAACTCTATGAATGATATAAGATTGTTTCTTATATTAAACAAAAATAAGTTATCTCTATCCTGTACTCAGTCTTAATTTATTCCACCAAGAAAAATATATTTTATAATTTAATACTTTCCAATATGGAAGTTCTTTATGTATAAGATTGTTTTTGCCTATTGAGTCTCCAATTCTCCAGTTTAAACATTCTCAGTTATTTTAATTGTCCTTCAACTACTATGGTTTTAATTTCTATCCACTATCCTAGGCAAAAAATTCTAAATATATTGAGAGATAAAACATCCTAAAATTTGGCATCAGAGTCAAATATTAGGATCTTTTTTCTGGAATAGTCATGCCCTAATGAGGCTTGGCATTTCTCTAATATTGGAAACTATTCTTCCATACCACATAGGTTCATAAGTTCAACCTTATGTATACTAGTTAGCTGCAACCCAGGTGACATCACATCAGCTTTTAACAAATGTGTCGAACAGAGAAGGGCCAAGTCAAGACCCTGAAGCAAACAATCATTTTGACTGATGTCAATTCATAACTCTTTCCTTTTAAGTTATACTCATGTAACATTTAATATTCTCCGCATCAACCCACTGCCCTAATTTTTCTTCAAGGATAGCATGAAAATTTTGAGAGAATTTCGAAGAATCTTCTAGGTATTCTAGCTTAGTAATTGTCATTAAAAAATGACATAAAACTAGTTTAAATAACTTGTTTTTCATGAACTCTTATCTGCTCCAGGTGACCACTCAGTAAATATTCACACATCATTTGTTTGATTATATCTTTCCAAAAGTTTTAACCAGACTAAGGCCAAACTCATAGGTCATAGATTGAAGCTCTTCAGCTTTTTTGAGACATCAAGCCATTTTAAATAATCAACTTTGTCTGTAAAGTTTTAATTTTTAATACACGTTGAACATGTTCATATATTACTTATATAAATAAAAATACATTTAGAGAGGGAAAAAATCCATAATGATATTTTTTTCTACTTCTATGAAGATGTTGGATAAAAGAAAGGAGTTATAGGAGTATAGAGTGGTTTACTGTTTACATGGTAAGCTGCAGCAGATTGTTAGTGTTATTAAGTATGAAAGACATGTCAAGTTTATATCTATTCAGAAACAATAACTGCAACCCCTTTACCCACTGTTGATAAAAATTTCACATTGAACACTTGGGTATTTCACAAGGCTTAGGAATCTTGAATTGAATTGATAATTTGAGTGGTGGTATTACTCAAAAGCTGAGCAAGAAGTAGAAGCCCCTAGAAAGCAGTTATCATGGAATAGTCCTTGGTTTAGCTGCCAGGGACTATTGGGTCTCCTCTGCTGAGTCAAGGATCTTTTTCCCACACCCTGTGATTCAGTGGATGACACTGCTGTTCATCTTCCTCCCTCTTCATTACTGTGATGAGCTCTTTGGCTCATGGGCAGTTTCTCTTAGCTAATGTATGTGAAAAGTATTTGAAGCATTTAAGAACTACACAAATGTAATATATTAATGGTTACCTCACAGATTATCCTCATAGGGTGATTCTTTGGAATTTTAGAATGGAAATGTACTTTAGAAATTATAGAGAAGGCAAACAAAGGTCCCAATTGGTGAAGTGGCCTGCACTAGGTTGTAACCAAAAAGTATAACAGATTCATCTCTCCTGATTCCCAAGAGTTTTCTTCCTACGAACTATGAGGATTCTTATCTTGTATGTATCTTTTATAAAATTCTTTAGAGTAAACTACTTTAAGAAAAAATTTAACTTAGTTCTTTTTTTTAAACAGGATGAGCTCAAGGCAAAAATGATCGATTTTCTCTTAGAATTTTTTCCGAGAGTTTGTTCTTTCCATTCTAAACATGTTTTTGCCCAATTCTCCACTTTCTTCCCCATTGAGTTACGGAGTTTTTTATTCTACATATCCAATAATCAAATACCTCACCAACAGTCTTCATCTGAACTATAACTGACCCATAACATACACATACACATTTTAAGCTTAATTTAAAGGTTGGATGATGTAAAATAATTCTACTAACTAGATGACCAAGTGGAATTTGGGATATCTGCAGTCAGGATAATAAATCAGGATAGCCTTGTACAACCCTGGATTGCAGATTACATAGTCAAATCAATCCACACGTAAGGGAGGCTTTTGAAGTGCCAGGTACAGTGCTACACTCCAGAGACATTATTGCCTTAATGCCTCATAACCTCTAGATTATTATTGTACATCCATTTTAAAGATCAAGACATAAGAAAGAACAAATAAGTTGCTGAAAGTCACTCACTTGGTAAATGGTAAATCACATTTCAAACAGACTTGACTAACTCCGAGGTTCAGATTTTTAACTTTGATGACATACTGCCAAAACCTGGAGTGCATTAGCAGACACTTTTGAAGGAACTTTTCTTTAGAAATGATCTAGTATTAAAGATCAACCTATTTATAGGGTCCTATGGTCTTAGAGAAATCTTGAAATCATCGTTTCCCAAAGGATTTTTGTAGTTATGCCAAGAGCTTTGTTATAGACTAGTAAAGACTTCTGTACTGTTTAGTAGCGAACTATTATAGTGTTACTTATTATAAAACCAGAAGAAAAGGATGAAAACACAGTGGAGTTTAACTAGACTCCTCAAGTATGAGGAATATGTAGTGGTGGTGTGTTGATAAATGTGTAACAATTCGCTCTCCAAAAAAAACCAAGATTTATAATATTAGCCAATTTGTGTTGTATCAATACTCCCCTCATTGCTTATTTTGAACTTTCAGAGTGATGTCATTGAACATGAACTTGGGAAGAGCTGTGCACAGTCAGCTCTCACAAGGTGAAACAGCCAATAACATAAAACTTCATGTTTTGAACTGTTGAATCCTTTATGAGAAGCTAAGGGAAAATTTTGAAGAAAATATTATATAAGTAATAAACAAAAATTATTTTAACTTGATAATGCTTTCACAGCAGAATAAATATTATTTTCTTGTAATTGCAGTAATGATTTGCTACTATGAGATATGCTATAAATTTGGTTTTCCTCTGTTTCATTGACTTAACAATGTGCTTAAATTTTTTTAATGAAAAGCAGGACTCTGAAAACTAGTGTGTTGCAGTTATTGGTATGGTATTTCATGGAATAAACCTCAAAGAATCTGTTCTTTTCATTATTTGCTCTCACCATTATGTAACAGCTGAACTGTTTGTAATTTTTCTTGGAATACCAAGGTGAACAATACATCTGAATATTTAAAAGATACTTCTTTATCTTGTATTAATTTTTCTTATAAAACTTGTAATGCTTATTAGGTAGAATAAATATTGTTCTTGCAACAAGCTGTTTGAAAGGTAGCCACTGTTTTCCCTGAAATCTTTTCCTTAAATCTGAGAAAGGAAATTACACTCTTAATACACATTTTAAATTATTTACTCTTTAATATTTAACTTATTTCATTTTTAATCTGTTAATATAAATTGCCTCCAGTTAAAGTAAAATATTGGGATAAGTAATTTATTTCCTTGTCTGAGTGTTAAAAATAAAGGATTAAACATTTTTTTTCATCCTCAGGATTCTCCACAGTCATCAGATCTGAATTTCACAAATTAAGTTCACCAGGAAAGAAAGACTTATCAATAAAAACAGTTTACTAATGATTTTTATGAATGTCTACATAATAGAGTTGAGAGTGGTTCTACTAATAGTGTAAAAATAAACCAAAAAATAATCTACATACTAGTGACACATTCTCATATTTTCACCCCTATCACAATAACACTTTTCAAATAAGTTTGTAGCTCCTAGTTTTCACAAAGGTTTTCACAATTTTCTGCTATTGTCCCAGATATATACCAGTATCTTAGCCATTATTCTACCATATATATCCCTTCTTAGTGAACAATTAATAAATTTATTGAGTGCTCACTACATTCCAGCCACTGTTCTAATTACTTTGTAACTATTAATTCTTGGTTCTTACAACAATCTCAGGAAAGGGGTAGTTTTGTTATCCACATTTTACTCATAAGGGAAGTGACAGACAGGTGTAGCAACTTGCCCAATTTCACAGAACTCAGAAGTGACAGATCTGGAATCAAGCCCAGATATGGTGATTCTAGGACTTATTTTTTTTTTTTTTAAAGATTGGCACCTGAGCTAGCAACTGTTGCCAATCTTCTTGTTTTTCCCTTTAGGCTTTTTCTCCCCAAATCCTCCCAATACATAGTTGTACATTTTAGTTGTGGGTCCTTCGAGTTGTGGCACGTGGGACGCTGCTTCATCATGGCCTGATGAGCGGGGCCATGTCGGCGCCCAGGATCTGAACTGGCGAAACCCTGGGCCTCCGTAGTGGAGTGCGCAAACTTAACCACTCAGCCAGGGGGCTGGCCCCTAGGACTTATGTTCTTAACCCATTTGTTAATAAGAATATCCAATTTTAGATTTTATCCTTTTTAGAACCTATTATAGATTTATATTCATGCTAAATATTTCATATTTAATTGTGTTTATTTTCCTAAAAAGATATTCTCAAATGTATGCACTACAATAAATAAAAAAAGATTTTGAACAAGAAAAGCCTTGAGATAAATTTATATGCTGAAATGTTTTAATGTACATATGAAAAAACTAGAATATTACTCCTATTACTGTAGCCTGGAAACATGTGAAAAATACAGTTGTCCCAATATTTTAATTGCAACTTAATTACCAGAACCAGTTTTTGAAATTTTAGCCCAAAGAGTAATATTCCATGAAATTATATGTGGGTGAAACCAGGGCTTTTGAATAATGTCCAGGTAAAACCAAATGTAGCCAATATCCAACTTCTTGCTTTGCTTAAAACACTAATTAAGATTTTCTAGAATCGTTCAACATCAGTCAAGTCATACAAGTTTATTTTCCTTATCAGGCCAGCCTACGACTAGAATTAATGGTGAAGTGCTTTATTTTCCTCAATTATAGTAACACCTGCAAGAGCATGGTCTGATTAAAGCAATCAATTGAACTTCAAAATAAGCCAGTGAGTCCAGTACTGGAGAATGGTCCAATATATAACCACATAACTTTTTATCCTTTTTGCCATGGAAATCCTTCCTTCAAAGCATATACATGCAAGATTATTCAGAATAACAATTGTCTGCTCAATGCTTCCTCTCAGAGGACGCTAGAAGGAGTATGGTATTTCATCATTTCCACTGTGTCTGTCACCCTCACTTGACTTCTCAGCTCGCCAGGCACATAATAGAACAAGATATAATAATAGTCATTAACAGACACATTTGATGCTCTCTGCATGAGTATTCACTCACAGCTCATTCACTTCAATTTCTTTATAGAAAAACCTTCCAATTCACGTCCTACGTTACTGTGTTTTCGGCTTTAGAAGACTTTACAATTTTCAAAGTTTAGAGAGAACACTTCATGCAACCAGAGAGGAAGTCCACTCGGCTGAGTGTTCCCTCATTGCCCCTTCAGAGCCAATCTTAACTTTCTTCACACTCTGTTCTGTGCCCCAAGGAGGCTGACCTTTATGGACTGTCTCAGCAGGCTGCCTTTCTTTCAGGCTTCCAGTGGGTTCAGCAATGTGAGGAACCAGCAGGAGGCAGAAGAAAGAAAGTCAAGTCAGGATGTTTTTCTCCCTGTTCCCTGGCATTGTAAGGCACAGCTGGTTGGTTATGCCTCTCTATCAAAATCTCTTGTCAGGTGGTCACATAACTCTCACTCCAGGTTCCATAACCTGGTACTCCTTTTACCTCTCCTGGCCTAGAGGTGGTAATGAACTAAAGTCCAGGGGCTCTGTACTCTCTCTTGTTCCCTAAACTTTGTCCCCTCCTTTTAAAGCAGCCCCTTTATTAAATTCTACTCAATTCCTGGCTAAGGGTGATAGAACCTCCGTTTATCCCCATACCCCACAGATCTCATATGCTTCTAAATGGAAAATTTGTTGTCCTGAAAAGTTTTCTAAAACAAAGATAAAAGAAAACACAATTAAAGTATTTGTTACAGTTTTCTCTTTGCCTCAGTAGATATTGGCAGGTGTTTACCCAAGGCTAATGAGATTGCATTAACATTTACATTGAGAGTTAAGAACTAATAAGGAGTGTGGAGATACAACATTGATTAGGAATAGCATGTGACCTTTTTCTCTTTGATTATTGCTGGTTCCAAATAACTTTTGATGCAAGTTCAATTTTGAAGAAAATCCTCATAGACTTGATCAATAACACCTCTATTATTTTTACCAGTATGTTAATTTGTGTTGGAAATTATATTATAAATATTCTAAATTAAGAGTGATCCAAAAATATTTATAATTTGTTAATATCTCCTCAGTGTCACAATATGGTTCAATCTTAGATTTCTAGAAAACAAATCAAATTTTTTAAAGCTGGGATTACAATTGATGATCTGTGGCCAAATTCAAGTTTTGTTTTGTTTCTAACACAAAGTGTCCTCAAATATTTAGTCAATTTTTTCCTTTTAATTTGAAGTTTTCACATAAGATTATAAATTTCTGGCTTCTCTTGAAAAATTAGGCTTGCAATACGTAGTCCACAATCTAGAAATGCAAATTGACCTGGGACTAGGTAGCAGTCTTAAGCAAAGTATACACCCACCAAGTTCCTACATTCTCTTTCATTCCTTGTTTCTTGTAAGGATGATTCATTTTTGGTTTACGTGAATGTGGCCATAATCTGTGCAGTTTGTGACCCCTGGTATGCAGGAAACCTCACTTTCTCTAACGTATTATTGAAAATCACACAATAATTCCCTATGTCAAAACTAGGAGTCAGTAAAGGCTCTTTTCTGGAAAGGGCCAGATATTTTAGGCCATAGTGTCTCTGCTTTGCTGTTGTAGCACAAAAGCAGCCACGGATAATATGTAAACAAGTGGGCATGGCAGTAATCCAATAAAACTTTATTTTAAAAAATGAGTGGTAGGCTAAACTTGACCCACAGGCTGTAGTTTTCAAACTCCTGGTATAAGAAATCAGAGAACCTGTAATATATCACTGCCTAAGACACTATAATATATCCTAGGATTTTCAATCATAGATTTGATGTCTTATGAGTAGGAAAGAGGAAGACTTAAGGATAAGGGAGGCGGCAGAGCCCAGGATGAAGCTGCTGAGAGTAACCATTAAGAGTGTGTAGATCCCGAGAACAAAGACATGACCTAGATTAGAAATAAACATACATATAACTGAAAGTAATCTAGAGATTTCAACCTAGGGAAAGTAGCTCATGGCAGAGTTTCCATGATTTTTAAGATAATTTTAAGATATAAAATTTCCTACCTTGAACTTATTCTCAAACCACAAGGTTAATTCCAATGCCTTCTGCAAAATTAAGAAGTATTGAGTTTTAAATACCAATGAACCATACAGACAAAAAGAGAATTTTTCCTTGATAGCACTTATAAAAGCTGTAGGTTCGAATAGATGTCAAAGAGGCAACAAGTTGTGGAAAGAGATGCTGAATTTTGGAGTTAGCTATTGGATTATTGAAAGCTCTCAGCTATCTTATTTGAAAAATGAGATTTTGTTTTGAAATAATTGTGCTGGATAGTATAGGATCTAGTTAGTGCCAAGAACAGTGCTTAATACGCTGATTAATATAGGTTAGTAGTTTTCTCACAGGAAAATTCAGGCATCAGATTCTTTGTTGATTCAAATCAACTTGGAACTCTCCATGGTTCGGAACTCTAATCTTGAAATGCTCCTAAGAAGGAAGGGAGATGAAGTGAAGAAAATAAATTGAAAAAACATTATATGAAAAATAGACTATCATGATTTAGCTATAAAACAATATTATTTGTACTTATACTATATGTAAAAATGTCCAAATCCAACTATTTCAGTGTTTGTCTTGACCATCTCTAAGATCAAAAGTGAAGGACACGTTTTATTTTGAGTATATGCTAGGTTATAGCATTCATTCATTCATTTATTCACTCATTCATTCATTTATACATACATTTGATGTTCAACAATAAACATTCTTTGAGCACATACAATATTCTAGGTATCATATTACTCTGTTATTTTGTATTTCAGGAAACAAAATGAATTACATGCTGTGATAAAGAAAGGACATGTTCAGGGAAAGAGTCCCTGAGGAAGAGATATTTAAGTTGAGGAATCAAGGATAAATTGAAGCAAGCCAAACAAAAATATATCTAGTAAGGCAAGAGTGTTCCTTGTCAAGAGACTAGAATATATATGTAAACACCCTGGAAAGAATGAAAGAGGGAAGGCAAAGAGGTTAGTGAAGAATATTTATCACTTAAAATCAGGTTCGGAACAACTAGGGCAAGTCTTGTATCCAGAATTTGGGAAAAGCCACTGTAGCTGAAATCTTGATGCTGTGGTGTACACAAGACTGTAATGTCAATATTTATTTCTATGTTTGTGTTGTTTAGTCAAGAGTTGGTATTATTGTGGTTAGGTAAAATAACATAGTGACAACTTTCAAGCCTTGGATATTCTTAAGCAAATTTATTAACCTGAAAGTCACATTTAACATTAAAGATCAAGACAGAAGTATGTATACATCACTGGAATACAGATTGTGCCTTTGCGTGGATAAACGCTTGTTGCAACTCAAATCCTCTAAACACAGGGATTAAGCATAGGTAATGGAAATAGATTAAAACATTGCCATGCAGCAATTGACATGGGCAAATCAGGCAGCATGAAACTAAAGAGGTGCTGTGAGTCGACATTAAAAACAACTTTGGGGAACTTGCATTAAGCATCTGGAAAAGGAAGTACTACAATTGACATCTTTGTACAGTAAGAGTCAACAGTGTTACACCTACCAGCAATGGATGGATTTAGGATATCTGTAACTATTATATCAAATTTTATTTAAAAAATTTTTATGCATGAGCATGTGTACATTTTCCTGGGTTGGGAGAGGAGTGATGAGCCCAAGTTTTTATCAGTCCCCTGTAAGTTTATGGACCATTGCTCTAAATATGCTTTAAATATTATGGATGTAAATACCAGTTTAAGATTGTTAACTGTACCTAGTAACTATAGATTTAGGATTTAGTATGGATATGCGAGAAATTCACAAACTTCTAATGTTAGATTTATCTGTTTCTAAACTATCTTTATTTAAAATAACAGTAAGACAACTGGAGATAAACCCCCAAAATAACTTACTTTAATAAAGATTGAAATAAAGAGTTAGGCTTCCTGCTTAAATTATGCATTCCTTTAGAATGACTAGAGGCATATTATTAATTTTAATTTTATAGTAAGTTGTTGATGCATAAAATCATATTTAGGTAAAGATATATTTCCATGCTATGTAGCCTAATAGTAAACTGAAAATCTATAAACTCTTCACCCAGCTTAAACTATAGAACGTACTATCACTGCTGAATGCTACATTGCCTTTTGTAAAATTTAAAGAACTTCTACAAGTCATTTTTCAAGGTACCCCACTGCACATTGACATAAAATATACCTCTGCCTGAAGATGACTAACTACTTTTTAGCCTTTCACAGAGAAAATTCTTATCAGGCGGCAAACATACTCCAGTAAAAACCAGTTAACCGTCAAAGCTTAACTTAATTTTCTAGTTGCTGATAAGCTCCAAATATTAAAGGGAGACCTGATAAATCTTTTGAAAACAAACATAGTTTTTCTTTGCTTATTTCTTCTATAATTTGACACATTTGCAAAACTTTTTGATTTTACAGCATTTCCCCTTGTATTTCTCTGGTCTCAATAAGCTAAGTACTCTGACTTCTACTATGTAATTAAGCAAACAGAAGAATTGTTTTTGCTTTATATTTTGTCCCATTTTGGCAGGGCATGATTTTCAAAAAAGTTAGGTAACGTATTTCACTTCCATTATTTCTAGTAGACAGCGCAATGGACATTCACATAAATGGATTTTTGCAGTTTTTGTTCTTATTTAAAATTTGAACATAATTTTTAATTATGTAACTTTTAATTTTATAGCCAAAGCAAGGACAAAGATTTTCAAATGAATCCTTCTAACTCTAACATCAGATGTAATTTTCCAAAGGCATGCCCTATTTTTCTCTTTAGGAGTACAACATCTTTATCAATGTTTTTAGTGAGAAGTGTTTCGCTCTCTGGTTCAATAGTTTTAAATACTAAATAGAAATTTGAGTAGGTTCTGAATTAAGAACTTATTTGCAACGACACAAGAAGAGTGATTTGTCCCCCAAACTCTCACTCACCTCCACATATTTTCTACTTCAATGGAGCTCAAGAAGGATAAGATATATGAGAAATGTGAATAACTTTCCTTTTTTTGAAGAGATAGATATTCTCAAGAGTGACAATTTTTTGGTCCAATTAATTTACTTCCATTATTCATCTATGAACTGAAATTAAACAGTGATAAATTTGACTCTGTGGATCCTCATACTCAATTAATTTAACAAGCTTTGGAAATCCCCATACATTTTCGTGTGTTTTGGTGAGACTTGCCTTAGTAATGTACAAGTTTTTGAGTAATATGCTAATGGCTGTAACACCTTCATCTATAGAATGTAATGGAGCTTTCTTCATCTGTGACTATGCAGAGGTTTGTTTAAAGTGCAGTTTTAAAAATCAATTTGTTTTTTGAAACTTGTATTAACTTTACAAGTAATTTTTGATTTTGTCTCTCATATGATAGAGTAAGTCTCTGTGGATCTCCATTATTGCCACATAGTTAGAAAAAAACTAAGATTTTCTTAAAAACATTGTAAACATAATGCTTATATAAGTATATAACCTCTTCTAAGTTTCAGGAAAAAAATAGTTATCTAGGGTAGTTTACACAACATTTCAAGCTTTTCTCCTTCACACACATGCACACACTCTAAATATGACTGTGACATAAGGGACATCTAACACCACCAGAAACTAAACAGAATCAAGTTGAGATTAATCTACATCAGAAAAATGTCAATAAACTTGGGCTGGAAAAAATCTGAAATTGTATTTGCACTTAAAAGATCCTAAGATTAATCACATTCAGACCAGTTGAATGTTGTTTATCAGTTAAATGAATGAAGCTTATATTCATCCTGAAACTGTGCTCTGAGGTTTTGGCCACCTGGTCAGATCAGAAAGATTCCAGCTCCTACCGTATGTTTGCTATATATAATTTTATAAATGAATTAAAAATCAGTTATGAATTAACTTTGTTAAACTTCTAATTGGCACTCATTATCATGGAAATCAGGAAAATTACAAAGAGGGGAAATCTTCTGACTTCTAGAATCTGAGTGTAATTGTTGAGATTCCTTCTCTCTTTCATTAAACATCTAAGGGAATTGGAAGGATAAAAATTTTGCATTTATATTTTCCTTCTTTTTGTAGAGTATTGGTTATATTCTAAATTTAATTATTTTGGTGGGAGTAAGACATTTTATATAATATTTTGGGGGAAATGTTTTTATTCCCCAGGGAATTTAATTAAATGGGAACTCAATTCCTCCACAGCACTGCATCATGCAGATTTTACCATAGAGCAGTCTCTGGGCCACCTGCTCTTTGATCACCCAAGTATTTTCCCTTTCCAGCTTCAGATGCTTAGGCAGCACCTCAGACATTCTTTTTAAAGATCTCCTTTGGTCATTTTAAACTCAACTCCAATGATACTTTTTCCAGAATCTGAGAACACATCAGCCTTTTTGTGTGTGCCTTCTTTCATCTTCTGCTTATATTCCATAGTGCTAATCTACTTCACTTAAAAGTAAAGACACAATCTACTTAAAGTACTTACGACTGAAGAGCATAAACAATTATCCAAACTTTCCCAAGAACTGCTTAAACTTGAAATATATGCTCAAGAAATTTCAAAGCTTGGCCTGTTAATAAGCAAGTGATTTCATCTCATCCATTGCAATGGCCAAATGTAGATTGACTCACAACATACCAGCTGTTTTGGTCATATGATCCTTATACCCAGAATATCCAGTACAAAAATAATATGTTCTTGACAGGTTCTCTGAAGTCAGGCTGTATAGGTTTGAGGTACAGCTCAAGGGCTCTCTTTGGTTAAATAATTACATTCATTTGATTAATGTTGTTAAGATGAACAGTGAAATAGTCCATATGATAGTACCTGGTGCAGTCTTGAGTTATACAAGCATCCCTCTATGATTGTTGCTGTTTTGTAGTCATTAAGCCTTTTACCATTTTTCAAATACATTATCCCAGTTATAGAGGTAGACATCATATACAATAACTCCTGATTTGTAAACTGTTTCTTTTTTTCCCTGTGGTATTAGCAGAGTTTATGAGCTTTGATAGAAAGTGTGCTGTGTGAGAAAAACAATTCGTAAGAAAGCTATGAAAATGAGTTTTGTAGACAGCAAGGTGGTCAGGCTGAAGAGGAATTAAACTCAGATTTTAAGGCCTTTATGTATTTTGCTTTAGTGTAATCAATACTCATGAAAATATCCTAATGTTTTTCTATGTGACAATAATTGATAGTACCATGTTTCTTTTATTTCTTACGGTGTAAGTTACATTTGGTAAAATGTACAAATCTTAATTGTATAGCCTGATTAATATTTATGTGTGTATATATATATATACATATACATATGTGTGTATATATACACTCCCAAAATCAAGATATAAAACATTAACATGCCCCCTAAATTTTCACTGTGCTCCTTTTTAGTTAAAATCTTCTCCCCAGAGGTAACTTCTATTCTGACTTCTATCACAATCAATAGGTTTGTCTTTTCTTCAACTTCGTGACGTAAACATAGATTTACATAGTATATGCTTCTTTGCTTTCTTTTCCTCAAAATACTGTATCTGAGATACACACAAGGGTTATTTTCAGTTTTGTGCCATTGTGAATAAAGCTTCTATGAATATTCTTCAATGAATCATTTTGTGCACATATCCACTCATAACTCTTGGACACATACCTAGAAGTGGAATTGCTGGGCTATAAGGAAGGCTTATGTTTGTTAGAAATCATTAGACAGTTTTTCAAAGTGACAGTTTCATGTTTACATTTCCACCAACAATGTATGAGTGTATCAAGTTGTTCCACATCCTCATCAACACTTTGTATTGTTGGCCTTTTAAATTTAAGCATTCTAGTGGGTATGTAAGGGTATTTCATTGTAGTTTAATTTTCATTTCCATGACTAGTGATGTTAGCAGTTTTCCATTTTTTCTTCTTAATCACAGAATCAATAGAATCTACATTATTTTTAACATCTTTTTAAAGTTATTATATATAAATACGTACATTAATATTCATTATAATATGAATATATGACATAGCCAAGGACTGGGTAAAATCTGTGTTATATAATTCAGTATAGAAATATTTGAAAGAGTTAGAATATCTAGGTAGAAAAAACTTAAGTTAGGGCCAATGAGCTTAATGAGTAGGAACAGAGGGTTTAATCCACTCCTATTTAGCTATAGAATACCCTTATTCCAAATTAATCTGAATTTTGCTCTAAACATGTACAATTAGGAAATGCATTTCTTCATCAAAAATGCTTTTACATAGCAATAGTATCCCAATATTATAAATTTTTCCATTCATGTACTTCATTATCAATATTCATTAAATATCAATTTTCATGAATTTTTCTAAAGGGACTGATTTTTAACAGTCTCTAGTTATGCAAGGCTTACTTTTGAACTGAAGATACAACTCTCTTTGCAAAATCAAAAAAAATATATCCTTGGGGCCAGCCCCACGGCCGAGTGGTTAAGTTCTGCACTCTGCTTCAGCTGCCCAGGGTTTTGTTGGTTCGGATCCTGGGTGTGGACATGGCACTGCTTGTCAGGCCATGCTGAGGCGGCATCCTACATGCCACAACTAGAAGGACCCACAACTGAAATACACAACTATGTACTGGGGGAATTTGGGGAGAAAAAGCAGAAAAAAAAAGAAGAAGATTGGCAACAGTTGTTAGCTCAGGTGAAAATCTTTAAAAAAGTATATATAACCTTGGGAAATAAAATTAAAATATTAAATTTAGATATAAGAGGAGGGAAATATAAACAAAGCTGAAAACATATGGATAATAGATTATGTTTTTAGAAGAAGAATATTTTAAGCATTGAAATATATGGTAAAATATATGATAATTTAAAACAATCGTTTCTAAAGAGAATGTTTAAAAAGGGTTTTCATGAGATGCAAGCATCTCTGAATATCATAATACTGGCTTCTTTTGACTATTTGCAAACAAAACAATCTATTCAAATGTTTTACTATCAACAACTGACAAATTAAGTAAACTATTATTCACATACTCAAATGCTTTCAGTCAGAGCATTAGTAAATGAGTTTAGGGATATTTTTAAATGAGTAGTTTCATCAGCATATTTAATATGTAGTGTGAACTTAATATTACTATGAGTCATTTAATTAAATTTACATTTGCAATGTAACTGCAACTATTTAATATTAGATATGAACATACTCTGAGCGACAGGCCAGTTTTCTTTGAAGATGGTAGAGCTTCATTCTAATGTTGCTTAATGGACTTTCCCTTTTTAGTTTCATTGCTAAATCATTGCGTTAACAAATCAAATGTGAATTGCCCATTCAAAAACAACTCCACTTTTAATTGTAATCTCTGTATTGCACAAAAATAATGTTTGCCATATGCCAGAAGACAGGAATTCTGGTTTGTACAATGACGAGAAAAATTCAGAGAAAATTATTCATGGTTTTCTGAAATCTTCTCTATCCCTAATTTTTATTAATAAAAAGGTTAATTTTAAGTTTAAAACTTCTAGGTGTGTGTCTACCTTAACTATTGAATCTGAGATTTTTTCCAGAAAAATTTACAACTATCCCGTTGCTAATTTTAATTGCAAATTTTATGCATTATATAAACAATTATAATGAAGAATTAATATACAGTTCCTTTTTCCTATTTACAGTCTTATATTCTAAAATAATTTTGACAAAATATTAACATTCCTTATTCATTTCTAAAAACTAACCATGAGCTAGATGACCATCAAGGTATTTAAAATGAACTGGCCATTTATTGAATTTTTCTTCTTTAGATGTTTATTCATTTACATTTTTCTGTTGTTACCATCATAGTGATCAATGTAAAGAGTCCTTATTTGCTTATCTACAATATAATAGATAATACATTATAAATATTGTAAATAATTATTTAGGGAATATATATTTATATACCAAATATATTATTATATAATAAATTATATATTTTATATTAAATATATTATTATATTTATTGTATCACTTTATACCTAACATTAAATATATTAGTTGGGGTACTCATATTATAGGTATATAGATACATATTATATAATACGTTAAATATAAATAAATAATATATGTATTAAATTGCAAATAATATAGCATTATTTCTTATTATATGTTACACTTTAACCATTGTTGAAATGGTTCTTGAGAGAAATACTGTTTAATAAGTGAAGGATCATATTTGACAAGGAAGTCTGGCTTAGATTGAAATCTGAATATGCAGATAAACATTGGGTGTGTTTCAAACTTGTCGAAATTAATTCTCTTGACTAATGACAGAGATAAGAAAGAAAAACAATGCATTATATTCTATTAGGATATCTAATAGCCAAAGCAATTTTAGATTAGATTAATTAGAAGAGCATGGGCATCTTAATTATATCACTGTAGAAACAAAGCAATATCAACTTACTATTTTCAATCATGACAACAGATCAAATTAGACAGGGTATTTTGTTTCAGAAGAGTTACACAAACAGATCATGGCACGAAAGAAGCTTGGGGATAAATCAGATTTTGCAAAGATTAATTACAACATTAAGTAAACTAAACAAAACCAGTATGAGGCAAGATCACAGGAGTGGGTCTAATCAATTTTGAATGAATTTAAAGTAGTAATATTTGATGGATTTGATTTTAAAAACATCTGCCACATTTATTTCCCAGAGTTACTCCTGCTGCTTCATTGCCTCTACCTAGTGAAGTCACTCTGGGGATTCAATAATAAAGTTCAAGACGTGAGAGACCAGTGACAATGCCATTGACTCTGAGAGCAAACAGGGCAGACGTTTTCAATTGAGTTAGCCTGTAGGTGAAGCATATTGGGGAGTCAAAACTTTTAATGCTGGGTGTCCAGTTCAGAGCATAAGAAAATGTGATTGCTTTTTAAAATTTCCAAATTATCTGTGGACTTTTATCAAAACCTGACTAACCTAACTAAGTCTAAGAAAACTAAATGCCAAAACCTAACTAAATGCGCGAAAGTTTGATTTTATCTTGCTACTAGTACATGTGAAGAACAGACTTACTCCACTATCAAAGACCTATATGATGGAGATATGTTCACAGGTATGAATCTCTAACACACAATCTAAAAAGAAGTCATTTAATTGCCAAATATAAATTCAAAGTTTTTTAAGATTTCTTACTTTCCATCTTCTTTGCCTTCACCATAAATCATGAACCACCAGCATCATTTCCCTAACCACAGGATCAACATAATGGATAGAATGTTTTGGTATCTTACGTAAGCCATCATATATTTAGCCAATCCCAAGCCTCCAGTGGTAATGCCAGGGGCAATTTAATATACTGACTGAGGATTCTGGCCTTTGAGAAACATTCCTGATTTTTTATTACATCATAACTATATTTTATTTGAAACAATAGGTTTAAAGAATCAAAGAATAATAAAAAATATAAATATATTTATAGAATATCTTTTAGCTTCTTGTATCTTTTTTTCAAGCTGAGTTCTAAATAAATAAGAAAGACATTATGCTCTGGTATATGGGCTCAAAAGTATGGTCAGTTCAAAATGAGAGAATTCCTCCAGCACCCACAAATAATGTGAAGTGATAGGAACCCAGAGTGGTAAGGGGATTACAGTGAGGATCATGGTATTCCACTCACATTATCCTAACCTACATGTTCTGATCCAACTTTTCCAGATCCTTAAAATGCCTTCTTCAATATAATTCTGAATTTCAGTGTTAGGAATATGGCATGTGAGTTCTAATATTCACCTGTTATTATAATTATTACTTCTGGCACTGTTGATGCAAGTAGAGACTCATTTGTAAACTGTTCACTTAAGAATCACCAGTGTTATTTGGTATTGCTTTTACTTTCTGCCTACATCAAAAACTAGTACTGTTTCTTCAGTCCTAATAGAGAGTTTATGGAGAAATTTCTTTTAAATTTATATTTTACAATTTTTGCTAATAGTAGCTGTAAGTATAATCATCCACCCATCCATTTATTTATAAATATTTATTGAGTAATAATATCGTAGTCCAGGAATGTGGACAATGATAGTAAAATGGCTAATTTAGAAAAACTCCACATAGCTTAAAATGTTTTATACCTTTGCAACAAGTGTTACCAATTTAATTAATATGGATATATTTTAAATCCGAGAATTCACTCAAAACTAAATTAAAGTTTTGTATTGCAAGTACTCATTAGGTTGAACAAGAATGATTTCTAATTATCCTCTTCAAAGAACATAGTCTCTTCTCAAAATAGATAAATACGAGCAGACAGAAGCATATCCTGGAGCAATGGAAGTGGTTAAATGTTTCAGTTTCCAAACAGTTTCTTGAAAGCAAATTAAGTTGAAATTACTGAGATATCACCAGAAGTGTAATTAAACAAAATAGATACTAATGATCAATGGTAAAAATGGTCCACGAGTCAGTGAAACTAAGCAAAGTAAAGTGCTAGCTATCAATAAACATGAAAATGTGATCTAAGTCAATTGAATGAAATGAGTTAGCAGAGCAACTTTACCCAAAGAATTCAAAGCATGTCGCTAAAAAGTTATTTATTATAGCCTGATTTCTTAGGTGAGAACCCTAAAAGAATTTCTACAAATGCGATTCAGATGCATTTTTTGGTAATACTATACACAAATTCTGGTGCCATTTCATATTTTCATTCTTGGAATAGTTAAATCTCTCTCATCTTTACATAATATATCTTTAGGTGAATTTGGTTCAAGCAATTATTTGATGGTCTCAGTGTGAGTTCCCAGATCTGGAGGCCTACTGGTCAAAATCAGCAGCATTTGAATTGTCCAAAAGAACGTCTGTAAATCAGGAAACTGAATGAGAATGATGTCTTCTATAAGTCATGAGCTCCCTATTTGTCCATGGTCCCCAACATTCACTATTATAAAGCACTGGGCACTTTATGTTAATATTCATGTTAGTTTCTTGGTCCTGTAGGCATTTGAGTTTGCAATTTCTGGACTTACATTTTGCCATATTGGGAACGAATAATTATCACAACTCTAAATAAATAATTAAGTAAACAAACAAATAAATGAAGGAAAAATAATGGGAGGTTTAGTTCCTATTCTCAAACCTCTAACTTGCCTCTGATTTTAAGTATATTTTACTTAAAACTTAGTCGATCTTGATTCCAAATTAGGTTTCTCTTCCTTACAAACAGTTGCTACCTCAACTCTTATTTAGTTCCAGAAAATATACTTTGATGGATTTCTTCTATAAGTTTTCTGTTTTTGCCAAGTAATGGGGCTCTCCATGGAGTTGGCAGTTCAAAGATAACTAGTTCTAAATGGAGTTTGATTGCTCATTTAATTGGCTGACACCCACATCCAAACTTACGGTAAATTTATTATGAAATTTATGATTGTCAAGTTGGGTTTCTCTAGGTATAACCACATCTCCGTAAATTATCATAGTCATTATAATTCAACCTCAGTGCTTTTACAACAAGGACTAGATATTTAAGTTCCATCACGCCAGGTGCAATTAATTTTTTTCTATGTATGAAGCTTGGAGTACATATAAACAACTTAATCAGTTGCTTCACTTCAGCTAGGGATTGTGTGTTTGTGTGTGTGTGCGTGTGTGTGTGTTTTATTGTTGCTTTTAAGTGTCTTTGACATTCCTGGAGTCCTGGTCCATCATCTGCTTCAAATCAGCCTATAATGATTAGTAATTTTCAGTTGAATACACCATTTCTAATGGTACATCATATGCTGTAAAGCAATCTCTTTGGAATCCATGGTCATTATCATTTGTAGGAAGAGGAGGTTACAAAACGTCGTGACCTTGTCATGCCCTGTTGGAAGTGGATCAGCTGCCAGATATTTATTGACACGGCTGGAGACTTAAGCGCTCTGCTCACCAGAACTGACAAGGTCAGAGCAGCTCTTGGTGATAATGAAACAAATTTCAACAGCTCTGCTTACTTGATGGTTTGACATCTGTCTTTGCTTCCTGCCTGACTTACATGAATGACCAACCTCTCTAAAAGTCAAAACTAACAATGTATCATGGCATAGTTCCATTTTATCACACCATTATCAATATCAGCATACAGTTTTGCATTCATTTTGGATTCTTGAATTTAGAAACTCTGTGAGAGGTAGATATGTATATTTACCTCTAAGTTTATGCTTTCCTGTGAAATATTTTTATGATATAAAATGTATCTCCAGGATTTCATCATGGTGGTGACATAGGTCATTCCTGACTTCAGTCCCCTTCACAAGACCAACTAACAACTATCCATAGATAAGACACCATTGGGAAAATCCCAGAACGCAGTGATGAGGCTGAAGTACACCCCTGGACCACAGAGAGATAAAAGGACAGCATTAGAAGGGTAAGAGGAGTAGCTACACTCTGACCACACTGCCCTTCCCCTAAGCGGGCACAGTGCCACACAGAGATGGCCCAAAGGAGAGCCTAAGGTAGATATCCAGTTCCCCCAGTCTTGTCTGATGCTTCCTGGGAAGGCTAGTTAAGTCTTGTTTCAAAGGAATCTCTGGAGGAATCTACAGGGCTCGACCACTGGGTATAAGGTGGATACCTGATGAGAAGGAAGCTAAGACTTACAGCAACCAGCACTCAGATCATGGCAGACTGCATTCCTGCTTGCAGGAGCTTCCCAGCTGAGATACCAGACAGTGGATATGCCCATCTGCAGAGCTGAGTTGGTGGCCCCATCTGGCCAAGGAGCTCAGTTGGCTGTTCCACCTGATTTGAGCCCCCAGCCAATGAGCCATATCCACTGTGGAGCTTGTTCTACAGCCTCACCTGGGCAGGGGAGCTAATTCACGGCTCTGCCCGACTGCTTAGTATAGCCTCCAGTCCCAATAAACCAGGAAGCTTAGCCAGAGAACCCTGTCAGCCATGGAGCCCATCCTACAACCCTTCTTGGGCAAGGAGCCAAACTAGCAGTCCTGCCCAACCGTTAATTATAGACTCTGGACCCACATAAAAAGGGAGCCTGAATAGAGACCCTGGGCAGCCTTGGATCCCAGCCTATAGCCCTGTCCTGCAGCAGAGCAATTGGCCCTGCCCAACTGCTGAACACAGCCAAGCCCTTGCCCAAGCATGGAGCCTAGTCAATGACTCCTTCCAAACACAGAACATAGCCCACAGCCCCACCTGATCAAAGATAGCCTGAGGCCCTCTCCTATCATGAATCCTTGCCTGTGGCCCCATCTGAACATAGAATGTAGCCAGAGGCACATCCTGCTGGGGAGCCCAGACTCAGACCTCACTCAACCAGGAGCAATTGTGGAGCCCAGCCTATAACCCTGCTCAATCACAGAGTCTACCTGGTGGCATGACACTGCCAGGGAACATAGCTTGTGATGAAAGGTGATTGCAGAGCCAAATTCAGTAGCAAAAAAATAAATAATCCACTTAAAAAATGGGCAAAGGACCTGAATAGACATTTTTCCAAATAAGATATTCAAATGACCAACAGGTACATAAAAAGTTCAACATCACTAATCATCGGGGTATGCAAATCAAAAACACAGTGTGGTATCACCTCACACCTGTAAGAATGGTTATTATTAAAAAGACAAGAAATAAGTCTTGGTGAGGCTGTGAAGAAAAGGGAACCCTTGTACACTGTTGGTGGCAGTGTAAATTGAAACAGACACTATGGAAAACAATATAGAAGTTCTTCAAGAAATTAAAAATAGACTACCATATGATCCAGCAATTTCACTTCTGGGTTTATATCTGAAGGAAACAAAATCACTGTCTCAAAGAGATATGTGCACTCTCATGTTCACTGTAGCATTGTTTACAATAGCTAAGACATAGAAGTAACTTAAATGTCCGTAGATGAGTGAATGAATAAAGAAAATGTGGTGTATATACATACGATGAAAATTATTTAGCTATAAAAAAGAAGGAAATTCTGTCATTTGTGACAACATGGATGAACTTTGAGGGCATTATGCTAAGTGAAACAAGCCATACAGAGCAAGACATATACTGTATGATCTCACTTATGCATGAATTCATAAAACACTGAACTCATAGAAACAAACTAGATTGGTGGTTTCCAGGGGTTAGAAGTGGGTGTAGGTGGGCAGAAAAAATTGGTGAAAATGGTCAAAGGGTAAAGACTTCTAGTGTTAAGATGTATAAGTTCTGGAGATGTAATGAACTGCATGGTGACTCTAGTTAACAATACTGTCCTGTATATTTAAAGTTGCCAAGAGAGTAAATCTTAAAAGTTCTCACCACACACACATACACTAACAACAAAATAGCAGAAAGAGAACTCAAAAATACAATGCATTTACGATCACAACAAAAAGAATAAAATAGCTAGGAATAATTTTAACCAAAGAAGTGAAAGACCTGTACAATGAAAACTGTAAAACATTGTTGAAAGAAATCAAACATACAAAGAAATGGCAAGATAGTCCACGCATTGGAAGAATTAACATAGTTAAAATGTCTATACTTCCTAAAGTACTCCACAGATTCAACGAAATCTCTATCAAAGTCCCAATAATATCTTTCACAGAAATAGAACAAAGAATGCTGAAATGTATATGGAACAACAGAAAACCTTACATAGCCAAAACAATCCTGAGAAAAGAGAACAAAGCCGGAGGTATCACACTCCCTGATTTCAAAATATACTACAAAGCTATAGTAATCAAAACAGCATGGTACGGGCACAAAAACAGACACACGGATCAATGGAACAGAATTGAGAGCACAGAAATAAACCCACACATCTATGGGCAAATAATTTTTGACAAAGGATCCAAGAACCCACAATGGAGAAAGGAAAGTCTCTTCAATAAATGGTGTTGGGAAAACTAGACAGCCACATGCAAAAAAAAAGTGAAAGTAGACCATTATCGTACACCATACACAAAAATTAACTCAAAATGGAATAAAGACTTGAATGAAAGACCTAAAACTATAAAACTTCTAGAAGAAAACATAGGCAGCATGCTTTTTGACATTGGTCTTAGCAGTATCTTTTTGAATATCATGTTTCCCCAGGCAAGGGAAACAAAAGAAAAAATAAGCAAATGGGACTACATCAAACTAAAAGGCTTCTGCACAGCAAAGGAAACCACCAACAAACTAAAAAGATGACCTAACAATTGGCAGAAGATATTTGCAAACCATATATCTGATAAAGGGTTAATATCCAAAATATATAAATAACTCATACATCTGAACAACAAAAAACTAACAACCCAATTAAAAAATGGGCAAAAGATCTGAACATTTTTCCAAAGAAATATACAGATGGCCAAAAGGCACATGAAAAGATGTTCAACATCACTAACTATCAAAATGACAATGAGATATTACCTCTTGCCCATCAGAGTGGCTATTATCAAAGAACTAAAAAATAACTAGTGTTGGAGAGGAGATGAAGGAAAGGGAACACTCATACACTGCTGGCAGGAATGTAAACTGGTATAGACGCTATGGACAACTGTATGGAGATTCTGCAAAAACATAAGAACAGAACTACCATACGATCCAGCTATTCCATTTCTGGGTAGTTATCAAAATAACACAAAGACACTAATTTGAAAAGATACGTGCACCCTTATGTTCATTGCAGTATTATCCATAATAGCCAAAACTTGGAAACAACCTAAGTGCACA
Source organism: Equus asinus (assembly GCF_041296235.1). NCBI lineage: Eukaryota > Metazoa > Chordata > Mammalia > Perissodactyla > Equidae > Equus > Equus asinus. Next base: position 23,112,781 of record NC_091796.1, read on the forward strand.
TCAGTGGATGAATGGATAAAGAAGATGTGGTATACATATATGATGGAATACTACTCAGCCATAAAAAGATGAGAACTTGCCACTTGTGACAACATGGATGGACTTTGAGGGTATTATGCAAAGTGAAATAAGTCAAATAGAGAAAGTCAAATACTGCATGATTTCACTCATATGTGGAAGATAAAAGAAAACATCCACAACAAACCAACACATAGATATAGAGATTAGATTGGTGGTTACCAGAGGGGAAAGGTAGAGGAGGGGGTGGTAAAAAGAGTAAAAGGGCACATGTATACAGTGATGGATAGTCTTTGTATGGTGAACATGATGTAGTCTACACAGAAATTGAAACGTAATGATGTACACCTCTAATTTATATAGTGTTATAAACCAATCTTACCTCAATTTAAAAATAAAAATTCTCACCACACATGCAAAAAATAAAGACTGTAAGTATGTGAGGTAATGGATGTGTTAACTAACCTTATTGTGGCAATCATTTTGCAATATAAAGATATATCTAAATATTACACTGTACACTTTAAATTTACCTATGTTATATGTAAAATATATCTCCATAAAGCTGGAAAAAATTAAAATAATAAAAAATTGTGTCCCCTAACGTCTTTTTATTTTTGCTAATCCTTCCATTTTTGCCATTATTTTTCATTTTTACCATTATTTTTCATTTTCCTAGATTGCATTTTCATTTGTTAAAATGTACACACTTGCCTTATACTTAGCATTGACTCAGAGGATAGGGATAAATTTGAGATGAGCATTGGTATGCCTAAGAATAACTACTCTCTACTCAAATTAACAAATCTATATAGAAGACACTTGACTGGATACTTTAAGTCTTGTTCACATCATTTGCAACTCTCATTTCAGAAACTTGAGAAGACAACTCTATTTCAGTCTACACGAGACATGCAGTTGGTTAGGATTTTCGTTGCTCTTTGTATCAGTAAAAGTATTTGGATGTCCACATAAGAATACAAACAAAATGGGGATAAAAAAAGTGCTATGACTATTATTTTTACATAATGACTGAAGGCATATGTGTATATATATGTATATATATGTATATATGTATATGTATACGTATGTATATGTATGTGAACATATGTATATATACATATATATATATAGGCGCTAAGAAAATGCCCAACTACAACCACAGAGATAAGCTTATCTGACTTCCCTTTCCTCCTTTTATCATTGTCTCACCCAGTATGCTGGAGTCTTCTTTAATAAACTGCCACTATAGAGGAAGATGTCATGGGAATTCCACTGATCCATTTATAAGTTTCAACTTTGAAGGTACACCAGGCTTTGTTAATGAGGGCAGACCAAATGTATGACATATTACGTGCATATTAATATCCATCACACCCAAATGGTAATTGGGGTGGACAGCCAAAAAGCAATTATAATACACAGCAAGTAAAGATTCTTTATAATGAGACAAGTTCCAATCATAGCCTTTGTCATTCATAATTATAAGCTTAACGAAAGTGGTATCCACGTAGGAAAACTTGGAGACAACCTATTCACTTACTTATTACATAATTAAAGCAACATTTGAAAAAGGAGGATGAATCATTACTAAAAATGCTCTAGTGTCAACAGGATCATATTCTTCAATTAAATAGGTAATTGTTTCAATTATTTGTTAGTGGACATACTGTGAGATAGAAACATTTTTAATGTCTTTTCCTCTAATTTTCTATAAGGAGAAGCAATCATATCATTCACACATAGACATCTGTTGGCAATAGTACAGGGAAATACACTTAATGGAAGAAAAACGTTAAACAGACCTTGAGGAACAACTTCGAGAAGCCAGACTATAAAGGTATATATGCAACACAGACCACATCACATTACAGATTTCTAAATTAGGAGGAGGTGTTCTTGGCTGGAAAGTACATTGGTGTCTGCTATAAAATTTTCTAAGCTCTGTTGTATTTTTGAAATCTTTCATAATCACAAAAGAAATATATATGTAAAAAACTATTCTGCCACTCAAAGAAGTCCTTTAAACAGATTGTGACAAACTGAAGAAATAATTCCTAGCTACTTCAAAAATGCTACCCTAATTGGCTTTGGGGAACACACACACACACACAAACATACACCAGTTGATTTATTAAGAAAAAATAGCAGACATATGTTACCTATCTGAAAATGGATTACTTTCTAGTGCTAACTGATGTGTAAAACTACAGAGGGCCAAGATCCTTTGAAAATCTGATAAAAGCGTCATATAAAATATACTTTTAGGCATACACATCATATATATTTTTTCAGAGGCTTTATAACCTCCTAAACCACAAGACAGACACTTTAAAGTTGCACTTAAAATGAGTCAAACACATTTTTAAATGCTTTATGTCAAATCATTTCATTTTTATGCAACACAATGAATGATTAGTCTCATTTTATTTATGAGAAACTGAGGCTCAACAAGGTTAAGTGAAATTTTCAAGGAATAGTAAATAGCTGAGCCAAATATTGACTCAGGACTGTCTGTCACCGAACTCCTAATCACTATATTGTGCTATGTCCCCAAAGGTTTGCTTTACAAATCCCATTAGAATTACATTTCATTGTAATAATCAGCATTCTATTCTTCTGATGTTTGGACATATATCAATGATATTTTACATATTACTTTGATTTGTGAAAAAAAGTTAGAGAGGAAGGGAGGGTGTGAGGGAGTGAGAGAGGGAGAAAGGAAGGAAGGAAGAAAGAAAAGAGAGAAGGATAGTTTCTATATATACATTTAAACAAAATATGTATGTGTATATACACACATATCATATGTATAAAATATACATATGTAACATGTATATATATAATAATTAAAGCTGAGATAAACATACTTTATAGAACTTTGAGTAATACAAACATTAGAGTGAAGCCAGATAGTGAACAGGTTTAATACGACCACTAATAACTTATGAATGCCTAGAAGGAGGTAAATATCAAAGAGATGTCTATAGGTGTGTTTGTGTGTTCTTACAGATGATTTTTATGATTCTTCTCTTGTAGCTTTTCAAAGCCATTCATGAAAGAAAAACTTACCTCTTCCTCACCTTGGACCATGATCATAGATTGGAGCCTGAAGCCCAATGTCTACAATAGGCACAGAGACAGACAGCCTTAGGGATGGCCACTATCTTCTTTCTCTTTTTGAGAAAACAAGAAGAGTATGTGCCATCTCCAAGCACTTTATATCTTTCATGATTAACAACATCTAGAACCTACGAACACCACTGAGAGACTGTAAAGAGTGCATCTACGTGATGTGAGAGAGGTAGCATTTGACATTTTTTACTGTCTAGGTAGTTCCACCCAAACCTCTCTCCTCATGTCCACACAAGCTCTACCATTGACTCCAGGTCAGATTATTAGGTTGAACGTGTATTATAGATCCAAGAGGAAGGGATCTCTTAGTTTAACAGCATTTTCAATCACGTATTGAATGGTTTGCCTTCAATAATCCATTATTTAATTAAAGAATAATGATTTCCTCCAGCATTTTAATTAGTTATCTAAGCTCTGATCATTGAGAAGCCAAGTTACTGAGGAAACAGAAGAGGCAGTGTAGTGGGAAGCAGGTCACCAACTGCACTTTAACAGCATTCCTTATAGTCTAGTCACAATCCGGCTATACAGTTTGCTTTTAGCATATACGAGTTCTGTTTTCCCTAAAGCTATGTACCCATGGCTCCTACAAAACACACACACATATATATATCCTAAGGGCAGAGTTTTCCTTCTCTGTTGAGAAGCCTTGACAGGTAGCCCTGTATGTTGGCAGCATACAAAGGAAACTTGACCAGTTCCATTCTTAGTGTTTATAAAGACCATGTGCTGATACAGTTCCTCACTGGAGAGCCATGCAGTCTTGCCTACGAATATATCAGGTGCAAATCTATTTTTCTGCCCTCCCAACCTCTCCCACTTGTCTTTTCAAGGCTAATGCTGCTTCGAAAACAAATGCTTATTAAACATCTGTCATGTGCTTATTATCGAAGTTCTGAGAAAAACAAAACAGAAAAAGGATCTAATGAAAGGAATGATGAGTAGACTTATGGTGTTTAATCAGAAATGAGTTGATTTTGAATCTCACCAAAAGCCAAAAGTAATCATTGGTCTATTGTGAATTACTTGCTCGTCCCTAATATTCCTGGTCACTTTGCCTATGACAAGCAAAAGCAATACAGCACTGCCATCTTAACCACAAAAAGAGGAAAATTGGATTATCTAAGGAGAAAACCCATAATTCTTGCATTGTCAACTGAATGTACAGTAAAAGTAGTTTATTTTAAAATGTAACATTTCGTGATGATGACTTATTTTCCCCCCAGAGAAGGCGATATCACTTAGGCTAGTTTATCATGTGATAGCTCTCATTCATGTTGCCCTGAAAACACTTTGTTGTATTGTGTGATGCAGGAAGCTTAAGCACAGGAATAGTGTCAAAATGTGTGTGAGCTGGGAAACTAAAGAACATCTACGCACGACTAGAAGCGCAACATTAGCTGTGTTATTGGTTAGTTCTGCTAACTCTAAACAGTGAACATTAACAATAAAATAATTATATTTCAGAAAAATCTATTCATCTTATTTTCCATTTGGGTTATAACACCATGAAAATAAAGAAAATATAGGATTTCAAATTTTGTCTCTCATGGGCTAAAAGCCAGCAATATATTTTTTTTGACTCAAGAAATTTTCTCAGAGTGTGATACACAGTTGTTGGATGATATGAGTTAATGAAATTACAGGAGAAAATTCTGAAACAGCTGCATTAGGTGACCAGAATGAGTTTCTCATCACGTGGTCACACTCATGTAGACAATCTCAGGAAAAATAAATTAAAAAAAAATTAAGATTAAAAGAGGATTTTTCCTAGATCTCATCCAGATAAAATTCATTGTGTGAGTTATAGTATATCCCACCTCACTACTTTTATCTAAGAAGAAAAGAAAAAGACAATAAAAACCAAACCAAAACAAAAACCCAAACATATGAGTTATTTCCAATAACCTAGAGAAATTTATCAGTGTAACATAGTCAAACAGGAAACAGTCTCTTGCAGGTTAGAGATAGTATTGAAACTTTTCAGAAAGGTCATCCGAGAGAGCAGGGTTATATTTCAAATGCGAAGTCTGATTCATTGCTCTCATAAATTGCTACTCAATCATGTAATATCTAGGATCCAGAAGGGAAAAAGTCTTGAGAAGGTTATGAACTTTTTTACTCTTATCCATCTTAGGAGAACAATTGGTCAGGATAAGTCATAAGAAAGACGGTGGCATCTTGTTCCCTGAAAAATTTGTAATTGGAGGACTGACAACTCCTTTATAATCATAAAGGTCAGATCCAGACTTAAAGCACTGTTGTCAAACCCTCTGTGAACTTTCCTGTAAAAATAAAGGCCCTGTTTAATCTTGTTCAAAGGTCCTCCTTGTTCTCTAGTCCAACTTTCTTACATAATATCCAAAGTCATGAAAACCCTAGCAGTATAAGACAGGACAATCAGGCAAATCTGAACCAGTGGTAGGCTGGTAAATATTAATTATCTTGATTGGGGTTGGGGAGGTGAAAGCCCTCATTAGTAGCATCTGCCAATTTCCCTGGTGATCCAGTTTCCCATAGTGATAGATTTCAAGCTACCAACTTGATGGAACATGGAGTTGGGAAGAGATGTATAGTAACACACCCTTATATAGTACGTCTATCAAACAGATCGAATAGATGTAGATAACCTCAAGAATGTAGTAATAGCAAAATGTAGTAAACAACATTAGCAAGTGGTGAGTTTTGTATTTATTATCTTGATTTTAAAATAATGCATCTAAGCATAAGCTTATATAATTCAATTTTAATAATGGCTGTGTTTAGCTACTGCCTTGCAAAAATTCTGAAAATTTATCAATCAGCTATTATCAGCTGGCTGCAACACACTGAGTTCTTGTCCCTGAGCTATTGTTCTGGTGGATTCTAGATGTTAAAATAAATTCAGGCAGCTTACCTCCAACAAGGTGTGTATTCTGGACACTCAGTATTAAAAGAAAGGACTGTTCCTAGTTCTTAGACTCTCCTTGGAGATTTTGATAAAAACTTTAGAACTTAAGCCTCAGAAAATGGTACATATGCAAATACTTGCCAACTTTTGCTTATATTTGTAGGCAGTTGTTGTCTGGCCCCTGCATGTTCCCGCAGCCATGTTTTAGTGAACATGTAAGTGATGAGCAAATGGCTGACATAGCCATTAGAGGAGAAAGGGGGACTAGGGAAGTCTCATCAAAGGACACTGCTACAAGATCTTAAAAATTTATTTCCACTCAAGTGATATTTTTAAATATCTGTCTTAGAAATATGAAACTGACTGGTTAACCCATTTGGGTGCTGTATTAGTTTCCCCGGGCTGCTGTCACAAAATACCATAAACCAGGTGGTTTAAAAACAGTAGAAATTTATTTCTAATAGTTCTGGAAGCCAGAAGTCTGAAATCAAGGTGTCAGCAGAGAAATGCTCCTGGAGACTGTGCAGAATCCTTCCCTGTCTCTCCCTAGCTTCTGGTGGTGGCCATTGATCCTTGGCATTCCTTGGCTTATAGCTTCATCACTCCAACCTCTGCCTTTGTCATCACATGGCATTGTTCCTACATGTCTGTGTACCTTCATATAAGGACATCCATTATATTAGATTAAGATCGCATCCTACTGTAGGATGAACATCTTAACTAATGACATCTGCAAGGACCCTACTTCCAAACAAGGTCACATTCTGAGGTATTAGGGGTTAGTATGAGGACTTCAACATATCTTTTTGGGTGACATGATTCAACTCTTAACAGATGTTAAATTAATAATTTAATAATTTACGGTTGATAATGATTGATCTTGTATTTAAGGTCTTTCTCTCAAAAAGAATTGTTTGGACAATGTTATTATTTCTCTCATTGTTTTGAAAGGAAGGCTATTTGTATTCCCGTTTAACAGAAAATGAAATTGATTTACTGATAGAAGAAAAAATCTCCCAAATCATCCAGTGTAGATGAATCTGAATGAGTCTACCGGATGAATGTCATCCGGTAGAAGAGTCTAAAATTTTGTCAGATTTAAAGCTGGGCTTCTTTTTAAAGCCAAAATTCACTTTCTTCCTCGCTGAAGCCCTTTTTCAGGCTTTGCTCTCAGCCTATTCTGGGTGTGCTTCATTGGCACAGCAGCCCTTCTAAACATGAGAAAGTATGCAAATTCCTCAACAAATGAAGTGAAATATTCTACCCCAAAGTTCGTTTAACCTCATGCATGAGAAAGTGCCTTTTGCCTGATGTCTTCAGTGACGTAAATATTTATAATCTACAAAAACATCCACTGTTCCTCAGCCACCTTTGAATGTTTTTGAGCCTGTGTTATTGTTTTATAGTTAGAATCACGGGGGTTTTGAACACAAAAATACTGTTGTTGCTTGAAAAAAGGAAACAGCTTTTTGAAATGGTTCAATTCATCTATAGGGCTTTTACTGAACAGATCAGAATTTGCTTGAAAAATCAGACCAATTATATTCAATCTCTTCACACTTAACAGCTATTGAATGCCCACTACATACAAAGCCCCAAAATACAGTTGAATTCAATTATTTGACAGACAAATGTCTGAAAAATTGGCATGATTTGTCCTTCACTCCCTTTTAGTCAATGATGCTGAAATCTGATATGGTGCTCTTTTTTCAATTATCCTTTGCTAAGGTTAGTGTTTGTTTCCTGACATTTAGTCCCTAATTCAGTGCTCCAGCTCAAAAAAGTCTCCCTTAAAAAAGTAAAACCTAATAGAAAACTTTAGAGCTATGTTAGTTTAACAAAAGCTATCCTAGAAAAAGGCAATGTATACATTTGAGATGCTCTAAAGCAGATCAGGAATCATTGCTGACAGTCAGGGACTGAAATGTGACAGATAGTCAAAATTTCTGAAGAGCTTCACAAAACTTTCTCAAATATTTCTCATGAGAATGACAAACTCAATTATTCTCTTCTGATTGCAATTCCCATCCCAAAGCAAGGATATGTTGTACTGGAGTCCTGAAGGGTGATTACCGGCTTTAGTGGAAAGATTTTGAACCTGAGCTAAATATCTAAGGAGGATGCCTATTTCATTCTCCAATAGTTCTACTGAAAGAAAAATGCTTTTCACTCTAAACTCAAATTTGCCTCCACGCTACCTCTGTGCATTGGAAATTCTATCCTCATGTCTAGAGCAACACAAACTCAGTCTGATTCTACATTCCACATAAGCACACCCATTATTTCTCAGTTCAGTTGTGTGCAGTAGTTGTTATTGCAATCTTCCATGCACCGAGCACTACCTCAAATAATGTGGATGTAGAGATCACGGAGTGAAAGTCTCTTCTAAGGATCTCAGTCTAGTGCAGTTCCGGCCAATAAAACTTTCTACGATGATGAAAACATTTTATATCTGCAGTGTCCAATATGGTAGCAATTAGTCACATGTGGCCACTGAGCATGTGATACGCGATAAGACAACTGAAAAACTGAATTTTCGATTTTATTTAATTTTAATTTAAATTGCTACGTGTGGCTAATGGCTACTATGTTTAACAGTGCAGATCTGGAGGAATAGACAGGCCCATGCATTGATAAATGTAATAATTATATAATTCCCAGCAGAGAAGGGCTGAACTGAGAGATTAGGTGGTGGCTGAGTTGCAGTTACCCTGATGGTGTGGTGCCTAAGCTGGGTTTTGTTGCTGAAATTAGCCAGCTGATGAAGGGGAGAAAGAGTTCCAGAAAGAACATTATAAAAACATACGTGCACCAATGAACCTATTAAGAACAAAATATTTAAATACCAGTTTGGGCATAGCATCTGGTTGTGAGATGCTGAGTATAAACTCCATCTTCCTCATGACCTTCACAAAATTAGTTTTCAAAGCATACTACATACACAACTTGTTTTGATCTGTAGAAAAACTGTGAGACTGTTTCTTTCCTTATCTGAATGCTATACTTCAAAATGTACATCTGAAATTCAAATTGACGTTCATGCAGAAAAATGGCTCAATTTAAGTTTACGTTTAATTAAAAGAATTCTATAAATTCTCTGCTACACAGCTAATAAGTCAAGCCATTCCTATCATGATTGGAAAATGCGAGTTTCTGAACTAAGTTGTAGGATTTTATGTGCCTATTACAGTTCATCTAGATAATAAAAATCATAATTTAGCTTTCTAAGATTTTTTTCAAAAGTTGACTAAGTCTTCTTTGGATAAACTCTTCCCCCCGACTCTGTTATATATACATATTTGGAAGCAAGAAAAGCTGTCTACATCAGCATTGAAGGACAAAATTCTAATTAGGATGAGAAAGGGCTGCAGCCCTGCTGAAAGCCAGCAGAGATGGCTCCCAGGTGAGTATCAAGATGAGTCATCAGGACTAAGATTCCTGGACTACCTTTTTAAGGTCCATAGATGCGGTCTGTCCCTCCTTCATTTACTCAATGAATACATTGTGTATTTGTTTAGTTCAGCACAACAAATGTTTCCTTATGCTTTTGTTTTGGTTTGGCTTTTTGCCGTGCTTGTTCATTTTTTAGCCAGGTACTATCTTAGGCCTTGGGGATACAAAAGTGTAAAGATGTGATTTAGCTCATCTTCTAAAGAGCCTAAGGGACTGGTATAAGTGGGCAAATTGAGAGCCTAGTTAATAGTTGATGCTGTGTGTCTTCATCAAAAACAGTTGTCCACCAAAACATTCACAGCTTGTAACACTATGAGCTAAATTAGATTTCAGGAAGGTGGCCAGAGAAAGAGACAAAGAGAGAGAGAAATTTTGTGTGTGTGTGAGTATACGTTTTTAACTTCAAAGTCAAAACAAGAAAAATGGTGATAGTTTTTGAGTAGAGAAAATAAATGAATCCAGTGGAGAGAGTGGCAGGTGGTGGTGGAGTGGGATTTGCCTTTTCAAAACATGAAACTATTGGCAAGATTTTTTTTTAATTCCTAAATATTTGATCCTGATAATATTTACTCATTTCTATATGGTTCTCTTAGCAATCATTAGTGACTGCAATAAAAAATAACGTGACAGTATCAAGAAAAATAATGCAAGATTTAGGTTTAAACATTTCTGACATTTGAAATTAATTATCAGTTAAGAATACTGCTTGCATAAAATTTCTTAAAAGTATTTAATTTTGCCAATGCATCCAAAAAAGCAGTCACCTAGAAGATTGTCATCCTCTTTCAAAACCACAGCTCCTCTAAACCAAATTGGAAAACTCCAAAAGACTTATGTAACTTTTCCTCAGACATGCAATTTATGGTAAGTGTTGTTAGAGTCATTCTTTTAAACAACAGTATAACTAGAATATAATTTGGGAAAACAATTTAATTATTATATAGAATGGAATTTCTTAAAGTTCAGATTTAAAATACCAAGGTTTCAGTGGTGTTGTATGATCTATGCACTCTGTGATTTTATGCTGTTGTGCATGGCAATGCAGTAGTGAAACGTGCTCGCTTAACAATACGACCTCCCTGACCATCCTTCTGCCCGAACCAGCTTGCATTTGACATGGGGACAAACGTGTAAACATTTTTGGGTAGTGTCAAAGATAATCAAAGACAGACACTAGTTAAAGTGGTATGGACATACTTTACTCAGTAATAATTATTGCAAGAGGAAGAAAGTCCAGTGCGAACTAAACTCAGCTTCACCAAAATGGAGGATAGACTTTTCAAAGGCTGAGATATGCTAGGGGAAAGGCACTGAAAGGCAAAAAGGGGGGTTTGGTCCATGTGGCTAGCCCATTTGGGTTTGTTAGCTGGCACTTGTCAATGTTAAGCTTTTGCCCTTCCACAGAGACTGGGAGACAGGGGCTCTGTCTCCTTGTGTTGACTAGAATAAACAGTAAATTCTTTTGGTAGCTATGAGCTTTGCCAGGTAGGAACTTAAGAAGGCTGGAGTTCCCATCCTAAAATCTCAGGCTTGATCTGTTAGAAATTGCACTCATGTTTGTTTAAGTTTCTGAGTGCAGGAATTGGGATGGAGTCATTCTGGGCTGAGTGTGCTTTTGCAGTTCTCAGTGGAAAGAATACGGCAGCATGTATAGCATGGCTAAAGTAATGGATGTAGATTCTCCAGAAGCTGATCAGTCTCCATAGAGAAGGGATTCAGACCTCTTGGACAAGGAACCTGGGCTCTGCTCGCCCAAGTCTTCTTTTGACCTTCCCTAGGTAGTAAGGAAATGGAATGGGGGTGGGTAGGGGGAATAGCAGGGGAAATACTAATTGAATGACACAAGCACTGTGTTAGGGGCTTTGCAAAACATATTTCTTCTCAGCAATCATGCAAAGTAGATAGAACTTTCAATATGCAAAGTAGATACTACTTTTCAGGAAGAGAAAATGGGAATGTATCAAAGTTAAATTACTTCTCAAGATTAAGCTGTTAGTAGGTTGAGTTGGAATAAAAGTCATCTCTTGCTGCTTACTCTAAACCTCCTGTCTTGACTTTTGGTTATGAAAAAGCCTGATCATGTACCAAAAAAGACCAAGGAATTCTCTACTATACATTCACTCAAAGTAGTTCTGGGTCCACGTTAGATGCTGAACAACCAAGCTGACAATAGAAGTGTTTATTTCTTAAATAATATATCCATAGATAGCTAATTAAATTCATATTAATTTAGTTGCTACTTAAAAGCCACTCTGCTTAGAGGAGTTTAATGTCTCAGAATGTTATTGTTCCCTTTAAAATACAATTGGGAACCATATTTGGTAGGGAAATAAGTATAAGCTATGGAAATATTTATTATTATTTGCTGTTGTTATGACTGTTTTTGAATAAAGGACAAGTTGTGGGACCAAAAAGTCTCAAAACATCTTTCAATCACACTCCCACTCTCAAAGAGGGAACTTAATTGCCTAAGAATGTAAGAAAAAAAAATTAAAATAACGTGGAGCAATCAGAATTGTTAGATTTATTCACAGTGAGAAATTTGGTCCACCGAAACCTTTCTTAAAATAAATTTGGTACCCAGGCTACCAGAAGTATTTTGGTTCTTAAATTATAGGGTAGTCACTACGGTTTTTAATTAAGATGTTTAATTAGAATCATCTTTCCAACTAAATATGATTTCAAGTCTGTAAAGTAAAAGCTATATCTATGATAAATTTTGTGTTAGTTGTAACTAAGTTCACGCTTACATAATATAGTGACACAGTCAAGTTTTTGCATCATGAGTTTATGTCCCACTGGAAAGCTAAGCATCAAATACAATCATAGTATGCTCAGGATACTTCAGTTTTCTTAATGTATAGATTTTTTTCCTTCCTTGTTTTAAAAATTCAAAAAATGACATTCTATTCTCAAGAAAGTAATTAAAATAAAAATTGCCTCTTTCCCCTCCTACTTCCCTCACATTACTAAATCAGTAGAAATTTTGGGGACAAGATTTGCCAAGAATCTACTATTTTATTCACTTCTCTCAAAGATGGTCTTAAAAAAGAATATTCTGTCAATAAAGCCAAGTGGTAAGAGAGAGCAAAGAAGCTCAAAGTATCTAGATGGCTGCATTTTATAGCAAATCTGATGGGCAATGTTAAGTTTAGTATTTGGTAAGAGATTTAAGCAGTATGACTATTCCTGATACATACTGGCTGCCCTTACCTAGGTCGAGATTTTTTTTTTTTGTTAACATAACCAAGCTGGATATTTTGTCAGTGTGGGCAACTGTCAATGTGTCCATCTGTGTGATGATACATTTTTTATGCTGCAATGCCTGAGCATTCAAAGAAAAAGGAGTTAAAGTCTTTAAAAACCTGGCCTGATTCAAGGAAAACTCCCCATTTATTCTAATTCAAACATGACACAGAGTGGAAGGAATGTCCCTCTGATAGGTAGTATGGAAAAATCATAGGAAATTCTCAGCACTTATAAAAATGGGAGCTACCAGTTATTTTTTCCTGCAAGGTAGAGATTTTAATTTTGTTATTGAAACAAGAGAAATGTGCACCCAGAATAGTAGCACTGTATGCTCTCAATCGGTATGATTTCCTAGGGACCCTAAGAACTCACCTAATCCATCCTTTCATCTCTGTCTAAATTTGAAATGGAAACATGCCAGATCCCAGCTTTTTCCATCCCAAATTCCTTTGCAATTAGGTCACTTGTATCAAGACTCATTACTACACCAGGCAACGATAGAAGGTATCTCCCATTTCAATTTGATGGTAAGAGACATTATATTAACATTAGAGGTGGTCGGTGTTGTTATAAAGGGAAAACTCTCATTCTATTTTATACAGGAGTCAGAAACTTCTAGAATTATAGAGTGCTCCTCTTATACTTCCTTCCACTGCTAAGCATATGCTTGTATGTTTACCAAATGTTCTTGTACATTGGAGTCAGAATCCAGTTAAAAATCCCTGTGCAAAATGAAACCAGCAAAGAACTTTTCATATCCTTCCTGTCTTTGATTATCTCATCAAGCCTCACAGCATTTCTTCAAAGTTTTATGGGTCTCAATAGACGCTATAAAATAATTGTCCTTTTCTGTCAGAGATATTTTCTAATTTTAGCTCTATTTAACTTACCTTTATGGAAACTGGAATAATCATTTAGGAAAAAAGGAAAAAGATTCCCAGCTTCAATCGTCTAAGAAGATATTGCACCATGCTGAGGATGGTAATGAACTCATTCCACATGACATATCCTAAATCAAGTCATCAGGGGGAGGGTTCAAGAGAGTCAAGCACCCTGAGTTGTACTGATTGATCATGAGTTTGCTCAATTGTCTTACATAGCAACTTTGTCTCTTGAGGATTAGTGGCTTAGGGGAGTGGTATTGGACATCTTTTAAAAAAAGATAAAATCAATGTCAGTCCACAGAGGCAGAGACACTAGATAAAGAAAGTAACCACAGAGAAGATCCAAGATGGCACCGTGAGTAGTCCTCTTTGTCTCTCCCCCTTCGAGTCTACAATTATTTGGACACTCATCACTTAACAAAGGATATCCAGATAGCATCTCAGGATGTCTGAGAGACCCACGCGACTATACATCGGAAGGCGGACAGACTTCCCTCCAGGAGGAGGTGGAGATAGGTGAAAATTCTCCGACCCCGACAGAACAGCCTAGTACCTGCATGCGGCTTTCTTCCAACGGACGCCCCCAGAAGATCAACACACACCTAGGGCAGGAGCGAGCACACACTAGAGGAGCGATGGTGGAAACAGGTGACCAGAGCCCTACCTAAACCCCCCGCAATTGCTCCTAAACGCAGAAGGCAACTCCAGAGTTACACACCTGAGCCCGCAGGGAGAGTCTTGCCCTGCCATTGGCAGGGAGATCCCACCTGGTGTCCACAGCGCCCGGAGGGTCCCAGAGAGAATCACAGAGGGCGCGGTGCCCCCCGGCTGCCACTGCCTGCACAGCGGGGCAAGGGATTGCTGGAGATCTTGGTGAGGACTGGGGCTGGGTGGAGCTCCAGAGGCCAGCTCCGCAGCCTGGCGGGGAAGCTCCAGAGTTCCGCCCGGGCAGCAGACAAAACTCTCTGTTTGCCATTAGCAGAGGGGCTACGCCCAGCATTCACAACACCGGGAAAGTCCCGGAGAGAATCCCAGAGGGCACGGGGACCCCCAGATGCCATTGCCCGCCGGGCAGGGCAAGGGATTGCCGGAGATCTTGGAGAGGACTGGGGCTGGGTGGAGCTCCAGAGGCCGGCTCCATGGCCTGGGGGGGAAGCTCCAGAGTTCCGCCGGGGCAGCAGACAAAACTCTCCGTCTGCCATTAGCGGAGGGGCTTCGCCCAGCATCCACAACATCGGGAGGGTCCCAGAGAGGAGAATATCAGGCAGGGCAGCAGTCGACCAGCTACCACTGAAATCAGGATCTCCAGCTATCCCCCAGACAGGGCAAAGGGCTCCCCGAGTTCCTGTGGAACAGGACTGGGACTGGGTGGAGTTCCAGCGACCCGGCTCCGTAGCCTACGGGGAAACCCTACAGGCTCACAGCAGCCTCAGCGAAAGCCTCTGCACAGCACTAGTAGAGAGCACTCATCCGGCGGCCACAAGGCTGGAAGACCCTGGGACAAAAGTAGCATAGCTAGGTGAGCTAACCACAGACTGTAGAAGATGCCAATAGCTCTGCTGCGACCCATAGAGGACAAGTGAGATTTTGTGGGTGCCGATAGTGACAGAGCGGCAAATATAAGTGATCCTACCCCTGGCCTCTGGAAGAGCCCATAACACCGTTGCAGACCCCAAGGAGGGAGCACGTCTAGGTGGGCTGCAACAGTAGGCACCAGCAGTCTGAAGCCCCCCCGTGATGGCCCCCATGACAGAAGAGGGAATCCAAAGGATCACTGTGACTACGAGGAGGGGCCCAGGCCCAGTTAGCAACTGCGGATAGGGTTCCTGGTTGGTGCAGTATAAACAGCTGCTCCCCCACCACACCAGCAGAAACAAGTGGAAGGAGCAACTAAACTCTATCTCTATGCGAAGGCACAAATCTACAACATCAAGCAATATGAAAAAATACATTAAATCTCCAGAACAGAAGGAAAATAACAAATACACAGAAAACAATCCCAAAGAAAATGAAATATATAACCTAAATGACGATGATTTCAAAACAGCCATCATTAAATTACTCAACGAGTGAAGAGAGAATTCAGATAGACAACTCAACGAGGTCAGGAGCTATGTCACAAAAGAGTTTGATACTATAAAGAAGAACCAAACAGAAATACTAGAAATGAAGAACACAATAAAGGAGATTAAGAAAAATCTAGATGCACTGAACAGTAGTGCCGATAATATGGAGGAAAGAATTAGCAATTTGGAAGATGGGAATATAGAAATGCTGCAGGCAGAGGAGGAGAGAGAAGTAGGACTAAAAAGAAATGAAGAAACTCTCCGAGAATTATCAGACACAATTAGGAGATGCAATGTAAGGATTATAGGTATACCAGAGGGAGAAGAGAAGGAGAAAGGGGCAGAAAGCCTATTCAAAGAAATAATGGCTGAGAACTTCCCAAATCTGGTGAGAGAGATGGAGCTTCAGGTGACAGAAGCCAATAGATCTCCAAACTTTATCAGTGCAAGAAGACCAACCCCACGGCATATAGTAGTGAAGCTAGCAAAAGTCAATGACAAGGAGAAAATACTAAGGACAGCCAGGCAGAAGAAACTAACCTACAAAGGAATCCCCATCAGGCTATCAGCAGATTTCTCAGCAGAAACTTTACAGGCTAGAAGAGAGTGGAATGATATACTCAAAAATCTGAAGGACAAAAACCTACAGCCGAGAATTCTCTACCCAGTGAAAATATCCTTCAAATATGATGGAGAAATAAAAACTTTCCCAGATAAACAAAAATTAACGGAGTTCATTGCCACAAAACCTCCTCTTCAGGAAATCCTCAGGAAAACCCTCATTCCTGAAAAATCAAAAAAAGGAAAGGAGCTACAAAACCAAGAGCAGAGGAGATAAGTAGAAGGACAACAACAGAGAGTAGCAGCTCTTCATCAGAACAGATTAAACCATGGGACGAGAACAAAGGAAACTGAAGAAAACCAGAAAACAAGACATAAAATGGCAGTGGTAGGCCCCCACATCTCAATAATCACTCTAAATGTAAATGGATTGAACTCCCCAATCAAAAGACACAGAGTGGCAGGATGGATCAAAGAACAAGACCCAACAATATGCTGCCTCCAGGAAACACACCTCAGCCCCAAAGACAAACACAGACTCAGAGTGAAGGGATGGAGAACAATATTACAAGCTAATAGTGAAGAAAGAAAGCAGGTGTCGCTATACTAATATCAGACAAGGTAGACTTCAAAGCAAAACAGATAAAGAAAGACAAAGAGGGACAGTATATAATGATAAAAGGGACTCTCCACCAAGAAGACATAACACTTATAAATATATACGCACCCAACACAGGAGCACCAAAATTTGTAAAGCAACTCTTAACAGAACTAAAAGAAGACATCAACAACAATATAATAATAGTAGGGGACCTCAACACACCATTAACACCAATGGACAGAACATCCAGACAGAAAATCAACAAGGAAATAATAGAATTAAATGAAAAATTAGACCAGATGGACTTAATAGATATATATAGAACACTTCATCCAAAAACAGCAGGTTACACATTCTTCTCAAGTGCACATGGAACATTCTCAAGGATTGACCATATTTTTGGAAACAAAGCAAGCATCAATAAATACAAGAGAGTTGAAATAATATCAAGCATCTTTTATGATCATAATGCTATGAAACTAGAAATCAACTACAAGAAAAAAGCAGAGAAAGGTGCAAAAATGTGGAAACTAAACAACACACTTCTGAACAAACAATGGATTATTGAAGAAATTAAAGAAGAAATCAAATATTATCTGGAGACAAATGAAAATGAGAACACGACATACCAAATCATTTGGGATGCAGCAAAAGCAGTCCTAAGAGGGAAATTCATCGCAATACAGGCTCACCTCACTAAACAAGAAAAAGCTCACATAAGCAACCTCAAATGACACCTAACAGAACTAGAAAAAGAAGAACAAACAAAGCCCAGAGTCAGCAGAAGGAGGCAAATAATAAAAATAAGAGCAGAAATAAACAATATTGAAACAAAAAAGACAGTAGAAAGGATCAATGAAACAAAGAGTTGGTTCTTCGAAAAAATTAACAAAATCAACAAACCTTTAGCCAGACTCACCAAGAAAAGAAGAGAGAAATCTCAATTAAATAAAATTAGGAATGAGAGAGGAGAAATCACAACAGATACCAATGAAATACAAGGGATCATAAGAGAATACTATGAAAAACTATATGCCAACAAATTGAACAAGCTAGAAGAAATGGATAACTTCCTAGACTCCTACAATATCCCCAAACTAAATCAGGAAGAATGGAGAATCTGAATAGGCCATCACAAGTAAGGAAATAGAAACGGTAATCAAAAACCTCCCCAAAAATAAGAGTCCAGGACCAGACGGCTTCTCTGGAGAATTCTACCAAACATTCAAAGAAGACTTAATACCTATTCTTCTCAAACTATTCCAGAAAATTGAGGAAGATGGAGTACTCCCTAACACATTCTATGAAGCCAACATCACTCTGATCCCCAAACCTGACAAGGACAACACAAAGAAGGAGAACTACAGGCCGATATCACTGATCAACATAGATGCAAAAATCCTCAACAAAATTCTGGCAAACCAAATACAGCAATACATCAAAAAGATTACACACCATGATCAAGTGGGATTTATACCAGGGACACAGGGATGGTTCAACATCCACAAGTCAATCAATGTGATACACTACATCAACAAAATGAAAAACAAAAACCACATGATCATCTCAATAGATGCAGAGAAAGCATTCAACAAGATCCGACACCCATTTATGATAAAAACCCTCAATAAAATGGGTATAGAAGGAAAGTACCTCAACATAATAAAGGCCATATATGACAAACCCACAGCCAACATCATACTCAATGGACAAAAACTGAAAGCCATCCCTCTGAGGACAGGAACAAGACAAGGGTGCCCACTTTCACCACTCCTATTCAACATAGTACTGGAGGTGTTGGCCAGACCAATTCGGCAGGCAAAAGAAATAAAAGGAATCCAAATAGGTAATGAAGAAGTAAAACTCTCGCTGTTTGCAGACGACATGATCTTATATATAGAAAACCCCAAAGAATCCATAGAAAAACTATTAGAAATAATCAACAACTACAGCAAAGTAGCAGGGCATAAAATCAACATACATAAATCAGTAGCATTTCTATACACTAACAATGAACTAACAGAAAAAGAACTCAAGAACTCAATCCCATTCACAATCGCAACGAAAAGAATAAAATACCTTGGGATAAACTTAACCAAGGAAGTGAAGGATCTATACAATGAAAACTACAAGACCTTCTTGAAAGAAATTGACGACAACATAAAGAGATGGAAAGACATTCCATGCACATGGATTGGAAGAATAAACATAGTTAAAATGTCCATACTACCTAAAGCAATCTACAGATTCAATGCTATCCCAATCAGAATCCCAAGAACATTCTTCACAGAAATTGAACAAACAATCCTAAAATTCATATGGGGCAACAAAAGACCAAGAATTGCTAAAGCAATCCTGAGCAAGAAAAACAAAGCTGGAGGAATCACAATCCCCGATTTCAAAACATACTACAAAGCTACAGTGATCAAAACAGCATGGTAGTGGTACAAAAACAGGTCCACAGATCAATGGAACAGAATTGAAAGCCCAGAGATAAAACCACACATCTATGCACAGCTAATCTTCGACAAAGGAGCAGAGGGCATACAATGGAGAAAAGAAAGATTCTTCAACAAATGGTGCTGGGAAAACTGGACAGCCACATGCAAAAGATTGAAAATTGACCATTCTTTTTCACCACACACCAAAATAAACTCAAAATGGATCAAAGACCTAAAGATTAGGCCTGAAACAATAAGTCTTCTAGAAGAGAATATAGGCAGTACACTCTTTGACATCAGTTTCAAAAGAATCTTTTCAGACACTATAACTCCTCAGTTGAGGGAAACAATAGAAAGAATAAACAAATGGGACTTCATCAGACTAAAGAGCTTCTTCAAGGCAAGGGAAAACAGGATTGAACAAAAAAACAGCTCACTAATTGGGAAAAAATATTTACAAGCCACTTATCCGACAAAGGGTTAATCTCCATAATATACAAAGAACTCACATAGCTTAACAACAAAAAAACAAACAACCCGATCAAAAAATGGGCAGAGGACATGAACAGACATTTCTCAAAAGAAGATATAAATATGGCCAATAGACACATGAAAAGATGTTCATCATCGCTAATCATCAGGGAAATGCAAATCAAAACTACACTAAGATATCACCTTACACCCGTTAGATTGGCAAAAACATCCAAAACCAAGAGCGACAAATGTTGGAGAGCTTGTGGAGAAAAAGGAACCCTCATACACTGTTGGTAGGAATGCAAACTGGTACAGCCACTATGGAAAACAGTATGGAGATTTCTCAAAAAGTTAAAAACAGAAACACCCTATGACCCAGCCATCCCATTACTGGGTATCTATCCTAAGAACCTGAAATCAGAAATCCCAAGAGTCCCTTGCACCCCTATGTTCATCGCAGCATTATTTACAATAGCCAAGACGTGGAACCAACCTACATGCCCAGAAACTGATGATTGGATAAAGAAGATATGGTATATATACACAATGGAATACTACTCAGCCATAAAAAAAGACAAAATTGGCCCATTCGCAGCAACGTGGATGGACCTCGAGGGTATTATGTTAAGTGAAATAAGCCAGACAGAGAAAGACGAACTCTATATGACTCCACTCATAGGTGGAAGTTAACATATTGACAAGGAGATTTGATCGGTGGTTACCAGGGAAAAGGGGGGGTGGGGGGAGGGCACAAAGGGGGAAGTGGTGTACCCACAACATGACTAACAGTAATGTACAACTGAAATCTCACAAGGTTGTAATCTATCATAACATTAATAAAAAAAAAAGAAAGAAAGTAACCACAGAAATGCAGAGCCAGATGGAATCTTACAGATCACTAATTCAAACATCCTACCATATGCATAAATCCTCTCTACCTACCCAAAAATGGTTCATCCAGAATACGCTTGAGCACTTCTAGGGATGATGCAATACATTCTGTTTCTAGATGGGCTAGTTGGAAATTCTCATTTAAAGTGAATGGCAATCTGCCTTCAGCTTCAATGCATTGCATTTAATCCTGTTTGTAAAATAAGTATTTGGGAAGGGGGCCTCCTGTGTATGCAGCCCTGTACTTAGTACTGTTGGTGGTATTCACAGGCATATGAAAAGTGTGTTCCTTCTTCCATGTAGTGGGGGAGCAAAGGATGCACACAGAAAACAGAGAACCACTGAGAGGTAGCAAGTGTTACGCTTCCATTGCTCACTGGGGAGATGCTAAGGACTCAATGTTCATGTCTTCCCAAAATTTGTATGTTGAAACATAATCCCCAATGGGACATTGTTAGGAGGTAGAGACTCTGGTAGGTGATTAGGTCATGAGGATGGAACCCTCATGAAAGGGATTAATGTCCTTATAAAAAAGGCCCCAGAGAGCTCCCTTATCCTTTTCATGAAGCGAGAACACAGCAAGTTGGCCCTCCTCAGACATCAAATCTGATGGTGCCTTGATCTTGAACTTCCCAGCTTCAAATTGTGGGAAAGAAATTTCTGTTATTTATAAGCCACCCAGTCTGTGGTATTTTTATTACAGCAACTTGAAAAAACCAAGACAGGGGTTTACTTAGGCAAGTTACTTGGCTTCTCAGAACTTACAGGCAGTAAACAATAACACCTCAAAGGATTAAACTTGCATATGAAATTGGTTAGTAAATTGTGAGAGCTGTACAAATGCAAACAGTGATTTTCATAGCATCCCATGCAGATTTCTATGGGAAAATATCCCATCTTAGGCTGCAATAATCAACTTATTTAGCTGCTACCTATGGAAGAAATGGTGACATATTTTCCACTTTGAATTGAGCACTTGCCACAGTTTCTAGCACACAGTGTTTGGTAAGGGTCTGTTAAATTAATCCAAATGAACACTACTTCAGGATCTCAAAAATTGTGATACTACTGAATAGTATAGGTAGTTTAGGAGCACAAATGTTTTACTTTAAAGATTAAATGATGAATTCGCTTTTCATATGATGTTTAAGTATTAAGCAACCTGCTTAATACTGATCTAGAGTATGAATGCGAGGATAGAGCTAGATGTGACATTTTGGAAGTTTTCAAAAAGAAAGGTTGGGTGAAATCACGTAGGGAAAGAAACAGGAGGCATCACTTTATAGAGGAAAGAGCAGAATTCCAACTTAAAATCTGGGGTCATACTAGGGGTTTGGATAGGCAGAAGAAACACTTAGAAAGACAGAACAAATACAACCTTACTCAACTGAAGCTTTTATTACTTACCCTTTATTTACTCTCCTAAAATGCCCTTTAATCAATCAATATGCGTATGGTAACATCTACTTTTTGTAGATGTACTTTTTTATGATGTACAAGAGAAAAATTAAATCAGATCCATACTTTTAAGAAGTTGTTATTCTCCTGAATAGACAGGATTTAGTTAAAACAAGAAACAAAGAACATAGGAGACAAGGGCAGCCAGGGTGTGTGACTGTATGTTTAAACTCTGCTGCTATCTGTGACAGGCTCCACAACTGCAATACAAGCAACACTGTGGATCTAAGAAACTGAGAAAACTTTATGGATGAAATGAGTCTACAATTGAGACTTATACAGATCTTTGACATCTATATATATGAAGACATATATAATCTTTGACACATAAATTTCATCCTTACAAAGGTAAATCATTGAATTCTGCCTCCTCCACTTACTAGCTGTAGTATCTTGGGCAACTTATCAACTTGTCTGGGCATCATTGTCCTTATCAATAAACTAGGGAAAATAATAATACCTATGAAAGAACTGTTTAAGAATTAAATGAATTAATATGTGACTCATGCTTAGAAGAGCATGTGACATACTGAAATACATAATGATAGTCATGTTTATTATTATTCTCCTATGGACTTGAAATGGTTGTTCTACTATGGCATATTGTGGCATTATCAGGCATATTGTGACCTGCTTCATATTTGTTCCATGTGAATTTCTATAGGAACTCTTTCTTATATGGAATTTAGCATAAATAAGCCATTCTTCCAATTGTGGCCTCCAAAATATCTGTATGAGCATAGGTGGATAAGATAGAGATTGGACATTACACATAGGTGAGAGAATAAAAACACTATGTTTTTACTATTAACACAATATCTTTGATTATTTTTGCAATTGTGGACACAAGAGGAGCTTTTTGGATTCTAAATCCTACTTTGTCCTTTTATTTTTCTTTCCTTTTATTTAGCACACAAGGGGATGAGGTAGTATCAAGAAAAGATTACTGCGCTAGGAATTAGGATCTCTGGGTTTGACTCTAGTTTTTACTGCTAACTTGCTGTGAGAACTTGGACAAGTAAACTAACTTCTCAGCTTTAATTTTCTAACTGTAAAATGAGGGATTATGGTTTCTTTCCTTGTTACCCAGAAGACTTGTGTTGTGGATTCAATGATGAGTTAAAATTCCAGTGTTAAGTATTGGCCAAAGTCTAGGGACCATCCTTGTATATCTCAGGTGCTGTGTGATCATAGACAAATGACTGCAGACCTGTCTCCATCTGTAGGATGAGTAGTCACATGGGCACTGGGGTTGTGACCACAGCCCTCATCTCTGGTCCCTATATGGCTTTGATACTCTGAAATTGTTTTCTGCTATTCCAGTCATACCAGCAGCTATAGAAGTAGGCCCATCATCTAATTTTGTAATTTATGGAGAATTCAACCCACATCATGGTAAGGTTTATCATTCCTTTTATTAAAAAGAAACCTAACTGCCAGGGATAAGAGAAAAGATATCGTGTTTATGTGTGACTGTGTGTATATGTTCCCAAAGTTCAGGGCTTATCTATGTTTGTTCTATTTTCAAAAATAAAGAAGGAGGCAAGATACAATGTCTTTATTATGTCCAGTGACTAACTTTTCCAAAATCGCATCAGAGGAACAATCTTGTTGGATATGTTTTTTAATAAATACAATTATGGTAAAAATTCTGAGCATTAAAACAACATATTTCAATCAAAAGCATAACTATTTTGAGAGAGGAAAATTGTGTGAATTAACCTCTTTTTTATATCTCTCCACTCACTCTAATTGAAGGAAAATATTTCTAAAGATTTAGGACTACATTATTTTAAGAGCTTCCAAACAGAAGAGATGTTCTGTTAAATGATTCCTTAAAAATCCATCTTCTAGGTAGCCAAAGTTCTATCATCCTAGTAGATGAAACAGTGATGCTTGCTTGAATTTTTAAAAATAATCACGTGAAAAAAACTGTTTGTCATTTACAAGTCCCTTCAAATCTAACAGTAATAGTGCATTGCTGTGAGGATAGAGCATGACCCACATGAGTACTATCTTTTTCAAAAAAGGCTAACTTAAGAACATATATAAATGTTATTGGGGATTTCTTCATATTTAATTCACATCCTTCTTGTTCTTAATAGAAAGATCAAACTTTTATATGCACAATACATAAATAGGAGTAACAATTTTTTAAGCTAATAGAAGCATAAACATTTAAGTACAGAATGCTTTATCATTTTCGATGTTTATATCATCATGTTTTTTAAAAACAAAGGACTCTAAATCATTGTACATTTTACAACTGACTGTACAATTATCAAGGACTGAATAAAAACAGATTAAGGTACATAACTGAGAAGTTTTCATGTTTAAAATATGTGTGAATTTTCCTCACAGAACATCTCTCTTTGATAGGATTTTAGTTATGTCTACAGAGGAGCAATTCTTTCATCAATTGAATAAAAAACGTCAGTCATCTGAATGTTTCAGTATAAACTAGATACTCTACAGTATGTGAACTTTCTGTTATCTTTTTTAGTAATTGTGTAAAGTAAGAGGAAAGATTGATTTTTTTTAACTTAAAAAATGCATAACATTATATAAACCTCCAGAGTTCCCCCATTTGGTAAGCTAATTTTGGTTAAAAATTGCTTTCATTATACAGTGCTCAGATTGTTATTCTTTACATTTTATATTCTGTAATATTGAAGACACTTCAAATTATTTTTGGAATGAGGTAGAGTATAAATAAATAAAATCCAGAGCACGATATTCATTAAGTAACCAGTAAACACTAAAAAACAAATTACCTAAATTCCTCCACTGACTTAAAAGGTTGTAAATGTTGGCAGCTTTGCTGGTTAAATAGCTTGAGCTTTCTTGCTGGACAATATTGATAAGAAGGGAAAACTATTATTTTGGCAGAAAGAAATGCATTAACTTAAGTAATAGTTATATGAAATACATTTATTCAGAGAGTTTGGAAATATTTTTCCTGTTATGTTAGTAGAAACAGAATGAGATAAATCAGGAGATACAGTGGGAAAAATGGAAAAGGTGATGAGGATTGCCCAGGGTTTAGATGCTTGTGATCCCAGGAATGCAATAATCTACATACATGGATGGAGTCAATCAGTTGTAATGGAGGACCGTTGAAACTGAACCATTTGTCCCCACTGCCCATTTCCGCAGGTATATACCCCACTCTGCTTTATATTAATGGTTATCATGAGAAAACCCACATGGAAATGGAAGAAGACTAACCAAATACCAAGAAACAAATGGTTCTCTAAGTTTCACCTTGGGGGATGTTTGAGGTAGAGTTTGCCAGCAATTGTGTATTCAACAAATGATAAAGTCACAAGGTGATGGTCTGAGTTTTAAAACAACTTGATTGTACTATGTCTTCAAGCCAAAGAATTTCTTGGAAACTTGATATCGTTTTGCCATTTTGCCTTATCTGTTCTACCTAGTTGCCATCATGCATGGACAGATGCAGCAGAACTGAAAACCATAGCGCTCATTGTCCTGGTGGAAACCTTGATTGTTTTTCAGCTCCTTAAATAGAGAGTTAGTGTAGATAGAAAGGGGAATGAATAGCCTTTGGGTTTTATTTTTTACCTTGAAAATATTGCTTTTGGTGCAAAACATAGGAATTAAGATGTGCTTTTTCCTCCTTCCAAAAATCCTGCTGAAATTAGAGGAGATAAATTAAAACATAATAAACCCATAGGAGCTCTGAAAAAAATTGGGTTGAGGGCATGGTTAGGTTCAATGGAGCAGCTTTTTTGGATAGATATCTGGATAAGAGAAAATGAGTGGAATTATCTTGATGCTATAAACAAAGCAGGTGAAACTAAGACTTAAAACATCTACAAGACAAAGCCTGTAAGGAAGGGGGAGCTATGTTTTATAACAAAGGCGTGGCGATTCAGAGTTTATATAGAAGGTGGGGCAGGAAAATGAAGTAAGTGTGTGCAAGGAATACCTGTGCCCTTCACCGCCTACCACCATCTGGTACTTGCTGAAGGACCATTACCAGCAAGAGTTTCTCTAATTTCCAAAATTATAAAAATACTCTCTGAAGAAATTTAATGAATGACTTTCATAGGTAGGGCTGAGGCTTAAGCCATTCTCGGTTTGTGAGCTTTCTAACATATTTTCCTGCTACCCGCCCTATTACTCTATAGTGAAACCAGCCAGGTCACTGATCATTTGGTCAGCCCGAAATGGAGTGGACAGACCTTTGGGACCAGAAATTTACATAATGACAGTGACTCACATTACTCAACATGAATTCATATTTCTTTCATAAATATGAATGAATTATTAATGATTACCAAAAACATTGAGAAATTAACAACACAATGCAAAGGAACCAAAATGAGCCAAGATCACACACAACACTGAGGCACTGAGATAATTCAAGGAACAGCAAAGAAACTTACTAACTTCTCATCAATGCTTTGGAAAAATGTTCCATCTATAAGCTAGAACAAAGTGTTATGATAAGGAGAAATCCAAGAATAAAGAGCTCTTGAGGCTTAAAAATCTGTATAAAAAGTTAAGAAATCTCATTTTTGCACTGAATGAAAAGGTGAATGAATGGAAACTATAAGAAAAAGATTAAAAGACACAGAGAATTAAGCCAGGATGGCAACATTCATCTCATAAGAGTTTTAAGAAGAGGAGCCATAGAAAATGGAAGGGCTGGAAAAAAAAAAAATCAAAGAAAAAATAGGGAAAAATATTCCAGAACTCAAAAAAATGACAACACTCTTCAAAATATACTGGTTGTTATATGCTTAAGTGCCCAACAAGACCCACACCTACTCATAACTCAATGAAATGTCAAGTCTCCAAAGATTCAGAGATTATAAAACTTCCAAAAGGAAACCTCCCTATCTACAAGGGAATGAGAATTAAATTGGCATGATATTTCTCATCAGTAATGCTGAATATTATAAAACAATAAAGCAATGTCTTCAAAATTCTGAGGGAAAATAATTTTGAACTTCACAATCTACTTTCAGCCATACTATTAATTATGACAGCAAAATAATGGCATCTGATATATACAAGAATTCAAAACTTTTAGTTTCCAAATACCTTCTGAAACATTGCTTATGGATGTCCAAAAGAAAGGCAAAAAACAAACAAACAAAAACTCAAAAAGAAAACCCAAGCACAAAAAAGGCAGACAGAGATCAAAATACAACACACATACTCAGACAATAATGGACTAGGAGTGAGAAGGGGAAAAAAAAATGACAGTTATGGGGTAGAACAAAAATATTATCCATACAAATCAGAAGAGTGATCCAGATAGCTCCAATAGAAAAGATGATGCCCTGAAGAAAAATGCCTTTTCACTTTAATAAAAGTACATGAGTAAGAAATGACTAATCTTAGTGCTATTATTGTTCTAAGACCATAAAATGTCATTTAATAATTCCAGGAAAAGGAAAAGGGCAGGAAAGGGCAAAATGTAAGGCAAGTTAAGACAAGTTTTGGTGGCTAAACATGAGAATTTATTTGACCCCTATGCTTGAGAGCCGCATCTTTGGGTACAAAGGATTACATTTCCTTTCCAGGGGTCCAGCTACAGTACCTGGCCCATAACCATAATATAGTAATGTGTTGTTTACTGGTGTTCAATTTTATAATTAACCTATAATCTAGAATGAAACTACAATTATAATTATACTTTAAAAGAACATAGAAGAACTTAAAAATACACATATGGTTGATAGAAGATACCGTAAAGTTGATGAAAGTTTAAGCAAATGTATAAACATGCTTAACGACAGCATTTTTCTGAAAATCACTGACAATACCTTACTTTAAAAAAGCCATTATTATAATATACCTTTTGAGTTTATATTGTTTTTCCTTTATGAGAACTGCATGCTTAACTTAATTGTCTATGAGTGAGTCTAACATATAATGAATATGGAAAAAAAATCAACTGGGTATTGATTGTCTCAAGGTGATTGTCCAACACAAGTGTATCTTCAAGTTTGAAAACACGGGTACTCCTCACACTTCAGAGAGACATCCACACTGATCACAGGACAAAAATTTGTCCACAGAGAAAAATTCTATTTCTAGAAAACATTAACAGCAGCTCAGATTATAGTGTTTAACAGATAAATTGCACTTGTCAATAATTCTCAGTTATATCTCACGCTTTAAAATTATTTCCTGTGTAGTTTATTGAGATGTTATTTAGACTTACAGATATTAGAATATTATATTTATAGACCCCATTTTACACACTTGCACACACATACCTATGTATGTTTGAGTATTTGCATATTTACTCCACAATGTGAAGATATTTCAATGCAAAGACTCTGAAACAGTAAACGTTTTGCCTGGAAAAATTGTCTTTGCATAGCAAGCCTAACTCAGCTCACTGCCATATGAAAAAATTAAGTGCAGGAGGCAGTGAAAAACGACCAGTCATTTCTTTTCTCCCAACTGATACATATCTTATTTATCCTTCCTTGTAATGTGTGAATGCAGCACCATGCCCTATTTTGTCTTGTGCCTCAATTAAAATGTAAATTTCCTCAGCCCATCTCTATAATTCCAAACTGCTCTAGGCAGGGGAATTTAAACTGCTTTTAATAAAACCAACTACAGATGCTGAAATAAGATTTCTTCCCAAGTCTTTGAAATCTATATGTGTAATGGTATGCTGGATCTTCTGTAGTTACATCTCGGCTACAAACATTCAGATAAAAGGAAGAGAAGGTGATGGGTGCATTTTAATATCACCACATATGCAAACCCATAGCCAGGGGACTCAGCCTTCTTTCCTTTTGGACAATTCCTAACAATCAATCCTTTTTCTCTTGTAAAAAATACATATTGGTCACATTTAGAATTTACAGCCTCACAATGCCACTGAGCATTTTGCCAGATACGATAACAATTTGATAGGTAGATACAAAATTGAAGTCAAGCTTGCAAAAACAACTTTTGGATTTTCATATTAGCCTGTTGGTCTAACTCTTCAATTTATCCATTCCAGTGTCTCATCCTATAAAACATTCTGACGTCTGACTTATAAACCTCTTTGCCCCTTTTCCTGGTTAACTCTTAATGCTCTTTCAAGTCTTAACTCCAGTGTCTTCTCCAAGAAATATTAGCTGTGAAGCCAGAGAGTCAATTTGCCTGCCCCATCCCTAGTATTCCCTGGTTGTTCTCTCACAGTTCTAGTAATTTCCATATTCGAATGACCACATAATTTAATATCCAATCTAGGAGACTTTAGAGAGTGAAAAGGGGTACTAGTCAGTCATGAATGGAGAAAGCAGGTGTAAACCAGGACTATCCCAGGCAAACCAGGACGTAGAGACAATCCACTAGTTACATAGACAGCTCCACATTCTCATTGGATCGGAGAAGAAGAGGGTAAAAGTTGGAAGCTGTCAATGGAGAAGTCATATCAAACTGCATGGCTGACATTTATTATTCTCTGATGTCTCCAGTCCTTATAAAGACCATAGACTAGTAATGTTGGAGAAGGGAAAGAATTTCTCTTCTCCTGCCACTAATGCTTAACATTTAACCTTATAATCTGTGTTTCTCTCAGCCAGTGGTTCTCAACAGGTGGTGATTTTGCCCCTAGGGGACATCTGGTAATGTCTGGAGACATTTTCAGTTGTTGTAATTTGGGACAATCAACGAGGTTGCTACTGGCATCTAGTGGGTAGGGGCCAGGGATAGGACAGCCTCTCAGAACAAAGAATTATCTAGGCCCAAATGTTAATAGTGCCAGTGCTGAGAAATACTGCCCTAAACAAGTGTTATAGTGAGCAGGTAAGAAGGGCAAAGAATAAAGGCAGAGAAGATACGCAGTGTTTAGCTTTACAGCGTCAACAGCGCAGCCCTGTGCAGAGAAGTAAGCCTTCAGTAAGGAGCGCTTAATTTCACAAGCATCCTGGATCCGTCGTCTCATGAGTGTGCTGCTCTCATTACTTGTTATTGAAGAAATGGCTACAAATGGATGATAACTCTATGTCTATACCCTCCTCTAAGTATTTCACTGTAGAAAATAAACATAAGCCACTAGCCTGAATTGAATTTTCCAGTTGCTTTGCTTTTAAACATCTTCTTCCACCACTGCCAAATTAATCACCCAGAAGCACCGCTTTCTTCTTTTCGGTGCCTCCTCAGATACCTCCGGTGCATAAGTCCAAAGTGCTTAGCCATCAGGCCTTCTGAAGCTATCCTGGAAAGCTCTTCATACAAGCGTCTAACTTCAGCCACAGTGTTCTAATCTCTGTCCTCCAAATAAGATTTCCCGCCTCAAACTCTTTGATGTTTCCTGTACCTCCATGATATCTGCTTACTTCGATAGTCATTTACTTGTATTGATCGTTATCATTTAACGTGCATAAGCCTAATCTTCCCATCAAAACAGTAATACTTAGGGAAAAATACAAATTTACATTTAAAAAATGTCTTTTTGAGTAAACTTACTTCTGGGGAATCATTCATAAAGATGTTCAAGAAATATTATTCATTGATTGTCTAGAACACTAACTGTGCCACTCCCACTCACATTTATTGATATTCAATAAATATATGCTGTTGATAACACTTATGGAGAAATATCTGTGACTAAATAAGCCCCTAACGAGATCAGCTTTCAAAGAAGAAATTTTTTTCCACCAGGCCTGCCAACCCCTTGGGGAAAGAGTTTCAGAAGATATTCATTTTTGTTTTCCATCATTTCATTATTGGTCAGACCTTACAAGGACAGGGAAAACTTGGGAGCAGGATTCAGGATGAATTTAATATAAGCCTCAGAGAAAGTTGGCAATTTAACACATATATGAAAAAGAAAAGAATTGTTGAAAAATTTCAAGTTTTGGTTAAACAGGTCTTCAATAGTATTACTCAAATTGACTTGTACTCAAATTAACTTGTAGGTCTGCAGGTTTTAGGTTCTACGGTTGCTTTGTTGTTTAGTTTTCATTGCAATTGGAATCTAAAATGATTTTTACCATTATAAAGATAAATTTTATATTTGTTATTTTATATTTGCTGTTATTATTATGTTTTGCTATGATATTTTGCAGTTAAAAGATATTATCATGGACTCAGGCTTGGACTCCTTAGAAAATATTTCTCAAAATTGAAAGAGCAAGTGTTATTGAGGGCCTGAGAATTTCTTTTCTTTAAAAGGTTTTGTATAGACTCAAATTTAGAAAATTTTGTCTTACGATATATTTTTATAGGCATTATTGGTCTATTTAATGACAAATAATGGCAATACATTAGCACTCTGAAACAGAAAGTTTGTGATTTATTGATGCAAAAATTGGCTTAGCCTAGCTTTCTTCAATTGATGGTCTTTGATATGGCCTATTCATTCTTTCTTTCTCACTTCATAAGTTACCTGCTCTGTGAGATAAATAATGTAATTTTCTTCACCAACCAACCAGTTTTGATTATTTTAGTTAAGAGAAGTTTAAACACCGATTGACTTGTTTATTGTCACGGGTTTGCATTCATTAATCTGAGAAAACAAGAGTTTCTAAATTTTAAAAGACTTCTTATTTTACTCTATAGTGATTTTTGCAATTTTAACCTCACAAATTTAAGACAAAGTGTACTGCAATTCTTTTTCTTCTCTTTCTCGACTTCTTGAAGAGATGCTAATCTTAATGGTCCTTGGAATGGGCAAACAGGAAGAAAGACAAGACAAAGAAAGGAAGGAAGGAAGATCATTAGACCTAAATGTAACTCTATGTGGATAACTGGACTCTGAAAATTCTAGAGCTAAATAGGATTTTGTGGTGGTTTTCATGTCCAAAAAACATGAAATTTTTAAGTGTTATTGAAATAAGCACTCCTTTTGACAAAGACAACCAGCTGATTCCAATCTGAAAAAAATCAATTCATGGCGTAGAGCCGGTCATCCTCCCGCTGCAGGCAGCTGAAGCCCCATGACGACTTCCCAAAGAAAGCAGCTGGGTGAGTAAGAGCTCATCCTTTATTGAACTCCCTAATAAAGCATGTACATCTTTTGGGACTTGCAGAAGCATCAAGCATCACTCTCCCCCAACCTACCTTGTAAGGCAGACAGTTGGGGGTGGCGGGGGGAGATAATTGAATTAAATACAGTGATTGAACATGAAAGCCGTGCCTGTGTCTCAGGGGATGTGTGCTTCCTGGAGAACTGACATCCCCTTTCCTTTTCAAGTTAGATTGGCAGTGACTGGGCTGCCTGTGGAAAGTTGTTGAAGTTGCCCTTTGCAGCCACTCCACCTGTTAAGTGAGAAGGGGAGAGAGTCTGCATTTGGGATTTCAGTTGAAGACATCTTTCCTCCAGCGTGCTTTCTGCTTAAGTTGGAAGTGTTATTAATTCAGTTCACATCCTTTCCACAGGCAGGCCAATCACTGCCAATCTGACTGGATGCATTTCCCGATGGTTCTCTTCTAATTCAGTTCACTGAGAGGTAGCGGCGAACTGCAAATCAATCTCAGACTCCTCCTGGGTCTCCCTCTGGACAAGAGCAATGCAAGAGCCTGTCCTTTGCTATTCTTTGATCAAGAGGAATTATTTGGTTGGGGCTGGCCTTCCTCCTTGCTGAGAAGGGGAAATATTAATTGAATTTAATAAATAAAAATTGAGGGATGCGCTGACTGAGAAAGGTGGCTCTATACTGAGTGGGTGAGTTAGCAATATGGATGCTTGCTGAGAAATTTGGAGCACAGAAATGTATACAGTCAAAAGGCTAGAACATCCTCTGAGCAGACCCTGTACCCCTTTTTTCATGGGAGGACAATGAAAGTGTTCTTTGGGTAAATACTCCTTCACAACTTTCTTACCCTTATATGCTGTTATTTCCCACATCCTCTCCTCTCTTCTCTCACTGGAAGACGTCGATACTGATTTTTCCCCCTACATTCTGGTTCTCCTCCCCCTTCACCTTCATGGGAAACTACTGGAATGACATTCCTGGATCTCCATCTTTTTGTTTCTCTTGGCTATTTCTTAACAGAGTATAAGGATATTCCACCCCTTCCATCTTTAAATATAATCATACTTTTATACTAAGTCATGCTCAAAATACTACCTTGTCATATGCCTTCCTTCACTCACAAGGCATTTAAAAGAGCATATTTACTTACCACTAATTCTCTCTTTCGTCCCCCACAGTTTGGGATCCACACAATTTACTGAACTCTGCTCTCACCCAGGTCACTGCTTAGTTTCTAATAGACACTTGACAGGCCTCACTCGTCATCCTTTTGGCAGTTTAGCAGGGTCATTAAGAGCATGGCTTCTGTGGTCAGACTTTCCCAGACACACCATCTTGGCGCCATTTATTAACTACATGGTCTTTGCAATATACTAGCTACACTTGGGCTTCCTTGTCTATAAAATGAAGTGATAATAATATCTACCTGCCAGAGTTAGGATGAGAATAAAGTGAGCCAACACATATAAAGCAACTAGAAAATTGGCACTCAAAACATGTAGCAATTATTACTCAGCCTCTATGCAGGGTTGACACTGCTGACCACCTCCTCCTCATTGAAATTCTCTTCTCGTTCAACCTCCAGGATACCACTTTGTTCAAGATTTTGCTTACCTTTCTGTTTTTGATCCCTATATCTTATTTTTCTCTACTTCCCTTAAACTAAGGATCTGTCCATGCCTGCCTCCTGAACTACACATTCTCTGGAAACAATGTCATTCGTCTTTCTTGTTTCCAATTCAGTTATCATATAACAATTTTTTACTGTAGCTCAAACCTCTTTCCTGAAGGATTGGACTATACTGAATAACTCTCCTTGAAGGTCCTACAAACTCAGCATGTTTTAAAACCTTTACCCAAATCTACTCCTCCTATCTCCTTCCTTTTTTCAATAAACTACCCACTTGCCAAAATTGAAAGCAGAGAGGCCAGCCCAGTGGCATAGTGGTTAGGTTTGCATGCTTCGCTTCAGTAGCTGGGGGTTTGCAGGTTTGGATCCTGGGCACTGATCCAGCACCGCTTGTCAAGCCACACTGTGGTGGCATCCCACATAAAACAGAGGAAGATTGGTAGCTCAGTGACAACCTTCCTCAAGCATAAAGATGAAGATTGGCAACAGATGTTAGCTCGGGGCCAGTCTTCTTCACCAAAAAAAGAGGCAAAGAAAAAAAAGAAAAATTGAAAGCAGAGAGTGCTTTATTTGCCATACATTTTACTGATTCTTTCAAAATTTCTCTTGATACAAATCCATTCTCTCTGTCTCCCCCTGACTGCTGCAGTTTAGGCCCTCAGCATTTCTTCCCTGATTGCTGCAGTGGCCTCCCAATTTTCTAACTGCCTTTGCTTCTGCTCCCTTTCCATCCATTCTCCACTCTCCTTCCCATCTGCTCTTTCTGAACCGTAGACCTCTTTAGGTCTCTTCACTGCTTGATATTTTCTCAATGAAAACCATCACCTTCAAGGTAAACTCTGAAGCACTTAGTGTGCTAGACAAGGTCCTCCCTACCTGTCCAGTTTAATTTTATGTTACTTTCTCTGTACTCCCCATACATACTCTACATTTGAACTACTTGATTCTTATACAAATTTAATTAAATTAATCTCCTTGAGAGCCGAGATTTGTTCTTAGTAGCATCATTAATAATCCCTTCAATACACACATGCTGAGAAACATAAAAATTTTCCCAATTTATTCTTGAGTATAGATTCAGATTTGGGGAGAAAATCTATGAATCCATGGAGACATAACAGTTTAGATCAGCAAGGAGTCTTGGCGATCAGCTAGTTTAGGGGCTCTCAATTCTTGGCTGCATATTAGAATCACGCAGCAATCTTTTTAAACATATCAATGGTCAGGACCCATTCAGACCAAGCAAATCAGAATCTCTGGGGTGAGGGTATATTTTTAAAGTTCCCAGGTGATTCTAATGGACAGCCAGGGTGGAGAACCTCTGATTTAGTCTCAACCATCATTTTACAGATGGATACATTATAAGACACTTGATTTCATTTTCCTCTCAGTATTTTTCCCCCAGCAAAAACGACTGAGGTTAGCAATGAGTGCTAAGAGAAAAAGATGACATAGAACAATAAGCGAAGGGCCAGTGTGGAAAAGGAGTTTATTCAGCATGAGACAGCGTGAACCCAAATCTGACCATTCAGACTAGGACGTTTTGAGCTTCTCAAAGGGAGAGACTTTGCTTTCCACTGTCACACCAATACTTAGAACAGTGATTGACACATAGTATTTATTAAAAATTATCAGAATGCATGAATGAGTGAAAATTTACTAACCTTAAAAGAACATCCAAGAATAATATGAAACACTGTATCTCTTCCTATAACTTTCATTTGAAGAATTGTGGCCCCTTTACATACAATTGAGAGGGAAGCTCTGTGTGTTTGCATTTTTAAGACAGCGGAAGCAGACGGTGACTGTTATTTCTCTCCTTTAATAGGTGGACTTGTAACCACGGGCCCTCCAGGACCAATTCAACTGACCTCATCTCTTATCAACAGAGTGATAAGAATTGTCTTTCAGAAAATCTGCAAAGTCACGTAGCTAGGGCACACGCAAAAGAAGAAATCATGACCTGCAAAGACCTCAAGATCAAAGATCCTCCTTCCCAGGGAACCCAAGGACCCAGACACAACCGGAACTTGAAAGTCAGATTCGTCAGAAGGGAGGGGTCCCTCCTTGAGGAAACTCCGGCATTAAAATTCCTACCCCACCTCATCAAAAATGTTTAGACCCCCATCATAAATGTTTAGAACCCTTTCATAAATGTTTAAAACCCTGGGTCATAAATGTTTAAAATCTTACCGTAAATGCTCGAAGCTCACCAATTAAAACCTGTCCCACTAGCATTTCCACGCGCCAGCCTGTTCTCCCTAATCTCTTAAATTTTGCCGCAAATCCTGAATTGGAGAGACAGATCTGAGGGCACACGTCCGCTGTCTCCCTGCAAATCTATCTCACAGAATCAAGCTGATTTCTCCCCCAAAGGCTGATGCCATAATTAACTGGCTTGTTTATGTGCAACAGGCAGAAAACCCCAATTTTGTGCGGTAATAGACTTACATTTAAAACTCGGATACAAGAGTAGAATTGCCTCAGGAAAAGTAAAAAGAAAGTGTGAAAATATCTTCACTCAATTAAGAGATTTGCAAGGGAGTGGAAATTATATTTGAAAATAATTTTAAAGATTATTATAGGCTGAATTATGTCTCCCAAAATTAATTTATTGAAGTTTGAACTCTCAAGAGGACTGTATTGAGAGACAGCGTCTTTAAGGAGGTAATTAAGGTTATGCAAGGTCGTAAGGGTGGGGGGCCCCAATCTAATAGGACCAGTGTCCTTACAGGAAGAGACACCAGAACACAAAAGGTTCCCCCACAGACACACATGACAAGGCCTGCCAGCACCTTGATCTTGGACTCCAGTCTCCAGAACTGTGAGAAAATAAATGTCTGTTTAAGGCACTCAGGCTGTGTATTCTGTTGTGGCAGTCCTAGCAGAATAATACACAGGTGGACTTTGTTTCCTTTAGGATCAGCAACGAGATGGCATGAAGAAAGCAGAGAATTCAAAATTAGTCTTTGGGTGGTGAACATGACATAATCTACACAGAAATAGAAACATAATGATGTACACCTGAAATTCATATAATGTCATAAACCAATTTTACCGCAAAAAAAAAAAAAAAAAAAAGTCAAGTACCAAGGCTCTTTTTCTCTTTCTAATTAAGATTGTTCTGGGGGTAGACTGTGAAATGGGTAGAAATATTTTAAGTGAAATTTCCTGGAAATAAAACTCACTGAACTTTTCACATATCCATGGCAAATGTCAGGAATGTTTTGTATGTGATGTAACTCACAACAAAATATAATTTAACATGAAATTACTACAAGTCAAAGATACTTTTTAAAGGTTAAAATTAAAGACGCGATGCCACGCTGTAATTTTCTCCCAACGGCTTTGAGTTTTCCATTGCAGTCATCGCTTTTGTTTTAAAATGAAAACTGAACAATAAAAATTAGCTGTCTCCGTTGCAAGGAGAAAATGACAGGGAAACATATTGGATCATTTGGATTGTTCTTACAACACAGCCTCAGATAACACCGTCAGTGTTTATTCTCATATATTCTCCAAGGCTCCCTGCTTTAGATTCTACAGTCCACCCTGTGGCTTTACAAGGAAAATAATCATTCTTTCTCTTATAAATTCATTTTAGCAGCACTCGTGTTTTGATTTGCTGCAGGTCCTGTGGTACTTATTAACATGCATGGCAGCGCAGGGCAGCCTCATGCAAATGCGGCTCCTTCAACCAACAAAATGCACATTTTGTTTGACAATCAGCATTTCATTAATAGCTTGTTGCAGCTGGAATAGACCTTAATGACGACCTATTTCACCCCCAATCTCCCATCTAGTTAGTATTAGCAACAGATAAAAGACCTGAACGGCTCGATTTTCAGGACGTCATGCTACCTCATGAGCAACATTAGAAGATGCTTTCTTTATTTCTATGTCTGTATCCTGCCAGATTCTGCTAAGGATATGCAGACCACAATCTCAAGCTGCAGTAAAATTTATATCAGGCTTGCCCTTAATTGAATAAATCTTAGTATCCCAAATTTTTGCTTTGTCATTGAAATAAAAATTTAAAAAACAGTGTTGTATACATATACAATGTACTTTTCAGAATGTAGGATATTTTTCATTTAAAAAATACTTTTCATTGGCACAAAAGGTATAAACACTAAACTTAATGTTTATCTGTTGCCTGTACCTATTTTAAAGGGCCATCTGTTATTTAAAACACACAACAGCAAATGAATGGACCAACACTTAAACCAAGAGAACACATTTGATGAGTCTTTGAGCCACTGAATGAATTTTTAAAACATTTGGTTTTGTCACTTACAGAAAAGAAAGATAAAGAGGGTTCAAAGAAACAAATGCTGTTAAAAAAAAAAAAAAACCCAAAAAAACAGAAGAGTCCTAAAGTTCTAGCCTTCTCTCATACCAACCTTTGAATCCCACACATTTATCCTCTAGGCCTAGGGATTTCTTCTGCAAACCAGTGAAAATGGTACCTTTCTGATCACAGTCAGAAAGCCATTCCATAGATCCTTAAGGTCTCTTCAGATGCTAAGATCTGTCTCTCTGTGAACTCATGGAACACAAAGTGTGTGGGAAGAAAAGAAATTCCACGTTAGCCTAGTCAGGGATGAGTACGCAGAGAGTTGGAACTCTGGACATGAAAGGTGCAGAGAGATAACATTTTATTTAGAGAGCAGAAAGATGGGAGAGGAAGAGCTAAAACCTGCTTTCCCAGACCACATGTGACTGGATAAGCAAGATAGACAACTAGTATTTCTGCATGCCAAAATTTGAAAACTATACAAAATGTAGATAGTATTATTTAGTGCAAACATAATCTTCAATAGTGGCTTAAGAATTCACACGAATGTAAGTTAAGTTTAAAAAATTTACAATTTTTATTAATTTGAAGATTTTGTGACTCTTTTAATTAAAATTATTAACAATTAACAATTTTTAATAAACATATCTGTTGCCATAACCTCATCTTCCGTAGACTGCATTATATTGAAGATCTAGGTCATAAAAAGACCCCACTGAGACACATAATGCATGTATTCATCACTTATTTACCCCCTCAACAAACATTTATTGAGCATCTACTAGGTTTCAGCACTGTGTTAGCAGGAAAACTTTGGCTCAGAGGCCAAGCAGAACATGAATGTTAAATCTACCCTGTTCTGCATTGGCACCAAACCTGTTTTTCTGTGGCTAGATTATTCTACCTCTTTCCATTGAAATGCACTAGTTGCATACTGCACAGCCCAGTACACACACATAAAAATGATATATAGCAGAGAACCATTCAAAACTATATTCAGTGATGTGTCTGAGTGTAATGTAAAGCAGCAATGGATACCAAGCAAGCTTAACCCTGAGCACCAAATAAATAATATGTCTCCTCTTCAACAGCATCATCAAGTACCATTGAGAAGGGAGGGCAGCTGCTCCACTAGGTGCCCTCAAATGAAAAGCATATTTGTTCTGACAGGGCACTGAAGAGAGAGGAAAGCATGCACAAGGCAGACTTTACTTGCTTAGTGTTGGAGTTTCACATTTTTTGGCCCAGCATTCACATACGCATATATGTTAAAGTATGCATATAGATGTTATTATATAGACAGATGCACCTTGATGAATATGTGGAATGATAACTATCGCAGGACGGCTTTTAGAGGAAATATGGGGGAAATTTTCATGTACACATAAGTATACATCCCTTAGTATAGAAAAATGTTTAAGACAGCTGATGAAACATCCACTCCTTGACTTGGGGGCCGTGGAGCTTAACTCCCTGTAGGTCTGTTTTATCCTAAAATGGAGCAGCAATTTAAGACTATTAAGAATTTTAGCCTGCATATGTTTGCTGACTGGTGTTTTAATTAGTGCCATGTTACACAAATCCACCTCAAGGCAACTTATTTGTGAAGGCACAATTTAACAACTCAACTTATAAATATTATATACATGTGTATATATATATATACCTGAAGAGAAAGTAAGCTCAGAAACTAATATATATATAATATTTTATTGTTACTAATACCAGCCTATGGCTTAAAATTTGAAGGAAAATGGAAATACCTCCCTTGCTCTGAAGTTTCTCTTCCAGATATCTACCAGGCTGATTATATTTGATCAGCGAACATTTTTTCCTTTATGTTCATATATTTGCTCGCCTCACAGTCCAGCTTTAAACCCACATCATTCTCAGGGAGGTGACATATTAACTTCAATTTAGCCATCAGCGCCTTAATGTGAATTAGTTTCTGAGCTCACCTTCTATCGGGTCCAGAGGACAACGAAGTTCTGACATTCTGGGGAAGATGTAGGCATTTTTTGGAGCACAATGTACTTGAGGAAGTCATGCCTGAGTGGGATGCTAAAGATGGTTGGATATGGGGACTGCATGTCTGGAAAAGAGACTCCAGGCATAAGAGAAGAGAGGGGGACAAATGTTCTGCCTGTGACTGATCATCACTGCCTGGTGTCAGCTCCTGGGATAGCTTGACTTCACTCTGCCTAAGGAGATTTTTCACTAGGGTGTGAGCCGTTTCTAAGGGGATGTTGCAGAATGCAACAGGATACAGGAGATAGAGGTAGGGGAACCAAGAATTGGAAACCACCTCTCTCTCATCTCCCACCAGAGTGAGTCTCCCTCTCTAGCCGCTCTCATTCCCTCCTCCAGTCTATGAGCTCCCCTGCCTGGAGGTCTAGCAGACCCTGTGTGTGTGTGTATGTGTGTGTGTGTGTGTGTATATGTGTCTCCGTCTTGCTACATCTTTTGGTAGTATTACAAACTTTGAAAAGACTCTCAGACTCCTTTCTGAAGACACTCTAATCCTATCACTCTGATGCCAATTCTACTAACAAGAGTCACAGGGAATTATACATCCATTGCTAAACAGGCCACAGGCCCATGGTACTAAGTAAGTTAATTTCCTGGGCGCAGTTCATAATGTTCAACTGATAGCAAGGGAGCTACAAAGTGGTGAGCTCTTCTATGATGACTAATCAATCAGAATGTGAAAGCTCCTGCTCAGGGAATTCTGGGAAAACTCAGTGAGGCTTTGGAAGCTGTGCTACAGGAGAAGAAAAGGCCAAGAAAAAAGCTGCATTTTCTTTCTCCCCTGGGCTTGAACAGCTGCCATCTGTCTCAGAGTGGGGACGCTTTTGCTAAGTAAAAATCTCATTTACATACTATAGAAAGTGGTGGAAAATCAGTGAATAA
Source organism: Equus asinus (assembly GCF_041296235.1). Lineage (NCBI taxonomy): Eukaryota > Metazoa > Chordata > Mammalia > Perissodactyla > Equidae > Equus > Equus asinus. The sequence goes on from NC_091796.1 coordinate 23,153,707, forward strand.
ACAAATTTAGCATCAATTCCTAGCTAATAATTATGACCCTTTCTTGTTCCCTGGAGTCTCGATTCAAAAGAACTGAAGCTTCACAACATTAGTTTTAGGAGCCAGACTTTTAAAGATGCTGCTGAGAGGAAATGCCCTGATCTTTCTCTGCACAGCGGTGCACTGCTGCTGTAATTTCGCCTAATAATACCCCAAGCTCCGCTTGTTACTAACTAGATAGAAATAATTCTACAGAGACTTCCAATAGAATTGTGTTATCCCTACCAATGCTTAGGCTACAGCACGCCAAAGGAATTATTTTATTAATGTCAAGTAACCCTCCTTACTCCGTTTATAATTTCTTTTCATTCATACACGTTATCTGGAAGGTTAAATTAAATTTGCCACACTTGTTTAGTAGATATCAATGCTTTGAGCTGTCCTGAAACTTTACAAGAGGCATTTATTTCCACCATATTGTAAATAATATGTCTTCAGCTTACCACTGGGGAAAATCTCTATTAGTGAAAATCATCGGAGAGTAAAACTGACCTATATACTTTAGAGATCATTTTATATATTGTGTTATGTTTTGAGTTTTGAGACATTGAATGAGCCTATTGTCTAAAAACAAGTTTCTTTGTTTTCTCATAAATAAAAATGGTTATCACAGATAAGTAAAATGCACAGACCACTGAACTATCTTTTAATGTGACAAAGGTTTAATTATGCCCCATATAATTGTAGTGTGGATTGTATCTTAATCTATTTTAAATATTAAATATTTTAAATAACATTTAACTTTTTAAATTACATTTTCTAAAGTTAGAAAAATGGTGATTAATGATTCAGGAGATCCAAACAACCAGAATGTCAATATTTCCTAACTATGCCAAAAAGTAAAGCAGGTTTGATATATTTAAATATCTATATGATTATACACTTCTTAGGGGCATTTAATGTTTATATGTATTTAAATATTTTATGTATAGACACTCATCTGTAAATCCCACAAAATCATGGCTCTTTATCGTATAATTTCTGAAATACCGTGTGTCATATCAAGCCTCTCAAATATAAGCACTATCCCATTAGTGCTCCTTGAAAGTTCTCTTCCCTGACAATATTACAAACAGATTTCACTGTGGAAATTATCTCTATCATTCTCTCATTAATACAATAAACACTTAGTGAGTGCCTGCTACACACAAGGCACGAGGCACCGGAGAAGCCAGATCATATATGTTCTTTTATCCCTCGGAGATAAGACTAATGATCATAGAGGTCAGATTCTGGAGGATATGATCCAAGTTTAAAGTTTCAAACCCATTCTGAAGAATATAATAAGTTATTGCAGAACATTAAGCAATAAAGAAATAAATTCAAATTTGAAGTTTTGGAGATGTCGGAGACATCTGATAGGGGTGTGTGTGTGTGCGTGTGTGTGTACATACATGAAAGAGGGAACTACATTGGAGGTTAATCTGATATTCTGGTTGAGATGATAAAGGAGTAAACTGGGAAGGTTCCAGAAAATTTATAAAAGAGGGGGCAGATTAAGCCATGTTAAGGAGAACTGTAGAGAGTCATCATTGGCTGATTGAGCCAAGGGGGAATGGAAGTGAGGGAGGAAGATGAGTCCAAGATGATACCTGGGCTTCTACTTCAGTAACTGGGTTGATGGTGATGCCCTTTGTTGACATGGAGAATGCAAGAAAGAAGCAATTTTGGGACAAAGAGGATATGCTTATTTTGGGTTTGTGGGGTTTTAGATGTCTGTAGGACATCCACAAGAAGATGTCCAGCAGGCATTGGACATATAGGTCTGGAGGTCAAAGCATAGATCATGGATGGAGGTAGAGATTTAGGAGTCCTAGGTGCATAGTAGTTAAACTTAAGAAAGAGGATTCGATTCCCTAGGAAAGGCATGTTGGAATAAAGGAAAGAACAAAGAACAGAACTCTGGGGAATAATAACAATTGTGTTCGGAGTGCTAGAGGAAGAGGAGCAGATAGATCGGACAAGGGTCAGAGAGAGATAAGGGGAACTAGTAAAAAAGGCATCTTACAAGCCAAGGGGAGAGAGGACTGAGTGGTTCATCTACTAAGAGGGAAAATTTAGGGTTGCCATATTTAGTAACTAAAAATACAAAACTTCCAGTTAAATTGGAATTTCAGATAAACAGCAAATAATTTTGGTATATCCCAAATACTCCAATGAGCATGCTTATTCTAAAAAAAAGCATGCATTTTTATCAGAAATTTAAATTTTACTAATTAAGTTTAAATTCATTAATTAAAGTACAAGGTATCCTGTACTTTATCAGGCAATTTTAGTCAAGTTATATGAGAACTGTAAAGATTCCATTGCTTCTGGCAAAAGCAGCCTTCATTAGCCATATTTACAAAATAATTTTATTGGATTGTTTAAATCTAGTTGCTGCGGGCTGACAAGTGGATGGATAAGGGGTAAGGAATTGAATCCTAAATCCAAAATATTCTTTTGAGGTCTTTGCTGTGATGGGAAGAGTGAAAGAAGAATACCTGGAGTGGAACCCACGGCATCTTTAGGAAGTAAAAGAAGGATGGGATAGAATGGATGGAAGAAGAAATGGTGGGATGCTGAGTCAGGGACACAATAGCTCCATCTCCACTCACCCACAGCCAAGCCCTTTGACAAGTCTCTTTGCTGTCTGTACGTCTTCTTAAGCTTGGATCCCCTCACCTATGGAGTCCTTCCCCTTTGCCCCTGCCTGATGCACTGCAATTCATCCTTGAGTACCCACACCATTTGTAAGAAACGTGCCTGGCCACCATCATTAGAGTTATTCACTCTTCGATGCCATTCCTCTAACAACTTCTACAGTGATATTTCAAACTTTGTATTGTAATTATTTTAAACATCCCTAACTCCTCAGAAGGCAGCTAGAGGACAGGACCCTGCTTTACTCAACGTTATAATCCCAAAGCCCAATTCTCGGGTGGATGGTTAATAAATGATGGAAGAATAATGTACACCCTCCTGAGATTCCCTTATTCTATTTATGTAGGCCATGCCAACTACAAATAGGGGAATTTAAAAAATATAATGCCTATTGGACAAAATAAAATTTAAGATCTTTTCAAACCCCAGGTACAGATGCATTAAAAAGTTATAAAAACATATGGACATATATTACATCAGACATCATGCATAATTAACATTGTCTAGTTTGACTTCCATGAAAGATGCTGCAGGATAGTGCCTCGGTTATATTGCTGAAAGATCCAGCCTCTTGCATTTCATTTTCTGTTGTTACTGAAGGCATACATCACCATAAGTACACCAAACCCACTTTTTGAAGCTATCAGGAGGTGAACATATTGAATGGAAAAGATTGTTTAGAGGAATATCCAGTATATTAGAAAAGGGAAAAGCCACAGAAAATTAAAGTGGTAAATGTGGGAAAAAGTACAGATCCACCAGAACTTGAGGAGAGAGTCAGACTTCATAGAAACAGAAACAAAACAGAGAGGAATTTATTTTTGTTTTTGAGGAAGATTAGCCCTAAGCTAACATCTCCTGCCAATCCTCCTCTTTTTTTACTGAGGAAGACTGGCCCTGAGCTAACATCCGTTGCCATCTTCCTCTACTTTATATGTAGGATGCCTGCCACAGCATGGCTTGCCACAGGGTGCCAGGTCTCCACTGGTGATCTGAACTGGCAAACCCTGGGCCGCTGAAGCAGAACATGCCAACTTAACTGCTGTGCCACCTGACTGTCCCCAAGAGGAAATTTTTTTAAAAGGCAAAACCTTGGAATGGTCTGAATTCCTCTTACTGCAAGAATTATTGCCCAGAGTATTAAAATAAACTGACCAAATTGAGTTCAAGGTCCTGTTCAAAACTTTACTGTGCATATTCCACACTTGGTTGCCTTGGCAAAGAACTCTCAGCATTTGGATAAATACATTGTCATGAAGAAAACCACTTGCAAATCAAATAAATAGCATCCAAAGCAGGGCCAACTATGTTCAGTTAAGTCTACTTTGGGGAAGGTCTGCAGAGAAGTTTGGGTTGGGTTTGCTCTATAAACAAAGAAGGAAGCAGTGAAGGGAAGCAATAGGATTTATGTTAAAAGGGTTGATATAAGGCTGGGACTGACAACCTGGACTCTATCTTGGTGACTCTGCTCTAAATAGCCAAAGTAATAAATTATGCGATTTCCACATTGTTGGATTAGTCTACTCACTGGAGCTTAAAATCATAGAAATGTGGAGTACTGGACCAGGAAAAGTCAGTGGCTCAACTAATTTCAGTGGGATTTGGGCAGCCTGCTTCTGCGATCCTCTCCCTGGCCGCCATCACTGCAGGCTGGACCAGTCAGAGGGAGGAGTAGAGAGGCAGATAACAGAACACAAGGAGGCTATAAAGAGGTTAAATGGCTATTGAGTTTCCTCTTACATTGAGGGAAAAATGCTCATCAATGATTTAGGCTTATCAGAAAACAAAATTCAATTTAGGTGGTTCAAACACAAAGGCTTAATAAAGAGACTAGTTACAGATGTGCAGTCTGAACTAAGGGACATACCTAGGGATTAGCAATAGAGAGGAGTCATAAACCTAGTAGGCTTGAAGGAGCAAAGGGAGGAAAAGCAGTTCCCCTCCTGAGACCACTGAGAGCAGTAACAAACAGTCTCTCTTTGACCAAACTTTAGTCAGGCTCCTCTGAACTCACTTCTCAACTAGGCCCTGACTTTTGGCCTTCCAAGTTAGTCTCAGTACTGTCAAATTCCACCGAGTATCCTGCTAAGTCAGTTTAGCCAGAATCTCCTACGCTTGCTCACCCTCGGTATCTCATTAGGTTCCTGATCCTCCCCCATCCCCCAGGAGATGTCTGATCATCCTGGCCTGCCTTCAGCAAGTATCCCGTTAGGTCAGATTAGCCAGAATTCCCCCATGCCCCTGATAATTCCTCTTAGTAATTTTCCATCCACTGACCCCATGACCCTTCTTCTTGGCTATAAAATCCTCTCTTTTCCTTGCTGTATTCAGATTTGAAAAGCCCAATCCCTCTTCTCTACTACAAAACTATATTGTAGTAGCCCCCTTGAATAAAGTCTTCCTTAACGTCTTTAACAAGTGTTAGAAGGAATAATCTTTTCTTTAATGGCAGGAGCCATGAAGGAGCGACCCCTTGAGACAGGTGTAATTTTGGAGGGTACAGCCCAATAGGAAATGAAACGTAAAAGCCCAACAGCCTTTTCCTTCCATCCCCCTATGTATCTTCTCCTGCTGGTGCCTCACATTGGGAAAATTCACTAGAAGCCAGGTGTCAAGTTCACCTGTTTGATTCAATGCCGAGGGCTCAGCCTCCTGGGACACCTTACATCGCAGAGATGGACAAAGAACGGCTTTGAAGTGGAGTAAACAGAGAATAAATTGAGATTGTTCAGGATACTGGCCAGTTCTCAAAAGTGTATTGAATGCCTGAGCAATTCAAAAACAGTAGAATAACTATTTTTGCTCTATTGGGTGTTTTAAAGCATAAATAAATAAATGCTCTCCTTCTGCCACTCATTTTTGGAAAGTGAATCAATCATTCAAGTTGTCAGAGTGTATAAGCAACATCTCTTTATTCATGGCCATGGAATAACTCCCTGCTCAAACAACTTTTTGCTTCAGGGCAAATTTTAGCTTCATAATAGCAAGGGAAGAAAGTTAGATATGCCTCCTTGTTTACTATGGGCAGTATTCTATGGATTTTTTGGGAAGAAGTCCTGGCAGTATATCTCAGGTATTTTGAAGTTCCTTAGTAATGGAGAGAAGCACTTCTGGATGACAAGCATGATCTTCCTTTATGACTCCCCACAGATCTGAGTCCATCAGTGCATTTTATTGAATGTACTAAGAAAATGCTCCTGGCTCACAGATTAACTGGTTTATGAAAGGAAGAGGCTTATGGGTAGTTGGTACATTGCATTTAGATCTACACATATATGCAAATCACTGAGCAAATAGATTTGGTGGAAAGAGAAAAGAATTAGCAGACAGGAAACCTGGGTTTGGGAAACGAGGTTTGGGTCTACCACTAAGTAGAAATACGATCTCATACCAGAAATGTAAATTCTTTCTAGCACACTGTACCTTCTCTGTAAATGTCCAGGTTAGTTTATTTCCAATGTTCTTTTCTAAATAGCTTTAAAAGATTAAATCTAAATTCTAAAGGTATTCACTGAAACAACTAGATATTGTTTTGAATAATAAGCAATGCAGAAAGGAAAGAAAAGAATAATTTCCTTTCTCTGGTCATATTTTTAAATCTGACTTTGGAATTCACAGTTACATGGCCATAAACATTAAATACTTACGGCGTATGGTGATAGCATCAGCTAAAGAAAAGGGGATGAAGCTTTGGCCTTGTCGTTGCTTCAAACTTTGCCCTTGATAAAATTGTGCAGTGTGGATTTTTTATTTTGAGGGAGATCTTCCTTTTACCATTTTGTGGTGCTTTTCTTTTCTCTCTCTTTTTCTAAACATTGAAGGATTTTCTTTTTATCCTCTTTTTCTCAAGCTAGCCCAGACCTCCAATATTGGGTCTGTTTCCCCAAGAACTTTTTCCTTTAAAAACTCTTCTCTGAGATAATATTGATGCATCACAGCAGTTTATCTGGTTTAAAATATTATCTTCTGTGATAGGCTGAATAATGGCCTCCAAGGATAGCTACATCTTAATCTCTTGAACCTGCGAATAAGTTACCGTACAGTGAAAGGAACTCTGTAGATGTGATTAAATTAAGCATCTTGAGATGGGGAGAGTATCCTGGATTATCGAGGTGGAACCAATGTGATCAGAAGGATCCTCATAAGAAAGAGGCAGGAGGATCCGAGGCAGAGAAAGAGAAGATGTGGGGATGTAAGCAAAGTCAGAGAGGAGAGAAAGTACCAGACTCTTGGCTTTGAAGATGAAGGAAGGGATCTTTAGCCAAGGAATGTAGGCAGCCTCTAGACGCGGGAAAAGGCAAGGAACAGATTCTCTCCTAGAGCCTCCAGGAAGGAAGCCAGCCCTGTTGACACTTTAATTTTAGCCCATCGAAACTGATTTGTGACTTCCTGCCTTCAGAACTGTAAAAGAATATAATTATGTTGTTTTAATCCATTAAATTTGTGGTAATTTGTTTACAGCAGCACTATGAAGCAAGTAGAAATTATAAAAATATTTTAAGTAGGGTCTTCTAGAAAGACCTAAAAATCTCCATTAACCTAAGTAATAAATACATAATTATTTAATAAATCTTTGATGATCTCATATCCATGGTAGAAAGTTGCAGGGAAATTTTTGGTTAGAAAATAGTACCCACAGTCCCCCAAACGCTACTAAGTCAGCTATGTGTTTTATTGGCTTGTAAGGCAATAAACCCCAGAACAGCCTTAAACTAGGATTCTAAGAAAAAAATTCAAGATTAAAAAAATCAGTCACACAGATAGGCAAAAGAATACAAAGGATTTTTCTATCACTATTTGCGGGCACTCTCATGTATTCGTAAAAATGCCGTATCTTTTCTGTTGGATTTTATACTCTTCTATTTTTTCTATTAACAAAAGTCAGAGAGCAAAGCAGAAATTAATTTTCAGATTCAACATCATGAAACATCTTTTCCATTAACTACGCTGTTGGTAAACTATTTCTGAGTTTCCCCCTTTCTTGGGGCATCCTTCCTGAATCAAAGGACACTCATAATGGAGTAAAAGGCAATCTTTGCCCTCTTTCCAAGTCTCTTATGTTGGGCTCCTAAAAAGGGCCACATGGAATTTACTATTGAAGAAAATGAGTATTTATTCCCCCTGTGCTCTGTAGCCCCTGAATATACCTCTCTCTCTAACTGGACTTATCATAACATATATAATTATTTATTTACAATATTGTCTCTGTCCACTAGAGTCTAATGATTAGACTATTAGTTTTTTAAGGTTAGGGGTTATTTTTATGCACTTTTTATCTCCCAAGCCTTGTGCCAGGTAAGCACTAAATAAATGTTTTTGGAATATTTATTTAGTACCTAAGATTAGTAGGTTGCGTAGATCAAGATTATAACATACTTGATAACGCTTGGGGTATCAGAAAAAAACTAAAGACAATCAGAAATAGCTGTCAATATTGAACAATATACAATAGATAATATAAGCAATGGCTCCAAAGCAGAAATACCATGGTTTAAAATGGAAGTGCTTACCTCGATCCAAATGATTGAGAGTTGAATGTCTTTTTCCCTTTGCATTTCCACACTTCCCCTTCAACCTGGCCTTCACTACATCCTCCTACTGGAGAGGTGCCCTATTGCCCTCATCCTGCTCCATTATTTCCTGGGACACATTCCTGGTGTGGCCCAGGACTGCCTTCTTCAGACTGCTGTGCATTTCTGTGCAGTTCCATCCCTCTTTCATTCATCAAATTGTACTTGATGTGCAGGACTTTGCTCTGCAATTCTGCTTTCTCCTTTTATGATTAAAGAAATCTGTGCTTAGTTGTTAATATATGTGTCAATTTAACATCATTCTCCTAGGAAACATCTTTCACACTGGTGCTTTCTTAAGAAATAACTTCTTTGCACACAACATCATAAAATTTCAGATTGTGTGGTGGTGCGACATCAGGGACTTTATTTTAGCAGATCTTTAAAGTGCCCTCAATTAATATAAGCATGTGTTTGTGGGTAGTATTGGTCCTGGTTGTAGGAATCCATGAAATTTTGCTGTCCTCTCTAAAGAGCCATCAAAATTCAATTTTTGACCTACTTTAGTCTTACCACAAAAATAGGATTATTATAAAATAATATCTCTAGATGACAAAAATACTTTTAAGTCTATCATTCACTTACTTCAAACATCAGTCAATCAACAAATTCTTGATTTTGAATAGTCCCTTAGAGTTCACAGAAATCGAATATCACTTGTCCTGTGAGAGTAATTGTGTTGGAGGGATAAAACAGAGGATGTAAAGAAAGACAAATTACAAGATTCAGTTTGTCAATAAAGTCAGGTAAGAGTATGAGATAATATTATAAAGTTGGGTACACTTGGATCCCCTGCCAATATTTTCCAAGAGTGGTTGAAACATGATAGTACTTAAATTGAATATGTCATCTTGATCTTGGAGTCAGTGAATAATGAACTGTGATGAACCATAGTGAGTTTTTAAAGATGATTGAAGAAAAACAGATGAGCCTCTTAAATGAGTCAAATAAAAGGAAAAAAGAAAGTATGCCAATTAGGAAAGAAGAGACAGCAGGCCTAAAGCAGCATCAAAAGTGTAGAAGTTGCAGGAAGTGACAGACCTGTAAGTTGGAAGCTGTAGACTTCTAAACCTATTTCTGCTGGGAATACAAAGTGTGATGACTTATGTAATTTATTATAAGTGTTAAAAATTTTTAATTACAGGAAAAGGCTTCAGAGATATTCAGTTGATAAAAGTTTTCCCTCCTTAATCTGTCATTCTGTAACACTATAAGGGATCTGGCATAGGCAAAAACTGGAAACATGCAAAGGTTGATGGGTCTGGGGCCAGGGATTTGAGCACCTATATTATTTATAAGAGCCTAGTAAGTCCTTTATTTGAGGATCATGTTGAGGGTGCAGACGGGAAAGAAAGAGGTGGAAGAGGGTTGGGCAAACAAGCGGGCATGTGTTGTTTGAAACATCTCCTGGGACTTGAACCATCAAATTCTCTTGGGAGCACTCTCTTGAATGACTAATATCCTCTGCCCAATGTTAAACTTTACAAATATATCCTATGCCTGATTAAAGTCCTTCATAGCAGAGACAACACCTTCTCATTTTGCTGTTGTTCTTGGGTAATTTCTTCAGTGCCGGGCATCAAATCAGTAGTGACTGGGTAGGGCTCAGTAATCTGTACACATAAAAATCAAAATTTCACAGAAAGTTTATAGCTGCAGCCAGGATTGAGAATCAGTGCACAAGTACCCTTCTCTCCTATCACTCACTGTTCACCAACAGCCTTCTGTAAGTGTCCTGGTCCCCTGTAAATCTTATAATACTACGTTAATTTCATTTGTAAACCAGATGCCTAGAGAAGCCAACAGATATTTCTAGTTCTGCTTGGCAGTCATTTTATGATTAGTGCTACTATTTTTTTTTAAGTTTTATTGAGAAATAATTGACATATACCACTGTTTAAGTTTAAGGCACACAGCCTGATGGTTTAATTTATATATATTGTGAAATGATTACCACAATAGGTTCAGTTAACATCCATCATCTCATATAGATAAAATAAAAAGAAAAGAGAAAAATATTCTCCCTGTGATGAGAACTCTCAGAATCTACTCTCTTAACAAGTTTCCTATATTTCATACAGCAGTGTTAGCTCTAGTCATGATATTGTACATTACATCCCTAGTATTTATTTATCTTATAACCAAAAGGTTATACCTTGTGACCATCTTCCTCCAGTTCCCCCTCCCCCCACCTGTTGCCTCTGGTAACCACAAATCTTATCTCTTTTTCCGTGAGTTTGGTGGGGTTTTTGTTTTGTTTTGTTTTTAGATTCTACATATAAATGAAATCACACAGTATTAGTCTTTCTCTATCTGACTTATTTCACTCAGCATAATGCTTTCAAGGTCCATCCACATTGTCACAAATGGTAGGATTTTCTCTTTTTTCTTTTTTGAGGAAGATTAGCCCTGAGCTAACTGCTGCCAATCCTCCTCTTTTTGCTGAGGAAGACTGGCCCTGAGCTAACATCCATGCCCATCTTCCTCTACTTTATATGTGGGATGCCTACCACAGCATGGCGTGCCAAGCAGTGCCATGTCTGCACCCGGGATCTAAACTGGCGAACCCCAGGCTGTGGAAGCAGAACACGTGCACTTAACTGCTGCACCACCTGGCTGGCCCCGGATTTCCTCATTTTTTATGGCTGAATGATAGTCCATTGTATATGTATATGAAACCGTATATTCCATATATGGAATATATGTACATACCACAACTTCTTTATTCATTCACCCATTGATAGACACTTAGGTTGTTTCCATGTCTTGGCTATTGTAAATAATGCTGCTATGAACATGGGGCTGCAGATATCTTTTCAAGTTAGTGTTTTCATTCCTTTGGATATATTCCCATAAGTGGAATTGCTGGATAACACTGTAGTTTTATTCTAAATTATTTGAGCAATCTCGATACTGTTTTCCATAGAGACTATACTAATTTACAATCTCATCAACAGTGAATAGGGTTCCCTTTTCTCCACATCCATACCAGCGTTGTTATCTCTTGTCTTTTTGATGATAGCCATTCTAACAGGCATGAGGCGATAATTTGCATTTCCCTAATGACTAGTGATGTTAAGCATCTTTTCAGGTACCTGTTGGTCATTTCTACAACTTCTGTGGAAAAATATCTATTCAAGTCCTTTGGCCATTTTTTTAATTGGGTTATTTGGTTTTTCTCTATTGAGTTGTATGAGTCCTTTATATATTTTACATATCAACCCCTTATCAGATACATGGTTCACAAATATTTTTTCCCGTTTTGTAGGTTGTCTTTTCACTCTGTTGATGGTTTCTTTTACTGTGCAGAAGCTGTTTAGTTTGATGTAGTCCCACTTGTTTATTTTTGATTTTGTTGCTTGTGCATTAATTGTGATTTCCAAAAAACCATTATCAAATCCCATGTTGAGGAGCCTTTTTTCTGTTTTCTTCTAGGAGTTTCATAGTTTCAGGTCTTCCATTTAAGTCTTTAATCCATTTCAAGTTAATTTTTGTGAGTGGTGTGAGGCACAGTCAAGTTTCATTCTTTTACATGTGAATATCCAATTTTGCCAACACCATTTATTGACGAGGTTCTGTTTCCTCCATTGAGTATTCTTGGCTTCCTGGTTAAAAATTAGTTGCCTTTGGGTTGATTTCAGGGTTCTCTATCTTGTTCCACTTGTCTATTTATCTGTTTTTATTCTAGTACCATACTATTTTAATTACCATAGCTTTATAGCATGGCTTAATATCAGGTAGTGTAATGCCTCCTGCTTTGTTCTTCTGTCTCAGGATTTCTTAGGCTATTTGGGGTCTTTTGTGGTTCCGTATAAATTTTAGGAATGTTTTTTATATTTCTGTAAAAAATGTCATTGGAATCTTGATAGCGATTGCATTGAACCTATAGATGGCTTTTGATAATATTGACATTTTAACAATATTAATTCTTCCAATCCATGAACACAGGATACCTTTCCATTTATTTGTATCTTTTCAATTTCTTTCATCAGGGTCATGTAGTTTTCAGAGTAGAGCTCCTTCACCTTCTTAGTTAAATTTAGCCCCTAGTTTTTTTATTGTTTTTGATGTTATTAGTACTATTATCAATAAAGAGTACTTATTTTGTGCTTTCCATGCACTAGGCAGTGTGAAAATATTTTTAAAAATTGTACTGAGTGCTTGTAAAAAATTACAGAGAGTTTTATTTCCACTTCTAAATGTTAAAAACACAAGTTTGGAGGGTTCAATAACTCAGCCAAGAGCACACAGCTAGTGAATTCATTGGTTTAAGTTACTTTCTATCTCCTGTGAATTTGGGCTAAGAGGAGACATTTTTTCTGGGAAGGCTTAACTATGGGTGCTCAGAAAAGCAAACCAGCTTCTACCTACTTACTCCTCCATGTTTTATCAGATCAAATCCAGCCAACCAAACTCCTTTAAACTATTTTAACTTAATTTTCACTATTCCTTTTGTAACCCTCTTATGAATATAGTCTTTCCCTGGAAAGCGTTATTTATTACTGCGAATTAAACTAAACTGGTGACCTCTAAACCCTAATTTTTAGCTTCAACCTCCTTTTGAGCCTCTGAAATAAATACTGTAAGCTCTTCAACTTGAGTTTGTCCACAAATCATCTTGTTTCTGTCCACCCAGGCCCACACATCTCTCCTCCTTCCATGTTCTCTGAGTACATTACCCCCTCTTCTGTCACTCAAGTAAGTCATCTTTAAAGCTTCATCCTCCTTATCCTAAATGCTTGTGGTGGCCATGTCCTGTTAATTCTGTCTCTGATGTATTTCCATCTCTACATTTTAGGGTATCAATTACAGATTTCTAGACTTTTGAAATATTTCTTAACTGCTCTTCCCTCCTCCTGCATCCTAATATCAACCTGTATTTTAACCATTCTTCAAACTTATCTGTTGAAAATATGAATTTAATTACTAAAAGCTATCATTGATTCTTTTTTACCTATAGGATCATGTCCCTTCTTTAGGTTTCTCTCTCACAATGCCTTCCCAAGTACATATTTTCAAGTTACACTAGTCCCAGATCAATAATATTAGCAAAAACAGCTTACACGTATTGAATACATTTCTACATTCCAACACAGAAGACCACATAACAAATAAGAAAAACTGAAGCCAGGATTCCAACCCAGTAGATAGTCTCTTGACAATATGGTAAATTCTGCTGATGCAGATAGGACATGTCAAGTGCTCACTGCTTCTACTGTTGAGCACACATAACACTAGATAAACTGCATTTTTAAGAATATATATATATTAAGAAACAGATGTATGTACATATACGTATTCATTTTAAAAAATATACATATATATATGCTTAGAAGGGAAATTCTTAGGTACCAGAAAGAAAGAAAACAAATTAGAATAATAGTGTAAGTTGATAGCATGGTGACCAAGTAGGGGAGGAGGAGGAGACAACTTATCCTAAGATTTTATCTGAGCAGAGGTATAAAAAATCACATATGTAGAGCCAATCCTAATGGCTCAGCAGTTAAAGTTCAGTACACTTTGCTTTGGCAGCCTAGGTTCAGTTCCCAGGCGTGGAATCACAGCACTTGTCTGTCAGTAGCCATGCTGTGGTGCAGCTCACATAGAAGAAATAGAAGGACTTACAACTGGAATATACAACTACGTATTGGAGCTTTGGGGGAAAAGAGAAAAAGAGAGGCTATTGGCAATAGACGTTAGCTCAAGGTGATTTTTTCCCAGCCAAAAAAAAAAGGCTAACTTTTAAAAAAAATCATATATGTAAAGTGAAAAAATCAGAAGCCAAGAAATTAATATAAAATAAAGCAAGACTAATTGAATTCCTAGGCTCTAGAAAAGAAAACACAAGTCCACTGTATATGGAACTTTCAAAACTCAGGACACATGGCATCACCACAGAAAAAATATTCACCATTGAAGATAATCTCACTATTAAGTAACACCACACTCTATGTCAGACATAAGGAGTGTCAGCAAGCCCAACAAAGTGGAGATAAAAACTTCAGATTGTAGAAAATCCAAGACACTATAAAGTAAATACATGCAAAATAATGAAAAGATAGAAGAAACAGAAACTGTAGTTTTTAAAAGAAGACAAGGCAATATGAAAAAAGGACATGTTGATTTGACAAAGAACTAACCCAAGCTCTCTGACTCCAGATCCCATGCCTCGAGTAATCACATTTTTTCCTGCCTGCTTTTCTACTGCACTTAATTTCCCACACCACTATTCTAATTCAGGAAATCGTGACATCTTGAATCAATTCCACAGCCTCATTTGTAGCCCTGCTCCTAATCTTGCCTCCTCTCCCAATCTATGGTTCATAATAAAGTAAGTATACTCACATTAAACGCTCATCTGAGCATATACCTCCTGACTATGACTATCTCATAGCACCCTGTTGTTTTTAATGTAGTTTGCAAGGCTCTGAGTGATGTGTTCCCACTTGCCTGTTCAAACTCATTGTCTATCATTTTTTCCCAGTCAGTTGAGACTTTAGCTCCTGGAGCGTGTGGTGCTCTCCTCACCTCCTGGCCTTTGCTTTTCTTGTTCCCACAGATCTTGGCCTGGAAACCAGTTTCTCAGTGGGAACTTTCTGAAAGCCCACAGTAG